>NC_140945.1:815966-1415966 GCF_014529385.1 Adiantum capillus-veneris
TTGAGCCAGGTATGATCAAGAAGCCTCAATTTTGGGGGGAGAGAGAGAGAGAGAGAGAGAGAGAGAGAGAGAGAGAGAGAGAGAGAGAGAGAGAGAGAGAGAGAGAGAGAAAGATTTTATTGTCGTCCTCGGAGGTCAAATATGACCTATAGGACCAAAGTTACATGTGATGTAGTATGTGTATGGCTGATAAGTGACTCTCGATGCTCCAAAATTGTAGTGATGAGAGTCGCAATGGAGAGCCCACACTTTGGCTGGGAGAGGAAAGTGTGTAGGTCTAAGTTATGGCTGAAAATGTGAGAGAAGCAAGTTCGGATGTGATCAAAAGCTGAGCACTCTAGTAGTGTGTGGTACTCAGACTCTCGAACTTGCAGTGAGCATAATGTGCACAATCGATTTGACTCTTCTCCATTGCCCCAACGCCCTATCTCGCATCGAAGGAAATGGGAGCTAAGCCGAATTGCTGCGATAGTGCGTATCGCGGACAAGGGAATAGGCTCAAGCATGTAAGTGTGAGTACGGTTTCCTCTCTCAGCGAAGAACATGGTTTTGTAGTTGGGGGCAATGTAGGTGGTGTAATGTATGAAGCGTGACCCACCAGATTTCTCCCAAGCCGTAATACATTGGCGTTGTAGAAAAGCTTCATTCACTTGAGAGTCAATTGAAGCATCATGTAGCAAGTGTAATGCATCCCATCTCCCAAACCACTTCTTTATGTCTTGCATCCATCCCGTGCTCAAGATCTTGCTTTTATGCGTCTTTTGAACTTTTTTGCTTGCTTCCCATGCAATTGTAGGAAGTCGATGTGAGGGGTTTTGACGCATCTTTATCATGTACTCCACAACCCTTTCCATGCCCATAACCTCAATTAGAAGAGATCCCGACTCAAGAAGTAGGAGCATATATTGTGTTTGTGTCTTAACTTGCAGAAAGTTTGTAAGAAAACGCTTTTGGACATTCTCAAACTCCTTCCAAGTAGACTTTGAGATGCTCCCGCCCCACACTTCAACTCCATAAAGAAGAACCGGTGTCACCAATGCATCAAAAAGATACTTCTTGAGAAACCAACACTTGATGTTTCCCGCATTACACATGTTCTCAAATGCATAATATGCTCTCTTTCCCGCTTCCAAACGACGCATAGCACATTCATGCCACTTGTGATTGGATGGAACCTCAAGGCCAAGGTACTTAAAGCTCTCAACAACTTCAAGTGTCTCGTTGTTGTACACAATGCATGGCTTCTCCTTATGGTTGGTTTTCACAAGCATAACCTTTGTTTTGGATTCATTTACAATCAGCCCACTATGCAAGCAAAAGTTCTCAAGGACAACCATAAGCTTTTGTGCATCTTCTAAAGTGTGTGCTAGAAGCACTACATCATCCGCATACAACAAAAGCATGATTACCGCATTGAAAATAGTGACCTCTTCAATGCCTTCTTCTTGCATAAAGTCAAGTACCATTTGTTCCAATTGATCGATGCATAGACCAAAGAGAGTTGGTGACAATGGACATCCTTGTTTAACCCCAATAGTGCTTACAAAAATTTCTGAAATTTCTCTTCCCATGCGCAATTGACAAATCACCTTCGCATAGTTTCGAGAAACCGCAAGCATAAACTCACTTGTCACTTGGAGTTGTTCCATCCTTCTCCACAAATTGTTACGTGGAATCATATCAAAGGCTTTCTTAAAGTCCACAAAACAACAATACAATCGCTTGCCTTTCAACCGACTTTCCTCCATGAGAACACGAAGAGTGACAAGATGATCAATGGTGCTATGGCATCAACAAAAACCCGCTTGTCCCTTTGCACGCTTGTCATTCTCTTCAGCCCAATCACTCAATTTCATCTCCATTATGCACCCAAACAACTTTGCCATAAGAGACCCAATCATTATAGTCCGGTAGTTGCTTACATTCTTTACATCCTCTCCTTTATGGAAAGGCTTAACCCAATTAGTACTCCAATCATAAGGCTTACCATTTTGAAGTGCAAGGTTGAACATATCACACATCCACTCATGGGTAAAATCTCCTGTCCATTTGATCATCTCCGGCTTGATACCTTGAAGATCTCCCGCTTTGCGAGTGGCCACTTTTTCAAGCCCACCGCATACATCCTCAATAGTAAAAAAAGACGGCATACATGGGAGTGAACCATAAAATGGTATTTTTTCAGTATTTGCTTGCTCATATAATTGCCTACAATGTGTGTACATATCCACTAGACTCAAGTTACCCAAATTCTCAACCCGCTTGCCTCTCAAGTTTCTCCAAAATCTTCCACATGCATGTGCCTTTTCTTGGACTTGAAATTCTTGTTGCTTTACTTCCCATCTTCTTCTCTTCTTTTGAATCAATGCCTTCTATGTATGCAAATGACTTTGATAGTTGTCTTTGTCCATAGTTGCATTAAGCTTTATCAAGGACTTTCGAGCATCTTGACATTCTTTATCAAACCACCTTTTGCGTGATCTATCTTTGTTGATACCATGGAGATGCTTTATGGCAAAGCATTCTTCCGCACAAGAACAAATAGCTTTCTTGAAAGATTTCCATTTAGTTTCCAATGGTGCATCACATTGAAGCTTTGTCATCCATAATTTTTGCTCAACCATTTCAATGTACATTGGTGCCCGTTTGAAATCCATACATAGTGATAACTTCTCTTTCCTTTGGCTGAGATTATCATGCTTAGTTGCTTCTCCACATGAAAGGTCAATACATAAGGTGCGATGGTCGGATTCCGGGGTCCATTGGCCAAATATAAAACTCTTTATGCGATACATGATGGCTTCAGAGAGTAACATATAGTCACACTATCCCCATTATGTCTCCTACATGTAAATCCATTGGTTCCACTCCACAAAGATACACCATTGGCAATGAGCATACCCGTGCTATTACACATGTGTAAAAGTAACTTTCCATAGTGATCCAGCTCTTTCTCATCCATTGAAGTACGATCATACAAGTGAACTTCCTCAAACTCCCTTGAAATGTATGACATATCAAATTGTTGAGTATCATGTTGCAATGTTTTTGTGCGAGCATTCATATCCCCAAATAAAATAACATCACCTTCACCTTTGAAATAAGGAATGTCCTCTTCCAAATCAGAAAATGGTTGATCTCTATCCATGCAAGCATAAAAGGGAGAATCATGATGAGGAATGTAGCAACCGGCTACAAAAATGGGTGCTCTTTTTGGTGTCATAATTTTCAGCCATACATAACGTTTGTACTTGTCATCTTTCACAATTGATACAAAATCTTCCAATCCTTTCTTAACCATACATGCTAACCCTCCTTGTCCTCTTCGTTGCTTGAGATTCTTTGACCACATCAATGAATGTACATTGTAATCCTCCAAGCCGTTAATCCTTTGTGTGTCATGCTCGCAAGTTTCAACAAGAAGTACAACATCGGCTTTGCTTGTTAGTTCATCAATGCCAACCCCCACATTCCATGGGTATCCATTACAATTCCAAAAGCATATTTTCAATTGTAACTCGGTCTCATAGGTCACGCATCCCTATTTGCTTGAGAGACTTGCCTCCTCCTTGGGCACATTTTCTTCATGAGAGATCTCCTTGTTTTTATTATTCTTTTCCTCATATGCCTTGCGACGCATATTTTGTTGCTTAATAGTGCGATCTTCACATACAAAACATTTTGTATCCCTCAAATAGATCCAACTATTATCAAGGATAATCTTTCGCTTGGTCTCATCCGGCATGGTGCATACAATTGGCCGTTCTCCCGAGCGAGGAGCTCCTTGCTTCCCCACTCTATGTGCTCCATAGACCATAACTCCGGACATGCCAAAGTGGGTTTTGAAGAAATCTTCAATAACAATGGCAAGAGAAGGAGGTGTCTCTAACTTCTCTTCGGGAATTCCACGAATAACAATGTTCTTGGAACGTCGCTCCCGTTCCTTCAACTCCTCCACATCCACATTCTGAACATTCTTTGTTTGAACCATAGCTTGCATGAGTGAGGAATTAGAAACCACATTGCTACCACATACATCAGCCCAAGACTTGTTTGTGCATACATTTTTCATGTCGCATACATCCCGGCTCATAGTGTCAAATTTCTCCTCTTTCAATACATGGTCATGCTCTACTTTGCTCATCCACTCCTTCAAAGCATTCAAGTCCACAAGAGAGCGTTTACATTCCTTGACTTCCTCTTCAAGGTGCATCAAACGTGTTGTTTGCATCTCAAGTGTCCTCTTGAGATTCTCATTCTCAACCACAAGTACCCTTAGTGTGCCATTCTCCATTGCAAGTGCTCGTAAGTCTTCGCCTTGTTTGTTTACGGTCTCTTGCAATGATACCAAGTACACCATGATCATGGTTTCCGATGTCGTTGGTTGGGTGGTTGTGTTGCTATCTCCACACTTAGGAGATTTTGGATCATTTTCCACAATGATTGTGGACCTTGTTGAAGAAGAAGAACCCGTGCGAGTGCCGGAAGACATTGTATGTAAAATAGGAGATGAGAATCAATTTTGTTGAACCTGTTCACTTCAAAAATGCTGCTACAGAAACGCCTTCCATAACTCTAAAATTTTTTGTTTTTACATCAATGCGTAGAGGACTTCATGCTCTTCGATTGAGGCTATAGATCATCCAAATCGGAGTTCGGATGAAGAAGTTATGATCAAAAGAGTGGACTGCTGTCTACTAGGTCAAAAAACGGCTGCGTTTTTAGAGAGAGAGAGAGAGAGAGAGAGAGAGAGAGAGAGAGAGAGAGAGAGAGAGAGAGAGAGAGAGAGATCCCCTCATGAAGCGTAGACTTCTTGTTTGCCCTCTTGCTGGTGAGCCTTTGCATGGAAGCACACCGTCTCCTGTTGCCCGTGGCACCAAGGTTCGTGCTACTCACCATTTATACCTGCATGCCTCTTGTGCCGTCAGCTTTGTGGCGAAGACCACCATCAATGTTGTTGCAGATAGAGTTTCCGCCACACCACCTTTCGACAAGCTTGTTGCGGCTAAGGTACATGCCAATACTGAAGGTGATTCCACTATCATTGAGGCCTTGGAAACCTAGTTCTTGCAGGTCCTTCCGTGGTTCACCCAACCTGCAATGGCCTACCCCTTGACGCCATGTCAATATTCGTGGCACATGTCCCCACTTCAAAATCTGCTCTTGATGAGGAAATTTCCCTCGTCTTATCCATCCAATCGCCTCTTGCAGGTGCTACGTCCAATCAAGCAAGAAACACTTCAGCAGTGCCGTCCCTCTTTGCAGCCAAGGTAGCCATGCTTGATGCCTTGCAGGGTTGCCCACCTCTTGGGAATGCTCTCTTTTTGGCAGATGATGCACAATACCTACCTAATTTCACACCTCTGCTGATTGTCGTACTAGTGCCGTCCTAATCTATTGATGCTCGAACGCAGTGCCCTCATATGTGCTCTCGCATCCTCTTCCAATCAGGCATTCCTTGCAAGGTCCCTTACCTTGCACAACCTCCTGTAGCAGCCAACATTGCAGCCCCTTCTTGCCATGAGGAGACATACAATATTGCTGATGTCGAAGCAGATGCAAATGTAGCCTCCCTTGTTGGTGATGTGTGTGTGTGTGTGTGAAGAAGCCTGCATGGCTACGTAAAAGAACTCCACAAGGAGAGAGATATACTGACCTGAAAGATTCCCTTTCTACCCTCAAGCTCATAACTGTGTGGGAGAAGCTCGGTGTCCTAACATTGGAGAGGTATGCCCTTTGTTATCTGCATGTCGGTTTCAAATCTTTTGACATTGTAAGTTCATCATGTGTGTGTGTGTGTGTGTGTGTGAGAGAGAGAGAGAGAGAGAGAGAGAGAGAGAGAGAGAGAGAGAGAGAGAGAGGGGGGGAGAGAGAGAGAGAGAACTTGCATAAGCCTTCTTCAAGCTATGGCGGAATTGCAGAGAGAGAAAAACAAAGAGAGAGAGAGAGAGAGAGAGAGAGAGAGAGAGAGAGAGAGAGAGAGAGAGAGAGAGAGAGAGAGAGAGATAGATTTTATTATCGTCCTCGGAGGTCAAATATGACCTATGGAACCAAAGCTACATGTGATGTAGTATGTGTATGGTTGATGAGTGGCTCTCGATGCTCCAAAATTGTGGTGATGAGAGTCGCAATGGAGAGCCCACACTGTGGCTGGGAGAGGAAAGTGTTGGTGGATACGCCGCGATGGACGTCAGCACAACGAGAACTCACCTAACAAGATTTATCAGCTAAGGACAAAGCTCGACTCGCAGGCGCGTGGAAACAAGCATAGGGTGTCAACCTACACTCGACTGACTATTGACTACTTCTTACAGAGGTCTCTACCCAATGTCTAAGTTACAGCCTTTAAGAGTACACAAGAGGAGATTTCCTACAACGCTTTCAAGAGCCAAATACCCATCAAACATTCTCGAAACGCTATGGAACTTGAGGAAAATCCTATTAACACCAATAGGTCACTCTCCCTAAGGTCCGTGACCCAAAACCCCAACCCTAAACACCCGGTGCAGAATAACGTAGGATATCTGACAGGTTTTTGCAAGTCGTCGTTTTTGAAAACTAAAGTGCCTAATGTGTAGCTCTACTCATTGCGAACGCGTGGATATGTTGAAATGCAAAAACGGACAACGTATGCTCACCGAATCACCAGATATAGCTCATGGACCGATCTCGCAAAGCCGGGATGTACACCTGCAATGTAGGTGTTGACGCGTAGCTCTCTTTGGGGGCTACACGCTGCACTTCTCTGCATTCGATTCCGACCACCCGTGTGCGCATCATGTCAAGATGAACTCTCACTCTCTCTCGTACACAGAGTACGCTCAACTCACACAAACAAACTTACGAAAATGACAAAAGGGTTTTTTGCATTAAGGTCAAAAGTGGTATAAATACCTTACAATCTCAAACCCTTAATGTTCCAATTTAACCATTTACTAAGTCTAAATGTCAAAAATGGGATACAATTTGGAAGCTTCTGCAAGCCCCACTATTTACAAAAGTGAAATGACGGTTTCTTCTCAATTAAGGAATGATTACAAAGGAAATTAGTATCCCGCCAGGCAATCATCCTCCATTGAGTGTGTCCAACTGCTAACACTCCCCCCCTCCTAGATCATGTCGTCCCCGACATGACAATAGAACTGCTTCTTCAGCAAAGGCTTTTGCGCATCTTCAATACAGACTCATACCTTGCATGCTGGGCTAGTAATGTAGGGCTGAATATATCTGTATTGATGTTGAAGAAACCGGTGTAGAAGGCTTCTTCAAAGGCCTGGAGATGGTACGAGGGAAAAAACATTATTCGTTGGTAGAGGGCATGTATCACCTCATGGGAAGGTTGAGCAGACAGTTCATACGAACATCTATATGTATCTTGGAAGAAAAATATGTTGTCTGTTGCCTGTCCATGTTTAAAGATCTCAAAAACTGCCAGAAGGGTTTTACATATCTTCCTGAGCATAATGCAAGAGAGGTCAGGCGAGCCAGTGAACAATTTAATGGCACCCGTTAGGGTTTTCATCATGTATTGCTCCCTCATTCTCTCACCTGGCTTCAAGCCTGGCAGCTTTGGGTAGTTGAGCCACATGGGGTGGCTTTTCTTCAGCAGTTCTTATTCTTTCTAGGTCCGCATCCTTGGTAGAGGGAAAAAGCTAAGGTTGTCTCTGATTATTTTAGGTGTCTCTACCAGATGTACTATGTAATGTGGGTATTTAGTTAGCCATGCCTTCCTCCATTTTGGCTGAGAGTCCACAATAAGCTTAACACCTTCTGGTTTGGTGATATCTTCTTCATATAGTGGCACTATTGGCTCCTCTTTAATCCTCTTGTTTAGTGTAGCAACTTCATACTTGAGAAGAGGATATGGGAGAGAGGGTTGTAGCCATTCATGTCGAACGACATTTGCATCTAATTTCTGAATGGTCATAGACTTCAATATCCTCTGCTCCCACTGCATTGCTTCTTTGGCAGTGTCTTTTATGGACGCTTCTATTGCCTTTTGTAGATTCTCTTTGTCTTCTTGTGTCAGATCTCGGGGCTCTTGGGATGGTCCCACAAGGATGTCCTCTTGCATTGTTGTGTCCACTGGATCTGACACATTGTCTATATCAATTCCTTCCAAAGCTGCTGGCCCTGTGCTCAATTGTGGCTCTTCAGTCTGCTGTTGGTCTTTTAGCTCATCAATCTGCTTTTGATATGCTTTCTTTTCCTATTCAGCTTGATCCCCCATGGTCACTAAAAGGTCGTTCAATTCAGAATTGGCTTTCTCAGCCTCTTCTAGCTTCTTCTTGGTGTCTTCATTTTCAGTTTGCATCTTCTTGAGATCCTCGTCCATCTTCTTCTTCAAGACTGCTAGCTCATCTTTCATGGCCTTGTTCTCATCCTCCAAACGGATTTGCATCACTAGGGAGCCCTCGGCCATCATCAATCTTTGTCTCTTCTCTAGTGTCAACTTCTTTTGGAGTTCCTTCATCTGTTCTTCATACATATCCTTCTCTGAAGCAGTGTTAGTTGAAGCCGCAGCTCTGACTATGCCCGGAGATGCCCTTAGCCTCTGGATTGTCTGATCTTTCACTTTTAGTTGATCTTTCAGCTCTATAACTTCGTCTTGGCTGGCCTCATGTTCTAGCTCAGCTTTTTCCTTAACATTCCTCAAAGTCTCCACTTCTTTGGACTCATCGGCAAGCTAGAGTGTCAAGTTGTCCCTTTCTTTCTTTGGATCCGTCAGTGATTTTCTGATTTTCTTATACTCCTCATCTGCTTTTTGAAGCTTTTGGTCTGCTGTCTGACTCTGACTTTCCAGCTCTTGGCATCTTTTTAGTGCCGCGTCCAGATCAGCTTGCAGCTTGGCTTGCTTCTGTGTGTTCTCTTGGTCCTGCTTTTGCAGCGAGTCTACCTCGGCTATGACTTGAACTTCATTTATTTTGAGATTAACACACTCAATCTCAGTGGCCATAGATCTTGCTCTGAGCCCAGTGAGTCTTTGCATCACCTCATCCCAATCATTGGCTTGTGGTTGTAAATCCATGGTATCTGTGGCCATTTTCTTCAACTCCACCAATCGAGGGCTCCGCATATATTCTTTGGGCCTAGTGCTAGACAACTGAAAAGCTGCATGAGCTGCCTCTTCTCGAGAGTATCCAGCAGCTAGTAGATCAAGGAATATTCTATAGTTTTTTGCTTCTAGATCTGGCTTCTCATCTTTTGGTTCAATTTCTGCCTTCTTCTCTTTCTCTTTGTCCTCCTCTTCCTTGGAGTCTTGTTGCCCATCAGATTTGTTCAACTCCTCAGTTTGTCGGGGTTGAGAAGGACTAGGAGGAGGTTCTGATGGTGGAGGGCTTGACTCTCGGCTTGATGGCAGGGTTGATGGTTTCTTTTTGAAATCTTGGTCAGCTTTTGTTTTCCTCTCTCTTTCTTCCCCTTCCTGCTCTTCTAGCAGCTGCCGTCTCACATCATCAACTTCTTCTTCGGTAAAAGGTATGTTTGGGATATTCTCAGCTGTAGCATCTAAGATCTCAAAATTCTTTATATAATCTTCAAAGCGATCCCTTTTAGTCTTTGTGAAGATCGAGACATAGCCTCAAGTGAGGGCTTCCATGATTCGCTCAGATCCCGTTTTAGCATCCTCTCAGCTCTGAAACTCTCCATTAGTCTTTCCAGCCTTGCTGCTTTCTGTGACTTTGTTTCCTTTATTGGCACCTGTAGAGTTGCTTTCTTCCCCTTCTTGGGTTGTGGCGGCTCTTTTGGCACTGTCTCTAAAGGACTCTTCAACCTTGTGGCTACCCTTGGAGCTGTGTGTTGTTACTCTTCCTTGTCCTCTGTCAGCTTTAACAAGTCATTCCGTGATGGAGGAAGAGGCCACTGGCCCCTTGCATGTAAAGCTTCATATATCACCTTTGTAAGCATCTCCCTCGGTGCAATGTATGTAGGATTTGGGGTTCCCATTCTCACAATGTTGTACTGTAGGTACGCCGCATAATCTATCTCTTTTGGCCTGTTTGTCTTCATTGCCCGTGTAAATGTCGTTCTAATTACTGCCGGTGGTGCAGTGTACTTTTGAGGTCTCGTTGTGCACATATGGAAATATTGGTTGTAAAGTTGGCACATGGTTGCCACCATTGGATCAGAAACATCCTCGAAGGTGTAGTTCTTTTTTATTTCTTTGTATACCTTTAACTCTTCTCGCCTCTTGTTGACACTGTCGCCTTTGTTAGAGAGGTTCAATGCACTTGCGACCACTTCTGGCGTGATTACAATTACTCTGGTCTTTCCTTGCAGATCTGTCACTTTGGCTATGCCGTTTTCTTTGATTGTGGTGATGAATTCCCAGACTCTCTGGATGTCAATTCCTGCTGGCAATGCTTCAAAATAATTGTGTAAGTCTAGCTTTTCCAAGAGAGACAATATATCTGGCTTTCTCGTGAACTCATTGAGTTCCTGAGGTATCATTGGCAGCTCTATGGCATTGCCTTCTGGGTCCTTGAACATGCCTTGGCATATCCTGAGGTCGTTTGCTTCCAGTAGGTTGCTTTGTAGCCAAGTGGTAATGGGCTTTATGGTTCCTGCTGGTATTACAAATGGCTCCACTTCATCTAGGTAATCTTTGTTGGTCATTCTTTTCTTCTTTGCTGGTGACTTAGCGGCTGCCATGGATCGTGTTGCACTCAGTAGTCCAAAGTTAGCGTTCTTTATAGATTTGCTGGTAAACTGAGTTTTGACTACCCAAATGACTTGAAAATTGAAATAAGAACTCAAAAGGGACTAGGAAAGCCATGCATGTGCCCACAGTAGGTTTTTGGCTGAAAAATAAGCATGTAGACATCCTACGCATAGTATGTCTACTTCCTTTGAATTTGATGAAACTTGACATGCTTGTGGCCCTTGACCTGTGCAACATGGCCATGTACTTGGAATTTGGTTTGGACATCAAAAATTGCAATTTTGAGCAGATTTAGGCTTTTGGCTCACAAAATGGGTAGGATGTCCTATATGGATGGGCAAATGATATCCAATTGGATTGAAATTTGATATATAGGCTCCTTATACCATGTAAAAGTCTCCCATTATGTCAACTCCTATGCGTAGTATGTCTTTTATTTCAGAATGACTCGATTTTGGTTTTGTGGGTAGCCCTTAGCATGTAGAACATGGCCCCGTTCTTAGATTTTGATTTGGATAAGCATTGGTGTTGTTAGGAGCATGTTTAGTGTTTTTAGGCTCAAAAAAGTACATCTTTGAGGTTTTGGGGGCCAAATGTGATGGGTCTGGCTTGAAATTTGATATATGAGCTTGTGAAGATGTTATAAAGATATGTGGAACTCAAAAACCCTAGTTGGAGGTCAAATAGGGCATTTAGACATCCTACGCGTAGGATGTCTATTTCACTATTTTTTCATATCTGACTCCAGAGTTAGCTTGGCAATGTGATAATGAGTATATTGTGCAAGTTTCATGTGATTTGGACTAGTTTTGGTAGGTCTATGACCTTTATTGCCTCTATGCTCTGACTTTTTGTTTTTTTGATGCATATGAGGTCAACTCTTGTCCAAATATGATGAAACTTGATGGCTAACATGTATAAGCTATGTAGAAGCTGTGTATGAAGTGAGATATTGAGTTTGGCTTGCAAAAGAGGCCCTGAGACATTCTACACGTAGAATGTCTTCTGAGGAATTCTTTTGGAAGAAGTGCTACTAGTATATGCCCTTAGTCCCTCTGAGTCCCTTTTAAGCCCTATTTCAATAAAAAAGTCAAAAATATAGATAGAAACTCCCTGTTTGGCTTTCAGAGCCTCTGAGTCGTTTTCTGACTCTTGGAGTGCTTTTCGTCGATGTAATTCGTTAGTCTCCATAGCTTCATGGTTCCTTGGGGAACCTTGCCATATGGTTTTTGTTGGCTTTGGCTTCACCGGAGCTCCGTTTGGTGATTTGTCGCTCTGGAAGCACCCGTGGTTGCATTTGCATGCCATCGATGACTTGTGGTGGTCTACGCCCATAGGACTTGGTTGTTGATGCTAGGCAAGCCGCTCGTGAAGTTTGGTGGCAAACGGACATCCGGTTTGGCCGTGAGAGCCAGTTGATGCTTTGTGTGTCCGATGCCGTTTTTGAAGCTTAGTCCCGCTTCGGGTCGCCTTATGGACATGTGGGCTATATAGCCTTGTAGATAATGTCGAGATTCTCCTACCCATGAGTTTTTGTAGCATTTGGGCGACTTTCCACCGATTTACCACTTGGTGGCCTCTTGCAGGGCTTGTGGTGCCAGGGTTTTTGCCAACGGTTTTTTGCCGCCTTTGTGCATTCAAGAGTGGTCTCCTATGCTAGGGTAAACACCCTATGAATCTTTATTGCTATTGGGTTAGCCGTTAGGTGGCTACCTCTACTTGTAGGTCTCTACTGCCCGTTTCCCGTGTGAACCCTACACTAGTTTTCGCGATAAAACATCAAACATACAGGAAAAGCTCAAGGTGCTGAGTCTACCTTTCATATCTGGAGCCTGTTGGGTGGTCGTGCACATCGTAGAAGCAGCTGGAAGTCCGGTTCGTTCTAGGTGGCTAGAGCTCTCTCTTAAGAAGGAAATAGTAGAAATGAGCTCTAAGTGAAGTGAAAAAAATCTTATAATGGGGGTCCCCGAACCACTTTCTATGAAATTTGACATGTGCTCCCAACTTCTTGCGAGATGCGGTTTAGGCGCAAAAAGTTCCTGATTTGGACTCTGTTTGCTCAGTTTCCGAGAAATTTGACGTTTCGGTCAAAATCTGGCCAAAACACAACTCCCGCTACATTCACATAATTGCACCCCCATTGTACCATAGGTTTTCCTATAGTCACCGATTATCCCTATATTTTTCGTTTTTCATTACGACCGTATTTCATTGCTTTTTATATTTTTGAAGTTTTTCTGCCTATAATTAGTAAAATTAAAAAGAAAATAGCAAAATAAACCCAAAAATTTCTCAAAAATCACAATAACTCAAAAACATCACCACAAAACACTATGTACACTCACATGCAATTTTTATGGTCAGATTTCTCCGTTTTACCAATATTTTGCCCAAAAAATGGCTATTTTTACATATACACACACACACACACACCTAGAGGCCTAATTTGGCGCTTGGCCCAATATACTTATAGATTCATGCTGTATAAGGGCATATGCACTTAGGTTAGTCCAAAAAATTTCACAATCAAACGAAAACCCTTCAAAATAGTCGAAAAACATGCCCTTTTTTGCTCTTTTCACCTTCATTGGGTCCGCATTGAGAATGCCTCCCCCCTCCTAGTCGGAGTCCTCCCGGACGACAAGGTATCACCTCAGGGTATGTGCAGTGCATGGGTTAAAAATTGTGCTAATGCGTGGCCTTGTAATGTGGCCCTATTTGATGCATACTCAGTCAATGCATGGAAAAATTAATGTTGTGCGAGAGGAGGGAATAAGCAAGATGCTTATGGGCATTCGACGTCGAGGTTTCCTATTTGTTCTTAGTTGGGTTGGCAGTTTTTCTTTGCAAGTAAAAGTTGTAACTCTACAGCTGTTTTTTTTATTGTCTTCTTTGCAAAAGTTACTTGGGTTGCCGCTACTGCCGATATCGCCGTGGTTGTCTCCGTGGAGAGAATTATGGTGGCTGATGTGGCCGTAATATTTTTCTCTTTTTCTTGGCATTTGTAGATTTGTTTTGGATGCGTTTGCAGGTTTATTGCCTTTTTTTCGGTCTTGGTGGCTTTTTTGTTGATCGGCATCCTCACAGATTGATTTGCCGATGTCGTTTGTCTGGCTGCTGGTTTTGCTTGTACTGAAGGGGAGTTCTTGTAGCATCGGCTTGGGGATCCAAACACGTTTCTCATGTAGTTGGAGATTGAGCATGTTCTTCGGTATCCATATCTGTTTGATGACTCTGTTTAGTGTTTGATTAACTTGGTTTTTTGAAGGCTGTCTGCTAGTGCACTGTGGTTTGTAGGCTTGGTCATGTAGATCTTTCCATACCCAAACTTGTTGTTTGTTTATTGCTGACTTTGATCTATTCTTTGTCGTCTGTGGTATATCATTTTTTGATTGAAGACAGTTGGCTGTTTCTTGTGTATCCTTCGTAGGTATCTTTTGCTGGTTAAGTGGCACCTATCTATTTTTCTCTTGATCAATTGATTGTGGCACCATTATTGGGTTCTTTCGGGTTGTCCTAGCAAAGGCTACCACTTGGTGTTCTTGTGCTTGTTGAATTCTGACTGTATTCGAATTCCAATCTATTTGCACATTATACTCTTTCTGCCAAGGTTGTCCCAACAACATGGGGTGTAGTGTGCTCACATCCTCAACCACATAAAACTTGTGGGGGTAAACATTTTGATGTATTTGTACATGCAATATTGTCCAGCCCAATGTTCCTAGCGAATGTGATGTACTACTAGGATGGAAGCTTGAGTTGTTTATATAATTTGTAAGAGATCAGATTTGCTTGAGCTCCGGAATTAAGCAATGCCGTCGATTCAACTTGATTGCTATCCACTTTGACTGCAATTATTGGTTCCACTGTGTCATCACAAAAATTCGTTAATCTAATAGCATTTATTCGCAACGGTGATCCACTTTGTTGTTGTTGTCGTAGAAGCTTTCTTTTTGCAATGCGTTCTTTTGCTTCTTCTTGTGCTTCTTCTTGTACCCTCTCTTTCTCCTTCATCCGTTGTTTTTCTTGATGGATTTGTTGAAGCATATCCTGTGTTAGTGGTAAATGATACTTTTTTAACCGACACCCACTCATCCAATTTGTCATTTCTTCTCCTGCCAATGTAGCAAGTTTGACAGCTCCACTTTGTGATAAGTCACTAATCACAAAGGGTCCCATCCCTCGCTTTTTAAGTTTTTTGGCACGTTGATTCAAAGTATAAACAAGTACATAATCACTTGTTTTGAAGTCTTTCATACGCACATGCTTGTCAAAAAACTCTTTTTGTCTTCTCTTTTTAGCATAGATCAAAGCTACAGCTCTCAGTCGAAGTTCATCTAGCTTTTCAAGATCATCTATTCTTGAAGAGAGCTCATGGCCTGTCCATTCTAAGCGTTTCGGTACTCGTAGAGTTGGAACTAAAAACTCTATGGGTAATATAGCATTTAGTCCAAATACCATGTTGTATGGCGTGGTTTCGATTGACGTTTTGTAAGCTACCCTGTATGCCCATATTGTTGAGTGTAATTGTTGATCTTAGTCTGTCCTTGATTCTGATACAATTTTAGTCAAAACAGTGCATAGTGTTTTATTTGTGGCCTCAGCTTGTCCATTTGCCTGTGGATGATATGGAGCAGATTTTCTATGTATGACCATGAATTCCTCTAACAGGTATTTAATGATTTCATTAAGAAAATGTGTTCCTCGATCACTGACAATTTCTATTGGTAATCCATATCATACAAAGACATTCTCATACAAAAATTGTGCACTGGTTCTTGCATCTGCTTTGTGTTGCTTTGGCTTCAGACCATTTTGTGAGATAGTCCGTAGCCACAATGATATACTGGGTATGAATGCGATATGCAGGGGGTGAAATAGGCCCCACTAAATCTATTCCCCATTTTGCAAATGCCCGTGCTCCCATCATTGGCCGTAGTGGCATCTCATCTCTCTTTATCGGCACCTTAGTGTGTTGACATGCTTCACAACGCTTTACAAACTCCTCAACATCCATATGCAATGTAGGCCACCATATTCCTACGGTTAAGACAATTTTTACCATCTTATTGCCTGAAAAATGACCTCCACTTATTCCTCCATGTGCGTGTTCTAGAATCAACAGGTATTCACTTTCACTTGCACATATTCTAAGTTGATTGTCCTTTCCTCTCTTGTAGAGTTGATTTACAATTAAAATAAAGTCTCGAGCCTCCAACTCTATAGCCCTTTTTCGCGCTTTTGTTATGTTTTCAGGAAATCTCCTTGTTGTTAAGAAATCAATGATATATTGACTCCATGTAGGTGCAATGGTTACCTGAAACAATATCGCGTGATCCACCGGTCGTTTGGCACTACATATAATACAATTGTTAACATAAGCATGTGCGTCAACATACATAGTTTGCCAATAAACTCCTAAGTGTTTCAATCTTTGGTGTGTTTTCATTGTTGAACAATGAAATGCACAATCTTGGATGTGTGCTTCTTCAAGAAAACATTCGAATTTCTCTGGATTTATACATAATCGTAGAATTTGGTCCGAGCCTAGATGGTACAGTCGTCCTGCAATCAACTGAAATTTTTTTGTTTGTCGAAATGTTTGTTGTTTGGATCTGTCTTCCTTGTTATCAAGTCTACCTCAAAAGTAAAGAATGCTAACAATTTCCTGAGACCATTTGGGTATCATTTCAATATTGAAAAGATAAGCATCAGGTATGTCATCATCTACTCCTTCAGGAGCTTCCCCGTTTTGTAGCCTTGAAAGATGATCCGCCCGTAGATGAGTTTTACCCTTTTTTACTACCACTGTGAAGTCAAACTCTAGCAATATAATAAACCACCGTACAATTCTCCCAGTATTCCATGGTTTATTTACTAGATACAAAAGAGCTTGATGATCTGTGAAGAAAACAAATTTGTTTGCAAGCAAGTAATGCCGAAATTTCTTTACAGCATAAATCATTCCTAATCCCTCTCTTTCAGTGGTGGTGTAGTTATTTTTTGCACTATTTAGCTGTTGGCTCGCATAACAAACTGGGAAATCTATTGTTCCTTCTCCAGGTTGAGCCAGAATACTCCCAATTGCGTATGCAGAGGCATCAATGTGAACATGGAATATCTTTTCCCAATCTGGTGCTTTAAGTACAGGTGCTGATACAAGGTTTTCCTTAAGCTTTTGGAATGAAGTTTCACACTCCTCAGTCCAGTTGAAACTGACTACTAAGCGATATAGTGGTTGTGCAATGACCGCATACATATATATGAATCTTCGATAATATCCGCAGTGTCCCATGAAGGATTGTACTTGTTTGGCATTAGTAGGCCTGGGCAAGTCTGCTATCACTCTAATTTTGTCTAGATCAGTGGTTATGCCATTTCTTGAGACAATATGTCCTAAGGTGCGGCCTTGCCTTACCATAAAAATGCACTTTTTTGGGTTGAGACGGATTCGATATGTTCTGCACTTCTCACATACCTTTTGTAAATGGTCAATATGTTCTTCTCGTATAAGAGAGTGGACACAGAGGTCATCCATATATATTTCTAAGAATATTCTTAGGTATTCATTGAACGCATGAGTCATTAACCTTTGGAAGGTAGCTGGGGCATTGGTTAGGCCAAAATGCATAACTCTATGCGCATATATTCCCCACTCTGTGGCAAATGCTGTTTTGTGTCGATCCTCTATTGCAATTGCCAATTGGTTATACGTCGAAAATCCATCTAAAAAGGAATAAGCCCGTTTTCCAGCCACCCTCTCAAGCACATGTTCTGTGATCGGCAAGGGATAATTATCCCTTATTGTGGCTGCGTTCACTTTTTTGAGGTTCACACACACACACACACGCAGCTTTCCGTTCTTTTTGGGGACAATCACAATGGGTGACACCCAATCTGTATGCTCGATTTCATAGATAAATTCAGCATCCATCAGCTTGTCAATCTCTTCTTTGATTCGTTTAGCGAATGTGTCATTATATGTGTAAGGACGCTGTTTGCTAGGTTTGGCATCTGATTTCAAAGGAATGGTATGTTGGCATATCGATGGATCAACTCCTTTGAGGTCTTTGTAGGACCATGCAAACACATCTTTATACTTCTTGAGAAGTTTTGTTAGCCTTTCTTCTTCTTCAGGCTCTAAATGAGTTGCTATATAGATAGGCTGAGGCTCTTCTCCTAGCACAGCGAGGTCTATTTGTTTTGCATTTTTTGGCCCATCGTAAGATTCTTGGTTTATTCTTTCCCTTATTGGTGGTGTCATTATGATTTTTCTATCTTGGATGGTGAATTTTCGATAGTGGGATGGTACATTCACCTTTTTTTGAATCCTCCTTACCGTCACTTTCTCCCTCAGTAGTCCATACCTCTCATAACGACCATTTTAGTTCTTGGTATTTCTTTTTACACTCCATTTTGGTCCACTCTGGATCTCTTGTCTTTTCCTGTTTTGATTGTTGAGATTTTCTTGATTTTGTTTCTGTTTTAGTCTTTCGTGCTTGTTTTATTTTTTCATGTGTCCTTTCCCTTCGAACTCTTGAGAATCTTTCTGATATTTGGTCTTTTACACAATCCTCTGCCTTGACTAGCGTTAGATAGTGAGTTTTATCTTTTATCTTGGGCATCAGGTTCTCTCTAAATTTTTTTTCTGTTCTTTTTTTCCTATAACGTTCTTGACGTCTAGGGTGTTGATTTGCAAAATCATAAAATCTGATATCTGCAGTTGTTTCCCTACTCTCGCTCGAGCTGTATGAACACTCGTTATCTGCATCGTGACTTAGTTCCAGATGCTCAGAGGAGTTATAAAACTCTTCTTATTCTGGTGAGTCTACATACTCATCTCCTGCTGGTATAAGGTTTACCATGTAATAGGGTAGCACATAATAGCCATCCTTATCGCAAAATTTTGTCATTGGGCTATCTGTAATGGTACAGACAATGTTGCTAGTATGTGTTCCCATTCCAGAGGTTCTAACGCATCTTCGGGAAAAGGTTCCGGAATGTAATCCTTGTCCTCAATAGCTCTTTCTAAGATGCATTCCTCTCTTTTTAAGCTCCCACAATGTGAAGCTCCGCACATCCATAGCTCTTTTTTCTACCCTAACCATGCTGGGAGTTCGGACCCTGCCAATGTAGCTGAATCAAACTCTTCCAATGGTGTTTGGTTCACATCCTTGTAACTATGGTCTTTTAGGTATATTTTGGTTGTAGTCTCCCCACATCTGAGGTATATGTGTTCGTAACCCCAATCCTGGGCCATCTTTAATTGTCTCATGAATGGTCTTCCCAAGATGATCCCGTAATTGTTCTTTTTGTCGAAATCAACTATTGCAAATGGATGCTCATACTCGATTCCGCAAGAGGTGGCAATTACTTTTTCTAAAAGTCCTAGAGGCTTTTCCATGAACCCATCTGCCAGTTGCAATTTCATTCTGGTAGCTCTCAAAGCTGGTTTTCCCCATTTTTTCCAGATTTCTTTGGTGGCGATAGCGATTCCCGCTCCATTGTCAAGAATAGCTTTGGATACTACTCCTTGAAATTCTACTGGTAGTGTGGTATTTCCATCTTCTCCCTCACAATATTATCCAACCTTGTTTAAAGGTACTGGCCTAGTGTTTAGTTGGGGCTTGTCCAATTCTTTGATCCCTTCTTGAAGCTTTGAGGTAGGGTCTTTTACTCCAAATTTTTCTAAGCATTTGCCTACGGTGGTCCACATGTTTGGTCGTAACCTCAGGAGTTCGGCTAACGTGATTGTGCATGCCATAGGTGTGGACAATAACTCAATCAACCCTTGTGAATCCATTACTCTGTTAGGAGAAAGTCTTTGAGATGGGATTGCTTTCACCTCAGACTTAGCTTCATACTCCCCTAGGTAGGAGGGTTGAGTTTTTAGTGAGTCTGGTTGGCTGTGCCCCAAACTTATTGAACCTTGGTCCCCCCCTTGTGAATGCATATCAAAGTTCATTTGTGATCTTGCCTCAAACTCTTCAATGGGAGGTAAGATCTCATTTTTCTCCTTTCTAGTGCTATTTATTTGGTGGTTCACCCTGTTAGCTTCATTTGCTTCCCGGATTTGCTTCCACAGGTCATCTAGACTGTTACAATCCTTACCCATTTCTACCAATGTTTTAGGTTGGAAACCATCAATTGTCTCATCTGTTGTATTTGGCACTATGATAGGTTCTCTCCTAGACTCAGAAGCAGTCGTGAGTCTCTCCTTCATGTCTACTTGTTTCTCTAGAGTTGGTTGTATAGGGGTTGGAGCTGGTACCTCGTGCCAACTTGCAGGTTTACCAAGTGGATTTTCTATCAAGGATTGGACTGTTTCAATCATCCATCTTTGCTTTTGGTTTTGGTTGTTTTTGAGTCTGGCTTCTTATGCTTTTAAAAGTGTGTCCAACTGCTCATTTGATTTTTCTACCAGGACTGATCCTCCCGATCTTGCACTTTTGGGTTCTACTATTTCCTTGGCTCCTTTGGTTGTAGCAGCGTGTGAACTTAAACTAGTTAGATCCTCTAACCGCTCCAATCTATCCTTTGTGTGTTTTAACTCCTGGGATAGAGCCGTTTGCTCTCGTTCTCTCCTAGCTTTCATACGCACCTTTCTAGCTTTCCAAGTGCTTCTAATTTTTTATTTTTGCACTTGGGGCATCGGTCTTTGGCTCTTCGTCTATGGGTTCGTTTTTCATTCTTTGAGCTTGAGCTCGTGTCACTGCCTGAATAGGTATTACTGTCTCGTTTTCTGACCCTCCACTGGAAGGCACTGCTTCCAACATGTTCAAAGTAGTTTTTGCTTCTTTGCTCGGGTTCTTAGGGCAATCAGGGGTGGTTGTTGCCCCAATATTGGTTGTGGTCTTTCAACACCTACATGTCCTGGTAGGTTGCCTGCTTGATACCTAGGCAGCGGTGGAAGTTGAGGAGATGCTACCTGAGATTGGGGAGCATAAGGTCGCTCTCTCACATATCCCCTGTTATAATAACATTTCTCCGTCACATGGTTTGTCCATTTTTGTTCAATAGCACACCACTTCGGCTGCTTAGCCTGAGGCTTGGCATACAAATTAATTTTTTGTAGCACTTCCTCCACAAGCTGCTCCTGGTTTACAACTACTTTTCCTTTTGGTGCTGTCTTAGCGGACTTGCTTCCACTTTGTTGTGAGGATGAATCATCATCAAGATCCTTGAATTCACCCTCCTTGTAGACCGCACAATTGTCTACAAGGTAAAGAGCCTCCTTAGTTAACTCATTTAACGTTGTGCTCCCCTTCATATGTAAGTCCTTCTGGAGATCTGCATTCCTTAGTCCTTGAATAAATATAAGCATAAGTCTATACTGAGTTGGCAGTTCTTCCATAGGGTAGAACTTCACATATCTTTTTAGTCGTAGGGTTGCCTTTCGCATAGATTCCCCTTCTTTCCGTTTGAATTTATGGATTTGTGAGACTGTATTATGAGCTATCCCCCTTTGTGAGAATTCCTCAATAAACTTGTCAAAAACCTCCTCCATAGACTCGAAATCTCTACGCTCCACAGAGTCAAACCAAGTAGCGGCATAATCTTCTAGGGTAAGTCCAAACCCTGCAAATTGAGTAGGGAAGTCCAAAACTTCTTCAGCTCTAATTACACGCACAAAGACTACTATATGATCTCTAGGATCTCTGTTTCTCGTGTATTTCTTGTTTACCCAATTTTGCACCTGAGAAGGTCTAATTCTATGATGGTCTACAAATCTCATCATTGGTTCTCCTCGTCCTACTCGATATACCTCCTCTGGCCTTCGGTAGTGGGAGGGTTCCTCTCCCAGAGGTGCCCCTAAGCCATAATTTCTAATGGTTCTTGCAAGAGGTGGTTCATGTCTTCGAACTCGTTCTATGGGTTGTCTTTTGTGCTCTGTCGACTCTTGAGTTTTTGGCTTACTCTCGCCTTGATATTGTGAATAGAGTGGTGGTTCTTGTAAATCTCTTAGCCCTCGTGCGGCTGGATAACCATCTTTGTTTCGGTCTTGTTCTAATGTCGCACATTGTTGAAGACATGCCTACAATGATGATTGGATTGCTTGTTGGTTCTGGTAGTCGAACGTCTGTTGTCGGTTAGAATGTGATGTTGCATCGTACTCTTCTGAAAATGGATTTGTTGACTTGCTAGGGCTATAGGTGGACCTTGGTACTTCTTCAGGGGGCATATGTTGATGTTTCTGGAACTGTTGCCTTTTCTACCTCCTCTGGGAGAATTCATTTTTACTCTCGCTCGTACCTGTCAACAAAAATGATATCCTTCCCCATAGCAATTTCATAAGAGAATAAGTAAAGAACCTTGTCTTTGCTTAACTTATTTGGGTAGGGTTCTTTGCATAAAAAATAAGAGACTACTCCCTCGCTCTCATGCTTGTAAATTCCCACATTCTCATTATAGGTAGAGACCCTGGTTGTTTTTTTATCATACATAAAAAGAGCTCCAGGTCGATCAATTTTTGGAGGCGGCTCTTGAGCCTCTGAGACCATTTTTCCTTTTGCCACATTATCTCCATATCTGTTGTAATCCTCAGGGTTACTAACTATCAGATAGGGGTTCCCCTTTTCGCCTCGGAATCTATCTCCATCATCATAGACTCGAATTATCTCCAGTCTCTAAAAAGGTCTTTCCTCTATACAAATACACTTGCGTCCCCAATAGTCACAATAAACTAGGGCTCCCCTAGAGTTTGTTCCTTCTAAGAAGATTATAGTGAACTTGGCATCTTTCAAAGGGTTTTGGGAGGTACTTCCTCCTAGCATTGGTCCTTCACCGGAGAAATCTCATGGCTGTTGACTACCCATCATGAAGAAGGACTTATCTGATGAAGTGTCAGTATCACTACCCTCCTCAATGATTGGTGCTAATGGATCTAGCCTTGCCTGAGTTACACTCTCCTCAGTGGATACTAAGCTACCTTGATCACCTGCCACGTTTTGGTCTCTAGGAATGTGTCTTCCTGATCTTAAATTCATCAAACTTGGCAATGCAATTTATCACAAATCCAACCACTCGCTTGGCAAGGGATCAGTTTCCGCACATCTTCTTGCCTTGCCGCTGAATATACCTGTACACAAGCATTTAATTTCGGCAATCGAATCAAAGCATTGAACCGCTAGAGGTGGTCTTAGTAATGATTGGTATAACTGGAGGGTTAACCTCAACCACTACTGTACTCTATACACTTCGAATGTTCTTGATTAGGTCTGCTAATCTGAAACTGTACTTTACCCGAGTGTTTGTCAGTCTAGAGGTAAAGTCTTAATTCCGTCTTTGCTCCGTCAAAAGGTCAAACAAGGTCCAATTTCACTTCTGAAAGAAGTTCTGGAACTCTTAAGTCAATTGGAGCATCACTCTATGTCCACAATCAGATTTTGACTTCAATATCATACCTTAGACATACTACGCATAGAATGTCTAACTGCTTAGAATTGTTCCAAATGCAAACCACAGACTCCTCTTAAGGTCCTGATCACTCTGGTATGCTCACAAGTGGATTTGGAGTGCTAAATCATCGTGAACACATCCTACACGTAGGATGTCTAAGTGCTCTGTTTGACTCCAAACTTGAGCCACAACTTCCCCTTGATGTCAGCAACCGAATGCTATGTTTAGATTTTAGTTTGGATTTCAAAAGACCCCAAATTTATCTATTCTAGCCTTTTTCAATAATAAATGCTAAAGTTTTCTTAAAACCAATTTGCTCACCCAATTGAGATGGAACCTTTCTCCTGCACTCAATAAATTATGTAGATCATGCTCATGAAGACATCCTATGGTTTTGGTCTTAGAATAATGCCTTGGCACAATTTGGGTAAGATGTCTGGCAATTTTCATCTTTTGGCCTTATCCTGCAATATATGGTCAAGTTCCCCCTTCCAAGTGAATATAGGGTAATTGCTACCTTCTAAACACATTGGTCAACTCAAATTTTCAAAATTCTCACCAGAACACCCTGTAGACATCCTATGCGTAGAATGTCCACTGCTCCTTTTCTCAGACTAAAGTGCTACTTTGCCTTCCCTATGTTCTCAGCAAGTGCCAATATGCCTTACAAGTGCAAAAATGTGTAAATTTCTCTCAATTTAAACCTTTTCTGAACTTTTATGTTTTCTGAGTCCGCCTTTTAGCTTTTGGGCAATCCAATAAGGGAAAAACACTCAAGTCTATATGTTACTAGGGTGAAACCCACCCTCTGAACACAAGGTGACCTCAGTTTTCCCAAATTCCTTGCCAAAAACCCCATAGAGACATGCTACGCGTAGGATGTCTATTTTCTTAAAATTTAAATTTTTTCTGACAGAAGTACTCCCTATGCTTAGCAGCTCTCTCAGAAATACTCACAGAAACTTTTGAACTTCAATTTAGCTTCTAAACACTCTTTTCCGTCTTTTACAGCTCTTTGATGTGCCTAATATAACATGCATGAAGTGCTCCAGATCATAAATCATGATGTCCTACTTACCCTACTCCTACTCATCATGTGAGATGGTCATTTTTAGTGCTCCGGTTGCCTCCTGGCCTCGCACGGACTCTCAAGCTCACCTAACACCACATCTACTATCCTAACTCCTACTCTCTACACCACAACTTCACTAATACCTAAAACTACCTATGTCAGAAGATCTAGGTCAGGCACACGTTCCCTAGACTCCTCCTAAGACCTAGAGAGTCCACCACCCTCTGATCCTATCTAAATGTAAAATAAGACTCTGGCAAGCCAGAGAATCCCTATCCTCAGGGACTAGTCTCAGTCACCTACCTAGGGCCCTCGTCCCCGGCAACGGCGCCAATGTTGGAGGATACGCCACGACGGACGTCAGCACAACGAGAACTCACCTAACAAGATTTGTCAGATAAGGACGAAGCTCGACTCGCAGGTGCGTGGAAGCAAGCATAGAGTGTCAACCTACACTCGACCGACTATTGACGACTTCCTTCAAAGGTCTCTAGCCAATGTCTAAGTTACAGCCTTCAAGAGTACACAAGAGGAGATTTACTACAACGCTTTCAAGAGCCAAATACCCATCAAACGTTCTCAAAACGCTACGGAACTTGAGGGAAATCCTATCAACACCAATAGGTCGCTCTCCCTAAGGTCCGTGACTCAAAACCCCAACCCTAAACACCCGGTGCAGAATCACGTAGGATGTCTGACAGGTTTTTGCAGGTCATCGTTTTTGAAAACTAAAGTGCCTAATGTGTAGCTCTAGTCATTGCGAACGCTTGGATATGTTGAAATGAAAAAACGGACAACGTACGCTCATCGAATCACCAGATATAGCTCGTGGGTCGATCTCTCAAAGCTGGGCCGTACACCTGCAATGTAGGTGTTGACGCGTAGCTCTCTCGGGGGGCTACACGCTGCACTTCTCCGCACTCGATTCCAACCACCCGTGTGCGCGTTGCATCAAGATAAACTCTCACTCTCTCTCGTACACAGAGTACGCTCAACTCACACAGACAAACTTACCAAAATGACAAAAGGATTTTTTGCATTAATGTCAAAAGTGGTATAATTACCTTACAATCTCAAACCCTTAATGTTCCAATATAACCATTTACTAAGTCTAAAAGTAAAAAATGGGATACAATTTGGAAGCTTCTGCAAGCCCCACTGTTTACAAAGGTGAAATGATTGTTTCTTCTCAATTAAGGAATGATTACAAAGGAAATTAGTATCCCCCCGGGCAGTCATCCTCTGTTGAGTGTGTCCAGCCGCTAACAGAAAGTGTGTAGGTCTAAGTCATGGCTGAAAATGTGAGAGAAGCAAGTTCGGATGTGACCAAAAGATGAGCACTCTAATAGTGTTTGGTACTCAGACTCTCGAACTTGCAGTGAGCATAATGTGCACAGTCCATTTGACTCTTCTCCATTGCCCCAACACCCTGTCTCGCATCGAAGGAAATGGGAGCTAAGCCGAATAGCCGCGATAGTGTGTATCGTCGAGACAAGGGGATAGGCTCAAGCATGTAATTGTGAGTACGGTTTCCTCTGTCACCGAAGAACATGGTTTTATAGTTGGGGGCAATATGGGTGGTGTAATGTATGAAGCGTGACCCATCGGATTTCTCTCAATCCGTAATACATGGGTGTTGTAGAAAAGCTTCATTCACTTGGGAGTCAATTGAAGCATCATGTAGAAAGTGTAATGCATCCCATCTCCCAAACCACTTCTTTATGTCTTGCATCCATCCCGTGCTCAAGATCTTGCTTTTATGCAACTTTTGAACTTTTTTGCTTGCTTCCCATGCAATTGTAGGAAGTTGATGTGAGGGGTTTTGATGCATCTTTATCATGTACTCCACAACCCTTTCCATGCCCATAACCTCAATTGGAATAGATCCCGACTCAAGAAGTAGGAGCATATATGGTGTTTGTGTCTTAACTTGGAGAAAGTTTGTAAGAAAATTCTTTTGGACATTCTCAAACTCTCTCCAAGTAGATTTTGAGATGCTCCCGTCGTCCCACACTTCAACTCCATAAAGAAGAATCGTTGTCACCAATGCATCAAAAAGGTACTTCTTAAGAACGCAAAACTTGATGTTTCCCACATTACACATGTTCTCAAATGCATAATATGCTCTCTTTCCCGCTTCCAAATGATGCATAGCACATTCATGCCACTTGTGATTGGATGGAATTTCAAGGCCAAGGTACTTAAAGCTCTCAACAACTTCAAGTGTCTCATTGTTGTACACAATGCATGGCTTCTCCTTATGGTTGGTTTTCACAAGTATAACCTTTTTTTTGGGTTCATTCACAATCAGCCTACTATCAAGAAAAAGTTCTCAAGGACAACCGTAAGCTTTTGTGCATCTTCTAAAGTGTGTACTAGAAGAACTACATTGTCCGCATACAACAAAAGCATGATGATCGCATTGCAAATAGTGACCTCTTCAATGCCTTCTTCTTGCATAAAGTCAAGTACCATTTGTTCCAGTTGATCGATGCATAGACCAAAGACAGTTGGTGACAACGAACATCCTTGTTTAACCCGTGAAGGAGTACGAGCGGAAGTGCGACGCAAGAGAGAGTGCGAGAAGAAGAGCACGACGATATGGTGAACTCGCTCTACTGAAATGTGTAGAGCATAGTGAGTTCTTATTAGGTTTTTACAAAAGAATATGTGTACATACCTGGCGGCCCGTCCACTTACCTGGCCGATCACATTGGGCTTTATACCCCAACAACCTCCCACTTAAAGTCCAATGTGGTACTTTAAGTGTGAGAGAAGCTACTATACAAGCTAATATACAAGAGATGTAGAGAAGTGATGTACTACCCTACACCTAACTGCTTGCGAAAATGCGCAAAGCTCTCTGAGGGAAGTCCTTTTGTAAGTAGATCAGCAAGATTTTATGTGGTGTGAACTTTGACAAGCTGAAGTTGCTTATCCTCGAGCATTTCCCTAATGAAATGATACTTCACATCCACATGCTTTGTCTTTGAGTGATAAACTGGATTGCGAGCCAATTGTATAGCAATTTGACTATCACAATATAACACAGGCATCTTTTCTTTGATTCCCAAATCTGTTACTAGTCGATTAAGCCAAATTGATTCTTTGCATGCCTCTGATGCTGCAACATATTCAGCCTCTGTAGTAGACTGAGTAACACAATCTTGTAATCTAGAACGCCATGATACTGCTCCACCAGCAGATGTAAAGACATACCCTGACGTAGACCTTCGGTTGTCTAAGTCACCTGCATAATCTGAGTCTGTAAAACCCTTTACACTTAGCTCCTGACTCCCATAGCATATACGCATACTCTTTGTAGCTTTCAGGTATCTCAATATTTCTTTCACTGCCTCCCAATGTTTCTTGCCTGGGTTTGACATGTATTGACTTACTACTCCCACTGCAAATGCAATGTCTGGGCGAGTAGCAATCATTGCATACATCAAACTACCCATTGCAGAAGCATATGGAATCTTATCCATTTCAGCCTGTTCTTCCTCAGACACAGGAAAATCTTGTTTGCTAAGTTTCACATATGGTGGCAATGGAACACTCAGTGCCTTTCCCTTCTCCATATTGAAACGTTGCAAAACCTTGTCAATATACTCTGTTTGAGATAACCAAATCAACTTCTTTGATCTGTCTCTCTCAATGCGCATACCAAGTATATGACTTGCCTCACCCATGTCTTTCATGTCAAACGATTTTGCCATCTTTGACTTCAAAGCTGAAATTTCTTCCAAGTGCTTGCCAGCAATCAACATGTCATCCACATACAAAATAAGGATCAGCCAACTACCATCCTTAGCCTTCTTTGTATATAGACAGTGATCGAACTCACTACGTTTGTAGCCTTGAGAAAGCATAAACTTGTGGAATTTATGGTACCATGCCCTCGGTGATTGTTTTAAGCCATAAAGACTCTTTAACAAATGGCATACCCAATCTTCCTTGCCTTTCTCAACAAACCCTTCTGGCTGCTGCATGTAAATTTCCACATCTAAATCACCATGCAAGAACGCTGTCTTGACATCCATTTAGTGCAACACCAAATCCAATATGGCAACCAATGCAAGAAAGCATCTCAATGTAGTCATCTTGACCACCGGAGAGAAGACTTCATCAAAGTCAATGCCTTGTTATTGCTTAAAGCCCTTGGCAACAAGCCTTGCTTTGTACTTTGGCTGACTATCATGAGCGGTGATCTTATACCTGTAAACCCATTTACAAGGTAGAGCCTTTTTGCCCTGTGGTAATTTAACTAGCTTCCATGTCTTGTTTTTATGCAGAGCTGTAACATTTAATGGCCTAAAATCTTATGTGTAGCGGAATTTAGCATGAACATAGTGGGCATTTCATTAGAATAGATTCCTAATGAGAATTACAAGAGTGCTTGGGTGGAGAGAGCAACAAAAAGCATAACACCTAGTTAGATAGCATCGACAATACTTTCAAAAGAGAGAGCAATTAAGCTATTGACAACAGTTGAGGACCGGATTTGCATGGAGCCGATCCCCCCTCCAAAAGGCTTTGTATTATGGTTTCTCCCATCAAGAGAGACATTGTACAATACAATTCTTTGTGTTCCTTCAAGACTAGCTAGTGCAATGAAGATGGAAGCTTCATACACCAAGCAAAACACTTAATCAAACACAACTTGAATTATCCCCGTTCTCAGACCCAAGACCTCACACACCTTCGAAGATGGTGAGAGCTAGCAGGGTATGAGAGTAGATTGAGAGGAAAAAGAAGTATCTTACGAGAAAGAAGTACATCTCCTCACATAATCACTCATATTAGCATAGCTTAGCTTAGTAATTAGCTTGGTAGAGAAGATGAGCATGCATTGAAGCTTGGCTCTTGGTTGGATTTGCATCCACATGCCAAGAGAGTGTTGATGTAGGCTTCTATCTCACAAGCTTGGAGTAGGTGATGAGCTCTCCATTAAAGCTTGGGAGGAGATAGAGTATTTTTCCCTTCACACATGGTCAAGTGTGAGAGTGTGAGAGTGAATGCCAAGCAAAAATCAGCCCCCCCTCTCTCTTGGGCGAGCCCTAGCTGCTAAGTTAGGCTGGCTTTTTCCTCATTGGACCTCCCCAGGTCAAGCCAATAGGAATTAAGCAGCATAAGTGATAGCCTTCTGACATGTGTCCCCCTTTCCCCTTTTGTGAGAGCTTTAGATAATTAAATAATTAAACTAAACTCTCATTGGACCCCTTTGCCTCCTGGCCAATAGGAATCAGGCAAGCCATGGGGCTTCTGAATGCTCATTGGACCCCTTGGGAGACTGCCCAATAGTCTTCTAGGACACTTAATTCTTATTGGTTTCTTTTATTAAATGTTTTTAAATTAATTAAACTAGATTTACTCTAGCTTAATTCTCATTGGTCCACTTCAAGGGTCTTCCAATAGGAATTGGGCACACCTTGTGGGCATCTGGCCTAGGGAGCTGACATGTGTCCCTCATTCCCTTTGTGTAAAGGGAGCCTGTGTGTGTGTGTGTGTGGTTTTCTCTCTCATCCCCTAGCTTTGGGGCTCGCCCCCTCCCATGTAGGGATGCAGAAAGACTTTTTGGGCACACACTAAGCATCCAATTTTCCCTAAGGTTGACCTTTGGACACAACCTTTGAATTTTGGAACCTTAGCATTTTGGAAGTCTTAATGGGCTGAACCTTAGGGTCTTTTTAGCCCATTGTTTCACATGGCTCTTTTGCAGATGGCCCCCCCTTTGGATCCCTATTTTCCCTCCTTTGGATCCCTACTGTGGCCGGTCTGCTAACTTAACCAATATTCTAGCTTTTTCTCCCTTGGCACTTCCCCACATTAAATGATCAGTTTAATATGAGAAAATCATTTAGGAGAATTAGATATTGATTATTATGACATTACCTCTCTCTTGAAATCATAGTCGTCCTCGACTATGGTGTAGAGAAGATAAAGCATATGCATGAGTCCTTTTCTTAGCGGGTAGAGGATCCCTATGTTACCCTACGACATCATTCCATAATGGATGACTAGTCCATTTGGCGCTTGAGAGCCTGAGGCTGCCGCAAGCATGTCTGCACATTAGTCCTATCAGTCTTCCATAGTAGAGTGACAAGCTCTACTTGGTGTTCGGGAGACGTCGTCTCCGCAAACTTGATCTAAGCATGCATACTACTTCATTTTTGTGCACAAATAAAGAAAAAGAAAGTCTTATAAGACAAAAATTTTTGTTCATTTTTAACATTTTGTACATTTGCTTACTCTTGGGAAGCATTGTAAGCATTGACAAGGTTTAGGTTATCCTTTAATTGTATGCCTTGCATCCATCTAGCATCTTCAAAAGGATAATTCTTAAACTTAATAAGATATCGTCGGATAGTCTTACCGCCTCTTAATACCTTGTCTTCATGTCGGAGAATGGACTCGGGCTGCAGCACCTCCTCGTGGTCCTCGATCTCCGGTGGGTCTTCAATAGTTGGTTCTTGAGGTGGCTCTCCTTTGTAAGGCTTTAAGAGGCTCACATGAAAAGCATTGTGTATGAGCCAATGATTGGGCAACTTAAGTTGATAGGCCATCTCATTGATTGGCCTAAGAATCTGGAAGGGACCATAGTACCTTTTTGCTAGTTTAGCATAGTACTTTTGGTGGCCCGTAGGATTCTTGCCCGTCGTGTGCCTTAATCGAGCCTTAGGAAACTTTAACAAGACCCAATCGTTTTCTTTAAAGGCTTGGGCTCTTCTGTGCTTGTCAGCAGCAGCCTTTTGCCTTTGCTGTGAGATAGAGATAGCCTCCTTAATCTTTTGGAAAGATTCTTGTAGGTCTCGGCTATACTCATCTGCAGCGAAGATCTTCCCATGTACCTTAAGTAGCAAGGGACTTTTTGATCTTCCCTCAATTACCTCGAAAGGTGCTTTTCCTGTAGAAGTATGTACAGTGTTATTGTAAGCATACTCTACTAAGGGTAAGTACTTCTCCCATTGGGATCTTTGATCTACTTCCGTTACATAGGCTTTTAGTAGATCGAGAATAGTTAGGTTAGCTATTTCACTTTGGCCATCAGTTTGTGGATGATAGGCCGAAGAGAAGTTTAGCCTTGTTCCTAAATTCTCAAAGAGACCCTTCCAGAAATTACTGGTCATTCTAGGATCTCTATCCGACACTATGGACATTGGCAAGCCATGGTACTTGAAAATTTGCGAAATGAAGAGGGTTGCCATTTGATGGGCTTTGATAGTCTTTTTGACAGGTATAAAATGAGCTTGTTTACTGAACCTGTCTACTATCGTCCATATTCCCGTATTCCCATGGATAGACTTAGGCAATCCAAAGATAAAATCCATGGATATGCTCTCCCAAGGTGAATTAGGGATTGGCAAGGGTTGAAGCAATCCAAGTTGCTTCCCTCTATCAAATTTTGTCTTTTGACATACCACACATTTGGAAACATACTCATGTATGTTCACTTTCATGGTAGGCCAATAGAAATATGTTTCAATTCCCTTTAGGGTAGACTGAATCCCTCTATGCCCCGCATATGGGGGAACATGAGATTCATACATTACTTTCTCACGTAGTGAGTTAGTAACGCATAGTCTATTGCCATAGAGAAGATAACCATCTTGTAAAGTAAATGGTTCTTCTTTCTTCCCTAATGCAAGGGCTGAAATCACATCTCTAAAATCGGGATCAATAGCATACTCATCTATCATTAAAGATAGATCATTGTGAGTTGCTATGGAAACCGCATTCACTCTCGGTCGTCTTGAGAGTGCATCGGCTACTTGATTATGCTTGCCAGAAATGTGAGCAATATGAAAATGAAATTGCGAAAGGAAATTTGCCCACCTCATTTGTTTGTCGGAGAGCTTGGTCTGCGTCATGAAGTACTTAAGACTTTGGTGATCCGTTCGCAGAATGAAAGGAGTCCCCAATAAATAGTGCTTCCATGAGTCTAAGGCATGCAGAACTGCAAGGAGTTCTTTTTCGTATATGCCTAGAGCTTGCTCAACAAGGTCGAGCCTTCGACTCTCATAGCCTATGGCGTGCCCTTCTTGGAGCAAAACAGCCCCAAGGCAATCACCACAAGCATCACATTGGACCTCAAATGGTTTTGAGAGATCCGGTAGTGTAAGCAAAGGTTGAGAGATAAGCTTTTCTTTAAGCTTTTCGAAAGCATTGTTCTCCTTAGCAGACCACGTATACCTAACATTTTTCTTTGTTAGGTCATGTAGTGGTCCCGCAATTTGTGAGAACTTTTCTATGAAGCGTCTATAGTATGCACACATACCTATAAAGCTTCTTAGTTCATGAAGATTCCTTGGTTTAGGCCATCCTTTTATTACCTCTAACTTGGATGGATCCATTTGGATTCCATCTTGAGAGATAATGTGACCTAAATATTGAATCTCTTGCAAGAAAAATTCACTTTTCTTTCGATTAACATAAAGTTTATTCTCTCTTAAAACTTGAAATATTACCTGGAGGTGTTGCTTGTGTTCCTCTAATGAATTAGAGTAGATGATAATATCATCAAAGAACACTCCAGTGAAGGTTCGATGAGGTCTGAACAGCTTCTCCATCAAGCGATTAAATGTGGCTGGTGCATTAGTCAAGCCAAAAGGCATGACAATGTATTCGTAAAGACCAAATGTAGTACGAAATGCGGTCTTTACAATGTCTTGATCAACTATCCTTATTTGATGATAGCCACTTTTTAGGTCAATCCTACTGAAGTAGGTCGATCCTTGTAGCTTATCAAATAGGTCTTCTACCCGTGGAACGGGAAACCTATTCTTGATAGTGATCCTATTTAGTGCTCTATAGTCGACACACATACGATATGTGCCGTCTTTCTTTTGCACTAATAGCACAGGTGAGCAAAATGGAGATGAGCTAGGCCTAACCATGCCCTTCTCAATTAACTCATGCACTTGCCGCATAATCTCCTCTTGTTGAGCTTGAGAAACTCTATAAGGAGGTTTGTTAGGCGGTGAACTTCCTGGAAGAAGTTCAATTGCATGGTCGTCATTACCTCGTTTAGGAGGTAGCTCATAAGGGATGTCGTCAATAAAGACATCTTGAAACCCCTTGAGAAAATTGGATAACTCTAATTCCTTTTGGTTGCTTTTATTTTCTTTTGCTAAAGCATTAGGTTCATTTTGAGAATCTTTAACAAAAATCATGTACAAGGAAATAGAGCTCTTTATTGACTTGTTGAAAGCTGGTGTATGTACAATGGGGATGGTGTTACCCATCTCCCTAGCATCTATATACATGTCCTTTTCCCTGAACTTAAAGGAGCTTCTCCTTTCAGGAAATTTAACATGGGCAGCCAAACGGTCAAACCATGGTGCCCCTAGGATTACATCCTCATGCTTGAGAGGAGAGATAAAGAAATCCTCTTTGTCCACATAGCCTTGGACATGAAGCCTCAATTTCCCGATTAAGGGAGTGACTGAAGCTTCTTGCCCCTTGAAGGCACTGTCTGCGGGTAGGATATCTCCCATCTCGTAGGATTGTATGCCTAGCTTGGTGGCTAACTCCATAGATATGAAATTGTGAGTAGAACCAGGGTCAAAGAGAATAAAAGCATCATGTTCTCTTACCTTTCCCCAAGCATGGCATAGTGGAGATCCTTTGTGGTGAGTTTGGTGAATCTCCTCCTCTTGGATTTCAACCAAAGAAGCTCTAGGAGGATCTTGGCGGTTGTTCTTTTGGGGACAAGGGCGGTACGCATGCCCTTGTTCGCCGCACTTGAAACACCGGTTATCTTTACGATAACGCTCAAGCTCTTCAGGAGAGAGTTTATTCTTTCCTTTGTAAACTCCCTTCTCTTTAGCTTTGTTGGAATTGCCCTTAGGAGACTTTTGGACATTGTCCTTCCCCTTAGGCTCATTGGTACCTTTGTTTTCCGGGGGCTTATTATTTCTTTTACCCCCCGTTTGGAAATTGATTCGCGAGGCCACCATAGTATGGTGTATTACCGCCGATATGGTACGTGGCCTTTGGGAGTTGACATACTCCGCCATTTCTTCGGTTAAGCCCGCACAAAATTGTTGCTTTTGCTCTCCAAAATCCAACTTTTTGAAGACAGTGGCTTTGAGTTGTAGGTCCCAAAACTTGTCTACATATTTGTGGATGGATTCATTGGGAGAGAGCTTTAAGCTTCGCCATTCGGTGAGTACTTTGTCTTTGGCATCGGTGGCCAAAAACTGCTTCATAATGGAAGCTCTTAAAGCCTTCCATGTTCGTGGAGCTTCACCGTTGGCTCGTAGGCTAGACCACCATTGTCTGGCGGACTTTTGAAAGTGCATAGCTACATGGCGTAGCTTAGAGGACTCCGTGAAGCGCTCATCTCCAAACGCCGCATCGAATTGCTGGATAAAGGCCAAAACTTTGTCTGTAGCACCGAAGGTGCCATCATAGGTAAGGAAAGAGATGCTCTTCCCTCCCTCTTTGAATTTCTTCAGCTTGGACGACCTCTTCCATGCGGCATAGGATTTTCTATGGCCTCTTCTTTTTGATGGTTCAAAAGTTGCACCATCACTTTCTTCAGAAGATGAAGAATTTGAAGAAGGTGGAGAAGAGGGTGACCTCTTTCTCGCCTTTTTCTTGTCTTGATCTTTGTCGTCTTCACCATAGCTTTCATAAGAGGAAGAGGATAAAGAAGATGGAGAAGAGGGTGTCCTCTTTCTCGCCTTTTTCTTCTCTTGCTTTTTATCATCCCTCTTTGAATTATGGCGTGGAGAAGAGTGTGATGGTCTTCTCCGCTTTGGTGGTGATGGAGAGCGTTTAGCCCGCCGTCTTCGTGGAGCCATCTCCGCCGAGGTGGCGGGAGACTCGCTTCTTTCTCGTTCCTTCGGTGGAGGCTCTTGAGTTCTCCTTTGGGAAGGAGATGCATCATCAAGAAGTAAGTTCTTGAGCCCTTCATATGGATTCTCTTCTTCTTCCCGAATCGGAGAGAGACCTCTTTTGGTAGTCTCACAAGGAGGCTTCCTAGGTGTTCTCTCGTCATGGTGATGAACTTGGAGAATCCCGTGAGCACGGAGCTGCCGTTGCACTTCACTTTGGAGAGATGGATTGCCCATGGCTTGTTGAAGCCTAGAAACAAGATAATTAACAAGCATTGAAGCATCATTAGTAGCTTGCTCATGAGCAAAATCAAAGTTATCAACATTAATTTCACTCTCTTTAATATTGTCAGCCATTCTAACAATTTTTAGGTGTAAACTTTTTAGGTGTACTTTGGCACTTCAAGCCCTAGTTGCTACTCCTCTTTACCCCTTTAGAAAAAGCACTCAAGCTACTGTACCCGCGGCTCGAATACCATTAATTGCAAGGAATAGAAGAGAGGGTCTTTCGACACCAAAACAGCACCGGCTCCTATCAAGCTTCTAATAGCTCAATAGTGGTTAAGCCGTAGGCAAGCCCCGTAGGACTCCACTATTAAGACCATAGCTCTCGACGGTGATGCCCCGTTAACTGCACAAAGGCAGGCGCACTGCAAGGCTGAAAAATCCCTATTCTACTTACTCACAGGCAATTAATAATACCAACCATTTGTAGCTAGCTTGAGGACCTCCCTTCTTGAGCAAGAAAAGAGAAACCTTGAGCTCTGATACCAATGTAACATTTAATGGCCTAAAATCTTATGTGTAGCGGAATTTAGCATGAACATAGTGGGCATTTCATTAGAATAGATTCCTAATGAGAATTACAAGAGTGCTTGGGTGGAGAGAGCAACAAAAAGCATAACACCTAGTTAGATAGCATCGACAATACTTTCAAAAGAGAGAGCAATTAAGCTATTGACAACAGTTGAGGACCGGATTTGCATGGAGCCGGTCCCCCCTCCAAAAGGCTTTGTATTATGGTTTCTCCCATCAAGAGAGACATTGTACAATACAATTCTTTGTGTTCCTTCAAGACTAGCTAGTGCAATGAAGATGGAAGCTTCATACACCAAGCAAAACACTTAATCAAACACAACTTGAATTATCCCCGTTCTCAGACCCAAGACCTCACACACCTTCGAAGATGGTGAGAGCTAGCAGGGTATGAGAGTAGATTGAGAGAAAAAAGAAGTATCTTACGAGAAAGAAGTACATCTCCTCACATAATCACTAATATTAGCATAGCTTAGCTTAGTAATTAGCTTGGTAGAGAAGATGAGCATGCATTGAAGCTTGGCTCTTGGTTGGATTTGCATCCACATGCCAAGAGAGTGTTGATGTAGGCTTCTATCTCACAAGCTTGGAGTAGGTGATGAGCTCTCCATTAAAGCTTGGGAGGAGATAGAGTATTTTTCCCTTCACACATGGTCAAGTGTGAGAGTGTGAGAGTGAATGCCAAGCAAAAATCAGCCCCCCCTCTCTCTTGGGCGAGCCCTAGCTGCTAAGTTAGGCTGGCTTTTTCCTCATTGGACCTCCCCAGGTCAAGCCAATAGGAATTAAGCAGCATAAGTGATAGCCTTCTGACATGTGTCCCCCTTTCCCCTTTTGTGAGAGCTTTAGATAATTAAATAATTAAACTAAACTCTCATTGGACCCCTTTGCCTCCTGGCCAATAGGAATCAGGCAAGCCATGGGGCTTCTGAATGCTCATTGGACCCCTTGGGAGAGTGCCCAATAGTCTTCTAGGACACTTAATTCTTATTGGTTTCTTTTATTAAATGTTTTTAAATTAATTAAACTAGATTTACTCTAGCTTAATTCTCATTGGTCCACTTCAAGGGTCTTCCAATAGGAATTGGGCACACCTTGTGGGCATCTGGCCTAGGGAGCTGACATGTGTCCCTCATTCCCTTTGTGTAAAGGGAGCCTGTGTGTGTGTGTGTGTGGTTTTCTCTCTCATCCCCTAGCTTTGGGGCTCGCCCCCTCCCATGTAGGGATGCAGAAAGACTTTTTGGGCACACACTAAGCATCCAATTTTCCCTAAGGTTGACCTTTGGACACAACCTTTGAATTTTGGAACCTTAGCATTTTGGAAGTCTTAATGGGCTGAACCTTAGGGTCTTTTTAGCCCATTGTTTCACATGGCTCTTTTGCAGATGGCCCCCCCTTTGGATCCCTACTGTGGCCGGTCTGCTAACTTAACCAATATTCTAGCTTTTTCTCCCTTGGCACTTCCCCACATTAAATGATCAGTTTAATATGAGAAAATCATTTAGGAGAATTAGATATTGATTATTATGACAAGAGCTCTCATTTGCACTGCTTCCTTGTAACATGAAGGCTCATTGCAATCAACCAACATGACATAGTTCATAGATGGAACAAACCTATCAGGAGGTCGCGTGACATGTCCAGATCTACGCACAATAGGTGGCTCAAGCTCAGCCACAACTTGTGGTTCCACTCTATCCTGTCCTTGCTCCTCTTGAGCCCTGACATTTTGTCTTGCACGTGCAGGTCCATCTTCTTGGAAGACAACTCTTCTAATCTCCTCAACCCTCTCTAGTTTAGAATGATATTTGGATTCATTAAAGTGAACATCATTGCTGCGGACAACCTTTATGGATTCGGGATCCCAAAGTCTGTACCCCATCTCACAAGAATTACCATAGCCTAGAAAGATGCACTTTCTACTCTTTGGCTCAAGTTTGTTCCTAAATTCCTTTGGAACGTGAGTATATGCCTCACAACCAAAGACTCTGAGATGCTTGTATGAGGGAATTTTGCCTGACCATACCATCTTTGGCATTGAATACTTCTGCAAAACCTTGCTAGGAGATCTATTTACAAGATGAACAGCTGTTGATACAGCTTCAGCCCAAAACCCATTTGGCAGCTGTGCATTAGACAACATACTTCTGACCTTCTCTTGTATGGTCCTATTCATCCTCTCAGCAACACCATTTTGAGGAGGATTGTAAGGAGCAGTAAGTTCACGTTTTATACCTTTTGACTCACAAAAGTCCTGAAAGGCGTTTGAAACATACTCTCCACCATTGTCAGTGCGTAAGCATTTAAGCTTCTTGCCACTCTGATTCTCCACAAGTGTCACAAACGTTTTGAAAACACTAAACGCTTCATCCTTGTGCTTGAGAAAGTAAACCCATACTTTCCTCGAGTAATCATCTATAAATGTCATAAAGTAAGAAGCTCCCCCTAGAGATAGGTTAGGCATAGGTCCACACAAATCACTATGAACAAGTGCCAACTGTGTATCTCTTCTACTGCTTCTATGCTTATGTGGCTGTTGTGTTTGCTTACCATACAGACAATGTTCACAGAATTCAAAATCATTAAATGAAAAGCCAGGCAAATAACCAGAACGAGACAAGATTTCCATTCCCTTCTTGGACATATGTCCTAACCGGCTATGCCACAAAGAAACGTTCGGCTGCTCGGTTACATTAATTACATTTTTAGAGACATTTGATACATAAATCATGTAAAGTCCTCCAGACTTTACTCCATGTGCTACTGTCATAGAACCCTTGGATATCTTCCACATGTTCTGTCCAAAAGTGGTGATGTAGCCAGCATCATCAAGTAAACCTGTGCTGATCAAGCTCTTTGTAATTGTGGGAACATGTCTCTCATTCTTCAGCGTGAAAGAAGAGCCATTCTGAAACTTCAATTGAACATCTCCAACACCTAAGATCTCACATGTCTGCCCATTGCCTAGCCGAACATGATCTTTAGTGGTCACATAAGAGGTAAACCACTCCTTGTTTGGAGACACATGAAGTGATGCCCTTGAGTCTATAATCCAGTCACTCAGTGCATTTCCATCAGATGCTGTAAGAAGAGCTGAGTCCATTGTATTCTTCAAGAAGTAGATGTCTCCTGACACTAGACTGTCATCCTCTGCAACAGTGTTTGTCACATTTATTTCTTGAATCTTCACTGAGGACTTGTTCTTCTCACCATGGTCTTCAACTTTCTCTCTGCCTTTTTCTGCTTTCCATTCTCTGCAGTCTCTTTTCATGTGACCCTTCTTGCCACAATGGTAGCATTCTATGTCACTCTTGCCTTTAGCACTATGGGACTTGCTACGAGACTGATTCCTCTTTCCACCTTTGTACTTTTCTTTGGTCCTTCCCCTGACAACTAAGGCTGTTCCTTTGCCTTTGTCCATTGTCTTTCTATTGGTTTCTTCAGTAAGCAGACTTCCTTCTACACCTGCTATGTTCAAACCATCTGGAGGTGCAGAATTACTCAAAGCTGTGCGAAAAGTGTCCCAACTTTTTGGCAATGTGATCAACAGGAACATAGCTCTAACAGGTTCATCAAACTTGACACCTTGAGCTGACAACTGACTATAGATTGTGTTGAATTCATTCAGATAATTGGACATAGGTGTCCCTTCTTTCATCTTCAAGTCAACAAGCTTCTTAAGCCAGTATACTTGTGAAGCTGCACTCTGCTTCTCATAAAGATCACTCAGCTTTAACCATGCTTGATAAGCCGACATCTCGTCTGCTACATTGAAGTAAACGCTTTCTGCCAAAGTCAGCATAATGGTAGAAAGTGCCAATTCATCCATTTCGCTCCATTCATCTTCGTCCATATCTTCTGGTTTTATCCCCTTGAGATTTATAGGTTTTATCTGATTCTTTTGCACCAACACGTGCCAAATTTGCTTCTTCCACAATGGAAAATTGGTTCCATCCAGCTTCTTGATATTGTAAAGAGCAGTGTCCTGTGATCCAGCCATAGCTACGCTTCATAGTAGTTTACTTTCCTGGGAAAAATTCGGCAGAGTTTCCCCTGTAAACTGACCTCTGAACCAATATCAACCTGGCAAATGAACCAAGAAAGCTTCAGAGTCTGTAGAAATTTTGGTAGAGTCTCCTTTGTAAAAATGCTATGGTGTACTAAAAACAGACCAAAAAACAGCTCAAAAACATTGTCTCTCTGACACTGTAAGCTGCGGGTAAACCTGTCCTGCACCTGTACTGTCTCTCACTGTCCTGTCACTGTCCTATAAGCATAGACTGCGACAATGCCTCAACGGCAGTAAAGCAAAGATGCAATCCCAACTGTCTAACTCACAGTCAATACATCCTAACTGCCTATCTAAGGGTGCTCGAGGGATCGCTCCAAGACCTGTATCACCGAAAGGATCTCAATATTCGAGAATCCCCAAGCTCAATAAAACCTCACTCGACCCTCAACAAAGGCTGCAGTAAATCTGACAGTAGATAGACTTCCCACAAAGTCATACATCCACAAATTTCCCACTGTATGCTGTAACCGCTGCGGCGGTTGTTTGCTGCGTGACTCACAGTCAGCAAACCCTCAACAGACATACATCATCTCTGACAATACATCCCATGTGGAAGTACCTGCAATTTCAGGATGAAATCTGGAATATCAAGCAGCAAACACAAGCTACCTGATGAACCAGTGGATGTCGCCTACAGTCTGTGTGTAGATGCGCCCGTGTCGTATGTGACACGCCTCCAAGAACTGTGAGCCGTCCTTCGATGTGTAGACAGCCACAAATCAACACTCTGGGAGTGTCAATATCCTCAGCACCTGCAATCGTAGGCCGAAAACCCCAAATTTGCAGAGTCGGATTTGCACCCGTCGAGACCACGTAGTCAAAAATGGCATGCGCAGACCTTTGTCGAAGCCGAACGGTGGCCGAGATGACCTCAGAATGAAATTCTGACAACACCAAGCCCGTAGGGCTTACGCACGAGATTTGGGGCCGTGTCTTCGCGTGTCGAATTTCACTCCAATATGAGCTGGTGACTCTAGCCTCTTGCAGTGCTGCCCCGAGCCTTAATCTGAGCTCTGATACCAGTTGAAGGAGTACGAGCGGAAGTGCGATGCGAGAGAGAGTGCGAGAAGAAGAGCACGACGATATGGTGAACTTGCTCTACTGAAATGTGTAGAGCATAGTGAGTTCTTATTAGGTTTTTACAAAAGAATATGTGTACATACCTGGCGGCCCGTCCACTTACCTGGGTGACCACATTGGGCTTTATACCCCAACAACCCGAATAGTGCTTAATAAAATTTCTGAAATTGCTCTTCCCATGCGCAATTGACAAATCACCTTCTCATAGATTCGAGAAACCGTAAGCATAAGCTCACTTGGCACTTGGAGTTCTTCCATATTTCTCTACAAATTGTTACGTGGAATCATATAAAAGGCTTTCTTAAAGTCCACAAAACAACAATACAATCACTTACCTTTCAACTGACTTTCCTCCATGAGAACACAAAGAGTGACAAGATGAACAATGGTGCTATGGCATCAACGAAAACCCGCTTGTCCTTTTGCACTCTTGTCATTTTCTTTAGCCCAATCATTCAATTTCATTTCCATTATGCACCCAAACAACTTTTTCATAAGAGATCCAATCATTATAGTCCAGTAGTTGTTCACATTCTTTACATCCCCCCCTTTATGCAAAGGCTTAACCCAATTAGTAAGGCATACCATGTTGAAGTGCAAGGTTGAACATATCACACATCCACTCATGGATGAAATCTTCCGTCCATTTGACCATCTCCGGCTTGATACCTTCAAGATCTCCCACTTTGCAAGTGACCAACTTTTCAAGCCCACCACATACATCCTCAATAGTAAAAAAAGAGGGCATACATGGGAGGAGTGAACCATAAAATGGTATTTTTTTCAACATTTTCTTGCTTATATAATTGCCTATAAATGTGTGTACATATCCACAAGACTCTAGTTACCAAAATTCTCAACCCGATTACCCCTCAAGTTTCTCCAAAATCGTTCACATACATGTGCCTTTTCTTGGACTTGAAAAAGTTGTTGCTTTACTTCCTATCTTCTTCTCTTCTTTTGAATCAATGCCTTGTATGTATGCAAATGACTTTGATAGTTGTCTTTGTCCATTGTTGCATCAAGCTTTATCAAGGACTTTTGAGCATCTTGAAATTCTTTATCAAACCACTTTTTGCGTGATCTATCTTTGTTGATACCATGGAGATGCTTTATAAGAAAGAATTCTTCGGCACAAGAAAAAATAACTTTCTTGAAAGCTTCCCATTTAGTTTCCAATGGTGTGTCTTATTGAATCTTTGTCATCCATAACTTTTGATCAACCATTTCAATGTACATTGGTGCCCATTTGAAATCCATACATAGTGATAATTTCTCTTCCCTTTGGCTGAGATTATCATGCTTAGTTGTTTCTCCACATGAAAGGTCAATACATAAGGTCCGATGGTCTAATTCTGGGGTCCATTGGCCAAACATCTTTCCATAGTGATCCGGCTCTTTCTCATCCATTGAAGTACGATCATACAAGTGAACTTCCTCCAACTCCCTTGAATTTCATGTCATATCAAATTGTTGAGTATCATGTTGCAATGTTTTTGTGCGAGCATTCGTATCCCCAAATAAAATAACATCACCTTTGCCTTTGAAATATGTAATGTCCTCCAATACTTTCTTAACCGTACATGCTACTCCTCCTTGCCCTCTTCATTGCTTGAGATTATTTAACCACATCAATGAATGTAGATTGTAATCCTCCAAGCCGTTAATCCTTTGTGTATCATGCTCCCAAGTTTCAACAAGAAGTACAATATCGGCTTTGCTTGTTAGTTCATCAATGCCAACTCCTGCATTCCATGGATATCCATTACAATTCCAAAAGCATATTTCCAATTGTAACTCGGTCTCAGAGGTCACGCATCGCTATTTTCTCGAGGGACTTGCCTTCTTCTTGGACACATTTTCTTTGTGAGGGATCTCCTTGTTTTTCTTATTTTTTTCCTTATATACCTTGCAATGCATATTTTGTTGCTTAATAGTGCGATCTTCACATACAAAAAAAATTGTATTCCTCAAATAGATCCAACTATTATCAAGGATAATTTTTCATTTGGTCTCATTTGGCATGGTGCATACAATTGGGTGATCTCTCTCCATAGACCATAACTCCGGACATGCCAAAGTGGGTTTTGTAGAAATCTTTGATAACAATGGCAAGAGAAGAAGGTTTCTCTAACTTCGCTTTGGAATCCCCACGAATAACAATGTTCTTGGAACGTCGCTCCCGTTCCTTCAACTCCTCCACATCCACATTCTCAACATCCTTTGTTTGAATCATAACTTGCATGAGTGAGGAATTAGGAACCACATTATTACCACATACATCAACCCAAGACTTGTTTGTGCATACATTTTTCATGTCGCATACATCCCGGCTCATGGTGTCAAATTTCTCCTCTTTCAATACATGGTCATGCTCTACTTTGCTCATGCACTCCTTCAAAGCATTCAATTCCACAAGAGAGCGTTTACATTCCTTGACTTCCTCTTCAAGTTGCATCAAACATGTTATTTGCATCTCAAGTGTCCTCTTGAGATTCTCATTCTCAACCACAAGTACCCTTAGTGTGCCATTCTCCATTGCAAGTGCCCGTAAGTCTTCGCCTTGTTTGTTTATGGTCTCTTGTAACTATACCAAGTATTCCATGATCATGGTTTTTGATGTCATTGGTTACGTGGTTGTGTTGCTATCTCTACACTTAGGAGATTATGGATCATTTTCCACAATGGTTTTGGACCTTGTTGAAGAAGAAGAACCCTTGCGAGTGCCGGAAGACATTGTATGTAAAATAAGAGATGAGAGTCAACTTTTTAAAACGTGTTCACTTTAAAAATGCTACTACAAAAATGCTTTTCATAACTCTAAAAATTTATGTCTTTACATCAATGCATAGAGAGCATCATGCTCTTTGATTGAGGCTATAGATCACCCAAATCGGAGTTCGGATGAAGAAGTTATGATCAAAAGAGCGAACTGCTATCTACTAGGTCAAAAAATGGCTGCACAGAGAGAGAGAGAGAGAGAGAGAGAGAGAGAGAGAGAGAGAGAGAGAGAGAGAGAGAGAGAGAGAGAGAGAGAGAGAGAGAGAGAGAGAGAGAGAGAGAGAGAGGGTGCTGTGGCAGAAGTAAAAAGAGGGAGAGGGAGAGAGGTCGTGATGCGTCGTCTATGGCAGAACTACAATTTGACCAAATTGTAGAGAGAGAGAGAGAGAGAGAGAGAGAGAGAGAGAGAGAGAGAGAGAGAGAGAGGGTGCTATGGCGGAACTGCAGAGAGAGAGGGGGGGAGAGGTCGCTATGGCGTGGGAACTACAGAATTTGATGGAGCACATGCGTCTAGTCGTCCGTGATTATGAGGTCTAGCTCCATGCCGGCACATGTCTCGCCGCACGAGGCAGGCTACCAATTTCAAAGTCGACTGGCTCCAGGTACCAGATGCAAGGCGAGTAAAATACATTTTTCCTCATCAGTCAAAATAAGAAGAAACTTCAAATTTTCCCAATTTTGAGGTCAAAATTTGCATCTTTTGCCAGTAATTACACTCAAACTTCTGCAAATTTGCCGGTTTTCTTAAAGGCAACCTTAAAATCTGACTGGGATTTTGAAATGTTGGCCAGTTAAAATACACTGAACCCCGGTTTTTCCCTAACTACAGTTGTTAAGCATGAGGATGTCAAAGTTTTTAGCCCGAAGAATCAAGATTAATGGTGAAAGACCCTAGACTCGTAGGGCTAGAGAAATACATTTTCCCTTATCGGTAAAAGTAAGGTCAAACTTGAAATTCTCCCAATTTATAGGCTGAAATTTGAAGCGTTTGCCAATAATTACACTAAAAATTATGTAAATTTCTCAGTTTTCTTGAAGGCAAGCTCAAAATCTAAACGGGATTTTATAATTTCAATTGGTTAAAATACACTAAGACCATAATAGGTATTGGTAGAAATCTTGTATCATGGGAATCTCCAAATCGATCATATTCATGTAATTTGAGAATTTCCCACTTAAAGTGGGAAAAATGAGATAAGTTGTTGATGTATGGTTGGTAAAAAGAGTAATAATCTTATAGGATTGTGGTGTTAATAAACACCAGAAGTCAAGAGTACACAAAAAACACATGAATTTGAAGAAATACTATCAAGATTAAATAAAACAAAGAAAGGTACAACTAAAGACCCTGTTTTCAAAATTGACTATTATAGTTACAATAATAGAAGCTGCACATAATCTACTAAAAATTTGATACCATATCCAAACTTTGATCCAAGTGTGATAGATGTGCATGATCAATGCTTGCTTTGTCTTTTAGAGCATGTCTTTCTGGGATCTTAATTCTAGAAAATGGACCTTCTTTGCTGGGTCTCCAGGACCAAACAATTGCATCTACAATTTCCCACACTTGTGGGTCCTTATAGTTGACAACCCAAAAACCTTTCCAACAGTTAGTGTAAGCTTGAGCATCTATCATCCCACTCTTTCTCCCGCAAGGTGCCCAATATTGAATCAAAGATTTTTGTAGTTTGGTGACCTAGGCTCATTATCAATGTCAAACAAAGCCATTGCAAGCCAAACCAGATAGATTTTTGTGTCACTTGGAACTAGCATAACAAAGTCACCTTGGTGCACATCAATCATAGGGTCAAACTCGTCCCTTGGTCCATCTCGTTGAGGATCACAAAAATGATCAAATCTTCAAGGCCAAGGAATCTTTCTACTTCCTGTTGTGAATTCATCGTAGTGCTTTATAGGAGACAAGATTCTTGAGTTTTTGGCCAAACATTTTCATACAAGTCTCCCTCTGATATAATTGCTTTTCCAATCTCATCAGTTACCTTACTCCAATAATCTATCACAGGTCTATAATATTGTGGCACACTTGAACCATTCCCTAAATTTTTCCAAAACCTTATATAATTCTTCAGCCCTAAAATCACTTTTTCATGAGGCTTGACATACTCCACCATTGGTACCAAAGCTGGATCTCCATGTGGTAATATTGGTTTGCCTTCTGTATCTGTTTTCCAAAGACAAATACTTCCACTCCAACTTGACACACCTACATGTGCTTTATATTGCATCATTGGTGTCTCATCTTGCATAAAAAACCTAAATTGAAGTGGTTTGGAATGGGAACAAGTATGTCTTGTCCATCACAAAGATAACCATTGCTTGAAATCAGGGACCTTTGTAGGCAGAAATGGAGTTGGAGATAAAGATAAGCTATTTTGTAATGTATCCATCAAATGCGACAAAGTATATGTTTGGGTTACTCTCAACTTCTCTGAAAACCTACTGAACATGGCATCTATGTTCTCATGTGTATGTTCGACCATCAAAAATCCTAGTTGGATGGTTTTGAAAACCCCTCTTGCAACAAGCATTGACAAATAGGCAAATAGATATCAAATTTTTTTCCCCCCTGCATAATTATCTAGCCATAGTAGCAAGTTCTCCGGTAGCTTTTGAAATGTTGACCTTAATTCCTCTTCTGCAATTTCTGAAGGTTGCACAATGGGATCTTTTCCATCACACAAGTTGTGGTAGTCCAAAGCATCCCTTGAGTCCAAAGCATGTAGTAGTAAAACACTGCTCCTTGGAAGTCCATTGTTACTAGATCACCAAGAGGATGCTTATCTATCCTCTCTAGGTTATGTAAACAATTAGCAATTGAGCCAATTGTTAGATTTGGATCAGTTGGCCACAAACCATTCAAGACAAAAATGACCTTCTCCATGTCCATGAGTTATCATACCTATCAATGCCACCTGCAAATTGTATTCTGAATCCAGACCCTTAGGAATAATATGTAATTGAGGAATGGCAGTCTTCTTTTGATCCATCTTATCATGAATTATACACACATATTTTTGTGGTTGAGTTTTTGAATATGTGCACCATGCATAATATAAGCTCCTACAACTCTTCTGTTGTGCCATGTGAATTTATCTCTCTCTCTCTCTTTGTGAAGAGAAGAGCTTGCTCTTCAAGAGAAGGTTTAACTTCTAACCTTGCTTGATTGAACTACAAATATTGCACTTAGAGAGCGCACTCCTCTTTGTTAAAGTGACATGTGGGTATTCTTTGTTCCAAATTCTATCGAAAGAAGACTAGGATAACTTCTTCTCACAACCCATTTGGTCAAGTGTCATGTTGATTTTGCTTAAAATATCTACTTGTTTGTACATTGATGGAATCACTGATTATGTCACTCTTGAGCCATCTAGAAGTGTTCTAGTTCTATGTGGCATCTTCTCAGAGTTGTTATCCACAAACTCGTTTAACAATGCTCTTGCTAAACTAATATGTTGAAGTCCTCTTCTTAATGTACATGTGTTTCCATGCACATATTGGCGCACACCATTTTCAAAATTTTCCTTGTAGCGGTAAGATGACGTCTTTGGGATTCCATGTAGCTCATACCATGCTCTACAACAAACAATAGATCCATTTAGCCTAAATTGATATCGCATCTTCTCATCTTTCTGATAGCAAATAGAAAGAACATCATAAACATAGTTAGTGCGTTCTTTTTGAGACTATCCCCAAAATTCTTTACATAACCCTGTCACCATATCATGATCTACAAAACTGACAACATTTTTGTCCGCAACAATCAATGCATGAAAACCTTTGAATTGACTCGGTTGATAGATAAAAGACAGCAGCTAGCAACTGGTGCTACTTTTGCTTTTTGAGTGCTGTTGATGAAAGTGTATCGTCTCTTCCTTGACAAAGGGACAACGTTACTCCCATCAATATTTTTTCCAAACATTATTATTGTTGGATACATCCTCAGAACTATCATGCATACCATCAATATGAACAAAGCGTTGTAATGGGCTCCCATTCAACATTGTTGTCTACTTGATGGGCCACTTTAGCAAAGTGATGCACTTCAAAGTGATTGCATTTGCCCTTTCAATACCCACAGCCACAAAATTATTACCAGTCCTTGAAAGTTGACATAATCATGTGGAAGTACATATCGTATGGTCCCTTCATTCATAGTCTGCATTGGGTCTGCATCAAAGTGTCATCCTTTAATAGGACCCTCTGATTTCTCCAAGATTCTCGAATCAATGTTTAAAATTCTGGGCTTCTTATAGGTATTGCATCTATAACTAGAGAATCATAATGATTCCCTTGTTCAACACCACTATAACTATTGTTTTTGTGAATTAAATTATCATTTATTATGAAAGACTACAAGAGAAGCTTAGGCCATCAAACGATACTCCATAATGAACCATGGAGAGATGTAATATCCATTGTAGGAAAAGGTAGAGGGACATCCTTCAAACATTCCTCCACTAGTATAGATACATTTCCTAGTCCTATCTTTGTACCCCCACAAGTGGAATCTAGATCTGTTCTACACACACAACCAATACCGATGATTTCATCATCAAGTATCATATGCACTTTCTCCCTAGATTCAAAATCCATCCTGTATTTTAAAAAGATGGCCTTGTCAAGTTCATAGTCATAAATAAATTCCCTTTGAACAAAAAACTTATAATTTTCATTTCACAAAATACATGAGGGTTATAAGCATTATAACTCCACTTAGTCTCAAAGTGATGAGCCCAATCAAGTCTAGTTTGGACAAGTGGTTGACCTTGCTTCTATCCATGCATCAATGGGGCTTAGCTTGGGTTGGTGGGGATCTCAAGTTCAAATTCCCCATGTTACAACATGCAAAAGATCTAGGTAGGTTGAACAAGTGGCAACAAATATTGTGATTAAACCACCCTTGATACACCAATAGACGAAAAGTTAGAAATGGAATCAACAAGTGGTGGTCCAACTAGTCGTTCTTGAAAACCAAAACCATCTTTCTTCGTTAGACTATAGCTTGGACAAATGGTGGACCTAGTTTTAATGCCATGTACTTTTAATGTCAATATCCAAGGTAGACAACTAGAGGACCTTTCTTCTTGGTGTCCAGCCCTTGCTTCTCAATGGAAGTAAGGTTGGATTAGACAAGTGGTGGATCTTGAAACCAAAACACCTTCCCACCAATGTTCAAGTAGCCTTGCTTCTAAGTTCTTACAATGGAATCAAGGTTGAACAAGTGGTGGATCTTGAAACCAATAGCCCTTTGCTATATTAAATTGGAGCTTAGATAAAGTTGTGGACCTAGTTTTAAGAGCCAATGCCTAAGGAAAACTATTGGAAATAATGTTGAAGTAGGGGTTGGACCTATGATGAATATTGAAATCAAAAGCCCCTTGGTATATTAGAGCCTAGCTTGGATAAGTGGTGGACCTTGAAATCAATAGCCCTTCGATATATTAGACTGTAGCTTAGACAAAGTTGTGGACTTAGTTTTAAGGGCCAATTCCCAAGGCAAACTTTTGGAAATAGTTTTGAATAAGGGGTTGGACCTGTGATGGATATTGAAATCAAAAGCCCCTTGGTATATTAGAATGTAGCTTGGACAAGTGGTGGACCTTGCAATCAAAAGCTCGTCGCTATATTAAACTGTAGCTTGAACAAAGTTGTGGACTTATTTTTAATGGCCAATGCCTAAGGCTAACTATTGGAAATAGTGTTGAAGAAGGGGTTGGACCTGTGATGGATATTGAAATCAAAAGCTGCTTGGTATATTAGAATGTAGCTTGGACAAGTGGTGGACCTTGAAACCAATAGCCCTTTGCTATATTAGATTGTAGCTTAGACAAAGTTATGGAATTCTTTTTAATGGACAAAGCCTAAGGCAAACTATCGAAGATAGTGTTGAAGAAGGGGTTGGACCTGTGATGAATATTGAAATCAAAAGCCCCTTGGTATATTAGAATGTAGCTTGTACAAGTGGTGGACCCTGAAACCAATAGCCCTTCGCTATATTAGATTGTAGCTTATACAAAGTTGTGGACTTATTTTTAGTGGCCAGTGCCTAAGGCAAACTATTGGAAATAGTGTTGAAGAAGGGGTTGGACCTGTGATGGATATTGAAATCAAAAGCCCCTTGGTATATTAGAATGTAGCTTGGACAAGTGGTGGAGCAAGGTGGACCTTGAAACCAATAACCCTTTGCTAGATTAGACTGTAACTTAGAAAAAGTTGTGGACCTAGTTTTAATGGCCAATGTTTAAGGTAAACTATTGGAAATAGTGTTGAAGATGGGGTTGGACCTATGATGGGTATTGAAATCAAAAGCCCTTGGTATATTAGAATGTAGCTTGGACAAGTGGTGGACCTAAACTCCCATGCCAATGCCTTGCTTGGAGAGTCCCCCCCCCCAACCTCGCAAAGAAAAAGGAGGAGGAAAAATACTACAAAATTAGTGGACTTTGAGAAGAATTCCCATAAGGAGAATGTCCAGTTTTAAGCTTGGTCATGTGGTGGAACAAAGTTCTAAATGATTGATGGATGAATGGTCGATATTAAAAAGAGAAATCCTCTTGCTAAAAAAGTGCAATGAATCGACAAATTATGCATGTTAAAAACACACAACTACAATCAGTGTATTTTCAATTGCCTTAACCCAAGGAGTTCACTAAAGTCAATGTAACATAGCACATGGTGTCCACAGAAGGGATTTTATATTCTCGTGGAGTTACAAAACCATGTGTGCATGAGGTGTGTAAGGGGTACATATAATTTGTTTTGGTGACTGAGGCTCTTGGGGGTAGTTTTTGATCATGAACTTTTTTTATAAAAGTGCATGTAGTAGATGTTTAAAAGTGGTTTTTAGGTCATTATAAACACATGGAAAAATTATAGTTTTTATATACTTTTACTCTCTCTCTAAACCTCTCTGAGCGTGCCTTTTGTGTGCCAATTTTTCCTTCATTTTGGGCTTCGTTTGATGCTCTAAAATGTAGTGAAAGCAAAAAATGCTTGTATTTTCTTCTCTCTAGACTTTTGGAAATTGCGGGCTAATTTTGGAGAAAAGGAAGTCAAAACTAAATTTTTTTAATCTCTCAATGATCGTAGAAATTTTCAAGACGAATGTTTTAAGTTCTCACAAGCCTCTCCAAATTCTTGTTAAAATTTGAGTTATGAGCTCTGGAAAAGGGCCATTTTCCATGCCTTTAAAAATAAACCTCCCCTTTTTTATTTTATGTTTGATCATGTTTTTTGTCGATCAAAACGTGATTTTTGCTTTCTAAAAGTCACGATAAAAAAATAGAAAGCACAAAAGCTATCAATATCAATATTACTATAAAACTGGTTTTGAAGCTTACGTGGCATTCTAGTAAGTAAACCCTACAAACAAAGAAACGTGAGCGCACACAGAAGAAGCACACAGACATTGCAGGTAGGTACAACATTCATGTGCGCATATGAATCGACAACATAGACCGCGCACAACGCAAGTACGAAGCCATCATCCTGCACAAGGTACAAAATCGCCATCGCGGACAGGAGGCCATCAATGTACAGATTCGTGCTAGCACGTGCAATGAGGTAGACGCAACAACTGCCTTAAAGGTCCATCTCTCTCTCTCTCTCTCTCCCCCTCCATGTATACTTAAAGGTTCTCTGTCATTCTTTCTTGTGTACAAAGATACAGAGTTTTTGAGCTGAATTTCTGAATGTTGTTTGCATCCCTAAGTCACTCACACACAAATCAGTCAATTTTGTCATTCTTGCTTGTTGTCTCTCTCAAAAATAAAAAATTACACAGTCATAAGATTACTCTCTTGCTATCTTTATCCTTTTTCCTCTTGCATATATTCATCAACATGCAGATTTGTGTTATCTTATCATAATAGTCATGCATAATATTCATAGACATTTACATCTAACCCACGTAGACATAGGTATCTACATAAATAGAAAAGATAAATAAACCATTATAGTACTTGTAAACTTGAATGGATGGATGACTTACTTGTATGATTTGTTGAGATGAATTCTTGCCGCGAGTGATGGAGACCTCTTGAGTTTCCTTTTCTCTAATCCGTTTGTAGATGTGATTGTAATGTGGTTTTTCAATAGAATAATGTAGTCTACTAAAATTCATACTCAACATAAACAGTTGAGACTAGGACAAGTAAACAAACAATAGTAAGTAGATAGAAATAGGATACGTTGTTGGGATGCAAAAAATGATAGGGATGGGCTGGGGATTTCTCCCTTTTCAAGAGCTTATCCTATACATGTGGTGGGTGTATGATGTTCGCATTTCTTTATGAGATATAGGTTGGACAAGTGGTGAACCATTGGACTTTAAACTCAATCATTCTCGGTATATAGGTTGGACAGGTGGTGGAATACAACTTGCTCTGATATTGTAGCAATTTTTAGGCGGGATAACTTGAAATCTATAAAGACTAGTATCAATTTAGACTCATTATTTTCAATTTGGGTTGGATAATCCAAATTCATGCGAAATTATTTTTATTTAGGTGGTATTGTTTGAATTTAGGTTCAAATATGTGATTTAAGATTAGCCACTTTGAATTTAGGCAGGATAATTAGTTTAAACATGGTTTGAATTTAGGTAGGATATTTTGAATTTGGACGGGATAATCACATCTTCTTTAGCAAACTTGAATTTGAATTTGAATTTGGATGGGATATTTTAAATTTAGATGGTCAACTTTGAATTTTGGCGGCAAATTTCAAATTTTGGCGGCTAAATTTGAATTGGGGCAATTTTTTTTAAATTTAAGTCGCTAAATTTGGAATTGCGCGGAAAATTTTAAGTTTGGGCCGTTAGATTTGAATTTGAGTGATAAATTTTGAATTTGAACAAATATTTAGGTGAGAATGTTTTGAATCCCGAACCAACATCTCCATAATACAACGTAGTGTAGGTTGGACAAGTGGTGGACCTTTAGGCGAAACCATCCATGCTAATTGGTGGAGTGTTGTTTGTATCAATGTTTAAATGGAGCTTGTCTCAACAAAAGGTAGGACTTACTACTTAGATGAATGGTTGACGATGAAACAAAGCTCATCATGTGCAACATATATTTGGGTTTTCCATGTTTCCCTCAAGCTTAGCTTAAAGAAATAATGCAGCCTTCTTCTCTCTAGGTTTATCTACAACCTATCTTGGCCAAGTGGTGGATCTTAGCTACTCTCCATGCTTCATGGAGCCTACTTTGGACAAGTGGTGAAGCTTGATTCTCTCCACGTTTCAATGGAGCATGGATGGAGCAGGTTATGGAGCTTTATATAATTTTATAGGTTGGACAAGTGGTCAATGTTAAAACTGAATTCTTCATATTTTAGTAATGTATAGGTCAATTATACCTGGATACCAAACCACCCATGCTACAAGATAGTAGGTTGGTAAGTGGTGACTTTCTATTATTTCCCCATAACACCATGATAGTGAATTTGAGAATTTCTCAATTCGCACTTTCAAAAGGATCTTAATATTTGACCAAATGGCCAAATCTTAGCCAAAGTTTTGAAAGAGCTTTTCAAGTACTACCTTGTGGAAGGATTTGGCCTTACAAAGTAGTTTGAGATTTGTCCATATGGCCAAAATTTTAAGACATTGGTGATTCCCAAATTGGCTCTAAAGTCTCAAACTCTCTAATATGGTGTTCCATGTCAACCTTACAAAATGCGTTCACCTTTCATCTATAGGTCAATGGACCTTCAGTGCAAACCACATATTATTTATGTACTCTACCTTGAAGAAGTGGTTGGGAGTTGCTTCTCTCCATGCTCCAGTGGATCCTAGCTTGGACAAGTGGTGGACGTTGGAACCAAATTCCCATGTAGAATAAAACCATCATGGGGCTTAGCTTGGATAAATGGTTAACCCTACTTCTCTTTGTCTTTCAATGGAGCTTGGCTTATACAAGTGTAGGACCTTTGCTTCTCCCCATGTTCCATTGGAGCTAAGTTAAAAAAGAAAAAGAAAATCCTTGATATTGAAAATAGCTGGGGGTCTTCATGGTTAGTTGGATCTTTCTTCTCTTCATGTTTCAACTGATCCAAGCTTGGACAAGTGGTGAAGCTTATCTTCTCTCCATGTCTCAATGATTCTTGAGACCAAACATCCCCATTCCTAGCTTAGATAACTAGCTTTCCTTGCTCCTCTAGAGGTTAGACAAGTGTTGAACTAAATGAACTACTATCTATGAAGCTTAGGTTGGACAAGCATCTTGGAAGAGTGGTGGATCTTAGATGCTCTCCATTCTTCAATGGAGCCTAGCTTAGAAAAGTGACGGACCTTGGAACAAAAATTCCCATGTAGATTAAAACCATCATGGGGTTTTCACATTTTAATGGAGCTTGGCTTAAACAAATCGTTAAACTTGCTTCTCTTTGTCTTTCAATGGAGATTGTGTTAGACAAGTGGTGGAATTTTTCTTATCCCCATGTTCCAATGGAGCTAAGTTAAAAAAAAAAAATCCTTGATATTGAAGACAACTAGGGTTTCCCATGGTTCAGTGGAGCCCAATTTGTACATCTCGTGGAGCTTACTTCTCTCCATGTTTCAATTGATCCAAGTTTGGACAAGTGGGTGGTGGAGATTACCTTCTCTCCATGTCTCAATGATTCTTGAGACCAAAAATCCCCATTCCTACCTTAGATAACTAGCTTTCCTTCCACCTCTCTCTAGATGTTAGGAAAGTGTTGGATCTTTTAACCAAACGAACTACTATCTTTGAAGCTTAGGTTGGACAAGTGGTGGAGCTTTTATTCACACCATGTTTTAATAGAGATTAGCTTAGACAAGTGGTGGATCTTTAAACAAAACTCCCCACGTACAACATATCTCATTTTTCCACGTTTTAATAGATCCTAGCTTGGAGAAGTGGTGGACCTTGAAGCAAAACTTCCCATGTACAACATATATCTGGTTTGTCCATGTTTAATTAGAGCCTAGCTTGGACAAGTGGTGGACCTTGAAAATAAACTCCCCATGTACAACATATATAAATATATATGGTTTTTCCCTATTTCAATAAAACTTAGATTTGAGAAGTGATGGAGCTTTTTGTTGTCAATGTTTCAACAAATTCTAGCTTGGAGGAGTGGCGGATCTTAGTTGCTCTCCATTCTTCAATGGAGCTTACCTTAGACAAGTGGTGGACCTTGAAATCAAAATCCCATGTAGAATAAAAACATCATTGGATTTTCACGTTTTAATGGAGCTTGGCTTAGACAAATGGTTAAACTTGCTTCTCTTTGTCTTTCAATGGAGGTTGGCTGAGACAAGTGGTGGAGATTTTATTCTCCCCATGTTCCAACATGGTTCAATGGAGCCTAGTTTGGATAGCTGGTAGAGGTTCCTTCTCTCCATGTTTCAATTGATCCGAGCTTGGACAACTGGTGGAACTTATCTTCTTTTCATGTCTTAATGATTCTTGAGACTAAAAATACCCATTCCTAGATTAGATATCTAGCTTTCCTTCCACCTCTCTCTAGAGGTTAGGAAAGTGTTGGATCTTTGAGCTAAACAAACTACTATCTACTATGAAGCTTAGGTTGGACAAGTGGTGGAGCTTTTCTTCACACCATGTTTTAATAGAGCTTAACTTAGACAAGTGGTGGATCTTTAAACAAAACTCCCCATGTACAACATATATCTGGTTTAGGGTTGATTCAATAGATCCTAGCTTGGACAAGTGGTGGATCTTGACACAAAAATCCTCATGTACAATATATATATGATTTAGGATTGTTTCAATAGAGACTAGCTTGGACAAGTGGTGGACTTGAAACAAAACTCCCCATGTACAACATATATATGGTTTTTCCATGTTTCAATACAACTTAACTTTGGGAAGTGGTAGAGCTTTTTGTTGTCATTGTTTCAATGGATCCTAGCTTGGATGAGTGGTGGATTTTAGCTGCTCTCCATGCTTTAATGGAGCCTAGCTTGGATAACTGGTGAATCTTGGAACCAAAATCCCATGTGGAATAAAACAATCATGGGGTTTTCATGTTTTAATGGAGCTTAGCTTGGAAAAATGTTTGAACTTACTTCTCTCCATTATTCAATGGAGCTTGGCTTAGACAAGTGATGGAGTTTTGCTTCTCCCCATGTTCTAATGGAGATAAATTGACAAAAAGAAAATCCTTGATGTTGAAAATAGTTGGGGTTTTCCATGGTTTAATAGAGCCTAGCTTGGACAACTGGTGGAGCTTGCGTTTCTCCATGTCTCAATTGCTCCAAATATGGACAAATCTCTCCATTGTCAATGATTCTTGAGACAAAAAATCCCCATTCCAAGATTTCCTTCCACCTCTCTCTAGAGGTTAGACAAGTGTTAGATCTTTGAACTAAACAAACTACTATCTATGACGCTTAGGTTGGAAAAATGGTGGAGCTTTTCTTCACACCATGTTTCCATAGAGCTTAGCTTAGACAAGTGGTGGATCTGTAAAAAGAATCCCCATGTACAACATATATCTGGTTTTTCCATGTTTTAATAGATCCTAGCTTGGACAAGTGGGGACCTTGCCACAAAATTCACCATGTAAAACATATATATGATTTTTCCATGTTTCAATAGAGCGTAGCTTGGAAAAGTGGTGGACCTTAACACAAAACTTTCCATGTACAACATATATATGGTTTTTACACACTTCAATAGAGCTTAACTTTGAAAAGTGGTAGAGCTTTTTGTTTTCATTGTTTCAGTGGATACTAGCTTGGATGAGTGGTGGATCTTAGCTGCTCTCCGTGCTTCAATGGAGCCTAGCTTCGAAAAGTGGTGGAGCTTGGAACCAAAACCCCATGCGGAATAAAACCATCATGAGATTTTCATGTTTTAATGGAGCTTAGCTTAGACAAATGGTTAAACTTGCTTCTCTTTGTCTTTCAATGGAGCTTGGCTTAGACAATTGGTGGTGCTTTGTTTTTCCCATGTTCCAATGGAGCTAAGTTGACAAAAAGAAAATCCTTCATGTTGAAAACATTTGGGGTTTTGCAAGGTTTAATGGAGCATAGCTTGGCCGTGGTGGAGCTTGCTTCTCTCCATATCTCAATTGATCCAAGCTTGGAAAAGTGGTGAAACTTATCTTCTTTCCATGTCCCAATGATTCTTGAGTCCAAAAATCCCCATTGCTAGCTTATATAAAAAGTGGTAGATATTGCTTCTCTCCATGTTTCAATCCTAGTCTAGACAAGTGAATTTCTATCATACAATGATGTATAGGTTAGACACATGACTAATTGTAAGGCCAATCGTTTTGTTTTCTGTAAAAAAGGTAGGTTGGAAAAGTGGTCAATCTTCAATGATTTCCACATGCCTAAATTAGACATCCAGTGTCCTCCCAACTCTCTATGTTGTTTAGAGTTGAGCATGGGCAAGTGGTGGACCTTGCTTCTCTCTTCCCCCTTGGTTAACTAGTTTACAGACTTACTATACGTACTCTCTTGGATCATCTAGCTTGAACTAGTGGTGGACTATGTGTTATAATAAGAATTGATTAATTTTTTTATTTCAGGAAGAGATGGCTCCAAAAAGAAATGCTACAATGGATGTTAGCAAGCAATGGTACTTGAAAATCTGAGATATGAAGAGAGTTGCCATTTGATGTGCCTTAATAGTCTTTCTGACATGTATAAAATGTGCTTGTTTGCTAAACCTATCGACTATTGTCCATATTCCTGTATTCCCATGGATAGACTTGGGAAACCCAAAGACAAAATCCATGGATTGCTCTCCCATGGTGAATTAGGAATTGGCAAGAGCTGAAGCAATCCAGGTTGCTTTCCTCTATCATACTTTGTCTTTTGACACACTACACATTTTGAAACACTCTTCTATGTCTACTTTCATAGTGGGACATTAGAAGTAGGTCTCTACTCCCCGAAGAGTAGGTTGAATCCATCTATGCCCTGCATAAGGAGGAGCATGGGATTTGTACATTACTTTCTTACAAAGTAAGCTAGTAATACATATCCTATTTTTGTAGAGGAGATAACCATCCTGCAAGGTGAATGATTCCACTTTCTTCCCTAAGGCAAGGTCTGAAATAACATCCTTGAAATCAAGTCAGTAGCATACTCATCTATAATGAAAGATAGATCATTGTGAGTTGCTATAGACACCACATTTTTCCTTGGTCATTGTGATAATGCATCAACCACTTGATTGTGCTTACCAGCAATGCGAGCAATATGGAAGTTAAATTGCAAAAGAAATTTTTTCCACCTCATTTGTTTGTCGAAGAGTTTGGTTTGCGTCATGAAGTACTTAAGACTTTGGTGATCTGTTTATAGGATGAATGGAATACCCAAAAGATAATGCTTCCATGTGTCAAGGGCATGTAGAACAGTTAGTAGCTCCTTTTTGTATATGCCCAATACTTGCTCATTGGAATTGAGTCTTTGAATCTTGTATGCTATGACATGACCTTCTTGAAGCAAGACTGCTCCAAGGAAATCTCCACAAGCATCACATTGGACCTCAAATGGTTTTGAGAGATTTGGTAGTGTAAGCACAAGTTGAGAGTTAAGCTTCTCTTTGAGCTTCTCAAAAGCATTTTAGGCTCTTTTGCAATCCATGTATACTTAATGTTATTTTCTGTTATGTAATGGTCTTGCTATTTGCGAGAATTTTTCTATGAAACATCTTTAGTATGCACACATACCAATAAAGCTTCGTAGCTCATGTAGATTCTTTGGATTAGGCCATCCTTTTATTACCTCTAGTTTGGCTGGATCCATACGGATGCCATTTTGAGAGATAATATGGCGTAGATATTGAATCTCTTGTAAGAAAAATTCACTCTTCTGTTGACTAATGAAAAGTTTATTCTCTCTCAAAACTTGAAAGATTACCTAGACAGAGATCCTAGAATGAACAGTAATTTTTGGAAGGGTCTCTTTGAGAATCTAGGTACAAGACTAAATTTCTCTATGGCCTATGACTCACAAACGGATGGCGAAAGTGAAATAAAAAACCTTACAATTCTAGATCTACTAAAAATCTATGTTATGGAAGTATATCAACACTCACAATGGGAGAAGTACTTACCCCTTGTAGAGTATGCGTACAACAACAATGTACATACTTCTACCGGAGAGGCACCTTTTGAGGTCATAGAGGGAAGATCTAAAAGTCCCTTGCTACTTAAAGTACATGGGAAGATCTTCGCTACTGATGAGTATAGGCGAGATTTTAAAGAATCTTTACAAAATATTAAAGAGGCTATATCCATCTAAGAGCAAAGACAAAAGGTTGCTGCTGACAATCACCAAAGAGCCTTAGCTTTTAAGGAAAATGATTGGGTCTTGCTAAAATTCCCCATGGCTTGCCTAAGGCAAACTACATGCAAGAATCCTACGGGTCACCAAAAGTATTCTGCTAAATTGGCAAAAAGATACTATGGCCCTTTTCAAATCCTTAAACTAATCAATGAGATGGCATATCAATTAAAGTTTTCCAATCATTGGCTCATACACAATGCTTTTCATGTGAGCCTACTTCAGCGTTACAAAGGAGAGCCACCAAGAAAACCAATAATTGAGGACCCTCCTGAGATCGAAGATCAAGAAGAGGTGCTCCAACCCAAATCCATCAGACATGAAGACAAGGTACTAAGACATGGCAAGATTATCTAACAGTATCTTATTAAGTTCAAAAATTATCCTTTTGAAGATGCTAGATGGATGCAAAGAACACAACTTAAGGATAATATGAACCTTGTCAATGCTTACAATGCTACAATAGAATCATGTTTATGATGAGGATGTCTCCCAAACACCAAGTAGAATTTGTCACTCTACTGTGGGAGTATGATATGGACTACAGAGTAGACATGCTTGCGGCAGTTGAGTCTCTCAAGCACCAAATGGACCAGTCATCCATTCTGGAATGATGTCATAGGGTAAAAAGGGATCCTCTATCTGCTAAGAAACATAGACTAATGACTAAGGCTTTATCTTCTCTACCTCATAGGACGACTATGGTTTCAAGAGAGAGGTAATGTCATAAATTCTAATTTTTACCTATCCCAAATGATTTTCTCATATTGATTGATCATTTAATGTGGGAAAACGAATGGGAACAAGAGTTAGAATATAGATATGTGCTTTTAGATCTATCTCAACACGAGATCAAAGGGAGAGAAGGCTACATCTCATCGAGGGTCCAAAAAGGACACGGTCTACCAAAGAGCAATGAGAAAATAATGGAGCTTAAAAGACCTTAGGGTTAGCTTCATTAAAGACCTCCAAAGATTAGTGCTAAAAGTCCTTGGACCTAGGACCTTTAGGTACTTTAGACCATAGGCAAGACCTTAGGCAAGCTAGGCCTGTGCTTGAGGTACTTGAGTTGACTAAGGTGCTTGTCATAAAAAAAAATATCTAACGTACCCAAATGATTTTCTCATATTAAACTAATCATTTAATGTGGGAGAATAAACGGGAACAAGGGTTAGAATATAGGTATGTGCTTTCAAGTCTATCTCCACACGGGGCCAATGGTAAAGAGGCCCAAATGAGAGATGATCTGTCAAAGAACATTTAACTAATGGAGCTTAAAGACCTTAGGGTTAGCTTCATTAAAGACCTCCAAAGGTTAGTGTAAAAGTCTTTTGACCTTAGGAAGCTAGGGCTGAGCTTGAGGTGGGAATCCGGCCCAAGCTTAAGGTGCTTGAGGTGCTTGTCGTGCTTGATGACTAAGGTGCTTGAGGTGCTTGATGACTGAGATGCTTGAGGTGCTTGCCATGCTTGAGATGCTAGGGTTGTACTTGAGGTGGGAACCCGGCCCAAGCTTGAGGGGCTTAAGGGCCAAGCTTATGGTGGGAACCGGGGCCAAGGTTGAAAGGCTTGAGGTGTCAAAAAGTCAACAAGTATCCATACAAGGAGGGGGCGAGCCCTACAAGTTGGGAGCATGAGAGAGAACACACACACCCTCACTCAAGGCAAACCTAGACCAAGGAGGCAACAAGGACACATGTCAACCTCCTCCTCACGTTGCCCTCATGGTGTGCCTAAAGCCTATTGGTTGGCCTCCCAAGGGATCCAATGATAAATTAGTTAATTTTAATTAATGGTTTTAGCATTTATCAAGTCCTCTCTCTCAAAGACGAAACGGGGACACTTGTCCCAAGACTACCCTTGTTGCTTGTAATGCCTCTTGCATGTGATTGGCTAGGCCTGGAGGGGTCCAATGAGCTTCAATCATGAGCTAGGGGCATGCTTGGGTGGTATACTCTCCCACACACACTCACACACACTCTCATTGTGTGAAGTGAAAAGTGTAAGAGCTCCATCTCCTTCTCCAAGCTAGTAGAGAAGTTGAGAGCCTACACCAACACTCTTGGCTATGGAATGCAAATCCAACCAAGAGCTATGCTTCAATGCTTAAGCTTCCCATCTTCTCTATCTTCATTACTATGCTATTATGTATGCTAGCAAAAGAAGAGTGATGATAAGTGAGGAACTAATTCTTTCTCCTATGAAATGTTTCTTCTTCCTCTTCCCTACCCTCATTCCCCGCTAGCTCTCTCCACCTTCAAAGGTGTTTGAGGCCTTGGGACTGAGGCTTGGGATAGTTAATGCTTTTCACAAAGTTTATTTATTCTTGTGATGCATGAAGCTTACCATCTCCATATCATCACCTAGGTCACAAGGAGCACAAAGATTGTATTGTAATAAGTCTCTCTTGATGGGATAAACAATAATACAAATGCCTATTGGAGGGGGGGACCGGCTCCACATAAATCTGTTCCTCAATTGTTGTCATGTTCTCTAAACTCTTTCTCTTGCAAAAGTATTGTTCATGCCAAGTTAACTAAATGCTATATTGTTGCTACTATCAATCAAGTTCACCCTCTATGCTCACAAAGTCATTTCATAAAAGTAGTATCTCTAATTTTCGCTACTCTCAAAGTTACTAGGCCATTTCCATTACATTGGTATTAGAGCATTTGGTTTCTCTTTTCTTGCTTAAGAAGAGAGGTCCTTAAGTAGCCTATAAATGGTTGATTTTGTTAATTATATTAGGGTAAGTGGGACTGGGATCTATTATCGGTTTTGTTGAGCCCACTATGTGGGATATGGTGCATACCTTCAGGAGCTTTGGACTTAATAATGGGGTCTTTTTAGACTTGCCTATGGCTTTACTATTATTGAGCCATAAGAAGTCCGAAAGGAGCTAGCCCTCGGCAATTCAACAATATTAGACCCACTCCACTACTCTCTATAATTGACCACTTGGAACCGTGGGTGTAGATACTTAAGAGCCAATTTTCAAAGGCTAAGAGGAGCATACACTAAATAAGTACACAAATTTTGTTAACATTGCTGAAAATAACCAAGAGAGTAGAATGAACATTGATAACTTTTATTTTGCACATGAAGGTGCTAATGATGATGCCCCCATGTTTGTCAATTATCTTGTTACTAGGTTGCAGCAAGCTATAGGCAACCCAGCTTTGCAAGCCGAAGTTACCCAACAACTTCGCGCTTATGGGATTACCCTACCTCTCCAAGAGGAGAGAGAGCTTAGAAGGCCGCTTGAAGAGACCACCCAAAAGAAGAATCTCTCCCATACGAGAGGAGGAATCCAAAGATCAAGAAAGCAATGAAACTTTAAGTTCCTCTGAAGATGTGGCTCCACGAAGACGGCGGTCTAGACGGCCGCCAACTCCTCCCAAGAGGAAACGTTCAACCCACAATACTTCTCCTCGTCACTCCGAAAGGGAAGAGAGGAAAAAAAGGAAAAAAAGGAAGAAAAGGGCAAGAAAGAGGTCACTCTCTTCTCCTTCTTCTTCACCTTCCTCCTCTTTTGATGAAAGCTATGGCTATTCTCCAAGAGAATACAAGAGGGGAGGACACCGTAAATCATACCCTGCATGTTGAAGGTCACAAAACCTCAAGAAGTTCAAAGAGGGAGGAAAGAATATCTCTTTTCTCACATATGATGGCACCTTTGGTGCCATCGACAAAGTATTGGCCTTCATCCATCAATTTGATGCCGCCTTTGGAGACGAGGGCTTCACAAAGTCCTCCAAGCTACGCCATGTAGCTATGCACTTCCAAAAATAGGCTCGTCAATGGTGGGCTACCTTCGTGGCAAGGGCAAAGCCCCAAAGACATGTAAAACTCTACAAGTTTCCATCATCAAGCAATTCCTTGCAAGCGATGCAAAGGACAAAGTGCTTACCGAATGGCATAGTTTGAAGCTTCTCTCTCATGAGTTTAACCACAAGTATGTAGAAAAGTTTTGGGATTTACATCTCAAGGCTGCTGTCTTCCAAAAGATAGACTTTGCCGAGCAAAAGCAACAGTTTTGTACGGGATTACCTAAAGAAATGGCCGAGTATGTCAACTCTCAACGGTCTGGTTCTATCACCGAAATAATCCACCACACCATGGTTGCTTCGCGCATCAATTTCCAACAAGGGGCTAGACAAAATGTCAAGCCCATGGAAAATAAAGACAAAAGTGATGCCACGGGGAAAACCAATGCCCAAAATTCTTCCCAAGGCAATTCCAACAACAGCAACAACAATAAGAATCGCTCCAAGGAGAAGGGAGTTTTCAAAGGTAGCAACAAACTCTCTCGTGAAGAGCTTGAAGCTTTTTGCAAGGACCATAAGTGTTTTAAGTGTGGGGAGCAAGGACATGGCTATCGTTCTTGCCTCAAGAAAAATGCTCGCAATGAGACTCCTAGGGCTTCCACCATCGAAGCTCCAAAAGAGGATGCTCATTGCAAAGATGCACCTCTCTCCTATGCTTGGGAAAAGGTAAGAGAGCATGATGCCTTCATCTTGTTTGACCATGGCTCTACTCACAACTTCATATCAACGGAGGTGGCCACCAAGTTGGGCATTTAAGCCTTTAAGGTGGGAGATGCTGTAATGGCTGACACTGCTTTCAAGGGACAGCAAGCCTTTGTTACTCCCTTGATTGGGAAGTTGAGGCTCCATGTCCAAAGAACACTTTTTCTTCCCTCCTCTCCAACATGAGGATGCTATCCTAGGGGCACCATGGTTCAATTGCATGGCTGCCAACATGAAGTTCCTTGAAAGGAGAATCTACTTCACTTACAGGGGAAAGAACATGTATATAGATGCTAGGGAGTTTGGTCGTACTATACCACTTATAAATTCACATGCTTTTGATAAATCAATGAAGAGCTCAGTTTTTGCGTACATGATTTTTGTCAAAGAGTCCCTAAAAGGTCTTAATGTTTCATCAAATGTAAATGGTAGGAATCAAGAAGAGTTAGACTTGTCTAATTTTCTAAAAGGATTCCAAGATGTGTTCATCGATGATATCCCTATGGACTTACCTCCAAAACGAGGGGAAGATGACCATCAAATTGAACTCCTACCAGGAAGCTCACCGCCTAACAAGCGTCCTTATCGAGTTTCCCAAGCTCAAGAAGAGGAAATCATGAGGCAAGTGCAAGAATTGGTAGACAAAGGGATGGTGAGGCCTAGCTCCTCTCCCTTTTGTTCTCTAGTCCTTTTAGTGCAAAATAAAGATGGTACATACCATATGTGTGTGGACTATCAAGCACTAAACCATATCACTATCAAAAACAGATTTCCCGTGCCTCGGGTAGAAGATACGTTTGATAAGCTACAAGGCTCTACCTACTTCAGTAGGATTGACCTTAAAAGTGGCTATCATCAAATAAGAATAGCGGATGAAGATATTATGAAGACCACGTTTTGTACAACGTTTGGCCTTTACGAATATCTAGTCATGCCTTTTGGCTTGATTTATGCACCAGCTACTATCAATTGTCTAATGGAGAAAATCTTTAGACCCTATCGAAAATTCATTAGAGTGTTCTTTGAGCTGACTAAGGTGCTTGAGGTGCTTAATGACTAAGGTGCTTGAGGTGCTTGAAACTCAACAAGGTGCCTACAAAGGAGGGAGCAAGCCCTAAGAGTAGGGGATGAGAGATAATACACTTCCACACATTCAAGACTCACCCTTTCCGCAAGAGGCATAAAGGACACATGTCAAGCCCTTAGATAGGTTAGCCTCATAGTGTGCCTAAATTTGATTGGATGGCCTTTAGGGAGGTCCAATGAGAATTTAGATTAATTAAAATAATTAATCAAGCTCTCTCTCTCTCAAAAGGGGAAAGGAGGACACTTGTCCAAATGCTACCTCTATTGCTTGATATGACCAAAGCTTGTGATTGTCCAGGCCTTGGCATGGACCAATGAGGTGCAAGCCAGAGTAAGGAGAGAGAGGGGTAGACCAAGGCAAGGAGGGGCTCTCATTTTTGGAATTCACACACACACACACACACACACACACACACTCAGACATTCTCTCATGTGTTGAGCAAGAACTCCATCTCCTTCTCCAAGCTTGAGAAGTTGAGAGCCTACACCCACCTCTTGGCTATGAAATGAAAATCCAACCAAGAGTCAAGCTTCAAAGCAATGCTTATCATCTTCTTCATCTCCAGTACTATGCTATGCTATGCTCTAAGAGTAATGATATGTGAGGGTACTACTTCTTTCTCGTAGGAATACATCTTCTTCTCTTCCCTTCCCTCACTCCATGCTAGCTCTCTCCACCTTTGAAGGTGTTTGAGGTCTTGGGATTGAGGCCGGGAACAAGTTCATGTTTTGGCAAGCTCACTACAGGCATAATATTGGTGCATGAAGCTTACCATCTTCATAGAATCAATAAGGTCTCAAGGAACACAAAGAATGTATTGTACCAAGTCTCTCTTTATGGGAGAATCTATAATAAAAAAGTCTTTTGGAGGGGGGACCGGCTTTAAGTAAATACGGTTATCATTTGTGTCAATTTCTCTAATTGTCTCTCTCTTTTGCAAGTATTGTTCATACCAAGCTAACTAGGTATAATGTTTATTTTGCTACCTACAATCAAGTACTCTCTCTATGCTCATTAATACTTTTCTTAAGGAAATGCTCACTATTGTCACTGTAATTCTGCTACAATCAATGTTATTAATCATATACCAATACATGTTGCAAAAGGTTATGCACATCCAAGAGGTATAGATTATGAAGAGACTTTTGCTCCCACTTGTCGCATGACTACTATGCGTTTTCTATGTGCCTTGGCAGCTCATTTTGGATGGTATGTACATCAAACAGACATTGTTATTGCTTTCTTGAATGGTGACATATTTGAGGAAGTTTATGTAACACAGTCTCTCGGTTTTTTCATTAAAGGAGATGAAGATCAAGTGTGCAAATGTAAGAAATATTTGTATGGGTTGAAGCAATCTCCTCGTGCTTGGTATCGGAAAGTTGACACTCATTTGGTTAAATGAGGCTTTTGTAACAGTCCAACAGAAAGCACTTTGTATATAAAACATGAAGTGATGTACTTCTCATCGTTGTTCTATATGTGGATGATTTGCTGATCACTAGTCCAAATGAGGCACATATTGTTGAATTTAAGACTGCTAATTTGAATGCTACTTAAAGATGAAAGGTTTGGGGCTATTGCATTATTATTTGGGCATAGAGTTTTAAGCTGTGTGATCGTAGTATTGCCTTGTGTCAAACAAGCTGCATAGATACATTGCTATGTAAGTTTAGATTGAGGATTGCAAGCCTATTGCCATTCCCATGGAAACAGGTTTGAAGTTGAGTCTTCGTGATGCTGGTGATCCTATCAATGCCACTCTTTACCAAACTGCTATTGGATTCCTTTTTTATGTATGCAACATGAGGTCGAATGTTCAGTTTGTAGTCTCACAAGTCAACAAATTTATGCATAGCCAAGGGTCTAAGCATTGCCAGCCTCTCAAGTGGATCTTTTGCTACTTGAGTGGCACTTTATATCTTGGGTTGTTTTATCTCAAGGGGGGATCATTGCCGCCAGATTTACTGTTGGAATTAGGGTTGTAGAGAAACACACACAGCTTGGAGAAGACGAAGGAAGCTCAAGGCACACAATAGAGAGTGTGTTACTTAGTGTGCAATGGAAAGATGGATAGCCCTAGAGTGATGGGCGTATATACAATGCACGGGGGAAAAAAACCTCCTAAAGAGGGAAAAAATGCCCCGGCGGTCCTAGTGTGTTCACACACATCACTACCACATGTATATGGTAACAAATCCCCCCTGGAGTGATGCAGTGAACGAGAGCTGGCACATGAGTAAAGGGAAGTGCCATGCCCTGAGGACAGGATCAGTCCACAAAGGGGAGTAAGCCCAAAGCTTTGCGGAAAGCTTCAAGCTTCTCATGAGACAATGCCTTTGTGAAAAGATCTGCAAGGTTGTCCTGTGTTGGCACATAAGCCAAGCTGATCTCTCCTGCTGAGAGCCTCTCCCTGACATAGTGGTAATGTACCTCAATGTGCTTTGTGCGAGCATGAAAAATTGGGTTCCTCGCAACTGCCAATGCGCTCTGACTGTCAGTGTAGATAGTGTTGGCAGTGTCCTGTCCAACACCCAAATCAGCCATAAGGCGTCTGAGCCATACACACTCAACCGTAGCTGTGAAGACTGCCATGTACTCAACCTCACAACTCGAAGTGGCCACAGTAGGTTGCTTCTTGCTCAACCATGATATACATGAACTGCCAAGCATGAAACAAAAACCACTTGTGGACACTCGCGTGTCAAAACAACCAGCCCAATCTGAGTCCGAAAAAGCATGTAAGTCTGGCGGCAATGATCCCCCCTTGGGATAAAACAAGCCAAGATGTAAAGTGCCACTAAGGTAGCGGAAAATACTCTTGACAGCTTGCCAATGCTTAGACCCTGGGCTATGCATAAATCTGCTGACCTGTGAGACTGCAAACTGAATATCTGGCCTCATGTTGCATACATAAATGAGGCAGCCAACAACAGTTTGGTAAAGAGTGACATCAACAGGATCGCCAGCATCATGTAGACTCAATTTCAAACCTGTTTGCATTGGAGTGGCAATAGGTTTGCAATCATCAAGTCCAAACTTACATAGCAATGTCTCTATGTAACTTTTTTGACAGCATTCAAATCAGCCTTAAATTCAGCAATATGTCTCTCATTTGGTCCAATGATCAGCAAATCATCAACATAAAGAACCACAATGAGAAGTACATCACCCTCACGCTTTACATACAATGTGCTTTCTGTTGGACTGTTACGAAAGTCTTGTTTGACCAAATGAGTGTTAGCTTTCTCATACCAAGCACGAGGAGATTGCTTCAACCCATACAAAGCCTTCTTACATCTGCACACTTTGTCCTCTTTTCCTTTTATGAAAAAACCGCGAGGCTGCGTTACATAAACTTCCTCAAATATGTCACCATTCAAGAAAGCAGTAACAATGTCTGATTGATGTACATCCCAACCAAAATGAGCTGCCAATGCACATAGAAAATGCACAGTAGTCATACGACAAGTGGGAGAAAAAGTCTCTTCATAATCTATGCCTTTTTGTTGTGCATAATTCTTTGCAACAAGTCGAGCCTTATGGCGATCGATCTCACCATCCGGCTTGCGTTTCAACTTGTAAACCCACTTCGTACCAATGGCCTTTTTGCCAGGAGGCAAATCACATAAAGTCCATGTGTCATTTTCTATAAGTGCATCATATTCTGATTGCATGGCAGCCATCCAATTTTTTGAATTTTGTGCTTCATCAAAAGTCAAAGGCTCCTCAACGTCATGTAACCTAGACACAGCCAAAGCATAACAATCTGATGCATAAGATGCATTGCGAGAGCCTGAACGAGTACGACTAGACAAAGGTGTATCCAATTTACTGTCACGCAAAGTGTGCACCAGCCATTTTGGCATACCTCTAGCCCGCTCATTTTTAGCCCTTTCCTCATCAAGTACATCATGTACATCTGCATCAGTAATAGGCTGATCTAAAACATTTTCAGAAACCCCCATAGGCTGTACATTTGCCTCATTGGAACTTACATTCGTATTTCCACCACTGAAAAGAGGCAATAAAGTGTCATAAATGTCCTGTGAGCTTACATTACTGTCTCTAGTACATGACAGCAAGGGCTGAACAGAATCTTCCACAAACACTACATCCCGAGAAACCAGAATACGTTTTGTTTGCGGATGATACAACCTGTAACCTTTGCTTTCAGCACTATAACCAACAAAAATACATTTGATAGACTTATCATCCAATTTTCTGCTCTGCACTTGTGGCACCAAAGCATATGCCAAACAGCCAAAAACACGCATGTGCTCAATAGAAGGCTTTCTATCATGCCATGCTTCATATGGAGTAATAGACTGCAAAGCTTTCGTAGGACACCGGTTAAGTACGTAAGTGGCACACATAATGGCCTCAAGCCAAAAAGAATGCGGAAAAGCTTGACTTTTGACCATACATCGTGCCATTTCAGTCAGTGACCTGTTTTTCCTCTCAACAACACCATTTTCCTGAGGTGCATAAGGCACTGTACATTGGTGTTTTGTCCCACGACTAGCCAGAAATGCATTAAATTCATGAGACATATACTCCCCCCCTCGATCGGAATGGAGGGTGCCCATAGTACATTTCGAGACATTTTCAGCCATAGCCAGAAATTGTTTGAAGTACATAAAAACTTCGGACTTCGCTTTAAGTGGAAATACCCATGCATGCCTGGAGTAATCATCAATGAAAGTCACGAAGTACAGGTAATTGCCCAAGGACGGAGTTTGCATGGGCCCACAAACATCACTATGCACAAGCTGCAACCTGCATGTGGCCCGAACTGAACCATCCTTTGGAAATTTAGAACGCTGCATCTTACCCAAAATACAGCCTTCACAAACATGTTTGATAGGTGCTTCAAGAGGCGGCAAAGAAGCAACCATATCAGATTTCTACAAACACAACAAACTGGCAAAATTCAGATGACCAAAATGTGCATGCCAAAGTTTTGCATCTGAAACAGCCCTTGAATCTGCAACAGCATTTGCAAAGTTTTGTCCACACTTGTCATACAAAGTGAGCTTATACAGCCCACGGCACAAAAGGCCAAATGCAACAATTTCATCACCAAAACTGAGATCATGAACTGTACATTTGTCATCCACAAATTTGACTACAAGTCCAAGTCTAGCAAGTGCGGATACAGACAAGAGATTCTTCTTGATCCCAGGTACATAAAGTGCATCAACAAGTGTGAAGGAACTGCCATTAGCAGCAGTGAGCACAATCTTTCCAACTCCCTGAACTGGATAAGAGGTGTTGTTGGCACAAGTGACTGAATTCCCATGAGGGACAGACTCAAGAGAGGTAAACAATTCACGATGTGAGGTAATGTGCTTTGTAGCACCACTGTCGAAATACCACACATGTGAATCTGCAGCAACTAACAAGGATGCATCATGGACAACAGGATTGTAAGTGCACTCTGCGCTAAAAGCCCATTCTGCATCAACATCAACAACACAGTCTCCTTTCACAGAAGACTCAACAATGGCTGCATTTGTAGTGGAACCAGCATTTGCAGTGGAACCACCCTCTTTCTTCTAAGCCTCTTTGGCCTTCAACTTAGGACACGACTTGATCAAGTGATCATTGGCTTTACAATAATGGCAATGCATCTTCTTTTGCCCTTATCACCAGAATTGCCAAATGAAGTACTGCGAGCAGAAGCATTAGGAACAGAATTTTGGCCACTCGCAGCAGAACCATAAGAAGTGGCTGCATTACTGTTACCACCCTTTCTTTGAGAAGCAATAAAAGCCTGTTCAATTGCACTCTACCTAGTCCTGTTTTTTCTAGAAAGTGACTCTTGCAACAGCAATGTGCATAATGCATCAAACTTGACAACTTCAGGATTTCCTTGGGTCATCAGTCTCCAAGTACTAGCAAAAGTCTGGTAAGAATTTGGTAAGGCATCAACAACTGTCTGCACAAGGGAACTGTCTGAAATGACTTCACCTGCAGAAATAAGCTGCTCATTGATATCCTTGACACTAGCAAGGAAAGTGTCCATATCATCTTCCTCATGCATAATCTTCGACTCCAGCTCTTTACGCAGCAAAGCAATTTTAGCCTCATTGCGGCTTGCATAAAGACCTGCTAAAATATCCCAAGCCTGTTTTGCAGATTTTGCTGAACGGATGTGAGGAACAATGGTGCGCTTCACAGACAACGCAATCAATGCATGAGCCTGCGCATCCTTAACATCCCAACGAGCTTGTTCTGCCGTAGGCAAAACAACTCTAACAGCTGCAATCCTTGCAGCAAGACCTGCAACATCCTCAACATCGCCTACATCTTCAGAACCAGGACGTACATCAATGCCCTGCACAATGTTCTAGACGCCTTTTGACACAAGAACATGTTGCATCATATAAGCCCACATAGGGTAGTTGTCCCCATCCAACCTGTCCTCAGCAGCAAACATCTTGAACACATCTGTGTTGTTGTTGTCAGCCATGGTAAATGCTGCACCTAATGTGAAAACTGCTCGAAAATAGGAGAAACGGAGTGAGAACAACCTGTGCTATATAGCACAAACCGTAGAAGACTATAAGGCACCTGTTATGCAGAAAACGGCACTGACAGAAATTTTGCACAAAATGACAAAATAGCCTGTGCAGTACTGCCTGTAGTGGAAACGAAGGTCGAAATGAGTCCAAATCGAAAAAAATGAGCCCCCGAAGTATTTGTCGACCTGCGAATGCTCGCCAAAGCTCACTGAAATCGGAGAAAGTGAGCAGGCGTGTGCTGGAGCAGCTGGTGACTAAGCCCGGGAGGACGTGACCTGCTCTGATACCAATTGTTGGAATTAGGGTTGCAGAGAAACACACACATCTTGGAGAAGACGAAGGAAGCTCAAGGCACACGATAGAGAGTGTGTTACTTAGTGTGCAATGGAAAGATGGATAGCCCTAGAGTGATGGGCGTATATACAATGCACGGGGGAGAAAAACCTCCTAAAGAGGGAAAAAATGCCCCGACGGTCCTAGTGTGTTCACACACATCACTACCACATGTATATCGTAACATTTACATGCTTTTTTGGACTCAAATTGGGTTGATTGTTTTGACACGCGAGTGTCCACAAGTGGTTTTTAATTCATGCTCGACATTTCATGCATATCATGGTTGAGCAAGAAGCAACCTACTGTGGCCACTTCCAGTTGTGAGGCTAAGTACAAGGCAGTCTTCATAACTGTGGTTGAGTGTGTATGGCTCAGACGCCTTATGGATGATTTGGGTGTTGGACATGACACTGCCAACACCATCTACACTGATACTCAGAGCGCATTGGCAGTTGCGAGAACCTATTTTTTTATGCTCGCACAAAGCACATTGGGATGCATTACCACCATGTTAGGGAGAGGCTCTCTTTAGGAGCGATTAGCTTGGCTTATGTGCCAACACAAGACAACCTTGCAGATATTTTCACAAAGGCATTGTCTTGTTCGAAGTTCGAAGTTTTCAGCAAAGCCTTGGGCTTACTCCCTTTGTGACTTGATCATGTCCTCAGGGAATGGCACTTCCCTATACTCTATGTGCTAGCTCTCATTCACCACATCACTCCCAAGGGGGATTCGTTACCATATACATGTGGTAGTGATGTGTGTGAACACACTTAAGACCTCCAAGGCATTTTTTCCCTCACTAGGAGGTTTTTCCCCTTGTGCATTCTATACATGACCATCACTCTAGGGCTACATTATGTTTCCACTCTAAGTAATACTACTCTCTCTTGTGTGGCTTGAGCTTCCTTCATCTTCTCGGAGCTGTGTGTTTCCGTGCAACCCTATTTCCAACAATTTACTTAAGGTAGGAATTTTGTTTGCAGGCAAGGAATCTGGCAGATTATTTCGATGTCTACGTCGAGGTATTCATGACAACGATGATCCAAAATATGATCAATCTTTTGGAGACACGTCCTGAAGGAATCCTCGATGCATTTGTCTCGCCACAACCAAGGCCACAACCATGACGTGCACCTCGGAGGAACGATCTGGTGCCTCAAGCCTCAAAACAAGCCCCTGAAGTTGCCTCTCCTTGTCTCTCTAATCATTCCACCTCTAGCCTTTTTATTATACCCGATTTTGCAGAGGTTGAGGAGCCCACTGCACAATCCTCTCCTCAATCCCCCAGCACTTGCTCACTCACCTTCTATTCTTGCTCATTCTCAATCTATTCCTTCTCGCAGTGAGCCAAGGAAGCTATGAAGTTCTGAGAAGCTATCATGCATTTAAACACCACAGATTTCTTATCAACCTTGCACAAGATGCCATCAAAATCATGAACATCCAAAAAAATTGAGGCATTTCTCTAACTTGCAGATAAGCACAATGGCAGTCTTCCTAAGATCCTCATCATGGAAGAAGTCGATGAACACATGCATAGACATGAAGATTGAAACATGTACCACCATACTTGCAATATTAGTCTTAAGCACTCTTGTATTTCTTGACGAAGCTTTAGTCTAAAACACTCTGAGGCAGGTACTAGACACTGTGGACTTTCCTTTAAAGGAAGCAAGAGATATTGAAGATTGCCAAAGACAAGTGCAGAACGCGGTGCATTGTTAAAGTGGTCAAAGAAAAATACCCCCCTCTCAGCTAGTGCTCTTCTAGCACTAGTGTTATAAAGTGGTTCACCCACCGATGCATGGAACGCATCAAAAATGCCTATAATGCAATCCACCGGTTGCTAGTCTTCTTGGTCCGAGGGATAGATATCTGCAACGACAAGTTAAACATAAGTTAAACGGCGAAGATAAAAATCTTTAGTGGAGGTTAGTAAACATACAATTTGGTCGGTGAGCTCAAAACCCTGTCATCGGCGTTGCTCTGAAACATAGCTCTAAGTGCATATATGCGTATTCAATGAGCACCTGTTTGCGTGTTTTGCCCATTTGTGACAAGCAAAAGTCTTTCACCCTACCTTTGTAGCTATTCACAAATTCATTTCCGGTGCACTTTCTCTTACTCGTCTGCAGGAGAACCCAACTTCCAATGGTAATGGTGGTGGAAATCCAATGACCATAGTCTAAATCAAAGTTGTTGAATATTTCCACAGACTTAATACTTGCAGATGGTCATCGAGGTCTTTTGTTCTCCATTAGTGCTTCTTGGACATCGTTAAGATGCACAACACAATAGAGAGAGGGAGAGTGTTCACTAGTGTCACTGAGCACAAAAAGCATGCAGGAGAATGTAGTAGATTACAACACAAGTAGATGGGAACAAGCGAGAATAGCACGAAATCTTTCATATAAAAAAAGTGCACATAATTGCATTGAGTGTGACTTATGCCAAATTTGTCATGTATTCGGTGCTGACAACAAAGAGATTCGAGTAAATCGCAACATTTATTATTATTAAACAACTAAAAACTATTTTTTGAAAATGCAAAAAATTGACATAAAAATAAGGAAAACCGAGCTACCATTACGCCATCCATTGGTTGCACAACATTCTCTCTAGCGCTAAAAGGCTACTTTCTACCCTTCGGCCCACCTTGAAGCCAATGTTTACTTGTTGCTTCCCTCTCTCCCAGCTAGGCCTTGCTGATTCCAAGGTTGCTCATGCATGAAGTGGACCCGTTGTCTTGTAGTTAGTACTTGCTCAATTCTTCTTCTCCCCCTTGCCTATAGCCTAGCTTCCATGGAAAGCTCCAGTTTATGACCCAATGTTACCTGTACCTTTTTTCATACCAGCACCTAACGCATAGTGATGCAATATCTAGCCAGGTCCCTCCGTACGGGCTCTCTTAGACATAATGATACACACTTGATAAAATTCATTATATCGTAGATTTGACTTTACTTGTCCCCCCCCCCCCCCAAAACCCCCTCCCTCTTTTTAGCACCAATTTCTCCAACAGCCCTTGACTAGCAATCTCCACGTTGGTCTTGCACTCTTGCTATCTAGTCATTGATCTCCCTGCTAGAATTGCTCTTGCGTTGTGTTCATTCAAAAAGCGATAAGGCATAGAGAGAGAGGGGGGTGTGCGGCAAAACAAGATAAATTTTGAGGAAGGTTCAAAGGAGAAATGTAAGTGCTGCATGCAACAACTATCTAGCCATATGCAGAAGAGGTTGGCGCTCTTGATTTGCCTCTTTGCTGTGGAAAAAACAACATGACACTTATAGATAATCATTGAGGAGAAAAGATGAGAAAAAGAATGGTGTGTGGCATTCGCTTTCCTCAGGGCAACTAGACATGTTGGGGAGAGGGAGAGAGAGAGAGAGAGAGAGAGAGAGAGAGAGAGAGAATCTTCCCAATATTTACTTCCTTTTTATTGTTATTTTCTTAAATCGTAGGTACATATCAGACATAATACTAAAATTTAGAAATTCATAATCCGGCATATGGATAGAAGATAAGGTGATCAGAGTCCGATCCTTCTCCTGACCTCCAGCCAGTTGCTCGCCATGGCCATGGCAACGAGCTCGTCCGCAGTCAGTCCTGCTGCAGCCCAGGCGCAAGGGCAGATACAAACGCAGGAGGCCACTCTCAAGGGCGCCCACCATCTCGCCTTCCCTGTCTTCTCAAAGAGCAGGTCCAGAGCGCTTGCTGCCTGCACCTCCAAGCCCTCATCTCGCTTGCGGCCAAATTACCTCATCCCCGTCCGAGCTGTGGCCACAACGCAGGATACCATAGAGAATGTATCTGCTGCCAAGGTAGGGCTCCCTTCTCGCCCCATTTACTTTTCATATGTTAGGAAATTTGCAGGCATGGATGCCTCTGCCTTTTATGCGGGGTCTTCTTCCAATGCGCTTGCTCATCATGAACATAGATGTGAATTTGTTGTGGATAAAGCTTTATACCTGCTAGCTTGCCCTTGCCCTGTTTCATGGCCAGTGGTTTCTAGACGACCTGAGGTCTATGCTACATGATCACATGCCATTTTATTAGTATGGTTTTTCGCTTCCCACATTGTTGTGCAAATGATCATGGCCGTGGAGGGTTACTGGCGTTCTGTGCGAGCTTGCTGGATTTAATCAATTATTGATCAAACACGATTACTTATTGTCCAGCTGCCATTCATAAGCTGGACCAAGCTAGGGACTTGCAGATACTCTGCTTTGTGTGCTTGCCCTTCGTGAAAAGCATATGTTTATGCTCAGAATGAGTATTCATCAACAAGAATGAGCATTTGCGCGTGTATTCATCCACAAGAATGAGCATTTCCGTGTCATGGATGCCCCTATGTTGGTAGATGCCTTTACTTTGAAATGCAATGCACTCCTAACTTCAATTCACACACATCCTACATAGTTCTTTGATCATTATCTCTGTGGAGGGGTCCTTTTCTTTGTGGGTGAGCTTACTGGTTACTGGCTTTGATTTCTTTTGGGGTCCTGTTTATCCTGCATTGCACCAGGGCTTTTGTGTCAAGTGTATTTTTCGAAGCTCACATTTGTTACGTTGCTACTACTCCAGGTGAGCAAGTACCACTTTTTGGTGGCAAATGCAAAGTTTATGCTGGATGAGGAGGAGCATTTTCAAGAGCTCATGAGAGAGAGATTGCGGCTCTTTGGAGAGCGTAATAAGGAACAGGACTTCTGGCTTGTGATTGAGCCCCAGTTTCTGGAGAAATTTCCTGACATCACTAAGCGGTTGAAAAGGCCTGCTGTGGCGCTCGTTTCTACAGATGAGTTGTGGATAACGTATGTTTGCTTTCTTGAAAACTTATTTCTAAAGGATGACCATAATCATTCATTTGGAGGCTATGAAACTTAACCTACCCTTCATATAATCTGTATTTAAGCTCAAACTAGCAGAGCGGCGTTCTTTTTGAACCCCGTAAAGAAATATCAAAGCTAATCTTTGTGAAACTTTTCCGATATTAAGGGCATAATTTTCTTTTCAAATTCATCTGAAGGGGCAAAGTAAGGCACCAAAACCCTAAAGTAAGACACAAAAGCTTGCACCTTTCACTTGCATGTCATTCATACTCATTTGCCTTTTTGATCACATCTGATGTTTTTCTCCGCTTTGTGAAGTGTCCATAAAATATCCTTTATAATGACTCTGTTTGTTTTCTTGATTCCAGTTTTATGAAGTTGAGGCTTGATAGAGTCTTGAGAGGAGAGATTGAGGCAGAGAGCGTGACTGATGCGCTGAAGTCAAATCCAGTGGAAATCAACTTTGAGAAGCCCCAGACATGGACAGCACCGTATTCCAAGTATGAGGGTCGGTGGTGGACCCCTTTTCTCCCCCCTGCAGAACATTAGATATTAATTTAGTACTTTTTGTCTCAATGGAAAAGCTGAAGAAACCCCATTCTCTCTTTTAATGGGGATTTGTCGATTGATCAGGCGTAGTCCATTAGCTAACCGTGTGTCAAAGCTCTTGTATGGCTACATGAGAGCCTTTGTATGAAAGGGATAAGTTTCTGCTTTTTGTTGCAAGATACACAGTACGATAGTTTACGTAGAGTGCAGGACGCTTGTCTCTGGTATGCAAAATCAGCATTTCCTAGTTTTTAGCTGAAGATGAGATTCTTATACCTGGCTGGGATTATGCAAATTAAAATTCTCCTTTGGGACTCATCTTGCTGTTGTTGAAGTTTATTGACATTTTTCTTTTTTTGATAGGGAATTAATGTTTATTATCCTTTGCGTGCAAGAAGATTGTGGGTAGCTTGATCTACTTGACAATCTTACGTCTAGATTCGAGTTACACGGTGGGGTGCGCTTGTAACAATGTGGGCTTTCCTTGCCTCCTACGTTGATTTGCTTTCTTCTTTGCACAAACCCATACCTCACGTCTGCTTTTCTCGACTCATGAAGCTCACTTGCATTCATATTTTTCCCGTTTTAAGGTGGTGTTTGTTCCCTGAACACCTCTATGTATGCGGGGGTGGCTATGGATGCATTGCTTTGGGCCTTGTTATGTATGTATTGTATTGAGATGAAGGGGAGTGTGGGAGAGATTTTAGCTTTGCACTTTGAGACCTGGGGTGAAAGGCTTGTTGACGTGTGACAATGTAGTAGTGTTGTGTTGGCCATGTGATAATGCAAGGGCCTCTTCACATGACAGCGATCTATGGGTTCAACAATTAAAGGTAAGAGCTTTAAAACTCTTTCCTAAAACTTAGGGATGTGAGGAGGGGGGGCTGAAATTCATCTATAATGAACATCATGAGACCAATAGGCCTTTAAAATCTATTTCTTTTTGGACTGTTGTCTGTGGAAGGTGAGAGAGTGAGAGATAGAGAGGTCATTCAGTACGGTACCATCTTGTCAAGCCAAGAAATTTGCATATCTCTAATTATGTGAGTAGGCCAAGCCACAATAGCTTCAATCTTATGCTAAAAGGAAAGATGAGCTCAATCATGATTTTGAAGTTGAAAAATCACTATTTACATTATGACACTCTCATGAATATGGTGTTAGAGAGTGTTAGTTATGTTACATTGCCTTTTTAAAGCACAGATTGCTTTGGTTTGCACCGAAGGCAAAGGCTAGAGTGACGCATTCTATTTTTGCTTAATATAGTTTTATAGTTTTATCCTTTTGAAAAAACACTTATTTTGTAGCAGGTTTTTTTGCACACTTTGTGACTTTTGTGATTTTTGAGAGAGACGTGACGGTGATTCCATGTGCTTTAGGGAAACTTGAAATTTAAGTAATCTGTGGTCAAGCTTTTGTGTCATATTATTTTGGTTTGCATATAATTGAGAATCCAAAATTGGAAGCAACGAAATTTTGGATCAACTAGTCTTGCTTGGTTGGCTTTGCCAAAGAAACTTGTTAATATGATTTAGTATTGATATGTTAATGCAGTTTAGTATTGATATGTTGCGAGTAGAAACAACATATTAACATATGGTAGATTGAAGTGTAGAGAAATGGAAAAATTAACTTGGACTACTAGCCTTGTCATTGAGTAGGCGTCTCGTTCGAGTGTGCAAGGCAAAAGGATGTTGCTTTGTCAAGCCACAAGATAACCGTGTGAGCAATTTTAGATATAAAAAAATAGCGTGAGTAGTTTTAGTCATGAAAAGAGAAAATGGCATAAACTATAGACCATATATAATGCACATCATACAAAAGTGCTTTAGAAGAGTATGGTGGAGAGTCAACATTGTGTTCTCTAGATATTATAAGGAACGAAAGTCATGCACTGCCTCAAAGTCTACTTATGCGGTCCGAGCGAACACATAGGTATGGAGATTTTGATGCAAATGATGAACCTTTACGATTTGTCCATTGATTAGCATACGCTTGAAGCCAATGGAGCCCATTAGAATCTCTATCAAAGCGAAGCTGCAAAAGATACACTTTTGTCTCCTTTTATGCTAATTTTCTCTCTTTACCATGACATACACTCTTTTCATGCATGCACCCAAAATAGATGTGGTTGCTTTTCACTTAAACTTTAAGAGTAGATTTACGTTGCTTCTTTTGAATGATTTTTGAGAATAAAACAAAAGCGAAGTTGATAAAATGTCCAAAAGTAATAATAGTGATAACAATTCCTGTTGTCGATTTGCTCCCGTTTTCACAAATTACTCTAATTGGGCCATATCAAATGTATCCTTCTTCCACTTCGACATGTCATACACAAAAAGTCCTACTCCTAGCTTCTAGCTCTATACATACGTTCAAAACGAGAGAGACAAGTACTCTAAAGATTACAAGCCATCATCGCTCTTGTGCAGGTTGCGAAGCATTGTACTTTCACAAAAGTATCGGCCATTGAAAAATGTGTGGTTGTTGGGTTTGCGTCAACGTAGCCAAATTAAAAAAGCATAGAGTTGTTTATACTGGATCTCAATTAGCCTTTAATGGCTTAATGGTTTGATGTAATGATTGGAATTGTGCTACATGGAGCGTCCTCTAGCCTCATTTTAGAAAAAGCCTCTAGAATAAACATCAATATGACCTTCCACAATTAGTCCCATCCATCACAAAACCTCAGGTATTTTCACTGTGTGTCACGCGAACATAGTGATTGATATTTATGCAATAGATTTGCCACCATTTGCATGCTTATTATATTCCATACTTTGGATATTGACTTTGTCCTTGAAAATGAAAACCTTGAAGGAATTTTGTTACTATGTCCTAGTATCACTTGACATTGACTACTGGCTTAGATTGTAAGCACATAGAATATGGAGAGACTTATCAAAATGTCACGAGGGTGTAGTAATGATGGACCGGCCGACTGTGCCAACTTTGTACTTATATGAACACTCACATTCATGTATATATATATATATATATGCATGTGTGTGTATACATGCATGCATACAAGTTTACATGTATGCACACAAACATATATAGCTAATTGCATGGATTGTGCATGTGTGCATGAATGCACATATACATGTTTACATGTATGGATATTTGAATTTTTTTGTACACATAACACATAAATGCATACATACATACTGTGTGTGTGTGTGTGTGTCCTATACATTTGACTAGAAAGACTTGGGCCTTTACTTGGGAAAGCATACGACTGTGCCTATAGGAAAGCTTATAGTTTCTTTTGGGGTCCTCAATGTAACTTGTATTGTTGAACCTCTTGGTTGGAATAAGTTTCTACCATTTTCTTTGAAGGAATTTTGAGATTGGGATGTAATGTACACTTGAGGGAATTTAGGAGTGGGACATTTTAGTGCAGTGGACTTGCTAAATCATGATAGCTACAACGAGTGTTATTCCTCAGTTTTTGCCTTTTTGTCAATAATACTCTCGATATAAAATAAAATGTTATGCTCGCTAAATCTTGTAGTTGTGCTAAATACTCTCATGCACTCACTTGGTGTTTACCATAGTGAGAGTTTTGTACTAACTGCAAAGCAAGGGGAAATGGTGGCAATGATATCTTCACACGTACATGTGGTAGGAGTTGTTACTAGAATTGGCTATCTCGAACCTTTGATACTCCTCTTTATATATTGATGAGTAGATCTATGTTGTGATGCTATCTATAGTGGTCATTATATTTTAGGTTTCAATAAACTGTGCCAGTAATGGTTCAAAAAGGGCCTTGGATCTCTAACGAGTTGAACACTATGAAGGTCATTTTGTTGCTAAAGTTTGTTGGATGATGAATAACTAGATGTTTATGAAAAAAGAGGGAAAGGAAAAACATACTCATTTCTAGATTTTGATATTGTTTTGTAGAGTTAATGTTTCCTTTGAATGCTTTATATTAGTTGCATGAACTATTGACCTGATTTGGCTTTCATTGTTGGCCACATGGTTTTAGGCTAGTTGAAAAACACTTGATAATATTATTAGAGTGATATACTATGGATGATGTATAACTATTGCTTAGGTAAGCCTAACTTGTGACCTATAAGTACCTAAATGTAGGGCTTGCATATATTGACTAGAGAAAAGGTCCTTAACATCATCTGAAGGTTTTGGGGTCTATATGGCTAGATCACTTTGTGGAAACTTTGCAGTTAAATGCACATGTGTAGGAACAATATTGAGATTCCTCCAAACTTGCACAAAAATGCCACTTCAATTGGTATCATCCATGCTTGTTGTTTCTAGATACACTCTTGTAGAGACCACGAGACCTCAAGGGTAGGAAAATCCTATATTCTTGACGGACCATGAGACCTCAAGAGGAGGAAAAACAAGAAGATGAATAAAGTCCCAAGGTTCCCTTAAGGGAGTGATTGTTGGGGTTAAGCCCAACTTGGGATAAGTGACCCCCTATAAAGTTGCAACCCCATGCCATTTCAATTGGTACAAAAGCCATGGTCGTGTTTGTTGTCCTACACTCTTGTAGAGACCATATGACCTCAAGCAACAATACATAATTGCAAGGATAAGGAGGTCTCAAGAGGAGGTACACTCTTGTAGGGATTAGAAGGCATCAAGAGGAGGTCCAAAAAATAGAAAAATAAAGTCCAAGTTTGGCCTAAGGGGGTGGCTGTTGGGATAAGCCCAACTTGTGACCTATAAATGGGGCCTAACTATAGGGATTGCATAAACTGGCTAGACGAAAGGTGATAAAACCCTAAGGTTTTGCGGTCTAGATAGCTCAAAAAGTTTGTCGAGACCTTGCATTAAGCATGCATATGCATGAACAATACTAGAATGGATGACTTCCCAAGAAGTTTCAATCCCATTCCACTACAACTTTCTTTCAAAAAATATTAAGTGCTTAAGTGAAGGGTGAGTTTAGGAAACGAAAAGACAGATGAAAGTGGAAAGTCAAAAGACATATGGTGGAAAGTCAAAAGACTTTTTGTGTCCATATGAAGAGGTGGTCTACTTCACATTGTTATATTTGTGATTCTCTTCTTCTTTATTTTCCCTTTAACGCTTTCTTCTCTTTAAAGTGTCCCCTCCCTCCCTCTCTCTCTCTCTCTCTCTCTCTCTCTCTCTCTCTCTCTCTCTCTCTCTCTCTCTCTCTCTCTCTCTCTCTGTGTGTGTGTGTGTGTGGGAACCCGGCCCAAGCTTGAGGTGCTTGTCGTGCTTGATGACTAAGGTGCTTGTCATGCTTGATGAGTAAGGTGCTTGTTGTGCTTGCTGACTAAGATGCTTGAGGTGCTTGTCGTGCTTGCCGACTAGGGAGCTTGAGGTGCTTGTGGGAACACTACCCAAGCTTGAGGTGCTTTGTCATGCTTGCTGACTAAGGTGCCTGAGGGTAAGGTGTTCAAAAAGTCAAATCCCATCTCTACACACACACCCTCACACAAGGCAAGCTTGGTACAAAGAAAGCAAATAGGACACTTGTCAAGCTCCTCCTCATGTTGCCCTCATAGCATGCCTAACCTACTGGTTGGCCTCCCAAGGGGTCCAATGATAAATTAGTTAATTTAATTAATTGTTTTTGCATTTATCAAGTCCTCTTTCTCAAAGGGGGAAGGGGGAAACTTGTCCCAAGACTACCCTTGTTGCCGGTTATGCATCTGCATGTGATTGGCCAGGTTTGCAGGGTCCAATGAGCTTCAAGCATGAGCTACAAGGGGGGGTCAACCAAAGCAGGAAGGGGGCTAGCTTGGGGGGATATACTCTCCCACACATACTCACACAAACTCTCATTGTGTGAAGTGCAAAGTGCAAGAGCTCCATCTCCTTCTCCAAGCTAGTAGAGAAGTTGAGAGCCTACACCAACACTCTTGGCTATGGAATGCAAATCCAACCAAGAAACATGCTTCAATGCTTAAGCTTGCCATCTTCTCCATCTTCATTATTATGCTATTATGTATGCTAGCAAGAAGAGTGATGATAAGTGAGGAACTACTTCTTTATCCTATGTATGTTTCTTCTTCCTCTTCCCTACCCTCATTCCCCGCTAGCTCTCTCCACCTTCGAAGGTGTTTGATGCCTTGGGACTGAGGCTTGGGATAGTTAATGCTTTTTGCAAAGTTTATGTTATGCTCGTGATGCATGAAGCTTTCCATCTTCATTGAATCACCTAGGTCACAAGGAACACAAAGATTGTGATGTACCAAGAGTTTTGATGGGAGAATCTATAATACAAATGCCTATTGGAGGGGGGAAGGACTCCACATAAATCTGGTCCTCAACTTTTGTCATGTTTTCTAAACTCTCTCTCTTGCAAAAGTATTGTTCATGCCAAGTTAACTAAGTACTATGTTTATGTTGCTACCATCAATTAAGTTCACCCTCTATGCTCTCAAAGTAATCTCACAAAAGTCCTTTCTCTAAGTTTCCTTATTCCGCTACTCTCAAAGTTCATAGGCCATTTCCATTACATTGGTATCAAAGCATTTGGTTTCTCTTTTCTTGCTTAAGAAGAGAGGTCCTTAAGTAGCCTATTAATGGTTGATTTTCTTAATTATATTAGGGTAAGTGGGACTGGGATCTATTATCAATTTTGTTGAGCCCACTATGTGGGATATGGTGCACACTTTGTGAGCTTTGGTCTTAATAATGGGGTCTTTTTAGACTTTCATACGACTTTACCATTATTGAGCCATAGAAGTCTAGAAGGAGCTAGCCCTCGATAATTCTTCAATATTAGACCCACTCCAGTGCTCTTTATAATTAACCAATTCGAGCCGTGGGTGTAGATACTTAAGTACTGATTTTCAAAGGCTAAGAGAGGAGTAGCAACTAAGGTTTTGAATTGCCAAAGAATACACTAAGCAAACACTTAAATTCTGTTAATATGGCTGACAATAACCAAGAGAGTAGAATGAACATTGATAACTTTGATTTTGCACATGAAGGTGCTAATGGTGATGCTCCCATGTTTGTCAATTATCTTCTTACTAGGTTGCAACAAGCTATGGGTAACTCTGCTTTGCAAACCAAAGTTACTCAACAACTTCTCCCTTATGGAATTTTCCTTCCTCTCCAAGAGGAGAGAGAGCTTAGGAGGCCTCTTGATGAGGACCCCAAAAGAAGACTCTCTCCCATATGAGAGGAGGAATCCAAAGAGCAAGAAAGTAATGAATCTTTAAGTTTCTCTGAAGATGTGGCTCCACGAAGACGACGGTCTAGACAGTCGCCAACTCCTCCCAAGAGGAAACGTTCAACCCACAGTCCTTCTCCTCATCACTCCAAATAGGAAGAGAGGAAACATAGGAAGAAAAGGGCAAGAAAGAGGTCACCCTCTTCTCCTTCTTCTTCACCTTCCTCCTCTTCCGACGAAAACTATGGCTATTCTCCTAGAGAATACAAGAGGGGAGGACATCACAAATCATACCCTGCATGGAGAAGGTCACGAAAGCTCAAGAAGTTCAAAGAGGGAGGAAAGAGTATCTCTTTTCTCACCTATGATGGCACCTTTGGTGCTACCAACAAAGTATTGGCCTTTATCCAACAATTTGATGTGGCCTTTGGAGACAAGGGCTTCACGGAGTCCTCCAAGCTATACCATGTAGCTATGCACTTACAAAAATAGGCTCGTCAATGGTGGGCTAGCCTTCGTGGCAATGGCGAAGCCCCAAAGACATGGAAAACTATACGAGGTTCCATCATGAAGCAATTCCTTTTCCAAGCGATGCAAAGGACAAAGTGCTTACCGAATGGTGCAGTTTGAAGTTTCTCTCTCATGAGTCTATCCACAAATATGTAGACAATTTTTGGGATTTACATCTCAAGGCTACTGTCTTCCAAAAGATAGACTTCACCGAGCAAAAGCAACAATTCTGTGCGGGATTACCTGAAGAGATGGCTGAGTATGTCAACTCTCAACGGCCTAGTTCTATCACCAAAGTAATCCACCACACTATGGTTGCTTTGCGCATCAATTTCCAACAAGGGGCTAGACAAAATGCCAAGTCCATGGAAAACAAAGAAAAAAATGATGCAAAGGGGAAAACCAAATCCCAAAATTCTTCCCAAGGCAATTCCAACAACAACAACAACAATCGGTCCAAGGAGAAGGGAGTTTACAAAGGTAAAAATAAACTCTCTCCTGAAGATCTTGAATCTTTTTGCAAGGATCATAAATGTTTTAAATGTGGGGAGCAAGGACATGGCTATCGTTCTTGCCCCAAGAAAAATGCTTGCAATGAGACTCCTAGAGCTTTCACCATCAAAGTACCAAAAGAGGATGCTCATTGTTGAGGATCACCTCTCTTCTATGCTTGGGGAAAGGTAAGGGAGCATGATGCATTCATCTTGTTTGACCCTGGCTCTACTCACAAATTCATATCAACAAAGTTGGCCACCAAGTTGGGCATTCAAGTTTTTGAGATAGGAGATGTTGTAACTGCCGATACCACTTTCAATGGACAACAAGCCTTCGTTACTCCCTTGATTGGGAAGTTGAGGCTTCACGTCCAAAGCTATGGCGACAAAAAAGATTTTTTCATCTCTCCTCTCCAACATGAGGATGCTATCCTAGGGGCACCATGGTTCAATGTCATGGCTGCCAACATGAAGTTCCTTGAAAGGAGAGTCCACTTCACCTACAAGGGAAAGAGCATGTATATAGATGCTAGGGAGTTCGGTCATACTATACCACTTGTAAATCCTCCTCATTTTGATAAATCAATGAAGAGCTCCATTTTTGCGTACATGATTTTTGTCAAAGAGTCCCTAAAAGATCCTAAAGTTTTATCAAATGTAAATGGTAGGAATCAAGAAGAGTTAGACTTGTCTCATTTTCTAAAAGGATTCCAAGATGTGTTCATTGATGATATCCCCATGGACTTACCTCCAAAACGAGGGGATGATGACCATTGAATTGAAATCCTACCAGGAAGCTCACCGCGTACAAGGCTCCTTATCGAGTTTCCCAAGCTCAACAAGAGGAGATCATGAGGCAAGTGCAAGAACTGGTAGACAAAGGGTTGGTGAGGCCTAGCTCCTCTCCCTTTTGTTCTCCAGTCCTTTCAGTGCAAAAGAAAGATGGTACATATTGTAGGTGTGTGGACTATCGATCACTAAACGATATCACTATCAAAAACAAATTTCCCGTGCCTCAAGTAAAAGATCTTTTTGATAAGCTACAATGCTCTACCTACTTCAGTAAGATTGGCCTTAAAAGTGGCTATCATCAATAAGAATAGTGGATGAAGATATTCTAAAGACCACATTTTGTACAACGTTGGGCCTTTATGAATATCTAGTCCCTATAATTAACCACTCCACTACTCTCTATAATTAGATCCACTCTACTACTCTCAATAATTAACCACTTCAAGCCATGGGTGTAAATACTTAAGAGCCAATTTTCAAAGGCTAAGAGGAGTGGCAACTAAGGTTTTGAATTGCCAAAGCATACACTAAATAAGTACACAAATTTTGTTTACATGGCTGACAATAACCAAGAGAGTAGAATGAACATTGATACCTTTGATTTTTCACATGAAGGTGCTAATGATGATGCTCCCATGTTTGTCAATTATCTTGTTACTAGGTTGCAGCAAGCTCTGGGCAACCCAGCTTTGCAAGAAGACAAAGTTACCCAATGACTTTGCGCTTATAGGATTACCCTACCTCTCCAAGAGGAGAGAGAGCTTAGGAGGGATCTTGAAGAGACCCCCAAAAGAAGACTCTCCCATACAAGATTAGGAATCCAAAGAGCAAGAAAGCAATGGAACTTTAAGTTCCTCTGAAGATATGGCTCCACAAAGACGATGGTCTAGACGGTCGCCAACTCCTCCCAAGAGGAAACATTCAACCCACAATCCTTCTCCTCATCACTCCGAAAGGGAAGAGAGGAAACAAAGGAAGAAAAGGGCAAGAAAGAGGTCACCCTCTTCTCTTTCTTCTTCACCTTCCTCCTCTTCTGACGAAAGATATGGCTATTCTCCTAGAGAATACAAGAGGGGAGGACATAGCAAATCATACCCTTTATGGAGAAGGTCACAAAAGCTCAAGAAGTTCAAAGAGAGAGGAAAGAGTATCTTTTTTCTCACCTATGATGGCACCTTTGGTGCTACCGACAAAGTATTGGCCTTCATTGAACAATTTGATGCGGCCTTTGGAGACACTTTGTGGCAACGGTGAAGCCCCAAAGACATGGAAAACTCTACGAGTTTCCATCATGACGCAATTCCTTGCAAGCGATGCAAAGTACAAAGTCCTTAACAAATGGTGCAATTTGAAGTTTCTCTCTTATGAGTCTATCCACAAATATGTAGACAATTTTTGGGGTTTACATCTCAAGGCTAGTGTCTTCCAAACGATAGACTTTATTGAGCAAAAGCAACAATTCTGTGCGGGATTATCTAAAGAGATGACCGAGTATGTCAACTCTCAATGGGCTAGTTCTATCACCAAAGTAATCCACCACACCATGGTTGCTTTGCACATCAATTTCCAACAAGGGGCTAGACAGAATGTCAAGCCCATGGAAAATAAAGGCAAAAGTGATGCCAAGGGGAAAACCAATGCCCAAAATTCTTCCCAAGGCAATTATCACAACAACAACAACAACAACAATAACAATTGGTCCAAGGAGAAGGGAGTTTTCAAAGGTGAAAACAAACTGAAGAGCTTGAAGATTTTTGCAAGGACCATAAATGTTTTAAGTGTGGGGATCAAGGACATGGCTATCATTCTTGCCCCAAGAAAAATGCTCGCAATGAGACTCTAGGGCTTCCACCATCGAAGCTCCAAAAGATGATGCTCATTGCAAAGGTGCACCTCTCTCCTATGCTTGGGGAAAGGTAAGAGAGCATGATGCCTTCATCTTTTTTGACCATGGCTCTACTCACAACTTCATATCAATGGAGTTGGCCACCAAGTTGGGCATTCAAGGCTTTAAGATGGGAGATGCTGTAGCGGCCAACATTGCTTTCAAGGGACAACGAGCCTCCGTTACTCCCTTGATTGGGAAGTTGAGGCTCCATGTCCAAAGCTATGTCAACAAAGAATACTTTTTTATCTCTCCTATCCAACATGAGGATGCTATCCTAGGGGCACCATGGTTCAATTGCATGGCTGCCAACATGAAGTTCCTTGAAAGGAGAATCTACTTCACCTACAGGGGAAAGAACATGTATATAGATGCTAGTGAGTTTGGTCGTACTATACCACTTGTAAATTCACATGCTTTTGATAAATCAATGAAGAGCTCAGTTTTTGCGTACATGATTTTTGTCAAAGAGTCCCTAAAAGGTCTTAATGTTTCATCAAATGTAAATGGTAGGAATCAAGAAGAGTTAGACTTATCTAATTTTCTAAAAGGATTCCAAGATGTGTTCATCGATTATATCCCTATGGACTTACCTCCAAAACGAGGGGAAGATGACCATCAAATTGAACTCCTACTAGGAAGCTCACCGCCTAACAAGCCTCCTTATCGAGTTTCCCAAGCTCAACGAGAGAAAATCATGAGGCAAGTGCAAGAATTGGTAGACAAAGGGATGATGAGGCCTAGCTCCTCTCCTTTTGTTCTCCAGTACTTTTATTGCAAAAGAAAGATGGTACATACCGTATGTGTGTGGACTATCAAGCACTAAACCATATCACTATCAAAAACAGATTTCCCGTGCCTCGGGTAGAAGGAGGGTAGAAGATATGTTTGCTAAGCTACAAGGCTCTACCTACTTCAGTAGGATTGTCCTTAAAAGTGGCTATCATCAAATAAGGATAGTAGATGAAGACATCCTAAAGACTGCGTTTCATACAACATTTGGTCTTAATAATATCTAGTAAAGCCTTTTCGTTTGACTAATGCACCAGCCACATTCAATTTTATAATGGAGAAAATGTTTAGACTCTACCTCAAATTCACTGGAGTGTTCTTTGATGATATCATCATCTACTCCAAGTCTTTGGAGGAACACAAGCAACATCTCCAAGCGATTTTTCAAGCATTGAGGGAGAACAAGCTTTTCTCAACCAAAAGAAAAGCGAATTTTTTCTTCAAGAGATTCAATACTTAGGTCATATTATCTCTCAAGATGGTATCTGTATGGATCCATCGAAGTTAGAGGTAACAAAAGCATGGCCTAATCCAAGGAATCTACATGAGCTAAGAAGCTTTATTGGTACGTGTGCATACAATAGACGCTTCATAACAAAATTTTCTCAAATTGCAGGACCATTACATGACTTAACAAAAAAGAATGTTTATTCATGGACAGCTAAGGAAAAAAATGCTTTTGAAAAGCTCAAAGAGAAGCTTACCTCCCAACCATACACACATAGCATTTATAGTGGTTTAGCTTTTAGATCTAAAAATATTTTAGATCTAAAGAATTTTTTTTTGATAAAAAAAATTATACGGGATATTCATGTATAATACGGGTTATTCGCATATAATCCCGTATAATGCGTATAAAAATTATTATAAGGACGCATAAATGCAACCCAGAGAGAGAGAGAGAGAGAGAGAGAGAGAGAGAGAGAGAGAGAGAGAGAGAGAGAGAGAGAGAGAGAGAGAGAGAGAGAGAGAGGAAGAGGGAGAGAAAGAGATAGAGAGGGAGGGAGAGGGAGAGAATAGAGAAAGCGAGAGAGGGACAGAAAGAGAAAGAATGGGAGAGGGAGAGAGGGAGAGAGAGAGAGAGAGAGAGAGAGAGAGAGAGAGAGAGAGAGAGAGAGAGAGAGAGAATAGAGAGGAAGAGGGAGAGAAAGAGATAGAGAGGGAGAGGGAGAGAATAGAGAAAGAGAGAGAGGGAGAGAAAGAGAAACAAAGAGAGAGGGAGAGGGCCAGAGAATAGAGAGATAGAGAGGGAGATAGGGAGAGAAAGAGAAAGAGAGGTAGAGGGATGGAGGGAGGGAGGGAGGAGAGAGAGAGAGAGAGAGAGAGAGAGAGAGAGAGAGAGAGAGAGAGAGAGAGAGAGAGAGAGAGAGAGAGAGAGAGAGAGGGAGATAGTGTAGAGTAGAGAAGGAGGGAGATAGACCTGTTCGAGAGCCCATATAAATGTGTATATGGTGTGTGTGTGTATATGTTTATATCTATGTGTATATATGTATGCATGTGTATATGCAAATATGTGTGTATGTACATGTATGTAGACATTAAGCAAGGGGGCATATCACCCAATGGTTAAATGCTTCCACTTTTGTATAGTCCCTTTTCAATCGTAGCGTTGCGGTCTATGGTCCACTTATGTATGGATTATCGCAATGTACCCTTGATTTTGCCACAGTTGGAATTGTGATGATACCTAAAGAGGTGCCATTAGACTATTGGCACTACTAGCCTCTACTTAGGTCTAATAGTATATACGTGTTTAAGATGTCCTAATACTTACCAACCTTTAATGTAGATGTCGGATGAGAGACCACCTATTCGGAGCAACCCAGTCATTCTTCCTTTGGTTGATCCACGTCCCAGATGGGTCCCCATCCAAGGTGGATGCTACCTCCAGTGTACCCGACAAGGGGACTCGAGTCTTCAGACCGTAAGTCCAAGCAATGGATTTAAGCATATCTATCACTAATTTTTGGGAGACTGAGTGTATAGTTCTTTTTGTTATTAGTAGGTATGGCCCTCTTACACCTACGAAGGTGCCGGCCCATGTACCCACATTCCTCCACCAGTGGTAGATCCAAGCCTTCAACATGCACTCTATTTGCGAGACGAGTACCTCCATTTGATGGAGGGATTTTTTGGCTACTACACTCCACATTAGCTTGCAGCCTACGGTCTTTCTCAGCAGACCACGCCATGGGGGAGCCAAGGAGGGACTCCTTACGTCCAGAGCCTCGTACCAACAACACCTCCTTCTATGGTCCCTTCTTATCGACCTACTCCCATTCCATCGCAGGGCCCCACTCCCTTCCATCACAGGGCCCCACACCATTCCAGTCAACTCCTGCTTCACCTGAGCATTGTCAAAAATCCACAGGTGGTTGACAAACTTCTTCTGACAGCATGGATCGACGTTCGTTTCAGGGCAGCAAGCACCGTGAGAGGCGTAGCAAACGGGGGATCCCTTGGCTTTGCTTTTTTTGGTAGTGGAGAGGGGAGGGAGTCCCGTATTTTAGAGCATGCCACTCTAGACACAAAGGACAAGGAAACTGATGCACCTGTACTAAACACACATGGGTGCTACTAGAGAGTAAAGTATGGCAGCAAAGTTGACTTTGGTACAGCACAAGTCACGATGTTTTGATGCCATCCATTAGGAAAAATATGAACCCCAAAAGGGTCCTTTACCTTAAGCGGTGATTAAGCATGGACCAATAGGAAGAGGGTGGTGGCCACAGCTATACCCTCTCAAAAGGTACGGTAGTTGAGGACATAGGGGCCTCTCCAAAAGCTCTCCTAACCAGATACATGGTCAAAAAACTATTTTCTTTGACTAAAATCTGCATTTCTCAGCAGTACCCTCTATTCTACCTCTTCTCTCTTCTCTTTCTCTTTCTACCTCCAAGCTTTCCATAGTTGCAGCACATGAGGAAGCTTTCCATAGCTGCACCACTTGTCTCCCCCTTTCATCCACACCATCCCTTTGGAACTACTTCTCCCCTTGCTCCCCATTGAGCTGCGTCTCGCCCTCCCGCCAAGCTTTCCATAGCTACATCACAAATGGAAGCTTTTCATAGCTGCACGACCTGTCTCCCCCTTTCATGTTGAGATGTCGAGCTCTACATCTTGAGTTGGCATCCACTACGGGTCTTGGCCGCTTACGATACTTACTCACTAGCGCGTTAGGTGACCGACACGGAGGATCTCTGCCAGTGATTTTACAGCTAGACTACACTTATAGTGCGAGCCTAGTACGCTTTTAGTGAGTTCACACTTAGTGACCGCATGTACATATGTGCTACTTTTCAGTTTTAGCACTTAGTCATTTTTGTACTCTCTTTTCTGTGAGAAGAAGAAGAAGCTTTCCATCTTTGTGTGCTTTGTGCTTGTCTTGTGTAGCTCTCTTGCATCCTCTTTCTTTACATGGTATCAGAGCCTGGTGCAGGCAAGAGAGGCTAAGAGAGCGAGAGCATCACAATCACTTTGTTCGCAATCCACGACCAGATGCCAAAGGCGCCCCGCACAGCGGAAAATTTTTTAGGGTTTTTTCGTACAAGTTTCTGAACAGGTCTCCAAAGTGCAGTACACAGAGATTTACTGTACAAGTATAGTGGTTGTATGTACGCTTGATTGTGGACACTCGTTAAGTGTAGAAAGCGTTACAGGTACCACGATAGTAGGTTCAACAAATTTGCAGGTTTTTGCAGATTGTAGCTATTTTGTCTTAGTGCTTCAAGATGTCTGACGTTTTTAGTCAGATTGTTACTGGAGAAGCTTGAGAAAAATAACTACCCTGCATGGAAGTTCAGAATAACAAATTTCCTAAAAGGAAAAGGTTATTGGGACTATGTAGAAGGAGACAATGAAAAGGAACCAGAGATTCCCGAGGCAAATGCTACAACAGAACAAAGAAAAGCTTTGAGGGACTGGCAACAAGGCCAGAGAAAAGTGATGTATTGGCTTTCTATGAGTATCACAGATGGCATGATGGGCTATCTACAGGATGCTAAAACCCCTGCCATTGCATGGAAAAACTTAGGCAGAGTGTTCGAGGTGAACACCAAGGCCAGGAAGCTTCAACTAAAGTCGGAGCTAAATAAGGTTAAGAGGAACAACCTCTTCATCAATGATTATGCCTTGAAGATCAAGAGTATCATTGAGGCTCTTGGATCTATTAAAGTCTTAGTGGAAGACGATGACATTGTCCGTGCATGCTTGGATGGTCTAAGAGATGAGTATGTACATTTCAGGTCTTCCATGAATACAAGAGACGACATCCCCGTGTTCCAAGATTTGATTTCTATGCTTATTCTTGAGGAGAAGAACCTTGGTCTTGACAAATCTTCTTCTCGTGGCAGAAATAGGTCTGAACAGGCCTTCTATTCTAACTCCAACAGAGGTAGAGGTAGAGGTCGTGGTCGAGGCTCAAGTGGTTGCAGGGGCCAATTTCAAGAAGGTCAATCAAATCAAAACAATACAGGTGGCAGGGGAAACCAGTCTCAAAGTAGGGGGAGTCAAAGAGGACGTGGTGCAGGATCAAGAAGGCAGAAACATACTGCAGATAGCAGAGGATGTTGGACTTGTGGTGAAAGAGGTCACATGTCACGTGACTGTCCAAAGGGAAAAGCAAGTGGAAAGAGAGAACAGGGCAACTATGCATCTACTAGCAGAGATGCAGATGACAGCAAAAACGAGCGCATGTTTGTTATGTATCATGTAATGAATACAATGACTGCAGAGAATTCCACCCAAGATGATGTTTGGTATGTGGATTCGGGTGCCTCTAATCACATGACATCTCGTGGAGAGTGGTTTAGAGATATACGCAAACCAGATGTGTCAGGCTATGTGCAGACAGGAGATGACACAGCTCACCCCATTGCTCATGTAGGGGACATACCTCTAAATACGAAGAGTGGGAAATCAAAGTACTTAGCAGATGTACTTCATGTCCCAAACATTACAAAGAATCTTGTTTCTGTTGGACAAATGGTTGAGCAGGGTTTGCAGGTTCGCTTCAATCCGAATGGCTGTTATGTAGAAGATTTCAAGAATGGCTGTAAGCTGATCACAGAGGGGAAATGTGTGGGTAGAATGTTTACGCTGAATGTAGACATGCCTGAGGTAAAAGCTGCATTATTTGCACAGGGCACAGGTGTTGTGGATGATGTTGACATTTGGCACAAACGCATTGGCCATGTCAATGAGCAGAGATTACGTAGCATGCAATCAAAACAGATTGTAAAAGGTTTGCCCAAATTCAAGGTGGATGGTATGCATAAAGTGTGTGCAGCATGCCAGTTTGGAAAACAGTCAAAGCGCTCATTTCCACATGAGCGCAATGTATATAAAAAGCCACTTGACGTGGTGCACACAGATGTTTGGGGTCCAACCGATACTGCAAGTATACATGGTTGCAGGTATTATGTCTCTTTCATTGATGGCCATACAAGGAAATTATGGGTCTACTTCATGCGTAACAAAAGTGAAGTGTTTGGTCACTTTCAAGACTTCAAAGTCATGATTGAGAAGGAGACAGATATGAAAATCAAGAAATTGAGGTCAGATGGAGGGGGAGAGTACTTCTCCAATGATTTTTTAGATTTTCTGCGAATGCATGGTATACGCAGACAGTTTACATGCAGATATAGTCCACAGCAGAATGGAGTCGCAGAAAGGAAAAACAGGCACATTGCAGAGGTTGCACGTGCATTGATGAATGAGAAGAACATGCCTCATCATTTTTGGGCTGAAGCTGTAAATACAATTGTGTACATTATGAACAGGACACCTATAGCTGCGGTGCATGATGTAACGCCTGAGGAAAAGTTTACAGGTACAAAGCCTGATTTGGCACACTTGAAAGTGTTTGGCTGCATAGCTTACATGCATGTACCAGATGAGTTGCGTAGGAAATTGGATCCTTAAGCAGAGAAATGTATTCTTGTGGGATATTCCCTTGAACAAAAGGGGTACAGGTGCTACAATCCTACTACACAAGAATTACGAGTGAGCAGAGATGTAGTCTTTGATGAGATGAGCAGCTGGTACAGTAATGCACATGGCACTATTGGGGCTGATGTAAAAGATGATGTGGTTGTACAAAATGTGAGGCCACAGTCACAAGTTTTGAGTGGACCACAAGAGTCTTCTTCTCGTGGCTCTATCGAGAAGCCATGGAATGGTAGACTACGTACGCAGGTTACTCCACCAGCAGGTACAGGGAATGTATCACGAAAAGGAAAGGAAAAGGTTGATGAACCTCCCTTTATGGCTGATGCATCATCAGGGTTTTCACATGTAGACATGGATTTAGATGGTTCTGAACAAAGTCTTGATGAGGAATTTGGAATTCCGGCCGTCAGGACACCTGGTGTAAGGAAAGTACAAGAAGATGCTAGAGGGCAAAGGAGTGACCCAGGACCGTGCAGATCTAATAGAGTCAGAAATCCAGTTCAGAAATTGACTTATGATGGGTATCTAGCGCATCACCAAGCCTACATGGCTAAGGTGATACAGGATGTGGAGCCCACATGTTTTGAGGATGTAGTTGGAAATGTGCATTGGGATGATGCAATGAATGAAGAGATGGCTGCATTGGAAGCAAACGACACATGGGAGTTGGTGCCATTGCCAAGTGGCAAGAAAGCTATTGGCTGTAAATGGGTGTATAAAACCAAGCATAAGGCTGATGGTAACATTGAGCGTCACAAGGCAAGGCTGGTCGTAAAGGGTTATGCACAGACGTATGGCATAGACTATGAGGAGACCTTTGCTCCAGTGGCAAAGATGACGACTGTGAGAGCTGTCATAGCAGTGGCTGCATCTAGAGGATGGATTATGCATCAAATGGATGTAAAGAATGCCTTCTTGAATGGTGAGTTGCAAGAGGAAGTGTATATGGATCAGCCACGTGGTTATGTCAATCCAGGTTACCTAGATTATGTATGCAGACTTCTCAAATCTTTGTATGGTTTGAAGCAGGGCTCTAGAGCATGGTATGACAGGATTGCCAAGTATCTTGTCCGTATTGGTTTTAGGAGAGCTCATGCTGATCATTCACTCTATGTACGTGAGAGTGATGTGGGGATTGTGGTCATTACCATACATGTAGATGACCTTATTATTGTGGGTGACAATGCTATGGAGATTGACCATGTGAAGGGTCTTCTCAAACAGGAGTTTGAAATGAAAGATTTGGGCGAGTTGCGCTACTTTCTTGGCATTGAGGTGATCAGGACTTCAGAGGGTGTATGGCTGTCATAGAGACAATATGCTTTGGACATGTTGTCAAAGTATGGTATGGCTGATTGTAAGTCAATTTCTATTCCCTTGGATGTGAATGCAAAGCTGAGTGCAGAGAAGGGTGATGTTGTTGAGGATGTCAAGATGTATAGGAAGATTGTGGGTAGTCTAATCTACTTGACTATCACGAGGCCAGACTTGAGCTACACAGTAGGCTTGGAGAGTCAGTTCATGCAGCTTCCGAGGAAGCCACATTTGGATGGAGTACGGCGCACACTTCGATATGTGCAAGGGACTCTTGACTACGCATTGTTCTATGCAAGAGATGCGCCATTAGCATTGTATGGGTATACATATGCAGATTGGGCAGGTAGCATTGTTGATAGGAGATCTACGAGTGGCTTCATGTTCTCTTTTGAGAGTGCTGCTGTTACTTGGAGCAGCAAAAAGCAGCCTACGGTTGCTTTATCGAGCACAGAGACCGAGTACAGAGGTGCAGCAGTTGCAGCATGCGAGGTAGCTTGGCTACGCACATTACTTGAGGACTTGGGAGTGCAGGTGGACCAGCAGATTTTCATCCATTGTGACAACCTCAGTAGCATGCAGTTGGCTAGGAACCCAGTGTTCCATGCCAGGACCAAGCACATAGAGGTCCATTACCACTACGTTCGAGAGCGAGTGTTGGCGGGCAACATCGACTTGGTCTACGTTAGCACAAAGGAGCAGATAGCGGATATCTTTACCAAGGCCCTCGGAGCTGAGAAGCTTCGACGTTTTCGGACTATGCTTGGACTCTGCGACATGCAGAGCTTGAGGGGGAGTGTTGAGATGTCGAGCTCTACATCTTGAGCTGGCATCCACTACGGGTCTTGGCCGCTTACAATATTTACTCACTGACGCGTTAGGTGACAGACACGGAGGATCTCTGCCAGTGATTCTACAGCTGGACTACACTTATAGTGCCAGCTTAGTACGCTTCTAGCGAGTTCACACTTAGTGACCGCATGTACATATGTGCTACTTTTCAGTTTTAGCACTTAGTCATTTTTGTACTCTCTTTTCTGTGAGAAGAAGAAGAAGCTTTCAATCTCTGTGTGCTTTGTGCTTGTCTTGTGTAGCTCTCTTGCATCCTCTTTCTTTACATTTCATGCACACCATCCATTTGAACTACTTCTTCTCTCCTTTGTTTCCCATTCAACCATTCCTTCTCATGTCATTCCTGAAGCAACACGCCTCTCTCTCTAACACCACAACTCTTCTTCTTCTGGTGCTACCATGTCAACCCCCTCCACTTCAAGGAAGCCAAAGGATGAGATAGAGGCGGTTTGCTTGCAGGAATTCTGATGGGGAATGTGTGCCATAGGTGTTTTCTAAAGGATCTTGGATCTTCATGCAACCTTCAGCTATCGGGTCTCATCAAGCTTGAAACCGTGGCAACTTTGACGAACATTGGAAGGGGAGACTTCTTGGTTTCAAGAACCATAGAGTCAATGGCATGGCCATTGTTCAACACGTGTACTCTTGGAATTCCATGTGCTTGAGGAATGGAAGCTCAAGAGATTTCCCAATACGTTGTAATTCGTAAAACATTATTGGTTGCTAATTGTAAACGCTTGTTATTTGTTTTTGACTTGATAGTTTTTGGTGTTGTCATAGATATATTCCCATCCGACTTTGTTGAGAAACAACCAATCAAGAGTCTCACATGAACCTTCAAAGCTCTTCATGCAGACATTGGTGTTATGATGCTTCCCAACTCACCACCTTCAATTCTGCTGCAACACAGAATCTTCTTCTACTCATACACATATGTAGTGCCAGCTTCAAAGGATGCATATGGTAAGATCATTGCTGTTGACAAACCTTCATTTACTGAGTCCGGAATGGCCACAATCCGATGCGTGGTCACTCTTCTCAGTGAAGGAGAAGATGCTTTCTGATATTTGCTCCCACTACAAGAGGCTCTTCATATTAGCGACGCTCACACAGTGACGCTCAAAAAAAAAAATCCCGGCGTAGCTATGAGCGTCGCAAATTTCTTTGTAAATTTGCGACGCTCATAGCGACGCTCATAGCGACGCCGGCTGGGGTAAAAAAATAACCGAGCGCGCCCAAAAACTCAGATCTCAGATCTGAGTTTTTCGGCGCCCTCAAGCAAGGAACAGGTAACGCTCTCTCTCTCTCTCTCTCTCTCTCTCTCTCTCTCTCTCTCTCTTCTCCACACACACACACACACACACACACACACGAGGAGAGGAAGGAGAGCCAGGTATGCTCCTTCCCTCTCCTCATTCTCATGTTCCCTTCCCCTCTTTCTCTCTCCCTCTCTCTCTCTCTCACACACACACATACACACACACACACATAGTGTTTTTGAGAGAGAGAGAGAGAGAGAGAGAGAGAGAGAGAGAGAGAGAGAGAGAGTACAAACAAAAACAAAAACGCACACACACATACATAAACAAAGAATGCACACACACATTGAGAGAGAAAAAGAGAGAGAGAGCATGCATAAACAAAAAACGCACGCACTGAGAGAGGAAAAGAGAGAGAGAACATGCATAAACAAAAAACGCACACATTGAGAGAGGAAAAGAGAGAGAAAACATGCATACGATCCAAAAAAACGCACACACATTGAGAGAGAAACTAATTTAACGTCGTAGGAAACTAATTAAAATTAAAAGACCTAAAGATCTAGCCGACGAGGAGTTGAACTCAAGACCTATTATTCAAGAGGGAAATGGCATAATCAATCTATCATACTTGGCATGGGTGATAGAAAGGTTATACCATTTATCTCTTTTTATTGGCACACACATCCACACACGCGCACACACACAAGAAGAAGAGAGTTATAACGTCGTAGGAAACTATCTTAAAAGACGTTAAAGATTAGGTTATATGTAGACTTACATTAAATTAGATTTAGGTTTATTTTTAACTAGATTTACGTTTATTTAAGATAGATTTAGATTTACGTTATATTAGATTAGATTTAGGTCTCCATAGACTGCGATGCCTGCATGAAGCGGGTGAAGAAAGCCCTCAATGGAATATAGGGTATTGCTGCCTTCACTCATGGTGGGCTCCGTCGATCCAAAAGTACTGGTGAAATGTCTTCAGAAGATAGGGAAGAAGGTGGATCTTCAGGGCGGCAAGAGTCACTACATCCCCGACACAATGACCATCTAGACAACCTCTAGTCATTAGACTTACGTTAAATTAGATTTAGTTTTATTTTTAGTTAGATTTACGTTTATTTAGATTTACGCTTATTTACGTTAGATCGAGTCCACACAAGAATTACTTACGGTTTAGGGTTTAGAGTTAGACGAACAGTGAAAAGATCTACTGTGAAAAGATGTTAAGATGAAGTGAAGTGCTACAGCTAGAGAAGAGACAAAGGGGTTTTGTCCACTACATGCAGTATCATGTAGACGTGGGTGTGTAGATTTCTTGTACCCACAAATATAGGTATTGACCAATAAAGACGAGATTATAACCCGGTGGTTCTGATCTCGGTGCACCTCTAGACCGAGGTGTGCGGGGATTGGACATGACTAGAGAATGTGAGGTAAAGAGAGAGAGAGAGAGAGAGAGAGAGAGAGAGAGAGAGAGAGAGAGAGAGAGAGAGAGAGAGAGAGAGAGAGATAAGACGAAGAATGCCAATAGAATATTAAATTTGTTGTCCAGGTTATAAGTTTTTTATCCTCATTATGAGTAGCGACGAGGATGTGGGACCGTCCAACCGAAACACCTATCTCTCAACGAGGGTCTTATGTCCTTGTAATCAATGCAAGCATGCTGTGCGACAGACAAGACGTGTTTCTTTGCAGCACGTTCGCGAATTTGGCGAGTTCGATCCATCTATTATAGATTGAGTTGTTGCCAATTATAACTCGTCGGACTCTGACGCTGGACAACAAGCAGCAATCTTGCAACCCAATAGACGTGTTCGCAGGCGCTTTGGTCAAGCAGCATATGTGAGGCCACAAGATGTAGCCTCTGACAGCTCGGGGGATGATCATGCAGAGCACATTCCCAACGAGGCAATGTTTGAGCCCGAGATTGATGAAATGATCGAGACGATCATGGATTCAGAAAGGCTTATCTATGATGATATGAAAAGTGAAGCCGATACGCCATTGTATAATGGAGCATGTATATCTAGATTGAAAGCACTCCTGGTTCTTCTCAACATGCAGGCAAAGTTTGGATGGAGTGACACTAGCGTCACAACGCTTTTCAGGTGATCTATTACAATTAGTTTACTTTAATAGAACTCTAAATGTATAATGATCTAATAGATTTTTACACGACTGTATCATATTTTTATGTTGTGTAGATTGCTGAAAGAGCACATACTACCAGCTGACAATGTGATGCCAGATTCCCGAGATGAAGCAAGAAAGATTTTGCGAAACTTGGGGATGGATTACAATTCTATCCACGCTTGTCCTAATGACTGCATTCTTTTCAGAGGGGAATACATAGACATGGAGAAGTGTCCGAAATGTGATTCCGAAAGATATCGAGTAGATCTCCACGGGACAAAAATTCCACAAAAGGTTTTGCGACATTTCCCTCTGCTTCCTCGCATCAAGCATTTCTTCGAATGTAAGTCCATGGCTGCCCTAGCATCATGGCATGAGGAGAATAAATCTTCGGATGGTGTGCTACGAATTCCTGCAGATTGCGTAGTGTGGAAACATATAGATGGAACATGGTCGGATTTTGCCAGGGAAGCTCGAAATTTGCGCTTAGGCCTGGCTATGGATGGCGTAAATCCATTTGGTCAAAGATCAACATCTTACAGTGTATGGTCCGTTGTCATCGTCAACTACAACATTCCCCCGTGGTTGACTACGAAGAAGGGGCACCTATGGCTAAGCTTGATTGTGCCAGGGCGATATAAAGTGGGGAATATGGATGTGTATCTTCGTCCACTATTGGAAGAGCTACAACAATTGTGGATTGGCATAGAGGTGGTGGATATGAGCCGACACATAGGACGACGGAATGCTTTGATCAGAGGCATTCTAATGTGGACCATGCATGACTATCCCGGGCTAACAGAATGCTCAGGTGATCTATTGACACTCCTCACTCAGACACTGTAAATCTTGTTTTTTCCCATAGTTGATCTATTATCATGTGTATACATGCAGGGCTTCAAACAAGCGGATACAGAGCATGTGTCACATGTGGACCTAGACTGAATGCACGTAGGGCACCCTCACTGAAGAAGCAAATCTACGAAGGTCATCAAGCGTATCTTCCAGAGAATCATGTGTTACGCGAGGGCTTTTTGGGAAGAGAGCCACCAAGGATGTCTGCACAAGCATGGTTAGAGCAGAAGGAGATGTGCGATGACGGATTGCCTCCAGGGATGAAGAGACTATCTCTATGGTATGAGTTACCATACTGGCCCCGACTCATGATCAATCACTTGCTCAATCCAATGCACATATTCAAGAATGTGGGTAATCTACTATGGGACCATTTGACCGGCAAGAAAGATACTTTGGGAGCCAGAGTTGACCTTAGAAATGTGGATCGTATGGAGCAATATTGGTCGCAAACAGCGTCTGATGGATTGATAAAACTCCCTAAAGCACCATGGATTTTCACAGGAGCCCAAGAACGCAAAGTAAAAGAGACCATTCGATCTTTGCGGACCCCCACTGGCGTAATGCACTTGCTCCGAACGTGTTTTACTAAAGAAGGAAAGCTTACCGGTTTGAAGTCACACGATTGGCATAAAATGTGTCAGGTACGTTCATAGTGGACTTTAATATCATTGCATAAAATGTGGACTTTAATATCATTGCATAAAATGTGGACTTTAATATCATTGCTGCACATACTTTACAGTTTATTTTACCGGTTGCCATTGAGGGATGTTTGTCTCTCGACATCCGTAACACAATCTACAAACTTGCAAAGCTGGTGCAATGGATCTCACAAAAGGAGATCAACGTAGACTCCATACCATTCGCCAAACTAAATGCTGCGGAGCTTGTGTGCATGTTTGAGAAACATTTTCCTACTACAATGCTAACCATTCAGGTGCATCTTCTTGTTCACATAGTTGATGAGGTGGAAATAGCTGGCACAGTTCATTCCAGATGGATGTTCTTCTTAGAGCGTTTCATGAAAACGCTTAAGGGATATGTGCGTCAAAAGGCACGTCCGGAGGGTAGCATGGCAGAAGGTTGGTTGGTATCAGAGTCCCTAGTGTACATTGGAGAGTGGCTAGACGGATTTGATAAATCCCGGGACACGCTATGGCGAACCATAGATGATGAGCGCATATCTGGGATTGTCATGTGCAATCTCGGTGTTGAGAAGAAGATGACGGAAGATCTAGAGGCTAAAATCAACCGATTTTGCATGCTTCACAATCCAGTGATGCAAAAGTGGATTTCACAATATGAGGATGCAAAGCAAGAGCGACAAAGGGCACGAATCGAGTGGAGACGGGGAAGACGACCACCGATGCACTATCCAGCGGTTCTGGAGAGCCTACCAACCTTCATGAGCTTAAGATGGTTGCACAACCAATTGAAAAGCGCACAACAATGCGGTGACGAAGTGACTGAAGAAGAGTGGGAGTACTCTCGGGGTTGCGCGACCAAGGTAAGTTTGCAATGTACGACTAGCAAGTGACTTTATTTATAAACGTTTGAACGGCCACTCATAATCTTTGTTCGTTGTAGTATAAGTCATACACAGCAGCATGGTGTAAAGGTCGACATTTTAGGGTGGAACGAATCGACAAAAAGCGTTTTACTCAAGATTGTGGAATCATGGCAAAATTTGAACAGTCTAGTCGACGACGTTCCTTTGATGCAGATCCTGTGGTGGCGAAACTCACTTACTTCGGCACGCTGCAAGAGATTTTGAGGATCGATTACAGAGGATTTTTTGTCGACTTGTTCGACGTGCAATGGTTCAAGATAATCATGGAGGGTCGCAACGCTACTGTGCGTAGAGGAGAGTTTGGTTTTCTTGAGGTGGATTCTACTAAGAAATGGACTGACCTAAGAGACACTTTCGTACTACCCGAGCATTGTGAACAAGTAAGTATGTAAATAGTTAACATCCCCCTTTTACAAGTTATGTGCTTGAAAGCTCTCATGTAAGTTATGTGGCTCTGGCAGGTAATATTTCATCCTACAAAGTCTACATCAAACTGGTGGTACGTCATAGAGGTAGCCCCTCGTAGTGCAAGGACGTATGAAGGCTACCATGTGCCAATCACAACGACATCAATGGAGGAGATCAGAGAAGATGCTCAATCAGAAGCCGCTGCGGTGGTGCCAGACGAGCATCAAGATGCTACTACTCTATATGGGGTGCATGCAGAGGAGCTACAAAATGAAACAGAGGATATGTGTTTAAAAGGAGAGCTCTATATAGATATAGGAAGTTATGCTGAGTTATGCGAGGATGAGAGAGAGATCTCTTAAAGCCACAAATATTGTATTTGAACAATTTTGCTCCGTGTTGTAAAAGCTCTGGCTCTCTAAGTACCTTCCATGGTGTATAACGCTCTTTTCTACTCGCGCTCACATCTTTTGATTGAAAATTCTGAGTTTTTGACTTGCCTCTTCTATCACTCGATTCATTGCGTCATTGTATTTATATGCGTCATTACGTCATTGTATTTAATGGTCTTTGTGTCATTGTCTACTCTATTCATTGAATATTAAGTTTAAATATTCGTGTGTTTAATGCAGGTATGGATGATGAGGAGTTTCTTTCTTCTTTGTCACCGCAGCAGAGACAGTGGTACGTGGAGCGTCATCGCTCTGGCGCATCATCGCGCGTTCCTACTCCATCCGCATCTCCCTCTCTTTCGGAGCATTCGGCGCGCTCCGAAGCTTCGGCGTCGACGAGACGAGCTTCACACTCGTCTAGACACCGGCGCTCTAGTGGTGGCGGTGGCGGTTGTTGTGGGGATTCCGCCACCGATGCCTCCACACCGCCTCGTGTTCAACGAGGCTCTTTACCCTCCCCTTCTTTGCCCGCCCCCGCACCAGCCACAACATCGCCATCTACGCCAGGTTTTGCACAGCTGACTGTTCCTAGAAGCTACACACCTCTACCTACTCCGCCAGGAGCCACCCCACTCGACACTCCTCGCTTCGGGGCCCAGACGCCGGTGGAGACACCTGACGTCCGTACCCCCATCGACACGCCGCTAGAGACCCCTGCCGGGACACCCAGGTTCACGCGTCACCGGCCAGAGGGCTTGCCTTACTCCGTCGACATCAGCGGCGGCATCATCATGGATGATGACGGCAAGAAGGTGATCTCGCGCATGCGTGGTCTTTGCTCTCAGCTGTTTAGACACTACATACTAAACAAATGGAGTGAAGTACCAAGTGATTTAAAAAACAGAGTCATCAGCATACTTCATGATGAGTTTCCCGTTCCAACACGGGATCAGCGCTTCAATGAAGACCTGATGAAGATTCGAATGCGCGAATACTGCAAACACAAGCGTTCCGAAGTGCAAAAAGCAATCAAGAATGGGTGGAACAGGCCAGATTGGCTGGCCAAAGAAGATTGGAAGAATGCGAAGAAAGCAGCGCGCGAGAATCCCGACAAGTGGAAGCAACAAAAGGATGCAGCCAGAGCGCGAGTAGAGGCAGGGAGCTCGCACCACTTGGGGAGCGGTGGATGGGCATCATTTGAGGCCGATTTTGTAAGTGTTTTCACATTGCTCTTTATGCATGTTCGATAGTTTAGGGTTTATGAGTTTTTTAGTTCTAACATAATGAAATCTTTGTATGTTTTGACAGTGGTCGATGACAGGACGTGATCCCACACCGTACGAGCGCGAGTATGCAGGCAGGAAGGGCTTAAACGCCCTGATGGACATTCTCAGTTCTCGCGGCGGCATGGTTAGTATTAGGGTTTACTCTTTTTTATTTTTTGTATTGTTTTATAAATGTCGTTATATGTTTATACTTACTGAAAGCTGTCTTATTGTCTTTTTTTGCAGAATCCGACAGATACGCCGCTTGGACACGATGAGATGTCTGACTAGACGACGTCAGTTTAGGCGTAGCTAGATAGCATTAGTTTAGGGTTTCTCATAGCTTATGTATCATGAGACGGATTTTATACGTCTTTTTAAACCATGTATATTATTACATTTGTCACCGCAGCTCCTTTTGCTAATCAATTCTTTATGCCTATGATGTTGTACAATTGTCATTATTACATTTGCCAATCAATTCATTTTGCCTATGATGTGTACAATTGTCAATTTTGCAAACAATGCGTCTTGTGGGTGACTATTTTGGGTCTATTATCTACCTTTGCACTTTTTTTAAAAAGTGAATCAAGTACAATATGGTTGATGGGTGGCAGGGCATTGAATGCCCTGCCACCAAAAAAAATTTCTCTCGGGCGTCGCTATAAGCGTCGCTATTTATGGCTCTGTAGCGTCGCTATGAGCGTCGCTATAGTCTTCTGTGTAAACGTCGCTATATGCGTCGCTATATGCCGACGCTCATAGCGACGCATATAGCGACGCTCTCGTAGCGATGCTCGTAGCGACGGTTTTAGCGACGCCGGGGGTTATAAAAACCCAGTGTGTTTCCGTCGCTAACAGCGTCACAAGAGCACACAACCTCTTGTAGTGTCCTCATTAAAATTTGGGAAGGCTTCCAAATCAGTAGGGCTCAATTGGTGCTACCCTGTGCATGTTTTTGTGCACCTGTTCAAGACATTGCAATTCTGTGTTACACCTACTATGTTTTGTAGCAAGAATGTCATGTATGAAGCACTAAAACTGGTATTTGGAGATAATTGGAGAATGGTTGAGGGAATGCACCAAGGAGATAAATACAAGTGTAAGGTGGGCGCTTCAGGTATAGGGATATGATATTTAAAAGTGCACACTACTTTATACCTACGTTTTCACCATGAGCATTGGATGTGTAAGAGTGGAAAGTGGATACCTTTACAATCTAGTGTTGCTAATTTTGTGACATTTGACATGCTCGTTACTTTGTCAAATGGTGTTTCTGAGATTGTGCAAGTCAGTGAACACTGGACACTCACCAACATACGGGAACACTTGATTATCTTGGGCTACAAATAAATCAAAGATGCTTACTTTCGTTTCAATCGGTAAAAGGTCAATTTAATTTATATGTTGTCTACATGTGCCAATTGTTAGTCTTATTAAAAGCATTTTTGTTGTTTCAGATTGGTAGGCGGATGGAGGCAGCTATGAAAGTACAAGAGGAGTGGAGGGTTGGCGGTGCACTATCTTTAAGTTGATCTGATAGATCAATGTAAGTGGCTCTAATGCCAAGTTGTAAAGCTTTCTATTTAATGGAAATTCAAAACTTTTTTGTCACAATAATATCATCTTCATTGATTAAGTTTTTTAGATTTTGCTTGGATGTTTGTGTGCGCATCCATGTGTGTTTGTATGTATATCAAAGAGCTTTGGGATGGTGTCTTTTTCTGCAGCAGACCATGGCGGTGTGGGGAAGTGGGGGGGGGGGGGGGGGGGGGGGCTATATAAAGGGGAGGGGCTTCTTATTTTTCTATCAACACTTGAGAGAGACAGAAAGAAGACACACACACACACACACACACACACATGCATACACACACACACACATAGAGAGAGAGAGAGAGAGCCATGGCAGCGCATGCTAGCGCATCCTCCTCCCATGCAACAGCAATGTCAAAAGAGCCACACACCCCCCTTTCGCCGTTTCTTCTTTTCTTAGAGGTCACCAAATATGTTAGACGCAGTGATCTTCATGGCTTCTTTACCCGCACAGTGGATATACAAAAAACCATGCAACTCCACAATGACACTTTTCACGACATCATAGAGTATATGCATGCACATATACTCAAGTATGCTGTGAACTTTGAAGACAACGCCATGCTGTGGTTTCCATGTGATCTGCTTTGCTACATCCACAAGGGCGACACTGCAACAAGTGCTTCTCAAAATGCCCCTTTTGGACGGTGCATGAGACAAATACTCAACCACACCCACAAGGTTGATCTACGCGCGGTGCTTTAGAGAGCCGACTTCAGACCTGCCTGCAGAACATTATTTTTGTTTTACAAACACAAAACAAAGTGTTGATTAAAATCTCCTGTTGAAGCTAGGGTTCACACATAAGTCCACGGTTCTCTTGCATATCAAAAGCGTTCTCGACAGTTGGACGTTATTCAAGCAAGTGGGTAGTCACACAAAGCAAGTGTTTCTTTGGCCTTTCTTCGGCAAATGCAAATCTTTCCAACCTCCTGAGTTTGATATCACCAAATTGATCCACATTTTGCTATGATGCATTTATCGATAAGGAGTTTATCAAAACGTTGCAGCTCATTGCGCTCACACAACTGATTGAAGATATTGCTATGTCTACAAGATGCAACTTCAAACTGCCTTCAAAGAATTTTTTTTTTGAGCACTCACTCCATCACCAACACAACGTACAAAAAGTATTTTTTCCCTGTTAAGTGTCATAGGTATATTTGAAATTTGGTATGTTGTCAATATCAATTTCAAAGCCTTGTTTTAGATTATCAGTTGTGTCAGTTACTGCCATGTCAAAAAAAAATTGTACATGGTTATAGACACTGCCACAAATAAAGTGGTAAGACCACCCTTTGTTGTTTGGTCAAGTTCTGGAATGTCTCACATTGATAGTTGTTTGAGGGAAGTGCACACATACACCTATGCTATAGCCAAGGGGGGGACTTCTACTCATGGTTCAGGTGATTGGACTCTGCGATGGTCTGTATCAAGTCCATAGTCAGTGGTTTGGGCTTGAGGGGGGGTTTGTTGGGTATGCAAGCCTAGTGTGCGTCTAGCCTGTGGGAAACTCCCTCTTGGAGTTCAATTAGAGTTAAGTTTTGCATGGAAAATTTGGCTATATATTGTAAGTTGTGGTTTACAAAAATAATCAATCCAAAAAATAGTGTGGTTTTTTGTTGAGTATTGAATCTCTTTCTCTCCATCTCGCTCATTCTGCTCTTCTCCTTTCCATGGCACCTCTCAGGCGGCATCCCCCATAGCTGCACCCATCATTCTTCAGCACCACCATCACCGTGGGAAGTGAGTCTGGCGTTGATTCTGCCACCATCTGTGTGATCTGCACATCCCCGTTGCAAAGCCCACAAAACTTCTAGGTGAAGAAGTTGACAAGGTGTAGAACACATAGCTGACGCAACTAGGCGAGGATCTTCAAACAACGTGAAAACTCTAGATTATTAATTTTGACCACCCAAAAACCTTGGCTAAGGTATAAAAGCCAATTTTTATAAGTTTGTTATAAGTTTTGGATAAGAAATACACAGCGTGAGCTAGCGGCGCTCACTCCTCTCCTTCTCGCGCTTCCTACTCCCTCCCCGGTTATCACATTGCAATCGCGTTTGTTGCATTGCAATCGCAGGTAAGAGCTCTACGCATTGACATAAGCAGTTCACACTAATTCATAGCTTTTGACTTCGCCGACTCGCGGCCTAATTTCATCATAACTAGGAATTTTACACTTTCAAATAAAAAACTAAGCATATGCCAGGTATGGGGGCATCATTGCTAAGCATTTAGATGCATTATGGGTCCAAAACGATTAGGTTAAAAATCTATTGCTGTTAATAATCGCGATTTTGAAACTTGACCTAAAGTGGGGTTTGAGACCATAAGCATGTGTGCTTAGGTCTTATAAACATTTCCTAGAAGTTTCGTTACGTTTGGATGTCATTTGATGCTGTAACGGATGTGATTTGTTTGTCAATGAGCGATTGGCTTTTGGTGATTTCAGTCACTTGAGTGTAGCTTGAGTTAGATGCGAGTTGTTAGTTGTTTTTCGAGAGATTGAAAACCTCTTGTAGCCTCTATACACTATCGAATCAGCTTCGTCCCATGGATTGACAAATTAATCGTGGTTCTCACTAATACTGTAATAAGATAGGATGGTGAGGTTAGACATGCGTCCCACATTTGGAATCGTTGCCGAGGATCGAAGAAACTTAAACTAGGTAAAAACACGAGCATCTTGTGAAGTTATCCTTTAACTTCCTCTAAGTTCACATAGAGTTCAAAACTTTCTTTTAGAAACCGCATAGCTTAAGATTGTCGTCTTTTGTTGTGTACAGGTAGCTTGGAAGTAATCGCACTTGCTGAGTGCCTTTAGAATTGTAGGATTGTAGAAATAGATTAGGATTTGGAGAATGATTGGTAGACGAAACAAATCTTAAAATCAATGCTCAAAAAAACATAAAAGACAAGAAAACGAGTGTTTGTGGACACTTTCCACAACCCCATTGCATGACAATCTAGGAGTAGGGTAAGTAGGATCTAAGGTGGATCTTAGAAGATTGCTCTCTCTGAAAAGAATCAAGTGTGAGTTGTTATTGGAAGTTGCAGAATTTCAGGTCTACGGTTAGAAATAGCTCGAAAAGACTTGAAACCACTCAATCCGACTGGAGAGTAAGCTTAAAAGTTGTCCGAACCAGTTGGTAAGCTCAAAGACACTTTGAGGTAAAAATTTTAAGAGTTGTCCAAAACTTAGATTATTTACTTTTTCTTGACATTTTAAGCCAAATTAAGTTTTTACTTGATTCATAGGCTTAAAATAGCTCATGTAAACACTGTCTTTGAAAAAATAGCAAAAAAGTATTCATTTCAAGCCTGAAGTTAATAATCGCGATTATTAACTTTCTACTCTAAATTGACCAAGGTTCATACCATTGACTCATTGCATGTGTACTTTTGTAAAGGCCCAAAAGATTTGAATCACTTAACTGGCAAAAAACTGGGTAAAAACTAAAGTCTCTACTGACTTTTTGAATCTTGAGTGTAAATTGGGGAAAAAAAATTGTTCAAACTTGTTGAAAATTGATTCATAGGCTTATATTGATGTGATAAACATATATGCATGCTCAATTGACCAAAAAGATGCAAAAACTTGTTAGTTGTAAATAATTGTGATTATTTACATCTGTCTCATTTTTCAACTTTTTTGACCAAGTCAGCATACCACTAGTTTTACATGTTGTAATAAGCCCACAAACCAAATTTGGTAAGATTTGGATCACTGGATTGAAAATTGTGACCAAATTTGCAAAGTTAGTCTGCGGTCAAAAAATTGATGACCATTTGACCAAAAATTGTACAAACTTGATGAAACTTGTCTAGTGACCTTAACTTGAGGTGCTTAACAGATCTGTGTCAAAGTTGGGGCAAAAAGTTGCAAAAATATAGCTGGAGTAAATAATCGCGATTATTTACATCTGCTTCAAAACTTGAGAATTTTGCATATTTGAGTATACCACAAGGTCAAGCATATCAAGTAGACCCCACAAATCAATTTTAGTGAAATTTGGATCACAAAAGTTAGACCTAAGCCAGATTCTCAAAATCAGAGCTTGCGGACACAAAACACTTGATAAACTTGATCAGATTTTGTCCAAACTTGTTGAAACTCATCCAGGTACTTTAATAACTTGTATACTTACCAAACCAATCCAAAAAGTGCAAAAAATTGACAAAAGTAAATAATCGTGATTATTTACTACTGCTATCCAGAGACATCAATTTTGACTTTTTGAACTTATACAGTGTAGACCAACATAATAAAAAGCCACCGAGCAATTTTGGGTTCAATCGGATCAAAATTGGTACATGTTCACTCAGTTTCTAGGTTGAAGATTAAACCTTTGATTTTTGCTAAAGTCGAATCTGAAAGTCAAATTTTGACTTCCATAGCTCGATTTGAAGTGATACACATAGACCAATCACGAGAGTTAGCAAAAACTCTATTGTCTTTATAGAATAATAACTAGCTTGATTAAATTATACAGGAATCAGTGGCTTAACAGAAAGTTGCAATCGAATCAAGTGGAAATTGACGACTAGTCAATTTAAAGGTGAGTACTCTATCCAGGGCTTCATAAGTCTATATGAACCTTAGATCTGGTCGTGTACTAGGAAATCAAGGCATACTTGGAGAAACCTCCAGTAGAGTATTCAATGAAGAAAGCGTGAATCAAGGCAATTCCTTGCACACAATTCTTGAAGAAGTCTCAGACACTTTTTCAGACTCAACATCCGAAATGTCTTCTTACTCGACTCACTCAGAAACCGGAACAACAATGCGCTATAAGCATATACTCTCTTTTTACAAGACTAACCGCCATGCAGCCCAGGTTTACTTGGACTCTAATGAGGAGTATGCTATTCGCATTGATGACCATGGTATTGAGTTCGAAGAAGAGATTAGGGCAAACAAACAAGGAAAAAGGTACATGGACGGAAATGGAACTCGGTATGTACAAGTCGAAAACCCTAATGTGGTAGACAAATGGGGGCTAGAAGTTAACACCATAATCCCAAATATGTCAACAAAAGAAGGACCACCAACTTTAGAATTCGAAGGATACGATCAAGTAGCTTTGAAGCCTTTGAAACGGCTTAGTACAAATAACCCTAGGATTGGAGTCTATTGTTGGGAAGATAGAAACATAAAAGATCTTTTGTGGACTTCGCATGCCAAACCAGGACAACTAATGACCATGAAGATCATCTATATCTTCAAGATCAAAGATAAGAGATCAACAGACCTACCAACCTACCTGTTTAGGGATTGTTATAACAACAACTTTGTTACGATGACTCCTGAGGAGATAGAACAAACCAAATACCAAGGGTATTCCATAAGGGATTGGATATTGGGACAAGGACCAGAAATAATTCCAAGAGATGAACGCCGTGAGAGATTATCTGAGAGTAATGTAAAGAAAACAAAAACCATCTCATCACGTAGAAAACCGGGTGACACTAAAGCCAGTCCAAGGCTACATGAGTCACTATTTTCAACAGACTGGTTTGAAGGAATCGGAACACGACAACTGCCAAGAGACCGCGAGTTGAACCAAATAGACATGTCAGACCAGCTAATTTTCAGAAATGGGTCAGAAAATATAGTGGATCAGGGGATCCATATGACCACTTAGCAAGCTTTAAGCAAGTGCTAAGAGCGGAACATATATTCGATTTCCATAATCAATTCGAGGGGTTGGAATGACATTATAAGGAAATGCATTGACATGGTTCCAAAACATTCCACCAAGGTCAATCATGGACTTGAACACATTAGCTCAAGGATTTGTAGCTGTTTATTCCAAAATGGGGATCAAACATAGTACAGTAGCTCAAATCTACAGCTTTAAACAGAAACATGGTGAGTCTGTTAGGGATTGTGCAACTCGAATGAAACAATACATTGCCAGATGCCCAGGGCTAGAGATACCTGCAGAAGAACCACTTGTATCCTTGTTTCTAGAGGGACTGTTAAATAAAGAATTTCATGCTATACTCTATAGTAAAAAGCATACAACCCTAGAAGAGTGTGTGTCAGATGCTATTGACTTAGGAGTCAATTGTGATATTTTCAACGAAGAAGATGTCCCTAAGGATAACCAAAGCGAGAAGACAGTATCCACTAAACCAACACAAGTGGGAACGGCTGTTGCAACAACACTCTGAGCCATAGAAGACATGCTCAAAGGATGAACGACATGATGAACAACATGCAAAAAGCACCTATGAGGGGACCAGGACAAGGGATAAATCAACAAGGAAAACCAATAAGGCCACAAAAATGGTGTGCAATTGAAGATAAATGAACCAACCATGAGACCCACGAGTGCTACTTCAGACCAAAGTATGATGGGAATATGCAGTACGTGCCCATGAGGCCACAAGGACAACCCATGTACAGATATCAGCCTAACATGGCCCAAGCTCAAAGACCACCAATGGGTATGGAAAGACCTCAACCTGTGTTGGGACAAAAACCTCCGTATCCAGGACATAATGCAGTGCCTGTAAAGTACATGCACTCTAAAGGAGTCACCCTATGCAAAGCCTAGTCCATCTACACTAATGGTAGAAGGATATTGGTATAATTCACATCCACCACCAATGGAAGAAACCATGACTTATGCTCCACCAGAGCTCGCACCAATGTATTATGTAGCTAATCAAGGTGTCAAACCTCCCATGGTAAGACCCATGATTAACCAAGAACAAGAAACTGTCATAATTGTGGTGCAGATGATCACTGGAAAAATGAATGTCCAGAGCCTGACAAACACTTCAAACCAGTTGAAGCCTATTGCATACAATGTTGCAAAAAGGGAGGACACTTTTTGAAAGATTGTCCTAAAAATCCTTTAAACAAGGGTAAAACAATAGTAAACGAAGTCCAAGTGATACCTAGTAGCTCGTTAGAGAGTGAACTGATCATTCCGATCAAGGTAATCACTAGAGCCCAAGCCAAGAAAAAGAAACACAACCCCTCTGATGATTCGGAAAATACAAAAGTTTCCTCTCAAAGAATCAAAAGGAGCAGAAGCAAAAGATATGAGATGAGAAAACAAAAATAAAGGGTTGAAATCGAGGTGAAAGCAAAAAAGCTATTCCAGGAAAAGTTGAAAGAAACTGGAAGTGAAATCAAGGAAACCACCGTGAAATTTGGAGGATCCATTCTGGTTGATAAAATTTTTGACCCTATTAATGCCGCATTAAAAGCCTACCAAGCATAACTTGATGGAGGACAAAACATGGAAAACAAATGAAAAAACTATCCTTCTCCAGACATGGAAGCAGCTAAGCTGGAAGCTTATCAAAATTTGATAAGAATCACGGAAGAAATGCTGGAAAAACAAAAACCCAAGCTTGAAAGTATTGAAAAACCTGAGGAGCTTGTGGTAAGAGACACTAAATAAAAATCCGATGTGGTGGCAGAACCCCATCTTGAAACAAAAGAACCAGAGCTTATAGTGCCTGACAGCGAAGATGCCTTAGACGGAATTCCATTTGTAGAGGAAGATTGGCCAGGACACTTATAAGAAAAAGTGATAGAGACCAATGATGGGAGTCTAACTCTAAAGTCAGATCCTATAGAAGAAGTATGGTTGGATAACCTACCTTCTGATGTGAACATGGATGTACAATCCTTGTATGGGGATTGCGGATCTGAAGCTTCAGTAATGTCAAAACCATTGACCTTGAAAACATTACCTTCTTACTTGGGAGATAACGAAGATGAATCCATATTGTGTAAGACCACTTAAGTAAAAAGAGCTAAACAGACCCTAGAAGTAGACAACATTCATTCAATCATGTCTACACCCATTCAATGTACTCTTACCTTGGGAGAACTGTTAAAACTCAGACCATACTTATGGAATGATCTACAGAAAACCCTAGAGAAGGTGGGGATAACGGGGTTAATCTCAAAAAATTTGAGAAATTTGAAAAATGAAATGGACAACAAAGAGATTCGACATGTTCCCATGAACAAAGTCAGAGAATATTATGAAGGGAAAGAAGGAAACACCACCCTCCCAGTGAAATATAATGACATTGAAAACCATGGCAATACTGGATAGTGGAGCAAGCATAGCCGTAGCCACTAAAGCAGTATGGGAATCCTTAGGACAGCCAGCCATTAGACAAACTCGAATGAAATTGTAATTGGCTGACGAACACATTGAGAGACCATTAGGGCTGCTTGAAAAGGTGATAGTCAATTCCTGTGGAATTGAATATCAACACACTTTTGCCATAGTAGACTTTGGGAAAAAACTCAGTTATGATATCATATTGGGAAGACCTTTCATGCGACATGTACAACTTGTCCAAGATTGGGGAAACAACTATCTGTACTTGAAGTAAGTGGGATCTATAACAAGAGTAAATCTAAAAGATCACACTTAATAGAGATGTCTTAAAAACACCCATACAAGAGTTTGATTCCGTCTCTTCGGCTGAAACTAAGCTTTCATCCTTGTTAAACAAAGACACTTCTATTTGGATGTGTGGAGCTTCAGAAAATGGAAGCTTAAGACGAGAAGAATGTATCCTAGAAAGGGACTGCACAGACGAAGCCTATGTACCTGAACCCTTTCCAAAGCATTTGTTTGAGCCATTTGAGTGGACTCAAATTTTAGCGACAATGGATGTATGTGTGAATACGTTTATGCCTACTCAATTTTGCAATGAGGATGGCTATGACCCCATCCAAATGATTTCAATCCTCAGCATTGAAGACAAAGATGAGGAACCCAAGTACTTAATGAAAGCTCCAGAGGTCTTTTTAGACCTCTATTACGATACAACTGATGGGTTAGATGAACGCTCAGGTATCTCAGAAGTTTCGGGGTCAGAAAAAGAACATATGAGAGCTAAGCTACTCTTAAAGGAGGGGAGGAAAAGTTTTTTGACTTTCCAAACCAGAAATCAAGAAGACAAAAATGGTATAGACAAAAAAGAGACATCAGAGTTGTGAAAACACGACCTATGCCATCAGTCTTCAGTAGAACACAATTCTTGATGCAGATAGATGCAAATGATTGTGTCAAGGACAAAAGCACTGGCAGATATCCTTCAAACAAAAATTAAAAAATATCTCAAACATCGAGAAAAACAAGGAAGGATAGTCATGCAAACCCACAGGATAAAAAACCACTCATGACCCGAGTCGAGCGAAAAAAGAAATATCAAGAGTTGAAAAAAGCTCTAAAGGAGATATATACGATCGAATTGGAAACCACGAAAGATTATGGTAAGGATGTAATGAGCGTTCCATCCCATTACAAAAAGTATACTCTCCAAGATCGAAAAATCATAGGCGAACAATATGTTAGGGAACTACGAAAACAGGGCGAGTCTTATGAAGGGCCTGAAAATGCTATAAAAAAAAACTTGGCTGAACCAGGAGAAGAGCCTAGACCTGCTTACATTGCGAATGACTTAACAGAAGAAGAAGAAGAGCTCTTGCTGAGCTTGTTAAAGGAATATCGAGATATCTTCGCTTGGTCTTACAAGGATCTCAAGGGTGTTGATCCAGAAATCTGTCAACATACCATACCCATGAGAGATGATACGAAACCAAGTAGACAAAGGCCATACACGTATAATGAAACATTTTCCAGGAAGATAAAAGAAGAGATTGAAAAACTAAAAGAAGCCGAATTCATTTACGAAATTGAACACACAGATTGGGTGTCTCCAATTGTGGTAGTACCCAAGAAGAATGGAAAATTATGAGTGTGTGTTAATCTCAAAAAGGTGAATGCAACTACTATTAGAGACAAATTTCCTCTTCCAATCATTGAGCATGTTTTAGAACGAGTTGCAGAAAAGAAGCTTACAGCTTCTTAGATGGCTTTCCGGTATACAATCAACTTTTGGTTGACCCAAAAGATCAACATAAAACTGCTTTTGCAACAGAATGGGATATATTTGCCTATTGGGTCATGCCATTTGGGTTAACTAATGCTCCAGCCACATTTCAAAGGTTCATGAGCCATGCTTTTAAAGAATATCTTAGGAAATTCTTAGAAGTATATATGGATGATCTATGCGTACATTCATCAATCCGGGCTGATCATTTTGAACACCTCAAAAAGGTATTTGAAAAATGTAAACTTTATAGGATTTGCTTAAATCCTGAAAAGTGCACATTCATGGGTAGACAAGGAAAATTCTTGGACATATAGCGTCTAAAAATGGCATAGCTACTGATATTGAGAGAATTCATGTCATTGCTGATTTGCCTAGATCAACAACAGTCAAGGGGGTACAAGCCTTCATGGGGCATTGTGGATATTACCGACGATTCATCTACATGTATGCTATAATTGCAAAACCCATGTATAGCTTGATTACACACTTTGAATGGACCGAGGCATGCGAAGAATCCTTCATGAAGCTTAAGCAAGCTCTCACATGAGCTCCAATGTTGAAAGCACCAGATTGGAATAAGGTATTCCACGTACATGTAGATGCTTTCAATTTTGCTATCGGTTGTATACTAGCTCAACCAGGAGACGGGAAAATTGACTTTCCTATTTCTTATGCTAGCCGACAATTGAACATGGCAGAAAAGAATTACAGCACCATCGAAAGGGAAGGATTATGAATGATCTATGCCGTTAAAAAGTATAGACATTATCTATTAGCCAACAAGTTTGTGTATTTTGTGGACCACCAAGATTTGTTGTATTTGGTCAATAAGCCATGCAACATAGGGAGAATAGTGAGATGGTTCATCATTCTTCTCGAATTTGATTGCACTGTGGTTGTAAAAAAGGACACTACACATCAACGAGCAGATCATTTGTCAAGGATTGTTTCAGGAGAATCACCTAAAGGGGTAGACGATGATCTACCAAATGCCTATTTGTTCTCCGTGGAAATGATACCTAGATGGTCGGAAAACATTGTGTCATTGATGACAATAGCTCAAGTGGATTCACAAATACCACTTCCTATTACTATCAGATTAATCGAGCAACTGGCTATGTATCAATTAATAGCTGGTAGGCTATACAAAAGAAATCGAGATGGGATATTGCTTTTATGCATCAATCCAGAAGAAAAAGAATAGTACCTAAGTCAAGCACATGTTACCATAGTAGGACTTCACTTTACGGAAGACCAAACTATGCAACGAATCTTGAGACTTGGAGTATTCTGGCCGACTATGAGGAGCGATGTTCGATCTTTTGTAAAGGATTGTCTTCAATGTCAAAAACAAATACCCATACCCCATGTAACATTGTTTCAAATGTCACATGTTCCTAAGTGGAGTAACTATCTAGTTATTTACTTATCAAGCCGAACATTTCCTGAGGATATGAGTAAACGCCATCAAAGAGCAATTGAAACTTTCTCTTATTAGAAACCAATTGTATCGGAGAGGTAAGAATCAACATTTGCGTCTTTGTGCAAATGAAGACAAATATATTCCGATTATAGAACAAGCACATGCTGGATTATTTGGAGGTCACTTTTCAAGTGAGACCACCACAAGAGCAATCTTGATGGCAGCCGTATGGTGGCCAACACTTTTTGCAGATACCAAGGAATATGTTCGAAGGTGTGATGTTTATAAATGAGCAAAAATGCCAACACATGTAGATAGCATGTCCTTAGGACCAATGATGGGGGCTAGAGCTTTCGCAAAATGGGGTATAGATTTTGTTGGGCCAATACAGCCACCTGCTTATAGGACCCAGGCTCAATATATCATTGTAGCTATGGAGTATTTGACCAACTGGGCCGAGGCTAAAGCAACTCAAAAGAATGATGCCAGAACCACTGTTGCATTCAAGTTATATGAGTATGTATTCACAAGATATAGATTGCCAATAGAAATTATCAGTGATCGGAAAACTCATTTCCTCAATGAGGTAATCAAGTATTTGCCTAATGAGTTTATGGTCATCCATAACAAATCAACTCCCTATCACCCACAAGCAAACGGACAAGCTGAGCATACGAATAAAATTCTTAACTCAGTGCTGACTAAAGTGGTTAGTTCAAGAAGGACAGATTGGGAAATAAATCTCCATGCTGCTCTATGGGCTTATCAAGTTTCATTCAAAACAACTTTAAATGCTACAACCTTTAACCTTGTTTATAGTCTTCATGCCATACTGCCAATAGAATTTCTATTGCCCATATTAAGGGTAGCACAGAATCTTGAGTGGATTGGATATGAATTGTCAGAAAGACTTGAAGATTTGGAAAAGGTAGATGAGCAAAGGCTAACTGCTGTAGCTCACATCTATGCACAAAAGCGGAAACAAAATAATTTTTTGATTCCCACTTAATCACAAAAATATTCAAGCAAGGGGACTTAGTTCTAGTCTATTCCCTTAAGCAACACGTTACCAATTTTAAGAAAAAGGGAAACGGACCGTTTATCATTGAAGATGTATCTCCAAGTGGAGCAGTAAAATTGTCCACCCTAGATGGTGAACCAATGGCTAATTGGATTAGTGGATGTCGTTTAAAAAAATACAATTTTTTGCTAACCAATGAATTGCTAGAAAGAATGCATGCAACCAAGCAGAGGAAGATTAAACGATAGCAGCTTATTGATGAACCCAAGAGGAAGCTCACCTTCGAGTACTCAAAAGAAAAGCTGCTCTTGAGAATCAACAGATATCGAATCCCATCAACACTCTGGAACAAGATGACCAACAATGGGAATTACCTAAAGATACAGTTTCAACAGATGATGGACTGGTTAGACGGAATGGACCTGCACATCAAAGTACAGCTCAAGAATCATAGCACCAATGCTTTGGTTGATACAGGAGCTAGAGTAAATGCAGTAAGTTATTCCACATTCAAGAAGGCAACATGTCAAGCATTGACAACAGCAGGAATAGCGACAATCAAAGGATACAACAAGAACCCAACCCCAACATTGAGAGTAGTCAACTTGAACGTAATAGTACATGGATGTTCATGTCCTCATCAGTTTGTATGCTTACTAGATGAACACATGAATGAGACGATGATTCTTGGAATTCCCTGGATGCGAACATACAAAGCAGTTTTTGATTGGGATACAAATCAGCTAAAGCTATCGCATAAAGGTGGGCAACTCATTGTTGCAATTGCACCAAGCAAGGAGGAATGGAAAAGAAGCAATCAGCAGACCAAACCACGAATTAGTCAATCTTCTCCATCCCCTCGACAAGAAAATGCTACAAGTAGCATGCAAGGAGTAAGGAAAATTTGGCTACCAAAAGCATAGCTTAAGGATAAGTCGATTCAGATCTGGGTGCCTAAAACTGCACCGACAAAACAAAAGAAGGTTCCAAGGATTAAAACACAGAGACGAGCAACTCTGAGCAAGGAACCTAGCATGAAATTGGTTTGGAAGAAAAAGGAGCACTTATTTTCTCCACCAATCATAACACCAATCAAGCAATGGTGAGTTAAGTCTCAAAAGACTCCACCACACCATACAGCACCAAGCAGACCAAGCTACCAATGGCGAGAAAAAGTTCGACAACAAACAAAAATGCTACCAACAACTCAAGCAATCAGTGTGCTGAAGCATCGTGATGGTACAATCAAACAGAGAGCACACACGCTACAAGATTTACGCTTTGGAAGACATCAACAGCAAACCTCGACATCAGAAACCCTTGAATTAATTACTCAAGACCCAGTTCTTGCACAGGATAGTGGTTTGAATTGCATTGATCTTCAAAGCATGGTAGAGCCAACCACGACTATGCATAGACACGATTGTTCAACCCATGCACAGAGTCTTCCCGGCGTACGCCATCTAGGAGGGGTGGAAGGGCACTAAGTACTAAGTAATTAAGGGCAATGTTTGAAGAGGGAGGAAAAAGTTCAATGTTAATGTGTGATTTTATGCAAAATTACCTAATAATTCCCTTATAATTCATCATCAAGGAAAAATTCACTGATAATATCTTCTCGATGAGAGTAAATAGTGTATATATTATCAAAAATCATCAAAAATAGTCCTTTTTGGGTATTTTTAAATCATTTTTATTGATAATGAGGCTTAAAAATAGAAAAATCCAACAAAAAATAATAAACCTGTGTTTTTTAATGGATTTTCTTAATTATTGGATTTTCATTTTACTTTTTTAGAGCATTTTTCTATTTTCTTTGATTTTTTTCGAATAAACAGGTCAAAAATTAATAATAAATAGCAAGGAAGCTCAGATGGAAAAATGGAAGACACGATGGTGACCAGAAAGACAAGGCGGACAAGCACAAAAATTTTCAATGAAATCAGAAGATGGAAGCGGAAAGCTTAAATTAGGCGGCCAAGCCTACTTTTGCAAAATTCTTGCAGAATGAGCTACAGGAATCCGATCAGGGAAATTTTTGAGTTTAACATAGATTTCACGGCCTAGTAGGACTAACGGGGGAATCCGAGGAAAGTTGGTTCGGGAAGTCCGGGTATAGATATCCAAGGTAGGCAAAAACCACCTCATTTCTACTTGCATCCTTTGCAGAGAGAGCTTTCGATCTCTTCCGTGCGTCTTTTCCGGAGTCCACAATTGACCGTTTTCAGCGCCATCTCACATGAAACATGAGGGGTAAATTCTTTAATAGTCAATGATCCATTTTGTACGGCCGGTAGCTAGTCTAAACCCCTAGAAAAAAAACCTAGAAACCGAGCAGTGCACGAAGACCTACGACCAAAAACTGACCATAGCTGCCTGTCAGCTCGACCAAATCAGCTGGGATTTGAACTGCAATATTCCCTAACATAATAGAACCTGTCTATACCATCAGTTGACCATTCGGCAAGGGTCGAGGGGGTCCCTAGTAGAAAAGCTAGGTTTTTGGCAAATGCCAGAATTCCGATCTGACTCCACAGATAGCTTGCCTACGAGGTTCATATACAATGTATATGATTGGTTTAGTGAAATCAGTCAAGAAAAGCCCTCGAAAAGCAAAAAACGGCTCGAAGGTAATAAAGCGTCAAATTCAACATACGGGGTCAAACTGACTCCAAATGAGCCAGAATTGGACGAGTTGCTTCACGACTATGTTGCGGACAAGTCCAAAGCCTCAAAGTCGCCTGACCAACCCAACAAGCAGTGTAGTCACAAAAAACGGTGATTTCAGAGTCGACAAAGCACAAAGTGATGCTCGCATGACCAAATTTGACCAAATTCAATTTAGGACTTGTTTTAGGTGTATAGAATGTGTCTAGGTCAAAATTTTTAAGTTTTGCAAATAAATTTGTCACTGTTGTAAATAATAGTGATTATTTACTTTTGCACTTTTTTTGCTTGGAAATTGTATCATCACCTCACCTACCATGTGTACACACCTATTACATGCCAAAAATCAAGTATGAGCCAAAATGAGCACCTATAACTTGGAAAATTGCCAGAAAATGCAAAGAAGTCTTTGCAAGCCAATTTTTGGGTTATGGACAACATTTTTTGATCCAAATCACCTCATATCTCTTACACAGGGTCTATACAATGCCTAGAACCAGTTTGTACCAAAAAATGTTGATTTTGGTAGAAAAGTTAATAATTGCGATTATTTACTTTCTAGCCAAAATTGGGGAGTTTTCATATTTTGCCATCATACATCCAAAGTACATGATGTGTTAAGCCCACTAGCCAAGTTTATATCAATTTGGAGCTCAAAATCTCAAATTTCCTTTATATCTACTGTTTCACAAACCTAAAGCCATAATCTGGTATCATTTTCACCCTATGCATCCAAATGAGCCCATATTTCACTCAAAGTACGTATTTGGTATAAACTTCAAGCCTATGATGCAAAGTTTGAAAAAAATACTCAGCTATAAATAACCACCATTGTTTACTTTGGTTGAAAAAATTTGTTTTGACTTTACAATTTTGTTCCTTGCATGTTTTTATGCATCTATGCTTGTTCAGAAATTGATTTGAAGCAAATTGGACCAAAACTGTCAGCATTTCAGACTAAGGACATGTAAGAGAAAATTCCAATAAATCTGCTAACTTTGCACTCTATTCACTAAACAGGAGCCATGCAAGCAGCAGAGAGGGCCAAGAAAAAGCTCAACCAAAAGGAAAAGTTGCAGGAACTGCTCACATATCAACTAGACCCCGATTCGGTTAAAGCAGCCAAGGCAACATACCTCTCCAAAGAACAGCTAGAAGAGCATCATACCACAGTCTTCACCGGCAGATTCAAGAGTGAAGAGGGACATCAAGTGGAGTTGCAACTCCTACCGAAGGAAGTATATGATGTTGCGGCGAAGCCTGAGACCAAAGAAGCCAACCGTAGGATAGGACTCAGAGATTTCTATGAACAGGAGCCTTGCAGAGTGGATTTTTAGAAAGCTTACGAGCTTTTGTCCACTATTAAAGAAGATGGAACTGCCCAAATATCTGATACTCAGGGAAATAAGGTCCAAGTGGTCATAACTAAAGGTACAGTGGTAGAAGCACTCAGACTTCCCACATAAGGGATGACCATGAGAGCAAGGGACAAGAAAACAATAGGAACTTTTACCAAAGAGATCACCGCAGCTACCTTTGCAGATTTAATTCACAAGCAAGTGGAAGAGCCAGCCCGGTTATACCATCAGCACTTCCACTTCTTGGCAAAAAGGCCACCAAGGTACACCACGCCAAATCACGCGGTTTCCACCACTTTTACACAATTTCTAAAGTCAAAAACCAGGCAACTGGTGGACCACGCCCAGTACGTCCTGACCACTTTGAAGGACGCCAAGAAAGAAGGGAAGATCACTTACTTGGGTGCGCTAGAAGTCTTGACAAGGATAGCGTACCATGCCATCGGCATGGTCGACAATCTACCACCTGCCCCTAACCAAAACATGGATATTGGTAGCACAACCGTCCCCTAGAGGTACAAGGTCAGGAAAGAGATCTTATAAATCAGATAAGAGTCGACTGAAAGCTCGCCGGAAAGGCACAACAGCGAGAGCTCTGATAATGAGGAAAAGAGAGCTCGTAGAGAGGAGATGAAGAGAAAAACTGTGGCCACCCACCAAGAAGAGCCAATGCAAAAACAAGCTTGCTTTGAAAGAGAAAAACACGTCTACCAGTGCAGTCAACAAGCACAAGGGAAGGACCCAAACAAATGGGTGCCTAGTGGACTTAAAGGCCCAATGACAAAGCATCACACGAGAAAAGAGGTTGAGATCCGACAGAGACTTTGGAAAAAATGTACCAAGAAGCAGAAGCCCTCAAGCTGAAAGAAGCCGAAGAAGCAGCTAGAAAGGCAAAAGAGGCGGAGGAACATAGACAAGCCAAGGAAATGGCTAGGGAAGAAGCACACGACCAAGGTCAAGGGTCTCCCCGACCCACTTCACTGTGTACTGAACACTAAGAAAACCCTATGCCAAGCCAACCACAATCACTAGCAGGTAAAGACACCACCACAAAGACAGAATCTGAGTCAAAAGAAGCAGAGCCGGAACAAGAGAAAGCCATCGAAGCCACGCAGGAGCGTGAACAGCAAAAGACAGATGAATCTGCACAAGTGGCTACCACTGTGCAAGAGGCTACTGCTACACATGAGCAGCAACAAGAGAAAGAACCTGAGCCAAAAAAGGAAGTGAGTCCTACACCAACAAATACCACAAAGTTTGAGCCAGCACCTTCTACTTCCACACAGCAAGAAATAGCCGAGGCATCCACAAGGCCTCAGGATGACAACGAAAAAGACCAACCCTCTACCTCCATGCAAGAAGAACCAGCAGCCACGATACAGTAGAAGGACACACAAGAGGCTGCAGGCACATCAACTCAACTGGTAAGACAGGAGGATTGGAAATCTAATGACGAGGTAATCCTACAAGTAAATGAATATGCAAGGCAGATGCAGGATATGACGGAGAGACTCCGATCAGTAGAACTTGGCCACAACACAAAGGCTAAAGAACTCGAGATGGTGATTGGCGCTCTCCAAGGAGAGTTTGAAGACAGAATGAACGTCATCACGGATCTTCAGAGTCAAGTGCAGGAGATGAAAGCCAAAGTTGAACAACATTAGCTAGCAAGAGATCGACAACAGAAAGAGATGGAAGAGCTAGGTGATCTACTCACAAAATTATCAGATGCTTGCAAGGCAAAAGACGAACAACTAAAAGAAGTTACAAATGAACTTCTTACGACAACCCTGTCAGCTCAAAAAATTCAAGTGCAGTTGGATGTTGCCGATGCCTTTTTACAATACTCTGAACAGAGAATAAATGATCAAGAAATCTTCTTACGGCAAATAAGAGAGAATCCAGCAAATAAGAGAGAATCCATCCGTGGCCTTGATCAAAGGGACATGTGAAATTTATAAAGCATTAGAGAAGAAGAACAAGGACCTCGAGCTGGAATTAAAGCTGGAGCAATCTCAGCGCAAGGACCTAGCTTTGATGCGGGTGTAGAGAGAAGAAGAGCTCCTAAAAGAAATAGCTGAGCTCAAAAGATTTAACCAGCTCATGAGGGAAGGAAAGCCGGAAACGCAATAAGAGGCAGGCCCTTTAGAGCCGCCGCAAATAGATATACCCTCAGGATCATTCGATGAATTGGAGACACAATCCACAACAGAGCTGAGTGGTGGGGAGGATTTTCATATAAATATTACAAATGCAGACATAGTGCCTATGGTCCAGCTATCAAAAGCTGAAGAGGACACACTGAAAGACAAGACCACACAAGAGGTGGATGAGCAGTGGAAGGCCGTGATGGATTGGGAGTTGAGAGTTATTCACTCTGTCAACATCACTCAACTCATTCCTAATCATATCAATGCGCAATGGCATTAGCAATCCCTGCCATACCCTCTCATAAAAGTGGAATTACTACAGATAAAAGAGAGGCTCTACAAAGACATGCAAACAGATGGTGCAGATAAAGACCACCCAAAGTGGAGGTTGAGTTGGTTGAACAAGAATCCCAGGTATTTGATTCTGTTCACAAGAGCACCTGCAGTCCTGCAAAGAGATCCCACTTTTTGTCCTGTACCCAGAGTAAGGACTTGGCAAGATCATGAGGCACTGACAAAGAAGTGGCCAACCAGGCTGAACTACCGAAGACTACCAGCTCCAGAGAAAGGACAAGCCACAGAGGAATACATGGTGAAAACCCTAACGGGTGCCATGTCTTTCTTCAAGAGTCTACCGATCTCTCTTGAGCAATGTTATATAAGATATGCCGAATGCTGCTCACCTGTATTGAAGTTTTCCATGAGCCAGAGCAAGCAGGTGCCCCGTGGATGTCATTCCTCGAGGGAAATAAAGGGTTATGCTATGATCTCAGTGGTTAGCCTTTTGAAGAAGTCATCTATGGCTTCTACGCACAGTGTATGTTCTTACCATCCCATAATATGTTGGCGTTTGAGGAAGCTTTCTACACAGGATTCTTCACTTGGCAAACGAAGATATTTGCGCCAGTGATTAGCAACCTCACCTCAAGATTTGAAGGCTACTCAATGGTGGAGCTGAAGAACGGAGTGACCATGCGGTTTCTACAGGTGCCAAATAAAGAAAGAAAAATCAGATACCAAAAGGCATTGAATGCGCTTAAAGACCGCCTCGCCAGCCGTGCCAGCCCAAAGACTATTTCAGCCCATAAAATTGTGTCAAGGGACGACACGGGCGAGGAGGGAGGGAATGTTAGTAGCAAGCTAACACGGATACCACTTTTCGGAGTTCTCTTTGTAAAACACTTATTATTTTGATAAATTGGGAATATTATAACTCCTATTTTCTCAGATAAACTCTGTAATTAATGAGCCACAGCTACAAGCTTCCAGATTATATCAACCTGTCATTACCCAGTTTTGGTAGAACTCCAAATTATTAATTTTGACCACCCAAAAACCTTGGCTAAGGTATAAAAGCCAATTTTTGTAAGTTTTGGATAAGAAATACATAGCGTGATCTAACGGCGCTCACTCCTCTCCTTCTCGCACTTCCTACTCCCTCCCGGTTGTCACATTGTAGTCGTGTTTGTTGCATTGCAACCGCAGGTCAAAGCTCTACGCATTGACGTAAGCGGTTCATAGTAATTCGTAGCTTTTGGCGTCACTGACCCGCATCCTAATTTCATCATAACTAGGAATTTACACTTTCAAATAAAAAACTAAGCATAGGTGGGGTATGGGGGCATCATTGCTAAGCATTTAGATGCATTTTGGGTCCAAAACGATTAGGTCAAAAATCCACTGCTGTTAATAATTGCGATTTTGGGACTTGATCTAAAGTGGGTTTTGAGACCATAACCATGTGTGCTTAGGTCTTATAAATATGTCCTAGAAGTTTTGTTACGTTTGGATGTCATTTGATGTTGTAACGGACGTGATTTGTTTGCCAATGAGCGATTGGCTTTTGGTGATTTCAGTCACTTGAGTGTAGCTTGAGCTAGATGCGAGTTGTTAGGTTTTTTTCGAGAGATTGACAACCTCTTGTAGCCTCTATACACTAGTCAAGTCAGATTCGTCCCATGGATTGACAAATTAATTGTGGTTCTCACTAATACTGCAATAAGATAGGATGGTGAGGTTAGACATGCGTCCCACTGAGAGTTAGAGAAGAGATCTTAAGTCTATGTAATCTTCTTCATGGTGCTAATCAAGTGGTCCTATTATGAAGCAAATCATCTTTGATACGTGCATGAGAAACAATCAAGTGGGGTTCTCACTAATACTGCAATAAGATAGGATGGTGAGGTTAGACATGCGTCCCACTGAGAGTTAGAGAAGAGATCTTAAGTCTATGTAATCTTCTTCATGGTGCTAATCAAGTGGTCCTATTATGAAGCAAATCATCTTTGATACGTGCATGAGAAACAATCAAGTGGGGAAGTCTTATGCAAGTGTTTATGAAAAGTATTTGTGAGCTTACAATCGTGCTACTTGGGATCTCAAAAATTCCATTTAGAAGCAATACTTAGTGATTAGCAAGACGGTACTGATTCAACTATGCCAAAATTGGCAAAACTTTTGGTGTCTACACCCTCAAATGTATTTAAGCGGTCTCCCCTCCCTTTTGAAACAAAAAACCATCACCTTGCCCTATTGTAAGACGACAATGTGGATAGAGGATAATGTTGTAGTCACGCAAAACTTAGTGATTAGCAAGACGGTACTGATTCAACTATACCAAAACTGGCATGGTTACAAAAAGTGTTGCATAGTTGCATACACAACAAACAACTAGGTGTATGCGCATGAGATATAGTCATTTAAAGTTTTGTTCCAAATGCCCCTGGTCCCCTTGGTAGCCATATTATCATAATGAATTTTTTTGCTCATAATAACTTATAATTTTGATTTTTAATTAGTACTTATGCTTGCGAAGAAAACTTCAACTCTCTCCACAAACACATAAAGTTGTCTCTTCCCAAACTTTTGGATCGTATTTCCACAAATCTATGATCCCTTACTCTTTCTCTTAAATATAAGGGGATATGTATAATGTCTCTCGGTTTTGGGATTGCTTGGAGTCTGAAAACCCTCTTTGCAAGGTAACTCCTGCTTGCCTTCTAGCAATTCAACCAAGTCCCATGCCTCATTCTTGACAATCACATTTTGGTCTGCTCCCACTTAACTTTGCCATCCATTTACATAACTTCTTTGTAACAAGATGGCTCACCATAGCCAATCAACATGACATAGTCCAACCTTGGCTGAAACCACTCAGGTGGATGTAAGGATCTATCAGATCCTCTCAAATCTCGACTACTACTTTTGGCCCCTATCAAATTGGAGTGTTGCTAGTGGAAGGTATATCAATATTCTTTTGAGTTTCACAAATTCTAAGGAAATTTCCTCGAACGTGACTTTTTATACTCATCCTCTTTGATAGGTTTCTTGTGCATCTTTGATTTGTTGAAGTTAACATGTGAGCATTGAATGACTTTACAAGATTTGGGATGCCAAAGATGATATCCCATCTCTCCATCTGCACCATAACCAAGAAAATACACTTTATGACTTTGCACCATAACCCAGAAAATACACTTGTGTGACTTTGAGTCTCACTTTTTATAAAGCTCTTTGGACACATGTGCATATGCCTCACATCCAAAGACGTGCAAATAATCATAGTGTGGGCTTCTTTCTATACCATAGATCCTTTGGAATTTGGTAATTGAATGGTGTACTAGGTGACTTGTTAATGATATGTACCATTGTTAGTACTACCTCTTCCCAAAAACCTTGAGTGAATCAGATTTGGCATAAAAATCATGGTTGTGACATGCTTGTTGTGAATCATTTGATTCATTATTTTTGCAACTCCATTTTAATTAGGTGTGTTAAGTGCAATAAGCTACCTCTTGATTCCTCTCTTGCTATAAAAATTCTCAAACTCCTTGGAGACCTTTTGTCCACCATTATCATTCAACAATATTTTGATCTTCTTGCATACTAATTCTCTACCAATGCTAATATTTTTTGGAAATAGGAGAGAGGTGGTCCCTTGCAACAATGAGCATCCTCTTTTGAGCTTCAATAGTGGAAGCTCTAGTAGTCTCATTGCGAGCATTTCTCTTGGGGCAAGAACAATAGCCATGTCCTTGATCCCCACACTTAAAACATTTATGGTCCTTACAAAAAGCTTCGAGCTCTTCAGGAGAGAAATGCTCGCAATGAGACTACTTTATAAACTACCTTCTCCTTGGACCGATTGTTGTTGTTGTTGTTGTTATTGGAATTGCCTTGGAAGAATTTTGGGCATTGGTTTTCCCCTTTGCATCACTCTTGTCTTTGTTTTCCATGGGCTTGACATTCCGTCTAGCCCCTTGTTGGAAATTGATGTGTGAAGCAACCATGGTGTGGTGGATTACTTCGGTATAGAACCATGCCGTTGAGAGTTGACGTACTCGGCCATCTCTTTAGGTAATCCTGCAAAAATTTGTTGCTTTTGCTCAACAAATTCTATCTTTTGAAAGAAAGTATCCTTGAGATGTAAATCCCAAAACATGTCTACATATATGTGAATAGATTTATGGGAGAGAAGCTTCAAACTGCACCATTCGGTAAGCACTTTGTCCTTTGCATCGCTTGCAAGGAATTGCTTAATGATGGAAACTCGTAGAGTTTTCCATGTCTTTGGGGCTTTGCCATTGCCACGAAGGCTAGCCAACCATTGACGAGCCAATTTTTGGAAGTGCATAGCTACATGGTGTAGCTTGGAGGACTCTGTGAAGCCCTTGTCTCCAAAGGCCACATCAAATTGCTGGATGAAGGCCAATACTTTGTCGGTACCACCAAAGGTGCCATCATAGGCGAGAAAAGAGATACTCTTTCCTCCCTCTTTGAACTTCTTGAGCTTTTGTGACCTTCTCCATGCAGGGTATGATTTGCTATGTCCTCCCCTCTTGTATTCTCTAGGAGAATAACCATAGCTTTTGTCGGAAGAGGAGGAAGGTGAAGAAGAAGGAGAAGAGGGTGACCTTTTTCTTGCCGTTTTCTTTCTTTGTTTCCTCTCTTTCCTTTTGGAGTGGCAAGGAGAAGAATTGTGGGTTGAATGTTTCCTCTTGGGAGGAGTTGGAAATCGTGGAGCCACTTCTTCAGAGGAGCTTAAAGATTCATTACTTTGTTACTCTTTGGATTCCTCCTCTCATATGGGAGAGAGTCTTCTTTTGGGGGTCTCATTAAGAGGCCTCCTAAGCTCTCTCTCCTCTTGGAGAGGAAGGGTGATCCCAGAAGCGCGAAGTTGTTGAGTAACTTCGGCTTGCAAAGCAGGTTTGCCATAGCTTGCTGCTGCAACCTTGTAACAAGATAATTGACAAATATGAGAGCATCATCATTAGCACCTTCATGTGCAAAATCAAAGTTATCAATGTTCATTCTAGTCTCTTGGTTATTATCAGCCATGTTAACTATACTTATGTGTTTACTTAGTGTATTCTTTGGCAATTCAAAACCTTAGTTGCTACTCCTTTGAAATCAACACTTAAGTGTCTACATCTACGGCTCAAATTGGTTAATTATAGAGAGTAATTGAGTGGGTCTAATATTGCAAAGTTGCCAAGGGATAGCTCCTTTCAAACTTCTTATGGCTTTATAATGGTAAAGCCATAGGCAAGTCTAAAAAGACTCCATTATTAAAACAACAGCTCTTGAGGTGTACACCCTATCCCACATAGTGGGCTCAACAAAACCAATAATAGATCCCAGTCTGACTTACCGTAATATAATTAGCAAAATCAACATTAATAGGCTACTTAAGGACCTCTCTTCTTAAGCAAGAAAAGAGAAACCAAAGGCTTTGATACCAATGTAATGGAAAAGACCTATGAACTTTGAGAATAGCGGAATTAGGAAAATTAGAGAAAGCACTTTTGTGAGGTTACTTTGGGAGCATAGAGGGTGAACTTAATTGATATTAGCAACATAAACATAGTACTTAGTTAACTTGGCACATGGTTTACTTCATATTTAGTTCCATGCAGGAAACTTTTGTTTTGGACCCACATAACTTGTCATTATTTAATATAACCTTAAAATTTAAAAAATTTTAGTTAAATCTGTATAAACATGTGGAGCTCGTATAGATAAGCTTCTTACAATATTTTTCTAGGTCTTGATATTTATTTATAAGCTCATTGTACCTATTCTTTAAAATCATTGCATACAGCTTTGCAAGAGCACCCTTTATGGACCTCATTATCTATCATGATAAGGTCAAAAGTTTAAGGAGAAATGTACAAATCTCTACGATAACTATACGAAACTCCTTCAAAATAAAAAAATTAAATTCTTTTTTAGATAGTTATTTTTTTTAAAAGATAGACACTGCATTTCATTCAAATCCTTGAAAATAGGATGCTTAGGTGTCTTGTTTTGGTACCAAACTATTGTTAAATTTTGTGCATCTCAAGTGAATGTTGAAGCTTTGGAGAGAGCTTGTTTTTCCCCCCTTCACCCCTGCCGCTCACTACGACCAAATGCCGGCCATTTATGCCTCTACCATTGATGACAAGTGGCCCTCTTACTGCTCCATGTTGCACCACCAACTTCAAACCCCCCTCCTCTCTGAACCTCCAACCCCCTCCCCCTGTGTGTGTGTCTGTGTGTTGTACCCAACATAGATAGCACCATCTCTATGTATCCATCTCCATCTCTCCCTAATTTTCTTAGGTAATCTCTCTCTCTCTCTCTCTCTCTCTCTCTCTCTCTCTCTCTCTCTCTCTCTCTCTCTCTCTCTCTCTCTCTCTCTCTCTCTCTCTCTCTCTCTCTCTCCCCCCCCATTTCTCACACTATCTCTCTTGATTTTTCTTTCCTTCCTCTCCTTTCACCTTTTCTCATTTCTGATACCCTTTGTTTATGCCCCTTCTCTCTCTCTCTCTCTCTCTCTCTCTCTCTCTCTCTCTCTCTCTCTCTCTCTCTCTCTCTCTCTCTCTCTCTCTCTCTCTCTCTCTCTCTCTCTCTCTCTCTCTCTCTCTCTCTCTCTCTCTCTCTCTCTCTCTCTCTCTCTCTCTCTCTCTCTCTCTCTCTCTCTCTCTTGTCACGTCATCACCTTAGGGAACGCTAACACCTCAGAGCGCTGTCCTCCCCTGGGCGAGGGGCAGCCCTGTGGGAGGGCGTCCAAGCCTAGCCCTGCCCTACATAACACACCGCAGCCCAGCCCTGCCCCGAACCATGACTTCGACATCGCGCCAAGCTTTGCAAACCGCCCGGGCCCCGATCACAGAGTGAGTACATAGTAAGCCCGCTTCTCTTTCTTCTCTCTGGGGAGCTGCAGCAACGTGACTCCACCTGCTTCACAACCCGCCCGGGCTCGCTCACACAGGGAGTCTCCGAACCCTACACAGTGAGCCCACTTCTCGTTCTTCTCTCTGGCAAGCTGCAGCAACGTGACATTAAACCCTACATGGGGCTTGCTCACACAGTGAAGTGAGCATCTCTCCAATTTGGAAAACCACAAGCACAGTGCCCCATGGGCTACAGAGAACCGAACTTCTAGGGTTCTAGGGTTTTTACACTGTCCACACAACACTTAAAGATTCACCTACCGAGCCATGTCCTCCTTCAACACGCTGACCCCTAGCACACGCAAGAGTTTTCTTGTTCTGGTAGCCGCACCCAAGAAGGACCCCACCGCTCACCAAGACGCGAGGATCATAGCCCTCGAGGCTCAGATCCAAGCACTCGTTTCAGAGAATGATGCACTCAAACAACGCTTGAATAAGCTTGAGAATGCGGCAAAGGAGAACGCAACTCTACTTGCAAAGAATCACAAAGTCAAAGTTTCTCTCAATGAGACTGTCAAGGTGGCTCAACAAGAAGCAAATGCGGCAACACATAAGAAGATCGACATCAAAATCCAAGCAACCTTACAAGAATGTTGGCTAAAAGACTCACTTTCCCTCAAGATCAGAATTGGAGGACTCTCTTCACCCTGGTGCACCGAGGAGGAGGACACCCTCGAAGAAGCCATCACCAAGCTTAATGACACTCTTCAACCAATCAACATCGAGCCTGACACCATCTCTTGGATCAACGACACGCATAGGCATATACCACTTGGCCAATGTATCCTCACTTTCAAAAACAAAGAAGAGCAGACACAGCTGCTACGCCAATCCCACCATCTCAAAGGGACAAAGCTCTGGATTGTCGAGGAATTGACTACAAACCAACTCAAGCTTAAAGTAAGTGAGCTTAAAAAGGTGCATGAAACACCTAAAAAAGGTAAATGGGCAGTCTACCGTGGCTGTAAAGCCATCAACCAGGAGTTTCGAACTCCCAAGCCAGCTCCGCCTTCACCTGACCCCCCTTAGGATTTTACTCTTGATCTTATACTCCTTCCCCCTTGATGGACCCTCAGCCCCTAACTGATATGTATCCAACGCCTTCACTCCAAAAGAACAAATGTAATGCTTTGTTTTGGTCCCATAGGTCATATTTGACCTCTGTGGATGATAATTAATCTATCATCTCTCTCTCTCTCTCTCTCTCTCTCTCTCTCTCTCTCTCTCTCTCTCTCTCTCTCTCTCTCATCTTTGTACATTAGAGAGGGGTGGGTATAGAATAAGCATGATCGTATGACACACTGCATCCCTTTTTTTTAGCCTTTCATATTCGATCATGTAATGCATTCTAAATCAAACCAAATAATCTTTGGCATTATGTTCAAGGAATCACACATGACATTGTGTTTGCTATATTTTTGTATGATTGCAATATCATAATTAGCTAAGAAGTATTTATAGCAACCGTGCTTGGTCGATAGATTTGGCTGCATTTGGAACTAACTCAAGGATGAGAGAGAGAGAGAGAGAGAGAGAGAGAGAGAGAGAGAGAGAGAGAGAGAGAGAGAGAGAGAGAGAGAGAGAGAGAGAGAGAGAGATTGTGTATGCTTGTGTGTGTGTGTGTGTGTGTGTGTGTGTGTGTGTGTGAGCGAGCAATAAATAGACAAATAGATTCTATTATCATCCTCAAAAGTCAAATATAACCTATGGGAACAAAGATACATATGATGTACTTTGTATGGGGCTAATAAGTGATTCTCAATGCTCCAAGATTGTGGTGATGAGAATCACATAGAGAGCCCACATTGTAGCTCGGAGAGAAAAGTATGTAGGTCTAAGTCTTGGTAGCTAAAAGTGTGAGGGGAGCAGGTTCAGATGTGAACAAATGTTGAGCACTCTAGTAGTGTGGTACTTATACTCTCAACTTACATTGAGCATAATGTGCATAGTTGATGTGACTCTTTTCCATTTTCCCAATGCCCCATCTCACATTGAGGGGAGTGGGAGCTAAGTCGGATGGTTGAGATAGTGCGTATCATTGACAAGGGGATAGGCTCAAGCATATAACGGTGAGTAAAATCTCCTTTTTTAGTGAAGAACTGACTTTTATGTTGGGGGCAATGTGGGTGGTGTAATGTATGACGTATGACGTATTAGATTCCTTTGACTCCAAAGTACATTGGTGTGTGTGTGTGTGTGTGTGTGTGTGTGTGTGTGTGTGTTCCAATAAAAATATAACATAAACACCAAAGAATTCTTTCAAATTACAAAAGACTCTAGAAACTATGTCAGTGAAAAGATGGTATAATTCCCATTCATAGTACAGAACCGATTTTATACATAAGTACAAGAAGAGTTCAGAGCCTGAAGATATAATTCCCATTCATAGTACAGAACCGACTTTATACATAAGTACAAGAAGAGTTCAGAGCTTGAAGATATATAAATCCACCATCTTCAATCCAAGGAACTTTGAAAACCATAGTTGAGAAGGTAACCCTCACCTGCACCCATGGAAACAACACAACTTTCAGTTAGCATTGGCACCGGTGGAAAGGCATCATACATATCTTGTGGGGCCGTCTAATCTCCTTCTACCATTACTATAGATGGACTAGGCTCTGCATAGGGTGTAGCAGACACTAATGCTTGTTCATCTATGAATCCTTCAGAATGCATGTACTTTACAGGCACTGCATTATGTCCTGGATACGGAGGTTGTTGTCCCAACATAGGTTGAGGTACCCATTGGTGGTCTCTAAGCTTGGGCCATATTAGGCTAATATTTGTACATTGGTTGTCCTTGTGGCCTCATGGGCACGTACTAAACATTCCCATCATACTTTGGTCTGAAGTAGCACTCACGGGTCTCATGGTTGGTTCATTTACCCTCGATTGCACACCATTTTTGTGGCCTAATTGGTTGTCCCTGTGGAGGTATTCCTTGTCCTGGTCCTCTCATAGGTGCTTTTTGCATGTTGTTCATCCTTTTTAGCATATCTTCTATGGATGAGAGTGGTGCCGCAGCAGTTGTTCCCACTTGTGCTGGTTTTGTGGACGTTGTCTTCTCGCTTTGGTTATCCTTAGGGACATCTTCTTCATTGAATATCTCGTAATTGTCTCCTAGGTCAATAGCATCAGACACACACGCTTCTAGGGTTGTATGCTTTTTACTATAGAGTATAGCATGAAGTTCTTTGTTTAGAAATCCCTCCGGAAACAAAGATACCAGTCGTTCTTCTGCAGGTATCTCCATCTTTGGGCATCTGGCAATGTATTGTTTCATTTGAGCTGCACAATCCCTAACAGATTCACCATGTTTTGTTTAAAGTTGTAGATTTGAGCTACCGTATTATGTTTGATCCCCGTTTTGGAACAAGCAGCTACAAATCCTTGAGCTAATGCGTTCAAGTCCATGATTGACCTTGGTGAAATGTTTTGGAACCATGTCAATGATTTTCCTTCTATTGTCATTCCAAACCCCTCAAATTGAGTATGGAAATCGAATATACGCTCTGCTCTTAGCACTTGCTTAAAGCTTGCTAAGTGGTCGTATGGATCCCTTGATCCACTATATGTACATGGATCGAAATGGAACTCAGTATTTACAAGTCAAAAACCCTAATGTGATAGACAAATGGGGGTTAGAAGTAAACACCATAATCCCAGTTATGTCAGCAAAAGAAGGACCACCAATTTTAGAATTCGAAGGATACGATCAAGTAGACTTGAAGTCTTTGAAACGGCTTAGTACGGATAATCCTAGGATCGGAGTCGATTGTTCGGAAGATAGAAACTTAAAGGTCTTCTGTGGACTTCTCATGCCAAACCAGGACAATTAACGGCGATGAAGATCATCTATATCTTCAAGATCAAAGATAAGGGATCAGCAGACCTACCAACCTACCTGTTTAGGGATTGTTATAAAAACTTTGTTATGATGACTCTTGAGGAGGTAGAACAAACCAAATACCAAGGGTATTCCATCCGGGATTGGATATTGGGGCAAGGACCAGAAACAATTTCAAGAGATGAACACCGTGAGAGATCATCTGAGAGTAATGTGAAGAAACCAGAAACCACCTCATCACATAGAAAACCGGGTGACACTAAGGCCAGTCCAGGGCTACATGAGTCACTATTTCCAACAGACTGGTTTGAAGGACTCGGAATAGGACCAACTCCTAGAAGACCTAGAGTTGAACCAAACAGACGCGTCAGACAAACTTATTTACCCTTGTAGATGTCACCCAACTAAATTTCTTTCAAAGATAATAAGAAATAAGAAAGGTGAAGCTACTCAATTACTCAAATATGGTTTCATTTATAGGAAAAAAAACCATTTGGAGATCCTTTTGCTTTGCAAGATCTCATGAGATTAGGTCGGAGACGAGTTTTATGGGGTAATTTAGCCTCAAAGTGGACCACATATACCTGCTTCTTGACTTTATAGAGTTTGGCATTAATTGTCACTATTTTTTCAGGGTCAGTGACAGTGCTTATGCATGCAATCAATCTATACTTTGGATTCACCTGTAACATAAAAGGTTGTTAGTAAGTAAGTTCTACTCCTTCCTAGACAAAACCACATGTAAGATAGTAAATATAAGTATTATTCCCTTATACAACATATAGAAGGGTATTTTGTGGTACCATATTTCTTATAACACTAGGAAAAAAGAGCCAATGTGGCCCATACCACCAATGTAATAAGCGCCAACTTACACTTTTCACGAGCGGCTGATTTGCAGCCATATCTACAATAATCCACCACTTTATACATCCATACTCTCTGTTCATACATATGCCAAGCCATTGTTTATTACCGAATACGTAGGTCAAATTTACCATATAGGGTCTTTTACCAAGTTTTAAGAAGACCTTTAAGCTTTTAAAGACACCATTCATCCAGTATTGTAGGAGGCTACTCTCCTTCCATGTTAAAACAATCTGAGTTAATGACAAGACCATCTATATGCATCGACAAAAAAAAAAAACCAAAACCCTACATTTTGAAAGGCAATCTCAAACCAAGGCCGCATATACACACTGTTACACTTCTTAATGATTTATCAATAAAAGGAAATCATTTCCTATAGAAAAATAAACCAACCATGCCTTAGCCATGAAAAGGCTCAGTAGAAGTCACATTACAATACAGAAATGAGGAATAGTACCATAAAATCAAGTGAATAACACCACATCATTTGGATAGTAGTCCATAACTCACCTGAGATGTAGTCGAAGCAGCCAACTCTACGATAGCTTGCTTATCTTTGCCTTTAGCCATATAGCCAATTACTAAACCCTACACCCTTGTGGGTGAAACCCTCGCACTCTCAAAGCACACAAGTACTCACATGCTCACTAGAGACACACGTACCAATGCTAAGTGAGCAAAAATGCTCACCTTTATAGTGATGGGAGCCAATGGCTGTTTCCCTTTACAGCCATGTGGTAGGCCAGCTTCAAGAGGAAGAGGATACAGTACTGCCACATCATTAAGTGGCCACATTCTTTCTGATGAGTAGTGAGGCAGGCCCAGTTTCTACAATATCCTCATCTTGTACAGAGAATAGGGGATGGGAGAGATAGAGAGATAAAGAGAGGGGGTGAGAGAGAAGGGGAAAGAAGAAGGCATTAGAAAGTACAGTATTGTAGACTACAGTAGGCCATTGTGGTTTAACACAAAAGAGGGAAAAAATGACAGAGCGAGGCGCCCACCTTTCTTCATAGCTCTTTAGTTATCTACTAATGGCTAAAGGCTTCTTTAAGGCACCTCCTAAAATATCACTTACTGGATTTACTCCAGTTATTCACCCAAGGCTCCTTAGTGTTGGAATTAGTGTTGCAGAGAAATGCACACAGCTTGGAGAAGATGAAGGAAGCTCAAGGCACACAATAGAGAGTGTTTTTCTTAGTATGCAATGGAAAGATAGATAGCCCTAGAGTGATGGGCGTATATATAATGCTCGGGGGAAAAAACCTCCTAAAGAGGGAAAAAATGCCCCGGCAGTCCTAGTGTGTTCACATGTGGTAGTGATGTGTGTTCACACACATCACTACCACATGTATAATGTAACAAATCCCCCCCGGGAGTGATGCGGTGAACGAGATCTAGGACATGAGTAAAGGGAAGTGCCATGCCCTAAGGACATGATCAGTTCACAAAGGGGAGTAAGCCCAAATCTTTGCGGAAAGCTTCAAGCTTCTCACGAGACAATGCCTTTGTGAAAAGATCTGCAAGGTTGTTCTGTGTTGGCACATAAGCCAAGCTGATCTCTCCTGTTGAGAGCCTCTCCCTGACATAGTGCTAATGCACCTCAATGTGCTTTGTGCGAGCATGAAAAACTGGGTTCCTCGCAACTGCCAATGCGCTCTGATACCAATTGTTGGAATTAGGGTTGCAAAGAAACGCACACAGCTTGGAGAAGACGAAGGAAGCTCAAGCCACACAATAGAGAGTGTGTTTCTTAGTATGCAATGGAAAGATAGATAGCCCTAGAGTGATGGGCGTATATATAATGCTCGAGGGAAAAAACCTCCTAAAGAGGGAAAAAATGCCCCGGCGGTCCTAGTGTGTTCACACACATCACTACCACATGTATATGGTAACACTTAGGTTAATTATTCCCCAGATAAAAGTACCACAAGGATATTAACACACAAGGATACACAAGGGGGGGGGGGGGGGGGGGGGGGGGGGGGGGAGAGAGAGAGAGAGAGAGAGAGAGAGAGAGGGAGTTTTGGAGAGAGAAATGTAATGTGGGAGGGGTGAAGTGCAAAACATTAAAATTTGTAAAATTTAACAGATTTTCTTAAAGGCAAGCTCAAAATCTATCAGGGATTTTTCATTTTTAATCGGCTCAAAATACATTAAACCTTGGTTTTATAGATACTATGTGGATGAGTATTTGTAAAAACCAAGGTTTAATGTATTTTGCACGGGTTAAATTTTTAAAATCTTAAGTATATTTCAAGATTTCCTTGAAGAAAATCTTCAAAATCTCACAAGTTTTAGAATAACCGACAAGTGTTTGTTGAGAGTTTTAAGCGTGCCCTTATTTTCTTCAAGTAGGAAAAATGTTGCCCTAAAGCCTTGCATCAACACATTCAATTCCTTCTTCTTCTTCTTCTCTCTCTCTCTCTCTCTCTCTCTCTCTCTCTGTCTCTTCAGTCCCTCCTTGTTGACTACCCTCATTCTCTCTCTTTGGTCCCCTCCCCACTTCATATCCCCCCTGCTCATTGGATTTCCCCTTAGCAATATCACTAGTTGAGAAGTGGGGAATAAAGGAACCTCTCTCTCTCTCTCTCTCTCTCTCTCTCTCTCTCTCTCTCTCTCTCTCTCTCTCTCTCTCTCTCTCTCTCTCTCTCTCTCTCACACACACACACACACACACACACACACACACATTCTAATGATGCACTCTGGTTGATATATATCACACTATAGTATGTACAAAAGGCTTGTTGCCTTCACATTATTAGTGTTGTGCCGTTTACTAAAGTTGAGATTCTGGTAGGGATATGGATAGATTTGGTTCATACTCTAGAGAGCTAGTGGGGTGCTTGAGGAGGCTCCTCTAAGGAGGTAGGGAAGTGCAAACAAGCTTTTCTATGGTGTTAGTTCAAAACACATGCTCTTTTCTCATTCTAAAGGGGACAAAAAGACTAGCATTATGCTCCACCCGATCCCAAGTGTTTATATTATGCTAACATGAGACTAACATCAAGCCTGAGAGGGCTTAATGTGCACCCCTATCTGATTGATCCAACAATGTGAACAGGTTGGATAATCTTATCATTGAGAAGAATTTTTGAAATAGGTCCCTGACACAACATAAAAATACATGTGCGCATCCTAAGGCCAAAGCCCATTGTAGTTAAGGTATTGGATATGGAAAAAGATTAATTTCTTATCTAAACCTAATTGCCTTGACTATACTCTCTCTCTCTCTCTCTCTCTCTCTCTCTCTCTATATATATATATATATATATATATATATATATATATATATATATATATATATATATATATATATATATATATATATATATATATATATATATATATATATATAAAAGAGATAGCATGGATGAGGGATATTTTTAGAGAGAGGGATGGAGGGAGAGACAATGAGGAAGGGTGTGGGAGAGGGATGCAGGTAGACAACGAGATGGTGGGAGGAAAGAGAGAGAGTGGACATGTTTAGAACATAGGAGAGATATAGAAACAAAGGGATAGATAGTGAAACTTAGAGAGAGTGAGCGAGGAGGAGTTGAATCATTGAGAGACATGGGTTAGAGGGAAAGGGGACAAGCAAAACAAGGGGAGAAAAAGACACAAGGGGAAGAGAGAGAGATAGAGAGGGGGTGCGTTGATGGTCAAATGGGGAGAGAGGAAAAGAGAGAGGGGGAAGTGAGAGTAATAGAGATGATGGAGAGAGAGAGAGACAGAGAGAGATTATTATCATCCTCAAAGGTCAAATATGACCCATGGGACCAAAGATAGATGTGATATACTATGTGTGGGGATGATAATTGCTTATCAATGCTCAAGGATCTTGGCGATGAGAATCATAATGGAGAGGCCACACTATGATTAAGAGAGGAAAGCGTGTTGGTCTAAGTCATGGTTGAAGAGGTGAGGGAATCAAGTTCGGATGAGAACGAGAGCTGAGTACTCTAGTAGTGTGTGATACTCAAATCTTCAAACTTGTAGTGAGCATAATGTGCATAGTGGATGGGACTCTTCTCCATTGCCCCAATACTATGCACATGAGTGAGTGAGTGAGTGAGTGTGTGTGTGTGTGTGTGTGTGTGTGTGTGTGTGTGTGTGTAAGAGAGAGAGTGAGTGAGAGTGTGTGTGTTTAAGTATGAAAAATCCCTTCATAATTGAACCATACTTAGACAATTGTATTAAATAATATATTAAATAACAATGTTTTAAAACAAAATGTCATAAGACTCAATTAATATTTCATATACAGCAATACAACATTCTGTATCTAATGGATAATACAGTTATTTAGATCATAAATTTGATCTCTGATCATCATAAATTGATATCTTAATGTTGTATCTCTGTGTGTCCACCCTTTGGGATGAGCTTCCACTACATCTACATGGAGAAGGATCCAGCTGTTACCTGCATCCATACAAAAACATTCAGTTAGAACTGGCTATGTTTGTGCGTTTTGCAGGTGTCGACACTGGATCCAGTTGTCATCCATGTCACACCTGTAGACCTAGTTTATAGCTTACCCTTAGGATTGACTATTAAGTTAAGATTTCACGTAGGATAACCTTTGAATGTATATGCATGTGTACCCTAATAATCACCGAGCTCCTTCAAAAAAAACCACTAGTGTCGATTACCATATTTGATGCAAATACCTATGTATTTATGGGTTATCAATAAATGTAGAACACCTGGCAAAAATTGGACAGCATCTCCTTTGTAATTTGAGTAATATTTCAAAAAACTCAATTTATGCCATCTCCCAACGAGATCCTCCATAGGAGGTTTAGGGCTTCAAGAATTAAAATATATCCCATGTATAAAAAACTAGCAGTATATCCCATGTTACTAACTCAAAAATATGGTAGCATCCTCAAAACATATTAGAGACTAACATCTTGTTTGTATCTCAAAAAGGATTCCAAAAAACATATCCTGAATTCTTTATATGTTTATGTAATGATAACCAATCCCAAGAATAACAAACACGTGTAATATCATAAACACCCTGTAAGACTGTCCATTTGCAAAGATAATTACTATCCCTTACCTTGGATAGTAGCTTAAAACATACGGTATTCTCAAGGTTTTCTTTAATGATTAAGTCATCAGCTACATTATTCATGAGGTAGAAGCTTGTCAAAACATAATGCAATGAATGAAATATCAATATGTCAAATATACCCAATCTGAGCAGTCTCCTAAAATAATTTTCCATCAATGTCTACTCCCATGTTATCCGGACCTATGTCATATTATTAGATAATCTTGCAAGTTCATAATTTATGAAAATTCGGCAGCATCTCCCTTGTATTTTGAATAAGGTTTCAAAAAATCTCCAACAAACTATACCATCTCACCAAGAGACCCTCACAGGAGGATTAAGGCCCAAGTTACCTTACCATAATGCTTATAAACGTCCAAGTTATCTTACCATATAAAGCTCCCAAGTTACCTTACCATACGAAGTAGAAGACTTCAATGTTTTTTTCTCATTCTTCATACAGAGCCACCAGACAGTGTATCATAACGATCACATTATAAAAAAGCTTTAAACGACTTCCTAATCGGTATATTCCATCTCTTGCATGACCCTCCACGGGAGGTTTCAAGGCGTTCCAACCAAATGCTAAAGTATATATACCTGCAGATGTTATGAACGTAGATCATGTTCTTCCAGTCAATTCATTCTAAAATTAAAAAATGCATATATAGGTTTAGGAAATAAACACCAAATGAACATATAATTTTGAATACATGAGAGCTAGCACAGCCTGTTCTAAGTAGGTACATGTGCACCTACCTGATGGACATTTCGCTTTAAGAATTAGAGTCGGATATAGTAGACCGCTTTCTTCAAAATCAGGTTGTGATGGCATCACGTTCCGTGTGTGCTTCCATCAACTTCCATATGCATTCTTGATTTGTTTACTGAGACGATGTGATTACTCCAATTGCCTACCTTTGTCAGAGTCACAAAGTGCATGTACTCATCTATGTGTGAATGTGTATCGCAAGCCATGAAGGAACAGATTGAGAATCGATATGTATTATGACATGAGGAAGCGTCGATACCTGACTGTGCAATGCCATGATAAGTTTATCTTGCAAGCAAGTCGATTTCATGCCAAGAGAAACATCAGCAATTCTAAGATCATGCCAAGACGCACAACAGCAAAGGTGTGGTATCACCTATGGGTGCGAGATAAGGGAGACAAAAAATGTGCATCTGTGACATCCTATATTTACGGTATTTATGCATGTGTGTGTGTGTGAGCTCATGTGTGTGTGTGTGCGTGTGTGAAATTTCCCCTGCCAAGCGAAAAATGCAAAGTCAATCCATAGGATTGCCTGGTGCATACCATTCCCAGCATGGCATGCGAGCTGAGCGAGAAGGATAGAACATGTGTGTGTGTGTGTGTGTGTGTGTGTGTGTGTGAAGGGAAGGGAGGGAAAGGTTTTCGAGACTGCTTGCACAAAAACATACCTGCAATCTGATACGAGCAAATCGTTGGGAAATTATTATGCGAGGTATACCAGTATGGCTGAAGAACAGTGTGCATCCCACAAGGCCTATTGAACAAGCTAAAACTTGAAGGGTTGGGGTTGCCTAGAAACCATACCCTCGCCATGTACGAGTGGACACAGCTGGTGAAGATAAGACGAGCAGGAGATGGGCCGAGCTGGCAGAAGCTGGACCACATTGAAGTATGTGACAAAAGGCCAGAGGGATCCAAATAACCCCACATCCTTAGTTGTCTATTTTTACCGAAGCTTGGTATCTATCCCTTGCTCGATACTTTGCTCATGTGCTACAAGTTCAATGATACATCCACTGCAAGTTAAGTGCATGTATGGTGAACCTATGTTTTCCTCTATTATACATGTTATCACATGGGGCACAACTACACCCACTTGGAATTGGTAATCCATAAAAAATGTGACCCTTAGATTTTGTTTTGGACCTAGACTTCCAAAGTCAGTTTTAAGAAAAAAGCTTTTTCGTCTTGCAATAGTGAGAGATTGTGAGAACACCTGGGGAGTATCCTAGTATGCACCCGATCATCGGAGGATCTCATATGGAAAGTCCAGCTGGGTTAGTATGGATTGTATCTCGCGGTCGAGTAGGTAAAAAGCTACCTCCGAGACATGAGCACAAAAAAAGTACAGACAGATAGACAAAGGGAACCTCCTTAATCTTGAGATAAGGCCAATTAATAAAAAAAGGTTATATTGCCATGCAGTTGAGCAAATAATCAGCCTAGAAGATATTTATATGTAGTGTGGGGCAAATTTTGAAGGATTTACCTGTTTAAATGTGTGTATGTGTGTGTGTGTGTGTGTGTGTGTGTGTGTGTGTGTGTGTGTGTGTGTGTGTGTGTGTGTGTGTGAACCAGATAGCGAGAGCGAGATTACTAAAGAGGAAAGAGGTTAGACAAGGGTTAGTCAAGGAATTGTCAACTAGATAAGTGTGTGTGTGTGTGTGTGAGAGAGAGAGAGAGAGAGAGAGTGAGAGAGAGAGAGAGAGAGAGAGATTGGAGATTTCACGAGGGAGGGAGGGGAGAGAACGAATGGGTAAGAGAGAGGAAATAAGTGAGTGAGAAAGAGACATGGAGGTAAGGGGAGATAGAGAGCAAAAGAGATATGTAGTGGGCACTGTTATGATAGGACGTAGCTAAGTAGATGTTAGAGTAATTTACTTAATTGAGAGAGATAATTTTCACTCATGAGAGATTATAAAGTAGAGAAAGAGAGAGAGAGAGAGAGAGAGAGCACACACGATATACGTGGTTCACCCAATGTGGGCTACATCCACAGGAAAGAAACCACTCAATGGCTTTAGTACTTCAAACAAGAAGTAGGTTACAAAGGGATTATACCCTTAATAGAGCTCCCACCTTGCTTCACTCTAACCACCTCACATCAACTTCATAATGCATTTTGTGTGTACAAGAGGCCTCCTTTTATAGGACAAAGAGATGCCCTCTCTCATGAGAGACAGCCGTGTGTAGCCATCCGTGTGTAGACAAGTCTAAGTTGGACCCTCCAATGCACCCATGTGTGGCCTCCCTTGAGAAGACAAGTCCACCTTGAAATTGGCCACCGGCCATTGAATTCAGCCACCAGCCAACCGACCAACCGATCGATCGTTTTTCGACCAATTTTCGACCATCGTCCGGCCATAATATTCCTACGAAAGAGGAATATTTTGACGTGAATTTTTAGTTTTTGGACGAGTGATTTTTCTTTACGCACAATGGCTTCTCCTCATAATGGGGGCCTTACAAATGTGCGTTGTCAATACAAAAAATTACAAGGGGTAAATCAGACTCCATACTTAACAATCTCCCACTTTGAGATTGATCTCCACACCAAACCTGTGACTGCTTTCCATATTGGCGTTTTATCCTTGAATGCCGATTGAAGATGAGCAAAAGCTCAAATTCTCCTTGTTGACTATCTTTGTAAACATGTCTGCAAGAGTTTCACTTGTATGCACCTTTCCTAGCTTTTGTTGTTCCTCTTCCAAAAGAGTACGTATGAAGTGATATCTCACCTCAATGTGCTTTTTCCTTGAGTGAAAGGCTGAATTCTTTGCAAGATGAATGGCGCTTTGATTGTCATTGTACAAGACACAATTGTCTCGCTTGTATCCAAGCTCCTCCAAGAATCTAGGAAGCCACAGAATCTCTTTGCTTGCCTCCGTCATTCCTACATATTCTGTTTCTGTAGGAGAAAGTGAGACCACTTTCTGTAGGTTTGAATCCCAGCTTACTGTTGTGTCTCCAACTGTGAATACATAGCCAATAGTGCTCCTTTGAGTATCTTTGTCACCTGCCATATTTGCATTAGCTACCCTTGCAAGAAATAGTCAGTGCCTCCAAAATGCAAAGCATTCATGGTTGTCCCCTTTAGATACCTAAGTATCCACTTCACAGCTTGTCAATGCTCTTTACTTGGATTATCCATGAACCTACTCACAACTCCCACTATATGTGCAATATATGGCCTTGTCCAGACCATAACATATACTAGAGAGCCTACCGCTGCAGCATATGGAACTTTAGACATATAGGCTATCTCCTCTTGTGTCTTGGACACATATCCTTGGTTAGTTTAAAGTGACTAGCCAAAGGTGTAGAAATTGATTTTGCATCTAGCATTGCAAATCTTCCTAGTACCTTCTTAATGTAATCATCTTGAGATAGCTTTACTATCTTCTTTGTTATATCCTCATACTGAGTATCATCTTTGCAACACCTAAATCTTTCATTGAAAGATTAGAAAACTCCTCTTTTAAGTCTTTGATGTCCTACATGTTAGCACTTGTAATCAGCATGTCATCAATATACAACATTAGGATGATGAACTTCCCATCTTCCAAATTCTGTGTAGACGCAGTGATCTAAGTTGCATCTTCTAAATCCGTGATCCAACATCCATCGATCAAACTTCAAGTGCCACTTTCTTGATACTTGTTTTAAACCATACAAACTCTTCTTTAATCTACAAACCATTTTATGGGCCTTGCGTTTTACTTTATATCCCTTTGGTTAAAGCATGTAAATTTCCTTCTCTAAATCCCCGTGAGGGAATTCTGTATTTATATTTTTTTGCTTAAGATTTAAATCATGAGCAGTCACAAGGCTTAAGACAAGCATAATTGAGTTCATTTTTACAATAGGAGAACATATTTCATTGAAGTCAATACCTTTCTTTTGAGAAAACCCTTTTACCACAAGCCTGGACTCGTACTATTTTTTCCACTTTCTTCTTCCTTCAACTTATACATCCATTTGTTTTGCAGTGCCTGCTTACCTTTAGGCAACTCAACCAAATCCCATGTTGGGTTGTGATGTAATGAGTCCATCTCCACTTGCATGCTCTTCATCCCTTCTTCTTTGGATTCGTGTTGCATAACTTCTCCATATGATTTCGGTTCTCCAAAATCTAAGACCAAGAGATGGTTGAAGGAAGGAACAAACCTTTCTGAAGGTCTACTTTCTCTTGTGGATCTTCAGGGAATAGGTTGAGGCTTCTCATTTGGTTGATGTTGTTGCACGTTGTCTTTGTTTGCACTCCTTGAGTCTTCACTGTCCTCAAGCTCCTTGTACTCATCACCTATTTCTTTTGTTTGTTTTCTTTCCAAGTAATCTTTGTACATATTTTATTCATTGAAAATTACATCCCTACTTCTAAAGATTTTACCATCTTCAACATTCCATAGGTGATACCCAAAGTCAGCTTCTCCATAGGCAATGAAGAAACACTTTTTGGGCTTTTCTTTGACCTTAGACATCTATCTATGTGCATGAAAACCTCACACCCAAACACTTTGAGAAATACATAATTCATCGGTTACCTGTCCATGCCTCTTCTGGAACTCCCCAATCCAATTTCTTTGAGGGTGATAGGTCAATCAAGTACATAGACGTACTTAGTGCTTCCACCCAAAGCTCAAGAAATAGGCCTACATATAGCTGCATGCTTCATGCTCGCTCTATGATTGTTATGTTCATCCTTTTGGAAATGCCATTTTGTTGAGGTGTCCTTGGGGTTTTTCTTTGCCTTTGAATGTCATTCTAGCACAAAAGCTTTCAAAATCTTGGCTGCAATATTCGCCTCCATTGTCGGATCTGAGCTATTTAACCTTGGTACCTACTTCATTCTCCACAAAGGCTTTCCACCTTTGAAATATGGTAAACACATCGGATTTATTCTTCATTACATAAACCCATGTTTTCCTAGTCTCATCGTATATGAATGTTACATAGTATAATGAGCCACCAAGTGATGGTGTACTTGAAGGACCCCAAACATTGAAATGACCAACTCAAGTTTTTTATTTTTTCTTTCATTTCTTGATTTTTAAAATTTACCCTGTTTTGTTTACCATGAACACAATCTTCACAGAACTCTAAGTCCACTTCTTTCAAACGTTATAGAAGCTTCTTTGATTAAAGGATATGCATTCCTTTGGCACTCATATGCCCAAGCCGGTAGTGCCACATCGCATTGTCGACTTTTGTAGCTATTGCACAAGTTGAAGATTGTGTGCTGACAGTACACAAGTAAAGTGTACCAATATTTTCTCCTTTGGCAACCACCAAAGATCCCTTTGAGATCTTCTAGCATTTGTTTCCAAATCCAATGTTGTGACCTTCATCATCCAATTTTCCTATAGAGATCAAGTTTTCACAAAGAGAATCCACATGCCTAACATCTTTAAGCTTCCATTCATTTCCATTAGTAGTTTTGACACAAATTGTATCTTTGCCAACAATTTCACAAGCTTCATCATCTCCCAAGAAAAAATATCCAAAATTACCTTTTGGTGTAATCTTGGAAATGCTGCTTGTGCGGTGTCTCATGGAATGAAGCCCTGGAATCTACTATCTAGGAATAAGACACATTGTCTAATGAGATATTTAGAGCATCTTGCTCTACTTTACCTGCCACATTGGCCTCCGATGTTGGCTTGTTGTCTTGAGACTCCAACTCCTTCTTCTTCTCGAACCAGCAATACTTCTTGACGTGGCCCTTCTTGCCACGGTTCCAACATTCAAGAACTAACTTTGTGCGTGACTTGCTCCACCTTGAGCGATCACAACCCTTTTGGTTTTTGAACCTCTCCTTAGGCCTTCCTCTTGTTTCCACTGACAATGCAGCACTTGATGATTCACCTATGCTTCTCCTTTGCATTTCCTCGTTTAAAAGAACACTCGCAACATCATCAAACTTAAGAGTTTTTGTGTCAGAGACAGAGTTACTGACAGCCACCATCACAAGGTTGTCCCCACTATTCGGTAGAGACGATAGTATAAGGAAGGCTTGCAAGTTGTCATCAAAATTGACATTCACCGATCGAAGTTAACTTATGTTGGTTTTAAAGTCATTTAGATATTCTGCAATTGAACGATTTTCTACCACCTTTAGATTGAACAAGCATTGCATGAGAAATACTTTATTCGATGCCGATGGTTTCTCGTGGAGGCCATTAATTGACCTCATCAAGTCCTCTGTGGTCTTTATCTCCAAAACGTTGAAGGACATTGTTGACGCCAAGCTTAGCCGGATTGTTCCTAATGCCTTTCGGTCAAGGACAATCCATGCTTCATCTGCCATTGTTGCGGGCTGCTTTGCAAGACCCCCTAGTGGAAAATAAAGGTCCTTCTAGTAGAGATAGTCTTCAATCTGCATCTTCTAGTGTTGGTAGTTCTTATCGTTGAACTTCTTGATCTTGAGCTTCCCTTTCTCCGCCATTACTGCCACTCAATTCAAGGAATCCTTTCCTTGAGATACTTTAGCTACGAGAAAACCTTGCTTTGATACCGGTTGTTAGGAAATATGATGTAGCCGAGTAGATATTAGAGTAGTTTACTTAATGGAAAGAGATAATTTTCACAGACGAGAGATTATAAAGTAGAGAGAGAGTACACACGATATACTGGTTCACCCAATGTGGGCTACATCCATGAGAAAACAACCACCTAATGGTTTTAGTATTTCAAACACAAGAAGTAGGTTACAAAGGGATTATACCCTTAATAGAGCTCCCACCTTGCTTCACTCTCACCACTTTACATCAACTTCAAAATGCATTTTGTGTGTAGAATAGGCCTCCTTTTATAGGCCAAAAGGGTTGTCCTCTCTCATGAGAGGCAGCCGTGTGTAGCTGCCCTTGTGTAGACAAGTCCAAGTTGGACTCTCCAATGCGCCCATGTGTTGCCGCCCTTGAGAAGATAAGTCCGCCTTGCAATCGGCCACCAATCATTGAATTCGGCCACCGGCCATTCACTTTTGACCTCCGGCCAACCGACCGGTCATTTTTTGACCACTTTTCGGCCGCCATCCGGCCATAATATTTCAGCAAAAAAGGAATATTTTGGCATGAATTTTTGGTTTTTCGATGAGTGATTTTTCTTCACGCACGATGGCTTCTCCTCATAACGGTGGCCTTAAAAATGTGCGTGTTTAATACAAAAAATTACAAGGGGTAAATCAAGCTCCATACTTAACAGTCACAAGTTAAAGAGGCGAGTTTGGGGAGGAGGGCAAGGGGAGGGTGAGAGTAGGAGAGAAGCAGGTGACGGATAGGGAGGATGAGAGGGGTAGGTGGAGGTGGTGGTGGTGGATGAGGAGAGGGTGGCAGAGGAGGAGAATAGTGGGTGGATTTCGTAGCCAAAGAGGACATCAGTAGTGTTGCATCAGCCACCCAAAAAAGAAAGAAAAAAAGATCACTCCATATCCTAACTCCAACAAAGAGAAGCTTGAGTACACATAGGACCATGGTGGCTAAGATCTCCTTGACCCAAACAACTTATCGTTTCTTTCTCTTCTTCAAAGCATCAATAAATAATCCATACAATTATATTGTAGAGAGAATGAGTGCAATCTATAGGGCATTGTCTATGGGCTTGACAAGAAGAAGCTTCATAGCATATTAGTATATGGAATACTAGTAGAGGTTCTTGAAATCTTGATAGTCATTGGAATAATCCTATCATATGACCACTATAAAGTACAAATTAGCTTTTTAATACTTACACAAGTTGTAGATCTTGAAAAGAGATAAAGTTCGACAAAAAAAACTTTTGCAATCTGACCTCGTACGCATGAGTTATGATCGATTTAGTGAAAACTACCACCTTTTACCTTTTGAAAAATAATCAGTTTGAATTTCTTAGAGAAGATGGAAAAATAAAAAATATAAGAGTATGAACGTGGAGGATTGGCCTCTCTTGAGGTTTTTGAAGAGTCAAATAAATTTTATGAGCCCTCATGTCCATCCATGTCCTCCTATCCACTTTGCCTCTCGTTCCCACCCATGGTAAGCCGTATTTTTTGTTTTGATCCTTGTAAAATTCTTGTGAGATCTTAGGAAAGCTTTCCATGCACTTATAGAGTGGCATTCATCTTCTAGGACTTCCTTAGCCATGAGTGCACTTCCTTGCATGTTTCATTGTCCTTCAACATGTGCTTTCTTGTGATTTCTCTCTCTAGTATAGCCATTTAGGGAGAGAAAGGGGATGAGAAAGCCTAAAATACATCAAAATTGAATTTTGATGACATATCCCTCCTTGAAATCATAGTCATCCTCGACTATGCATGGATCAAGGGGAAGATAGCCCATTTTATTTTCCTTAATCTTAATGGCAAGTCTAAGAGTTTTCAAAACTTATTCCTTGAAAACGTTAGTTTACAAAAAGTATATTTTAATACAAATTGAGAGAAAGCATTGCATCAAATCATTGAAAATTTTGTATATGATATCTTAGTTTGAATTTTAAGCAATGAAGGAACTTGTAGTCTTGTAATAAAGGGAGAGAATCCTTTAGTTGGGTCTCCTTCATCCACTTAGCACCTTCAAGTGGTTAATTCATAAAACTAATCAAATACCTACATATTTCTTTCCACTTTGTAGAACATTGTCTTTGTGTTTGACGATAGCCTCTGGTTATAGGATCTCCTCTTGTTCATCAAACTCTAGAGGATCCTATATTCAATGGGGTTCATTATAGGTGTACCTTTCAACATGTTAAGTAGACTCACATGAAATGCATTATGTATATGCCGCTGCTCAAGAAGCTTGACCAGAGACTGTTTCTAGCCCCGGGGTGAGGTATACTACCTTTATCCCAACAACCTTGCACTTAAAGGCAAGTGTGCCAATAAGTGGATCTTCTATATAACCTAGTTGAATATACAAGAAAGGGAGAATCTACTCCCAACCTATGTCCATTGGATCTCTTGAAAAACATGCATACCATCATGCAGGCTAAGTAATGTGCAAAAGCTCATATCTCCACTAGAGTGCGCATGAATACCTCGTAGGTATCCCGTAATGATCTGCATAGATCCATGATGCATCATGCTAATTCCAGTCATTGCACAACTGACAATGCCAACTGCAAACAACCCCACTATAGCTGCTATCTTGGGTCTCAACACTAGAAGGTCGTACATGAGACTCCCAAAGCCCAATGAAAATTGTGTTATATCTGCCAATTAGTCCTTGACATCAATATCAATGGTCAATGCAACCTCTACCAATCTATCGATGGCAAGCACATCAATGCTATGTGCATCCCCCACGTCCTCAAGACCACTTGTCACATATGATGTGCATCGTCATCTATAGGTGGAACTACATGTCCTAACATCACCATATCAACCTCTAGCATGAGAATGTAAAAACACTCCATTTCATCCATCTACATAGTAGGATGCATCTCTATCTTGATTCCTAAGAGGTGAACCTGTTGTGTCTCAATAGAGGATGGTTGTTCCAAATTTGCATCTATGGAATATCATGCCATAGCAATTTGGAGATCCAAAAAAGAGACTCGTCTCATCTCTCGCTAACATGTCTAAAACCAAATTGAGGCCGAACCATCTCGTACCTCATATACATGCATAGGATGGACCAAATCACTTTGGGCTCCCCTTGTAATCACCACAACAATCCACAATGGATTAGGAAAGACTACTCTTAAAGTATTATGTGACATCCATTGTGATCTAGCTATCTCATTGAGATAAAACTTTGCCTCAGTTGAGAAACATAACTCACATATTGTAGTATATATGATGCACCACTAGGCAATGACAAGCATACATCTCTTGCACATATGATTTCATGAAGCATCAGTTAGATGCACACTATCAAGACTTCCACTAGAGCAATGTTCAACAACTCTTGACAAGGTGTGATTTCCACATCATCCTCATCCAATAACCAATGAGAAGAAGTGTCTTAAATACCAGACATGTAAGCAAGAGTAACGCCAGAGGTAAATGTGACATCAACATCACTGGCATATGAAGCCACCTCTCTAGATTGTGTTAAAATCATCTCTGCATCATGCATACATCACTGCTCCACTGCCTCATAAGTCCCAAGCAACAACACATCTAATGTGCACTGGGTGTTGGAAAACACACACAATTTGGAGAAGGCAAAAGAAGCTCAAGGCACACAACAGAGAGTGTATTACCTAGTGTGCAATGGAAAGATAAGATAGCCCTACAAATATGGGTGTATATACAATGCATAGGGGCGAAAACCTCCTAGTGAGATAAATATCCTAGTAAAAGGGTGAACTTGTTGTGTCTCAATAGAGCATGGTTGCTCCAATTCTGCGTCTATAGAATATCATGCACATAGCAATTTGGAGATCCACAAAAGAGACTCGTTTCATCTCTCGCTAACATGTCTAAAACCAAATTGAGGCCGAATCATCTCGTACCTCATATACATGCATAGGATGGACCAAATAACACCATATCAGTGAATTTGGGAATTTCCCAGTTCCCACTTTGAAAAGAAGCTTAATATTTGATCACATGGCCAGATCTTAGCCAAAGTTTTAAGAGCATGGCTCGAAAGATCTTTTCAAGTTCTACCTTGTGGAAGGCTTTGGTCTTAAAAAACAGTTTGAGATTTGTCCATATGGACAAATCTTCAAGACATTGATGATTTCCAAATTGACTCTAAAGTTTCAAACTCTCTAATATAGTGTTAAATCACTTTGGGCTCCCCTTGCAATCACCGGAAATCCACAATGCATTAGGAAAGACTACTTTTAAAGCATTACGTGATATCCATTGTCAGCTAGCTATCTCATTGAGATCAAACTTTGTCTCAGCTGAGAAACTTAACGCACATGTTATAGTATATATGATGCACCACTAGTAAATGAAAAGCATACATCTATTGCACATACAATGTCATGAACCATCAACTAGATGCACACTACCAAGACTTCCACTAGAGATGTATTCAACCATTCATTGCATGGTATGATTTCCACATCATCCGCATCCAATAACCAATGGGAAGAAGTGTCACCAACACACCAAACATGTAAGCAAGAGGAATGCTAGAGGTAAATAAGACATCATCATCACTAGGAGTAGAGGATTGGAGAGAGCTTTTTTCTTGATTTCTACTTGCAGTAGCAAAAATTAAAAAAAGCACCCTCGAAAAGCTCCCTCCGATAGAGGATCCTTGAAAGAGCTTTAGAGTGAGCTTTCTTCCTCCTCCTCACACACACACACACACACACATATATATAACACATATGTATTTATGTATTTATGTATGCATAGATAAGGGGAGGGATGTGACAATATACACATACATATATATATATATAATATTTCCCTCCCCCTCCCCCTCCCTCTCCCTATCTCTACCCTCCCTCCCTCTCCCTCTCCCTCTCTCTCTCTCTCTCTCTCTCTCTCTCTCTCTCTCTCTCTCTCTCTCTCTCTCTCATGCTCACAAGTGAGCGCTAGAGCATGGTGAGAGAGAGAGAGAGAGAGAGAGAGAGAGAGAGAGAAGGGGAGGGAAATGTATATATATATGTGTGTGTATATATATATATATACATACATATATATATATATATATATATATGTGAGAGAGAGGGAGATAGAAGGGGAGGGAGGGAAATGTATATATATATGTGTGTGTATATATATATATATACATACATATATATATATATATATATATATGTGAGAGAGAGGGAGATAGATAGATGGGTTGAGAGAGAGAGACAAGGGAGAAAGCTCCCTCTTAAAGCTCTCTCCACGAGGGACCTCTTTTAGGGAGTGTTTGAGGGGGATTTTGTAGGGAGCTTTTTCTTATTTTTTCTATTGCAAGTAGAAATCAGAAAAAATCTCCCTAAAAATCTTCCTCAAAAATCTCTCTCAATGCCCATCCCTCCTCACTGGCATATGAAGCCACTTCTCTAGCATGTGTTAAAATCATCTTTGCATCATGCATACATCACTGCCCCACTGCCTCATAGGTCAATAGCAACAACACCTAGGGTATTGGAATTAGGGTTGCAGGAAAACACACACAACTTGGAGAAGACGAAGGAAGCTCAAGGCACACAACGGAGAGTGTATTACTTAGTGTGCAATGGAAAGATAAGATAGCCCTAGAGTGATGCGCGTATATACAATGCACGGGGAAAAACCTCCTAGTGAGGGGAAAAATGCCTCGGCGTTCCTAAGTATGTTCACACACATCACTACCACAAGTATATGGTAATATATCCCCCCTTGGGAGTGATGCGGTGAACAAGAGCTGGCACATAGAGTATAGGGAAGTGCCGTGCCTTGAGGACATGATCAGTCCACAAGGGCAGTAAGCCCAAAGCTTTGCGAAAATCTTTGAACTTCTCACGAGACAATGGCTTTGTGAAAATATCTTCAAGGTTGTCATGTGTTGGCACGTAAGCTAAGATGATCTCTCCTACTGAGAGCCTCTCCTTGACATAGTGGTAATGCACCTCAATGTGCTTTGTGAGAGCATGAAAAATTGGGTTCCTTGCAACTGCCAATGTGCTCTGATTGTCAGTGTAGATAGTGTCCTACATAACACCCAAATCAACCATAAGGCATCTGAGCCATACACACTCAGCGTAGCTATGAAGACCACCCTATACTCAGCCTCACAACTTGAAGTGTCCACAGTAGGTTGCTTCTTGTTCAACCATGATATGCATGAACTGTCGAGCATGAAACAAAAACCACTCGTGGACACTCGTGTGTTAAAACAATTAGCCCAATCTCAGTTTAAAAAAGCATGTAAGTATGGTGGAAATGATCCCCCCTTGGGATAAAAAAACCAAGATGTAAAGTGCCATTCAAGTAGCGAAAGATCCGCTTGACAGCGTGCCAATTCTTAGACCCTGGGCTATGCATAAATCTGTTAACCTATGAAACTGCAAATTGAATATCCGGCCTTCTGTTGCATACATAAATAAGGCAGCCAACAAAAGTTTGGTAAAGAGTGACATTAGCAAGATCACCAGCATCATGAAGACTCAATTCTAAACTTGTTTCCATGGGAGTGGTAATAGGTTTGCAATCCTCAAGTCCAAACTTACATAGCAATGTCTCTATGTAACTTGTCTAACACAAGGCCATACCACCATCACAATGCTTAAATTGTATACCCAGGTAATGATGCAATAGACCCAAATCTTTCATCTTGAAAGTAGCATTCAAATCAGCCTCAAATTCAGCAATATGTCCCTCATTCATACCAGTGATTAGCAAATCATCCACATATAGAGCAACGATGAGAAGTACATTGCTCTCACGCTTTACATACGAAGTACTTTCTGTTGGACTATTACGAAAGCCTCGTTTGACCAAATGAGTGTCAGCTTTCTCATACCAAGCACGAGGAGATTGCTTCAACCCATACAAATCTTTATTACATTTGCACACTTTATCCTCTTGTCCTTTCTTAACAAAACCGTGAGGCTACGTTACATAAAATTCCTCAAATACGTCACCATTCAAGAAAGCAGTAACAATGTTTGACTTATGTACTTCTCAACCAAAATGAGCTGCCAATGCACATAGAAAACGCACAGTAGTCATAGGACAAGTGGGAGAAAAAGTCTCTTCATAATCTATGCCTTTCTGATGTGCATAGCCTTTTGCAACAAGTCGAGCCTTATAGTGACCAATCATGGCTTCCCAAAAGAGTTTGCCCTCGAACTTGTGAGCTAATAGCTACAAAAATACATACAAGAACTAACACTGCTTTGTATCAATCGCTTGTTTTGTGATTATAGTCCATTTGTTGAGGGATAAATGCTATAAAGAGTTTGTATAGATGCAAAATTACACAAAGAACCTAACACAACTTTATAGTCATGTTTTTTGAGTAATTTAAATGGGTCAGAATTGAGAGAGTAGCTAGAGTGCACGCTGATCGAGCACATAGTTTGAAAGTCAAACTAAGACACATTGAGGGTACATCTAGTTATCAATAAAAGTGGTTCCTTAGTATGTTGCCGTCTGTAACTATGCTACAAACTCTTTGACTAGTTTTACTCAATTAGATAATGTGAGACCTAGATTTTATATGTAAGATAGGGGTATGATAATTTTCTTCATTGATTGTTGTATACGTGTAGAAAGGGGGGTCATATTCTCTAATACGATTCATATATAGGGGTTTTATCAAAGTTGTCTGCTCGCAGGTGGCATCCCGTTTTGTATTTAGAGTGAATCCCTCACGACCTCTAGCATGCTCATTCTCAACCCTTTCCTCATCAAGTACATCATGTACATCTGCATTAGTAATAGGATGATTTGTAATATTTTCAAAAACCCCCATAGGCTCTACATTTGTCTCATTGGAGTTTACATTTGAACTTCCACCACTGAAAAGAGGCATCAAAGTGTCATAAATGTCCAGTGACCTTACATTATTGTCTCTAGTACACGACAGTAAGGTCTAAATAGAATCTTCTACAAACACAACATCCCGTGAAACCAGGATACGCTTTGTTTGTGGATGGTACAAACTATAACCTTTGCTTTCAGCACTATAATCAACCAAAATGCACTTCACAACCTTACCGTCCAATTTCCTACGGTGTGTTTCTGGCACCAAAGCATAATGCCAAACAACCAAAAATGCGCATGTGCTCAATAGAAGGCTTTCTATTATGCCATGCTTCATATGGAGTCATAGACTGCAAAGCTTTCGTAGGACACCTGTTAAGTACATAAGTGGCACACATGATGGCCTCAAGCCAAAACAAATGCGGCAAAGCTTAACTTTTTTACCATACATCGTGCCATTTCTATAAGTGACCTGTTTTTCCTCTCAGTAACACCATTTTTTTGGGGTGTATATGGCATTGTACATTGGTGTTTTATCCATAATTATCTAGAAATGCATTAAATTCATGAGACTATACTCCCCCCTCCCCACCTGAACGGAGGGTGCCCATAGTACATTTCAAGACATCTTCAATCATAGACAAAAATTGTTTGAAGCACATAAACACTTCAGACTTAGCTTTAAGCGGATATACCCATGCGTGCCTGGAGTAATCATCAATGAAATTCATGAAGTAAAGGTAATTTCCCAAGGACGGAGTTTGCATGGCCCCACAAACATCACTATGTACAAGTTGCAACCTGCATGTAGCCCTAACTGAACCATCCTTTGGAAACTTCAAACACTACATCTTACCTAAAATACAGCCTTCACAAACATGCTTTACAGGTTCTTCAAGAGGTGGAAAAACAATATCAAATTTCTGCAAACGTAGCAAATTGGCAAAATTCAGATGCCCAAAATGTGCATACCAAAGTTTTGCATGTGAAATAACCTTTGAATCCACAATTGCATTTACAAAATTTTGCCCATATTTTTCATACAAAGTGAGCTTATACAACCCATGACATAAAATGCCAGATGCAAAAATTTCCTCACCAAAACTGAGATCATGTATTGTACACTTGTCATCCACAAATTTGACAACAAGATCAAGTCTAGCAAGCGCAGATACAGACAAAATATTCTTCTTGATCCCAGGTACACAGTGCATCAACAAGTGTGAGCACAGTCTTTCCAAATCCTTGAACCAGATAAGAGGTATTGTTGGCACAAGTGACAGTATTCCCATGAGGGACACACACAAGAGAGGTAACTAAATCAGGATGTGAGGTAAAGTGCTTTGTAGAACCACTGTCAAAATACCACACATGTGAACATGTAGCAACTGATATGCATGCATCATGAACAACAAGATCATAAGTACACTCTACACTAAGATCTTACTCTGAATCTACAACAGCATCACGATCTCCTTTCAAAAAAGACTCTACAATAGTTTCACTTGTATTGGACCCTGTAGTTAAACCAACTTCTTTCTTCTTAGCCTCTTTTTTCTTCAATTTGGGCATTGCTTGATCAAGTAATTGTTACCTTTACGATAATGGCAATGCATCTTCTTTTTGCCCTTATCACCAGAATTCCTAGACGAATTGCTTCCAGCAGAAGCATTAGAAGTAGAATATTTCTACTCGCTGAAGAAGCATGAGAAGTGGTTACATTAGTGCTACCACCTTTTCTTTGAGCAAAAATACAAGCATGTTCAACTACATGCTCTTTAGCCCTGTTTTTTCTTGAAAGTGACTCTTGCAGCAACAAGTGCATATTGCCTCAAACTTGACAACATCAGGATTTCCTTGGGTCATAAGTCTCCAAGTACTATCAAAAGTCTGGTAAAAACAGCTCTAGCAGCAGTAATCCTGCCACCAAAACCTGCAACATCCTCAACATTGCCTACATCATCAGAACTAGGATGTACATCAATGCCATGCACAATATTCCAAATGCCCACTCTTTGATGTTCAAGAAGCAGGAAGATATATTTCTCTACCTACCTTGAAATTTGGGGTTTCACTTTTTGCTAGGGTAAGGCTCATATGCAAGTTTTTCTGAGCTCAATGATCAATAAGGCTTCTACTGATGGGATCCACCCTGCATGAGCAAAATTACACAAAGTGGTGCTATGACTTCTGATGCCGAGGATGGAGATTCCAAAAAATTGGTATGTTAAATTTCATTTTTCCAATTTTGAACTTATTCTCTTGCAAAATTTTCTACAATTCTAACTTGACAAGGAAATGTTGCTTCGGACTAGCAGAGTTTAGCACTTAAGATGAAATTTGATAGTTAAGCTTCCTGGGCTATCTATTTCAAGATCGGGCAATCTAAGGATTCTCAATAACATGTATGCTTTGGCAAGGTTGATTTTCTATGAAAGCTCAACAAGGTCGATTGTCTTTTGTGTTGACATCTAGATGTTGACAACAAAAGCATCTATTACATACAAGCGCGAGCTTCCTCTTGTCTTATCTTTTGATATAAGCAAGGTTTCAATTTCAAGCATATTGCAAAGAAGCTTCCAAAGTTTGGAATATGCTATCAGTATACGAATTGGTGAGGGACTTTGCAACACTTCTATTTTTTTTTTTTAGAGGTCGATATGAACAGGACCACCAGGGCATGCATGGTTCATACGACACCACTCTATTTTTGCAGTATATTTGGATATGAGCCAGATTCATGCAACAACAACTCGCCACAGAGTGACGACAAGGCTAAAAGATTTTAAGTTCTTCTTGTTTTTATGTCTCTAACCCTTTTTTTAAACCAAAAAAAAAAGATTTCCTTGTTGTGTTACAAAGCTCCCGTGAGTGACTACAAACTGGGGGTAGTTGGGCAAGATCACCGAGCAAGAGAATACACTTGTTGTTGAAGGGATCTGCGAATGTACTACTTGTTACATTATATTTTTTCTTATGATAAGGTCAAAGTCATTTGGGTTAACATGGATAGCTCATCTATAATTATAATATTTGCCTCTTTTATGTCCAAATATCGCTCATCGGTCTCATGAATAGAGAGGGGATACTGTTGATTTGTGCTTGGTATCTTGAACTGGTAATGGAATGTAGATGCAATGCTGCTAAGTCTTGTTGTTGTTGCTCCAATGACAAAGCATCCAACAATAATATAGAAGCGAGGGCAGTAGGAGTGTCTATTTTATTTGTCTATTGACCTCGTTTATCACTATATATGTGAGGTATGTTGCCACGTAGGAGGAACGTATAATTTCTAGATTGTGAGCAAAGATGTCACATTGCATGCTCCAATGTTTACAATGTAGTAATTTCAAACCATGAACTAGCATGAGGATGGTAAGCTAGTTTCAAGTTGGCTACAATTTGCTCCCTAGCTTATTGGCACTAGGACTGTAATCTTCTATGTCTTAAGGACATCATACCGACACCTAGTACGGGAGAAATAAGGACATATATAGTATGACATCAATTATTTAGACACCTAGTATGGTATTAATTATTTAGAGCTAAAGTAAAGATGCACAAGGTAAATTCACTATTGTGATACAGCACATGCATTCACTACTGTAATACATCACATGCATTGGCTAGCAACCGTATACAAAGAGGTGTGTGTGTAAATACCATGTACAGATGTTGATCGACATAGAGGGTATAGTTCTAAAAAAGAGATCTAAATAAACCAAAGTAAAGGAAGTAATGTGAAAATTTTTAAAACAAATAAATAGATAAAGCATGAATAATACTACAACAATCAATGAGGTGCTTTACTGACCTGCAATGTTGTACTGCTGCTTTTTGATTGTCCAATCTACAAGCCGATATTTGAGTCAAGCTACAAAAAAGCAATGTGAATAGTTAAACATATCGTCTTACAATGAAACATCACAAACTAAAAGTGCAAAGTATATAGTGCACGTCATTTTGAGGTGTCATACAAAAGTATGGTGGAGAGTTGTCATTGTGGTCTCTCCAAAAAATTAGAAGAAACGAAAGCCGTGCTATGCCCTGCCCCGTAGCGTTTATGTGTTGCGACAAGCAAACGCATGCGCATGGAAAATTGGATGTAGACAATGGACCTTGCAGTGTTGTCGAGCTGGAGTTGCACTTGTGCAATTGGAACATGCAGTGTTGTGAATATATGTCCTCCCTGCCATATACAAAACACGCAGATGTAACTTTATGTTTTATGTCCTCTGATTAGTATTACCTTCTCTCTCTCTCTCTCTCTCTCTCTCTCTCTCTCTCTCTCTCTCTCTCTCTCTCTCTCTCTCTCTCTCTCTCTCTCTCTCTCTCTCTCTCTCTCTGGTGTAAGGTGCTTAAGTAATCAATTATGTCTTCTTGCCTCCTTGTGTTGACTAACTCGCATTATGTATCGTGCTTCCTAAATGCACATGATAATGGGCACCTTGAGGTTGGCATCCCTATAGCGTAAGGCACCATATTTAGTCCGCTCATCAATAATCCAAACATGCATCTGGAAAAGTACTATTATGTGATGCTCATGGACATTAGTATGGGTGGCGTTCTGCTCAATATCATTCACACTATAAGAGGTTCTTCATATTAGCGATGCTAGTAGTGCGACGCTCAAATGTGAAAATCCATGGTGCTATGAGCGTCTCTATATTATCTGGTTCATAGTGACGCCGACATGGTAAAAAAATAAATCGAGAGTGCCAAAAATTCAGATCTCATATCTTAGTTTTGGTGCTCTAGTGAAACAGGTATACTCGGTTGCTCTCTCTCTCTCTCTCTCTCTCTCTCTCTCTCTCTCTCTCTCTCTCTCTCTCTCTCTCTCTCTCTCCCCCCCCCCCCCCCCGCGCGCACACACACACACACACACACACACAAAGGAGAGGAAGGAGAGCCAGGTAAGCTCCTTCCCTTCCCTCTCCCTCATGTTCCCTTCCCCTCTTTCTCTCTCCCACACGCACACACACACATTGTGTATGAGAGAGAGAGAGAGAGAGAGAGAGAGAGAGAGAGAGAGAGAGAGAGAGAGAAAGAAAGCAAAGAATGTACACACACATGCATAAACAAAGAATGAATACACATACATTGAGAGAGGAAAAGAGAGAGAGAGAGAGAGAGAGAGAGAGAGAGAGAGAGAGAGAGAGAAATAAGAGGAGAAAATAAAGAGAAAGGGAGAGAGAGAGAGAGAGAGAGAGAGAGGGGAGAAAGAAAAGAGAGAGATAAGGGGAGAAAACAAAGAGAGAGAGAGAGAGAGAGAGAGAGATAAAAATAGAGAAAATGAGAGAAAATATGAAATGAAATGTTATATTAAACGTCTTCAAAATTTTAAAATGATTTATGAGACCAATCCGATAAACTCTTTGTGGATCAATTATATTGTCTGTGTTGTCCAAGAAAATAGTACATTGGTCAGTGAAGAGCTTCGTCAATGTCTGTCTTTGTAAATAGAAGTACTATGATATATATAGATAAAGAGAGAGGGAAAGAAAGAAACATAGATAGATAGATAGAGAGAGAGAGAGAGAGAGAGAGAGAAAGAGTCGATATAGGTTTAAAATTTAGTTTTTATTATTAAGTTAGAGTTTAGGTTTAGATTTAATATTAGAGCTTTGGGGTTAGGTTTAGGATTTAACTCAAGATTTAAAGTTTAGAGTTGAAGAAGAGGCCCAACCATCTCTCTCTTTTTTTAGATCTTAAAGGTGTTTAAAGCTAGTTAGCTTTGGAATGTTCAAAGGGTAGGCAACAACACTAGCTGTTGAAAGCATTCTCCATCTATTGAGCTTGAGTGATGGAAGAGGAAAGAGGATAACTCAGGACTTTCACAACGTATCAAGTTGGTTTGTGTGTGTGTGTGTGTGTGTGTGTGTGTGTGTGTGTGTGTGTGTGTGTGAGAGAGAGAGAGAGAGAGAGAGAGAGAGAGAGAGAGAGAGAGAGCTCTCGTGGTGCTGAGTAGAAATTAGAGAAGCTGAAGCGAACGACGTAGCAAGAACAATTTACATTTTTTTTCTGTATATGTGCATGCATGTTTAAGAGAGAGAGAGATTAGGTTAGATTTAAGATTAGACTTTGGATTTAGTTTTTATTATATTCCAGAATATGGGCAATCTGCTATGGGACCATCTCATAGGCAAGAAAAATACTTTGGGGGCCCAAATCGACCTTAGAAATGTGGATTGTATGGAGCAATATTGGCCGCAGACAGCACTCGAATAGAACTCCCTAAAGCGCCATGTATTTTGACAGGAGACCAAGAACGCAAAATAAAAGAGATCTTTCGATCCGTGTGGACGCCCACTGACGTAATGCACTCGCTCCGAACATGTTTCACTAAAGAAGGGAAACTTATTGGTTTGAAGTCACACGACTCGCATAAAATGACATAGGTATGTTTGAAGTGGAATATATCATAGTGGGAATTGTGTAGCATATCCATGTGTGGACTTTAATATCATTGCTAGACGTGTTTTACATTTTATTTTATTGGTGGCCATTGAGGAATGTTTGTCTCCTGACGTCCATACCACAATCTACAAACTTGCGAAGTTGGTGCAATGGATCTCACAAAAGGAGATCCATGTAGATTCCATACCATCCGCCAAACTAAATGATGTGGAGGTTGTATGCATGTTTGAGAAACACTTTCCTACTACCATGCTAACCATTCAAGTGCATCTTCTTGTTCACATAGTTGATGAAGTGAAAATAGTTGGCACAGTGCATTCCACATGGATGTTCTTTTTAGAACGTTTCATGAAAACGCTCAAGGGATATGTTCATCAGAAGGCACGTCCAGAGGGTAGCATGGCAGAAGGTTGGATGATATCAAAGTCCCTAGTTTACATTGGAGAGTGGCTAGACGGATTTGATTGTGCCCGAGACACGCTATGGCAAACCATAGATGATGAGCATATATATGGGATTGTCATGTGCAATCTCAGTGTTGAGAAAAAAATGACGGAGGATCTAGAGGTTAAAATCAATCAATTTTGCATTCTTCACAATCCAGTGATGCAAAAAAGGATTTCACAATACGAGGATGCAAAGCAAGAGCGACAAAGGACACGAATTAAGTGGAGACAAGAAAGACGACCACCGATGCATTATCCGGCGCGTCTTGAGAGCCTACCAACATTCATGAGCCTAAGATGGTTGCACAACCAATTGAAAAGCGCACAACATTGCGGCGAACAAGTGACTGAGAAGGAGTGGGAGTACTCTCAGGGTTGCGTGACCAAGGTAAGTTTGCAATGTATGACTCGTGGCTTTCTAGATGTTTGGATGACCACTCATAATCTTTGTTGGTTGTAGTATAAGTCATACACGGTAGCATGGTGTAAAGGTCGACATTTTAGGATGAAAAGGATCGACAAAAATTGTTTTACGCAAGATTGTGGAATCATGGCAAAATTCAAACAATCTAGTCGATGACGGTCCTCTGATGCAGATACTGTGGTGGTGGAACTCACTTACTTTGGCACGCTACAAGAGATTTGGAGGATTGATTATAGAGGATTTTTTGTGGATTTGTTAGATGTGAAATGGTTCAAGATAAACATGGAGGGTCGCAATGCTACTGTGCGCAGAGGAGAGTCAAGTTTCCTTGAGGTGGACTCAACCAAAAGATAGACCGACCTTCGAGACACTTTCATACTACCCGAGCATTGTGGACAAGTAAGTCTGTAAATATTTAATATCCAATTTTAAAGGATTGGTGGTCTGGAAGCACTCATGTAAGTTATGTGGCTCTTGCAGGTGGTATTTCATCCCACAAAAAGTCTGCACCAAACTGGTGGTATGTCATAGAGGTAGCCCCACGTAGTGCACGGATGTATGAGGGCGACCATGTGCCAATCACAACGGCATCAGTGGAGGAGATCGGAGAGGATTTTGATTCAGAATCCGCTAAGGTGGTGTCAGACGAGCCTGGCGCTGCTACTCTCTATGGGATGCATGCGGAGGACCTACAAAATGAAATAGAGGACATCTGCCTAAACAGAGAACTCTATATAAACATAGGGAGTTATGCTGAGTTATGCGAGGATGAGATAGAGACCTCTTAAAGCCATAAACATTGTATTTGAGCAATTTTTCACTTTTTATAATATATATTGTATTCATGTGGAGTTTTGTCCATTCTTGTTTATACGCTATACTTGAGAAATTTAAATTGTGATTAATCAAATTCTAACTTGTTCATATTTTTTTCGCTATTCATCATTAAGATTTAATGTTCGTGTATTTAATGCAGGTATGGATGATGATTAGTTTCTTTCTTCCTTGGACCCCGAGCAGAGGAGGTGGTACAAGGAGCGTCATCGCTCTAGAGAACCATTGCGTCGTTCCACTCCTTCAGCATCTCCCTGTGTTTCAGAGCGATCAGCACGCTCCAAGAGTTCAGTATCAACTAGACGATCTACACACTCTTCTAGGCACCAACGCTCTAATGGTGGCGATGATGGTTGGTGTGGAGATGCCGCCGCTGATGCTTCTACACCGCCTTGTAGTCGACGAGCCTCCTTACCTTCCCCTTCTTTGCCTGTCTCCACACCAACCACGACATCGCCCTCTACTCCAGGTTTTGCGCGACTATCGCCCGTTCCTAGCTACACACCACTCGCTACTCCTTCGAGAGTCACCCCAGTCGACACTCCTCGCTTCGGGACCCAGACTCCAGTGGAGACACTTGTCATCCGTACCCCCATCGAGATGCCACTCGAGACGCCACTCAAGACGCCACTCGAGATCCCTGCCGAGACACCCAAGTTCACACGTCATAGGCGAGAGGGCTTGCCATACTCGGTCGACATCAACGGCAACATCATCTTGGATGACGACGGCAAGAAGGTGATCTTGCGCATGCGCGACCTTTTCTCTTAGGTGTTTCAACACTACATACTAAACACCTTGAGTGAAGTGACAAATGAATTTAAAGCCAGAGTCATCAACATGCTGCATGATGAGTTTCCTGTGTCAAGTCCGAATGAGCGCTTCAATGAAGACCTGATGAAGGTGCGGATGCACGAATACTGCAAGCACAAGCGTTCTGAAGTGCAAAAAGCAATAAAGCATGGGTGGAACATGCCAGATTCGCTAGCCAAAGAAGATTGGAATAATGCAAAGCGAGCAGCGCACGAGAATCCTAACAAGTGGAAGCAACAAAAGGAGGCAACCAAAGCGCGAGTAGAGGCAGGGATCTCGCACCACTTAGGGAGCGACGGGTGGGCATCGTTTCAGGCCGATTTTGTAAGTGTTTTTGCATTTCTCTTTAGGTTTGGTAGTTATGAATAATTGTACTTTTAAATTCTAAGATAACGTATTCTTTGTATGTTTTGAATAGTGGTCAATGATAGGACGTGACCCCACACCGTACAAGCGCGAGTATGCGGACAGAAAGGGCTTAAACGCTCTTATGGACATTCTCAGTTCTCGCTCCGGCATGGTTAGTATTCTACTTTATTCTCTTACATTTGTTGTATTTTAATGATAAGCTAAAAAATCGATTGTTTTGTAATTATATGTTTATACTTACAGAAAGTCTTATTGTTTTTTGTGCAGAATTCGAGAGATATGCCACTTGGACGCAATGAGATGTTTGATTAGACATCAATCTAGCCGTAGCCAGATAGCACTAGTTTTCTTTTGTCATAACATGTATAATGAGATGATGTGTGTACGTCATTTTTGTAACTATTGGTCAACGATGTATATTCTCCATAATGACAATTGTGTTGTAGCTATTACATTTTGGTCAAAGCTTAACAATCAAGTGATTTTGCCTATAATATGTATAATTTTTTCATTGTATTACTTTTGTCAATTCACTTTCGTCAAAATACTTTTGTCAGTTTTACATCTTTATTCTGGAAACAATGTTCAATATGGTTGATGGGTGGCAAGGCATCCATTCCCCTACCACCCAAAAATTTTTATTCTCGGACATCGCTATAGGCGTCTTTATATAAGGTTCTGCAGCGTCGCTAAATTAGAAACAGTACGTGTCGCTATTTAGAGACACATATAGTGACGCTAATAGCGACGTTTTTAGAGCGACGCTTTTAGCGATGCCAGGGGGTTAACAAAACCCATTGTACTTTCGTCGTTATAGCTGTCACAAGTGCACATAACCTCTTATAGTGTCACCTTCAAAACATAGCCAAAAAGTGGTGGGGACGTTGTCATATTTAGCAATTATGAAGCCCATAATTTCTTGCATTTAGCTGACTACTAGGCATTGTGGCAAGCTATGACCAACTAAAACTTATAAATGTCCCATGTTATACTTCTCAAGACATCAACATGCGGTTCAAGGCAACATGACACTGATTTTTTAGTCCGTTTGATATATGTTATTTCCAAGTGGTTTCAATCAGGGGAGTCAATCAAGTAGCAATTCTCTTCAACACCGCCCGAAGGTGAGGGTATGATGAGTGTGTTTTTGTGTCCATAGAGACGGTACACTCAAGCTCCTCAGCAACAGCTGTAAAAGATCTATTGATGCCTTTGACGATGATCTCAATTTCAAGAGCAATGGATTTGTTTTCTGCATTGAGCGTCCGCTTAGTTTCCAATTATTTGCACTAGTTACTAAGCCTCATTTCTGGTCACACTCAAATAACTTAGCCTGCTTAGTACAACTATGTATGCCATGGACAACTATGCCGATTTTGGCATAGTTGCAAAACGTGAATGGGAATCATTTTAATGTGCGACCATGAAGTAGAGTTACTCCAGTTTTGCCTCAAAAGAGCTAGAGCACAGATTCCATAACGCGCTTGCCACGTAGGGCATGGAACAACATGCAGCTTTATGCATGCGCTTAGGTGTCATCAAATTATATCGGGTCACTAGCGAGTCGCTCTCCTGCAACCTCCAGCTATCAGTGCTACGGGTATCGACAGCTCTCGTGTGACCACGCCCTTATATGCTAAGCCAATAAGAGATGCAAAGAAAGTTGACTCACCTCTACAAGAAAACCGAGATAAGGTGCAACATCATGAGGAATGTATTTGCATTAAAGGGTGCTTGGCACCCAACATATATGATATATTGAGTGTATAACTAAATAAAATAATTTTTGGATCTTGAGGTTGCAAAATGCATTTAACAGTAGACAAACATTGTACAATCCTCTTGACATTGAAATTGGTTCCACACTCAGACAATATATTAACAATATGCCTTGCGCTATGGGATGTTAAGTCGTTGTTGGCGTTCGGCCTGTTCGGCATACTATGGTTGCTATATGGAGTTTCTACCTCGATCGCCTGCTGCACAAAAGACCTTTGAGAATATGTGAATAGATTTTCATTGCCCGCCCTAGATCGATAGATTTCCTCCAAGGGAAAATGAGGGTTTGTGTTGGATACAATACCAAACTAATGTTTGCCATCTGCAACCATCTGAACTTGACCCGATAGCTGCTGCGTACATGGAACTTTGCTCATAGGATCCACCACTGAATCATGGTTATTGGCAAGAAGGGATCTCCGAAGTAGTAAATGTTGTGCGTTCGAACTAGCATTCCCTGCCTTGTATGCAACTGCTGAAGAGCAATGTTGCAATATATTGTTGTTGCTAATCTTAAGTGCGCCCGCATTGGCTGCTGCCTGGACGTGGTTTAGCAAGAGAAGCTCTTTACAAGCAGCAATATTGGCCATATTGCCCGTAAAGTTTCTGCTATCCCACCCAGTTGTTGAATGGCAAGCAGTGAACTGCTGCTGGAGGCTAATAGGTGTTGACATATTGGTATGTCTATCTCAAGAAATGCCATTACTCCGTAGTCCGTGTTCTTCGGCGTCTCCAACATCAAATCTCTTTGTGTGGAAAAAAGAATTAGCTTCCGCTTTTGTTCTTTCACTATTCTTTTTATCCTGGTCGGTAGTGTAGGCACCTGCATGATTGACTACTTGAGTTTCGGTCTGCAATGTTGCTGCATCTCCTTGGAGATACACATTAACCAACTCCCGCAGACACCATATTCTGTGTTGAATTTGCACGACAGATGTTTTTGTTTGTCTGCAGATCCTTCCGAAATGCTTGCATCAAATTTTCAGATAGGCTATCAAAAGAGCTGGAGGAGGAGTGCGACTGAAGCCAACGGCTCATCAGACCATGACTTGCACTTGTGGCAATATTTCCCAATGCCTTTCCCTTGACATTGAGTTGTTTGCCACTAATCCCCTCACTCTCTGCTAAAAGTGCAAGCAGCTAGCACTTAAGCCTCTCGCTTAATCACTTCAAGATAACATCCATCATAAGCTTCGGTGTGATCGATCCTGCTAAGCTTTTCTGCCCTTGTCCACTTTGACGTTTACTCTTTCCATTTTTTCGCCTCTTTGCATCGCCAACAGTCTGATAGCATCATCATCAAAAGAATGTGTTGAACGGGCAGGCGAAGGCAACGAGCTTTGGTGATTCGACTACAGATCAGGCTAACTTATCATCGATTGAAATTTGATATCTTTTGTTTCAGTAGCACTAGTAGAACAGGCCTCTACCATGGGTTGATCGCACGAAATATTTTATCTTTGAGAGTGCTCATCACTTCGGCAAGCATCCGAAGTACTCTTCTGCTTGATGATCTACAAAATATAACCAGGGTTTGAAAGGTCTCCGGTACCCGGTTCTGCCCGGCTTGCTGCTACACGGACATACTGCATGGAAAAGAATTGCGTGAATCTTGAGAATTAGGCATGGGATCTGCTGCAAATCATTTCCATGAACATTGAAGGATGGCCAAGGGCACATGGTTGTTGAATCTGCATGAGCTATACTTGGAGCAGCATAATGCTAGCCATAACTAGTTGCACCTGCAGAAACGAGCTGAGTAAGGTAGTTGAAGCTGGACCTCGGGTGGGTCAGTATGTATAAATTGAGTATATCGCGTGCGTTCAAGGACTATTTATAAAACTCCTTATCCGTGAATTTTTGACAAATAAAATACACATTTTTCCTATTTAATTTGTAACTTTTTTTCCCAACTTATTCTTACAGTACCCTTCTGTATGTGAAACTATGAGAAAAAATAAAATTTAGAAACCCCTTCCGCTGCACTCACATGATAGTCACAAAATCTATTAAGTGACCCCCCCGAGAGCTGGACATACTGTTCAGCTAGCCACTAGGTCTTGTTGCACACAAAGCTACTATGATCGCTACGTGGGGAAGGCGCACATGCTTCACTACAAAAGCAATATGCTGATGGGACAAACAGTGACATTGTCGACCTTCTACTATTGGAATGAATATGGAGGAGCTTGGCCTACAGACTCTATGCTACTGAAGAATGCTCTTGCCATGTCGACGAGGTAGGCTTTTCTTCATGGCTCTTCGCTTTCATGTGAACAGGTATAAGGTGCTAGTACAACAGCTAGCTGGGCGTTTCCACTTCCAACACCATAGATGGGTGTTGCCACTTCTAGCACCATAGATCAGAGGATGAGTCGAAGACAGTAGGGTCCACGTTTAATGGTTCCGTTAAAGCTCATGCATGAGCAAGTGAGATCTCTTATATGACTTCATATGTGAGTAGAAGCTGCTCGATCAGCATGGTTAGGGATATTAATCAACCGCTAATTAACCTCCTAATAAGTTGCTTAAGCGTAGGATAAATGCGAGCTATTCTGGAGCACAAAAGAAAAGCATGGAAAGAGAAGGGTGATCTGTGATCTGTAGACCCACGTCCAACAATGCTTGTCATCTTCCAGCAGTACTAGCAAGAAAGAAGATGACAAGCATCCTGCAGCAATTACTCCTGTGAGTATGTGTGTGCGAAAATTGTAACGTGTTGCGATGATGGCTTTGGTTGAAAGGAGGAGCGGCAAAAGATGGTACTAGCTTCATAGCCTTCTTTCTCTCTCTCTCTCTCTCTCTCAAACATTGGCCAGAGACAAACCTGAAGACAAAGCTCCGAGTTGCTTCTGGGAACCTGCGAACTGCTTGTGGAGAATATCGAACTGCTGAGAGCAATGCAGAATGCTTTTTTTATTTTATTCACTTGGTCGTTGGTGGCTTTTGACGGCGTAGTTTTTTTTTTGAGCTTTTCATCGCAGCGATGTTTTTTTAAATAATTTAAATCAAATGCCACCTGGTGGCTTCTGCGTTTAAAAAGAGCCTTTGGTTCCTCCTCGTAAGGTGAAGAAGTAATAGATCTCTCTTGAGCGCTAACTCTCTCTCCTCTCTCTCTTTGTTGGCTCCGCGCGCAGATTCTCTCTCCGCAGCAACATACAAACAAAGAGAGGTAAACCTATCTCTCTCCTCTTCCCCTACATGCATCAGCAAGCGAGAGAGAGAACTTATTATTTTAGTGTAATACAGAAATTAGAGTATATATTCATCTGAATATACAGTTTTATGACTACATTTTAAAGTCAATGACTCAACGCTGCAATTTCTGTAAATTACTGGTTTTAAATACCGAAATTAGAGAAAATCCATTTGAATAATTGCCAGATCGTCTTAGTTGCTCCTAACCAAATAAATTTTAGTAGATTGACTTGATTCATACTGTGCAGATGGTAAGAAAAAAAAAAGTGATAGGGATGTGGATTTTACCTCATGGCATAGCTTATGCTGATGGCTCCATAGCATCTTTCCTCAAAGCTTTTACCAAAAGCTCTACGACCAAGCATCACAAATGAGATTTCGCATTAAAAGATATATGGAGGTGAAAATTTGCACATTATAATTTTTAAAGATAGAGAGATGCAGGCGTGCATTGCAATGCTTGGCCCATCCAAAAAAAAGAAAAACCCATAGTATAATACATACGCATAGTGTGAAGTTGACACCATTCTCCAGTTTACCATAAAAGGTCTCTCCAACAATAGAGGAGAAGCATAAGTCCCCCTTCAGCATTAGAAGGTATAAAAGTGGTTGGAGAAGGACACATTCCCTACGATATTATTATAAATGTATTGCAATTGCACAAGAAAGAACTCATTATTGATGTTTTATGAAGACATATATCATTTCAAATTGCCATGTCATGGTGTACTGTCCATGTGTCCCTTCCTCACTCCTATACCCTATTTGCCTTTTTCTTGTGTGTGCTAAAGCCCCTTCGCTCTTTTAACTGCATTTACACTAGCTTTTGTGTCTTTCGGGGATTTTGTTGCAAACGGGGGCCTTCTTCAATTGCTTTCTATACCACCTACTCCATTGTGACAAAGCCGGCCATACTTCATCATCTTCTTTAAATATCTACATTTCCTCATTGGTATTTTCTTCTCTATACATCAACTTCTTCACTCAAAGTGGGTTGTATTTTTCCTGTTGTTTCATTGTTCTCTCTAGTTTCAATGTTCTCTCTCATCGGGATAGTGAGTGGTCTTGTGGCGAGCAACCTGTAGCAAGGCTAGAATGACATGGGCTACAATATCACTGCACGGGACTGACAATTGGTTACAGTTGGGTTGGAGTTCACACTAGACGGACTTTCACCTGGACAGTTACACATGCAAGTGATACAGATGGTGGTCTAGTGGACACCGTGGCCAGATCACCACCACCTCAATTTGGAGATAGGCTTAGCTGGATTGGAATATCTGCTAGCCGTTGGTGGTTCTTTAGGAGATCATATATGTGGCTGGTTCCAGTCGTTGGACACGCTATCATCATCGGGATCATCATCTACTTTGTGTGGTTGAGCGTCTTGAGTTCATGCACAACATGTCTATACCGTCCTTGCACATTGGAGCCTCGACACCCCCATTGTACCCTTGAGTATGGACTTGGAGCTGATTGTGCTGCCAAGCCAGAGTCTGTATGGTTCTTTGAGTTTATCAAGTTCCACTGAGTTCCAAGTCTATTGTGCTTTGAGTCGTCGTTCCATTTTAGTGTGCTCCACAATAAGCTAACTTTGCCACGCTTTTTTAGAATTAGGTCACGGCCTTTTGCCATCTTTTACCATCTCTATTTTTAATTATCTCCCTTGTAACAGTGCCAATGATCTTCCAAATAGCCTTCAAAAACAAACTCATGAATCGGGGATCTCTGTCAGAGACGATTGTCTCAGGCATGCCATGTAATCTGAATATCTGGCCAATGAACAATCTCGCTAAATGGTCTGGCTAGACTGTTTTCTTCACTTGGATGAAATGAGCTTGCTTGCTAAATCCGTCAATAATAGTCCAGATACCATCGTGCCCACTTTGTGTCTTTTGGAGATCAAAAATGAAATCCATAGCAATACTTTCCTAGGGGCGGATGGGAATGGGTAAAGGCTGTAACAATCCTTGTGCTTTATACCTGTCAAACTTGACCTTCTGGCATACCAAGCAACTGCGTACAAAATCGTTCTTGAGTCTCGGCCAAAAAAGTAACGCTCCACACCTTTCAAGGTGGTGTCAATGCCGCGGTGACCCGTAAATGGTGGGCAGTGGCATTCGGTTAGAACCTTTTCCCTCAATGGCTGTGTAACGCACAACATCATTTTCTTCATCAAATAGCCATCCCGTATGGAATATCCCGCTACTACCTCCCCGTTCTGTATTCGACTGAATCCATCTGAAAAATCTGGATCTGTGGCGCGTATTGATCGACCATGTCCTCGAAGCTTCTATGATGAATCGCGGAAATAGCCAAGACTAACGGCTTTCGGGACAAAGCATCTGCCACCAAGTTCTTCTGTCTCTGTACATGGACAATCTAGAAGTGAAACTGTGACAAGATGTTAGCCCACCGCATCTGCTTTTCCGAAAGCTGCTTCTGTGACAAGAAGTAGCGTAAACTCTGATGATCTGTGAAGGTCGTAAAATCGGCTCCGAGTAGGTAATGTCGCCACTTAGTAAGAGCATGGATAACCACCAAAAGCTCTTTCTCATAAATCTGTGCTGTCAATTCCGGCCTTGAAAACAATCGGCTCTCATAGGCAATGACATGGCCTTCTTGCATTAAGACCGCACCCAAACTATGACCACAAGCATCACAATATACTTCGAATTACTTTTGCAAGTCCGACAAAGTCAAAACTGGTCCCGTAGTCAATATCTCTTTCAAAGTCTGAAAGGCAGTCACCTCTGTGGGTCCCCACGAGAAAGGGACTCTTTTCTGTGTCAGAATGTGCAAAGGGGAAGCAACCTCTGCAAACTTTCTAAGAAACCGCCGATAGTAAGAATATAAGCCCAAGAAGCTTCTAACTTCATGGACATTCTTCAAATCGGGCCAATCACGTATAGTCTCAATCTTGGCTGGGTCCATCTGTACTCCTATTGCTGAGACGATGTGTCCCAAAAAGTGTATCTCTAGTAAGAAAAATTCACTCTTCTTGGCATTGATTACTAACTTGTAATCTCGCAATGCCTGAAAGACCTGTAGCAGATGTTGTCTATGTTCTGCCTCATCCTTGGAGAAGACTATAATGTCATCAAAGAAAGTGCCAACAAAAGATCTGTACTCTTTGAAAATTCTATCCATCATTCGGTTAAAAGTCGCTGGAGCATTGGTAAGGCCAAAAGGCATCACCAAAAATTCATATAAAACCGAAGCTCGTCGAAAAGCCGTCTTGTAGACATCTCTCGGCGTGATTCGGATCTGATGATATCCGCTTTTCAAATCGATCCTGTTGAAACAAGAGGATCCCTATAATCTGTCAAGAATATCATCGATCCTCGGATCGGATATCTGTTCTTGATGGTGATTTTATTGAGAGCTCTATAATCGATGCACATTCTCCAAGATCCTTCTTTCTTTAAAATCAACAACACCGGAGAGCAGTAGGGTGAAGTACTCGGTTGGATAAGACCTGGACGAAATTTAGGCTTCTTTCCCTTCTTCTTGCCCTTTCCGAAGCTTTGCTTTTTGCTTCGCTTTTTTCCTTTTCTGTCTTCTTCGCTTGAATCAGAAGAGCTAGAAGAACTGTCAGAAGAAGAAGAAGAAGAAGAAGAAGAAGAAGAAGAAGAAGAAGAAGAAGAACTGGGTAGTCCTTCAAATCGCACAGGCTTCTTTTGCTTTCTTGCCGATGCAAAAGTAGATTGACGATCCAAATAACCCGGGAAGTCAGTTTCTTTCTTATGCTTTTTATCGTGCTTTTTGGATTTGTTGGTTGTGTCCAAAAGCCGGCTGATCTGTGTCTGAACCACCTCTTGTAATTCTTGCTCTGTAAACATCCTCGGAGAAGGAGGTTTGTTGAGTGCCGGTTTGATGGGTGGCTCTGTGGCCTTCTGCCATTGGGTGTGCACTTCTGCGAGGGATTGCTGAGTCAAAAATTTTGCAAATTTTGGATCCTTCGCAATTTTAATCATCTGCTTTGTTGCCTCGTCAATCAATTGTCGACGTTCCATCTCTTCAATCTCAGATTGAGTAGGCCGAGGTGGGCCGTACTCTTCTGATTGCTCATGAGGATCTTCTTCGTGATCTCCTCCTGCATTCGCAAATGCAGAAGAAGGCGACTGATTTTAGTTGGAATCCATAAGTGCCATGAGAAAAGGATCGGATTTCCCGGTAGAAGAGAAATCGGCCGCGCCCTGATACCACTGTAACAAACTTGAACACCCCAAGTCAAGATTCTACCGCGACACAACAGAGATTCACTTCAAAAACAGTTCACAATTCACAATTAGGTCGACACGGCCCGGCGTAGATCCGTGCCAAGAGGTATTGGCCCCAAAGACTGGCGTCCCTTTCGGTATCTCTTTTTGTATTAATCTGTGTTCAAAGTACAAAGAGAGCGGGTAGGTGCTCACTCAGACTCTGCGTCCAGATGCTCTAAGAAGTGAAGCCCTGCTTGCTTATGTATAAGTTCAAGGGACGCCCAAAAGCATTAAACTCAAAAGCTTAATAATCTCAAAAGAAATTGTGCCAAAAGCTGCTAAAATCAGCCAACATTATTTCAGGAAATCCGTACAGTCCGCTTTTTGCACGCTGAATTCTCTGTTTTCAGCCCTGAAAATGCACCGGATCGCTTGTACAGCGGTCCCCTTGCGTCCCCGAACCTCTTGGGGGTATTAGGGTCCGTTTAGGGCCAAAACCCTAAACCTGCAGAAATACACAGCAGGCTGTAATTTACTGTTTCGGGCTCCGTTTCGCGTGCCGGTCGCATCCTTAGCAAGTCCTCGAGCTCCCGCACCTGTAGGGCTACTTGCCCTTTGAATCGGACGAGATTTTTGGGGTGAAACCTCTCCGAATTCACCTGTACCTGCGGGGGGATTAGCCGCTAGCTAATCCAGTACCTGTGCAAGAGGCTCTTGCCTCGGCAATCGCGCATGAACCCACACAACTATACATTGGTCAAATGAAGAGCCCACTAGAGGGGCATAACATACTGCCAAAGGGGAGAGAGAGGACAATGTGTAGTGTGCAGGGCATCACTCCTGGCACCGCACTGTGCATAAGAGGGAAAGCTAGCACTCCATAGCTCTTAACCTGTGACAAAAACTGAAAATGAGGCTCTCCCCCTCCTAAATTCAGCGCCAACTCTTGTTGCATGAGGCAAGTGCACCAGAAGGTGCCACTTGGCACATTTACAAGCATTTTCCCGTTTCGGGGTTGCCGCCTAAAAATCTCCCAACCGGCTGCCCAGTTGACTTCACGACAGAGTAAGAAAATGTTCCCTTTGTCATTCCGGAGGTAATGACGTCAACACATTTTCAGGTCCCAAAATAGCAGTTCCCTAAATTTTAGGAGATGCTGCCATTGTATCTTTCTAGGTCATCCGACCCTCTTTGTACACTGCGGCCACATCCAGAATTGAAATGTAGCCTCTGGAGCAAAGGATTCCACTTTGGCTAGTCAATGACCCCACTTGGCTAACCATAGTCCTTGTCCAACCTTAGTGCTTTCTTGCCCTCAGGCCTGGACTCCCTCTGGACAGTTCCACACTAGCTATGCAATGCAGGGCAGTTAGATTTCCCGAGGGGTGTTTCCAAAAAGTGAAAGTAAATAGATAATAAGAAAGAAATCAACAAAAAGGATAGATAGTAGTCACACGCTGGTGACAATAGTGGTATCAGAGATTCAATCGATTTTCTTCTACGGAGGATCTAATCTGGTTTTTGCAGCACGCGCTATGGATGCTGACAGAGATTCTGATCAAGAACAGGAATCTGTCCCGCCTTCAGTTTCGTGGGAGGAGGATTCCATGGGAATATAGATTCTAACAACAACAAATCATACTACGTCCGTCTGAACATTGGACGGTGTCATAGAATAAGTTTCTTCTCCTTTAATGGGGACATAACAGAGCCCACTTTGCTAGATATTGGTGTTTTTACAAGATGGAAGCTTTGGAAGAAGGGGACAGTTTTATGGGGGAAGAAAGAAAGAGTAACCCCTTAGTCTTCAGTTTTTAGTCCAAAACATTTTTTTTGCGTTCTATTTGTGTATTGCTAAGAGATTACGACTTGTCAGTGCCAAGCCGGCTATAGTGGTATCAGAGATTCAATCGATTTTCTTCTTTGGAGGATCTAATCTGGTTTTTGCAGCACGCGCTATGGATGCTGACAGAGATTCTGATCAAGAACGAGAATCTGTCCCGCCTTCAGTTTCGTGGGAGGAGGATTCCATGGGAATATAGATTCTAACAACAACAAATCAATTGAGGAGTTATCTGATAATTTGCTCCACAACTCTCTCGAGAAGTATCAAAAGTCTACAAATCTTTACCGGAAGTTACAAGCGAGCTGTCACAAAGTGATGACGTGGCCGACAGCAGAAACCCTAATTTCTGCCAAAAACCCTAAAATTCCTGCAAACCCTAATTTTTGCCAGAAACCCTAATTTCCGGAAATCGCGGAGGCCGATTATTAAATTTTTTTTTTTTGGAAAATGATGAGCGACACGAATTTTGCTTTTGCTTTTTTTTATATAAAAAAAAAGAAAAGACTCTCAAAGAGAGAGAGAGAACTGATGCTTTTGATTTTGAAAGCTTTTGGGGCTCTGCTTTTGGGCATCCCTTGTAACCTTTAAATTAGTGGTGAGGGCCTCACTTCTCAGAGCATCTGGACGCAGAGTCTGAGAGTGAAACCCTAACCGCTCTCTTGTACTTTGATGATTGATTAATACAAAAAGAAATACCGAAAGGGGCGCCAGTCTTTGGGGCCAATATCTCTAGGCACGGAACTCCGCCGGGCCAGTGCAAATCTATTGTGATCTGTGAATTGTTTTGAAGTGGTGATTTGGTGCTGTCGCGGTTGATTCTTGACTTGGAGTGTCCAAGTTTGTTACAGTGGTATCAGAGCACGGCCGATTTCTCTTCTACGGGAAATCCGATCCCCGAATTTCTTTTCCGCGGCACCTATGGCTTCAGGCAATGATCAGTCGACTCCCTCTGTATCTGGAGATGCGGGCTAGGATCACAACGAAGATTCAGGCAGAGAGTATGGCCCGCCTTGGCCTACTTAGGCGGAGCGGCGAGAGATAGAGCGTCGCTAGTTGATCGGCGATGCAGCAAAGATGATGCTCAATTTTGCCAAGGACCCGAAGATGGCAAAATATATGAACCAGACCTCTTTGGAAGAGCTACAGATGGAGTGGCAGAGAACCACAACACCACTCCCGAAACCCGCTCTCAAGAAACCTTGTGCCTCCAAGAAAATATACGGAGCAGGAACTGGAGAACGTGGTTGATGCACGGATTGCTCAGCTTTTTGACACGCAAAAGAAAGCCAAAAAGCACGGCAAAAAGCAGAAGAAAGGCACTGACTTCCCGGGGTATTTGGGTCGTCGGTCAACATTTGACAAGGCAAAGAAATTGAAGAAGCGCGTCAAGTTTGAAGACCTACCCAGTTCTTCTTCTTCTTGTTCTGACAGTTCTTCTAGCTCCTCGGATTCGAACGAAGAAGACAGAAAAGGTAAAAAGCGAAGCAAGAAGCAACGCTTTGGAAAGGGCAAGAAAAAGGCAAAGAAGGCTACATCTCGCCCAGAGACTGACAGTTCTACCGAGGACTCGTCTACAGACAGCTCAGATTCCGATGACGGAAAGTTTTATGCGAACAAGAAGAATTTTTACAAAGCCAACCAGTATGACTTTCTCGAAGATAAAAGCAAGAAAGTCCGAGAGTTTAAGGAAGGTGGCCACTCGATCAAGTTTGATACTTTTTCAGGATACTCAGATGCTTCGAAGGCTTTGTCTTTTATACAGCAATTTGACATCGCTTTCGCGGGAGGACGCTATTCAGAGCACTCCAAGATTCGGAGAGCTGCCTCTTACTTTAAGGGGAATGCTCGTACTTGGTGGTCCACGCTTCTATTAAGCAAGACTGTGCCAGTTACATGGCTGAAATTCAAGAGGCTTTTTATTTCTTCTTGGTTGACTCAAGAGTTTGAGCGAGATATACGAGCTGCTTGGAACCATCTTCGGATGACCAAGAAAGATACAATCAATGCTTATTGTGAAAGATTCTGGAGCTCTTTTCTACCCGCCTCTTCATTCAAGAAGATCTCGTTCAGAGAACAGATTGAGCGGTTTACCTTGGGTCTACCTACAGAGATCCGAGATCACTGCTTGGAACAGAAGTCAGTTTCTATTCAGGATTTGATGAGTCATGCGAAGCGGGGCTTTGCCATTCACTCTGGCAGTTTGACCTACCCCACAGATAAGGCCATGACGCAACGAGCCGAACAGACTTCTGGGAATGAAAGTAGAATGAAAAAGAGCAACCTAGAGAAAAAAAAGGATGCACGACCCAAGCTTACTCCTGAGGAGAGAGCTCGCTTCATCAGAGAGGGGAAGTGCTTTGGATGCGGGGAACATGGACATATCTCCGCAGAGTGCCCTGATAAGGCACAGAAAGAACAGCATGATAAAAACGACGACAGGTCTGAGAGTTCGAGAGCAGCTGAGGAATGTGGCAGAAAAGGCAGATAGAAAAGCAGAACTGGTACCACATGGCGTGGGACCTGCACCGAATCTAATGAATGAAAGTACAAACTTTGCCGCTTTCGGGGCAAAGCGAAGGATCAGGAAGCTCTTTTGAAGGAGCCAAGGCCAACTTCTTTTCACTTGGAATTGGCGGCTCGATTTGGAACTACGCCCGACAGACTGACGCCACAGGCGGAGGTAGTTCGACTGGCACCCGGATGGGATGTTGCCATTACACCGAGCATTGGCAAACTTCGTTTGCAATGACAAGGGTGTTCAGGGCACGTGAGTGACGTTCTACTCGGGATCCCTTGGTACCACAAGAACTACGTCGTGGTTGACTACCGGGCCGAGAAAGCGACCTTGATAAATGAAGGGCTTAGAGATTGTACTTGAAGAACTTCAGTTTTCTTACTCATTCTTTTGGGAGAACTGAACGATGGATAAAAGTTGAATATGTTTTGACTTGAAGAAAAGAACGCCAAGATTTTTTTTTCTCCACGCTCGTGCCGATTGCTTTTGAGAGGGCCTGAAGATCATACCATTGATCTGATATCTGGAAGCACGCCACCGAATCGGCCACCCTACCGTGTGAGCCGAGCACAAAATGAAGAGATTATGAACCAAGTGAAAGACCTCTTGGAAAAGGGTCTTGTCCAACCTAGTACTTCACCGTATTGCTCTCCAGTATTGTTGGTTTTGAAGAAAGACGGATCTTGGAGAATGTGCATCGATTATAGAGCTCTCAACAAAATCACCATCAAGAACAGATTTCCGATTCCTAGGATCGATGATATACTCGACAGGTTACAGGGATCTTCATCAGATCAGAATAGCACTGGGAGACGTCTACAAGACAGCTTTTCGGACGACTTTTGGGTTATTTGAGTTTTTGGTGATGCCTTTTGGCTTAACCAATGCTCCTGCGACATTTAACCGGATGATGGATAGGATTTTTCGAGAGTACAGGCTATTTGTTGGCACTTTCTTGGACGACATCATTGTTTTCTCCAAGAATGAGGCAGAACACAGAGATCATCTGCTTCAGGTCTTTCAGGCATTACGAGATCACAAGTTAGTGATTAATGCAAAGAAAAGTGAATTTTTCCTACCAGAGATACACTTTTTGGGACACATTGTGTCAGCTGCAGGAGTGCGAATGGACCCGGCCAAGATAGAGACTATTCGTGATTGGCCCGATTTGAGGAATGTCCATGAAGTTAGAAGCTTCTTGGGACTGTGTTCGTACTACAGGCGGTTCATACGAAAGTTTGCAGAGGTTGCTTCCCCTTTGCATATCTTGACACAGAAAGGAGTACCTTTTTCGTGGGGACCCACAGAGGTGACTGCCTTTCAAACATTGAAAGAGAAATTGACTACGAGACCTATTTTGACTTTGCCGGAATTGCAGAAGTCATTTGAAGTATATTGTGATGCTTGTGGTCGTAGTCTGGGTGCGGTCTTGCTGCAAGAAGGCCATGTCATAGCTTACGAGAGTCGTTTGTTCTCTAGGCCGGAGATGACAGCACAGATTTATGAGAAAGAGCTTTTGGCGGTTATCCATGCTCTTATCTACTCGAAGCGGATTTTACTGTCTTTACAGACCATCAGAGTTTGCGCTACTTCTTGTCACAGAAGCAGCTTTCGGAAAAGCAGATGCGGTGGGCAAACATCTTGTCAGAGTTCCACTTCAAGATTGTCTATGTGCAGGGACAAAAGAATGTGGTGGCAGATGCTTTGTCTCGGAAACCGTTGGTTCTGGCTATTTCCGCGATACATCATAGGAGCTTCGAGGATATGGTCGATCAGTGTGCCACAGATACAGATCTTGCAGATATTTTCACACGGATACGGGATGGGGAGATAGTAGCTGGATACTCCCTTCTGGAAGGCTACTTGATGAAAAAGACTATGTTGTGCGTTACACAGCCGTTGAGGGAAAAGGTTATGACTGATTGCCACTGTCCACCTTTTACGGGTCACCGCGGCATTGCTACCACCATGAAAGGGGTAGAGAGAGATTTCTTTTGGCGGAGACTGAAGAAGGATATGGAAGAGTTTGTGCGCAGTTGCTTGGTATGCCAGAAGGTCAAGTTTGACAGGCATAAGGCACAGGGATTGTTACAGCCTTTACCCATACCCACCCGCCCCTGGGAAAATATTGAAATGGATTTCATTTTTTTGATCTCCCGAGAATACAGAATGATCACGATGATTTTCCGATTACATGGCACGCCTGAGATGATTGTCTCCGACAGAGACCCCATATTTATGAGTTTGTTTTGGAAGGCACTTTGGGAGAACATTGGCACGCGGTTGCAGTTATCGTCATCGTTCCACTTGCAGACTGACGGGCAATCTGAGATTGCCAATTCAGTGATTTTAGATTTATTGAAGTCTTGTATCTCGCATCAGAAGACTCAATGAGAAAAGAATTTACCTTTGGTGGAATTTGCCTACAATAACACGATACACTCTTCGACGGGGAAGATGCCATGTGAGATTGTTGAAACTGCTGCGAAGGTTCCATCCTTCCTGAGCACGAAAGATTAGAAATTTGAAGCGGATGAATATTCGCGAGATTTGGATACGGCTTTTGCCAAGGTTCGCGAGACTTTGCAGGAGTCTCAAGAACGACAGAAAAAGGCAGCGGATCGCCATCGTCGCGACTGGAAACTGAAGGAGGATGATTGGGTGCTCTTACTTTTGAGAAGGCACGCCTAAGAAAGAAACAGGGAAAGGAGAGGCTTTTTCCAAAGCTTAGTATGTGATACTACGGACCTTTCCAGATTATTGACAAGATAAATGATGTCTCCTTCCGATTGAAACTGCCAGATACTTGGAGGATTCACAATGCATTGCATGTGAGTCTCTTGAAACCTGTTAAGGGTGATGTGCCTGATGATGGGGAGCCTGATGAGCAACCCAAAGTGGAAGAAAACGAGGAGATCCTTGTTCCTGAACAGATTTTGGCACATAATGATACGAAGAAAGGTAAAGTCCGAAGGCGGTTCTTGGTTTAGTTCAAGAACTTTCCTGCATTTGATGCGAAGTGGATGGAGGAGGAGGACCTAGCAGATACTCCTCGGATTGTGAAACTTTACCTCGATCTTTTGGTTTAGCATAGTCTACTCCAAACGGAACCCAGAAACTCAGCTTGGCCGAAGATCTGGTGCAGTGGGATGCACAAGAGGGGAGTTACTCCGCTCCTTTGTCAACAGATGCCTCGATTTTGATACTAAAGTCACTGATGTCTCTTTGAGCTTCAGGGATACTGAGAGCTGACAGTATTCTGCTGGATGACTTTATGAAATGGAATTCCTGATTATGATACTGATTTGTTCTTGACTTCTTGTGAGTGCAGGAACTGATAGCCGAAATGACTGCAGCATTTTGGTCTGATTGATCTCGAATAGACATGGTTGCAATAGGGGTTAGTCAATCGGACATCGATGAGGTCCCGATTGGACCTAGATGTGATTGCTAGCTACATTGCCGATAAATCATGGTCTAAGATCTGAATGAATGTTGAATGTCATGTGATGTCCTGTGATGTCTGGTGATGTCCTGTGATGTCGTGTGATGTGACTGTCGATTTTGTACATGTGCTAGATGTGCGTTCCTCGTACGTAGGTACTAACAATCAGTGTCTGCTAAGACGGTTTATGGCTTTTGTCGGTTTTGTAGACGTAATCGCGGTCGATTACAATGCTTTCAAGAGGGGGGTATGTCACAAAGTGATGACGTGGCCGACAGCAGAAACCCTAATTTTTGCCAGAAACCCTAAAATTCCTGCAAACCCTAATTTTTGCCAAAAACCCTAATTTCCGGAAATCGCGGAGGCCGATTATTAATTTTTTTTTTTTTTTGGAAAATGATGAGCGACGCGAATTTTGCTTTTGCTTTTTTTTAATAAAAAAAACAAGAAAAGACTCTCTAAGAGAGAGAGAGAACTGATGCTTTTGATTTTGAAAGCTTTTGGGGCTCTGCTTTTGGGCATCCCTTGTAACCTTTAAATTAGTGGTGAGGGCCTCACTTCTCAGAGCATCTGGACGCAGAGTCTGAGAGTGAAACCCTAACCGCTCTCTTGTACTTTGATGATTGATTAATACAAAAAGAAATACCGAAAGGGGCGCCAGTCTTTGGGGCCAATATCTCTAGGCACGGAACTCCGCCGGGCCAGTGCAAATCTATTGTGATCTGTGAATTGTTTTGAAGTGGTTATTTGGTGCTGTCGCGGTTGATTCTTGACTTGGAGTGTCCAAGTTTGTTACACGAGCACTTGTGCGAAGAGGTTGATGAAGTTCGCAAGGATCGATTTGGCTTGTGTGAAGTAGCTGAAGAATCAACCGATCTTGGAATTTTGTGTTATGTGCCAAAAAGCCACCAATCGATCTCTAAAACCGCAATTAAGTTGAAGTTTGACAAGAAGTGCTATCTTCCGACAGAAGAGGATATCGAACGTGATATGGAGTGGAAAATCAATGAGTTGATGAAGCATCGGAAACACTCGAGAGAGGGACCAGAGTCCGAGTCTTTCCCCGGCTATTTGGGCCGAGAGTCTACCTTTGAAGAACTTGCAGAGAAGGGATCTAAGAAGTGACACCACCGACGTGTTCACTTTGAAGATGACACTAGCACCTCTTCCGCCTCTTCTTTTTTTTGTTTTTGTTTTTGCAAGAACAAGATCCTTCCGTTAGTCAAGAAAACTAGCCAATGGGCTACAATTTGCCCGCGTTAGAGAGGGGTACATCAACATGTGGGGAGACTCTCTCAAAGAAAAAACAAGATAAGTACACTGATAGCTAAATCGAGAGATGGGACGGGGAAACAACCACACTGGTGGATGGTACTACCACCTAGCTCAAACTGGCCCCTAAGTGTGTGGATCACAAATTTCACGGACAATCTCCGCCGGTGGACTGGGTCAAGCCTCGAAGATGAGGAAGGAGTGAGCTCGCCATATGAACCACAGTGTCAGGCTGCAAATGAGCTCCCAAGACCACTCTCTATCTTTACTCCACTCCTGAGGGACTAACTCTGTGGCTGGCAGGAGTATAGGCTGGCCCTCCTGTATTACAATCATCATGCTGACTAAAGCCATCTCAAAATGAGGTGCTAGGCCCGTGATTGTGGACCAAGCTGCAACATCCCAAGTGTATTGGATGGTTGTAGAGAGTGTAGGCATCAACCGAAGAACTCGAAACCATACCTGTTGTGCCATGGGGCAGCCCCACAGGCAGTGACGTTGAGTCTCAAGTGGGCGGTCACAGGCGGCACATATTGCCGAGAGGCTGTTGTGCACCAACCAACTCCTGACTGCATTAGCTTGATGTGCAACCAGCCAATGGAACCTGGTAACTCGCCTCGGCTGTCTGCTGTCCCACAAGCGCTCCCAAAATCTTGCCAACAACTCGAACGTAAGCCCCTCTTCCTGCCAATGAGTCACTGCATCAGAAGGGGTCCCCGGGTGATCGGTTGGAGTAAAGTGATCCCGCCAAAACCACTCCCCCAGGTCCCACACTGCACTTGTACCAGAGGGTGGCTTTCTCTAGCCCAAAGTTGCCAGTGTCTTGATTCAAGATCTAACGGGTTGGGGTCTATGAAACAAGTCCTCCCACTGATGCCCACAACTCTGATCGGCTGAAAACAGCACTCAGCCACCTTTGGTGCCTCGATAGTGATCGTGTGGAGGCGACCCTCTCTATGAACCTCGAAGAACAGGTAGAAACCTGCGGTTGAGCAAGCCCTAATTGCAATGAGGACCTCTGGTCGCGTGAAAGCCTCCATCAAGCAAGGAGCTACCGGCTCCATAGGGTTGTGCCACTCCGCAGGGATAGCCTCTACAATATCTTGACACATGCTTTTTATCCCCCTCATGTCTTGCAACTGAATGCCCTGTATCTTCTCAGAAAGTACTGCAAATTGCAGCCAGTCCCCAAAAGAGCGGGCTGGACCCTCTGCCATGGGACCCCAAGAGACATGAGGTTTGCTACCAACCATGTGGCCTCGCTGTGTGCTGACTATAGGGCTCCAAACAAGTGGCTACCTCAGACGCTCGTCAATGCATGTGGATTGGTGCTGCTCAAGGCCACCTCGCAGCTGCTCCCAAGATCGAAGCAGGCTCGCAGCAAAGAGGTCCTCCCATCTCTTGCTTAGGCCAACTGTGCGCATATCAGTGAAAATCTAGCGGGTGAAAGGGCTCCATGGGTCGCCCGCCTGCGGGACCTTGGCTCAAATCGTGTGTAGCAACAGCTTCTTCCAGGGCTCCTCCCCTAGAAGTCGTCCTCTTACCACAAGCTTCTTAAGGAGGGATTTACTCTACCGCGCTGGGTCGATGATCCCCAACCCTCCTTGAGAGAAAGGTAAAGTGATGATTTCCCATAGACCTTGGCCTGAGCCAACTGTGTGTCTTTCCCTGACCACAAGAAGGTTCCGATCAGGCTCTCCAGCTGGCTGATGCAAGAGATCCAGAAAATCCAGCAAGACGTTATGTACCACACAGTAGCCAACATCACTTGGTTGGCCACCGCAACCCTGCCAGCAGGAGAAAGGCATCCTGAGCTCCAATATGTAGTTTCCTCCTAATGTCCAAGCCAACCTGACATCCCAAGTAGCGTATTGGTCTCCGTGGAGGAATTCACCTAAAGCCCTCTCCACGCGACCAATCAGGCATGGGAGCACTACCAATCCAGAAAGCCACTGTCTACCGCCAGTTGATCAGTGCTCTCGACGCACAACAGAACACCTTAAGAGCATGCTGCACTTGTGCAAGTTGGACTCTTGAACCTCCAAAAATACGCCCGAGTTATCAACAAACTCAGCGTTCAAAACCTCCTCCCCCGAATAGGCAGCTAGAGACCATGCAAACCAACCTCCTGTGAAGTCAAGAACCTGCTCATCACCTCAGCATAGAATAGAAAGAGGAAGGGGTCAAAAGGGGACTTGAGAGCATCAAACATGAGACTCAAACGGGCTTTGTCAAGGAGCGCAACTGAACTGAGAGAGAGAGAAGACACATGACAGGGAGTGGCGGAATTCCACCCCAGAGAGTATTGGCCCCAAACTTTGGCGCCCCTTTCGGTATTTCTTTATATTGCATCAACTCAGTACAAGCTGGTACTCCAAACTCTGCACCTTCTCTAGGAAGCATGCCAGAGAATGAGCCCTAACCTCATATTTAAAGGCCCTTGGCCTGAAAAGCAGTTACAATGAAAAGCCTTCAAAACTCAAAAGCTTCTGGTCCCAAAAGCAATGCCAAAAGCTGCCAGCGTAATTTACGAAAATCCGTACAGCTAGCACATCATCAGCCAACGCATAACGCGGAAATCCGTACAGTTTGCCACGTCATCAACTCAACGTGAAATCCGGAAATCCGTACAATCTGCCACGTCAGCAGGTCGGCGGAAATCTGATGCTTTCTTCTTCTGTTGCTTCTGCTTCTTCTAGCCCCCTCGGCCAGCATGTGCAAGTTGGCTCCATTCTTCAAGGCTTTGACACATCAGCAGTTTGTTACATTTTGTAGGTTGAGTTGAGAATTGCGATGGGTCGCCATTGTCAGATCTCATCAAAGGAGCCTCTCTCCTTGAAGATAAGATAGATCAATCCCTCACTCATGTTTGATGCTCTCAAGTAGCTGTTGAATTCTCAAACTCAGAGCCTTTGCAAGGATTTTGTAGGCTGAGTTGAGAATTGCGATGGGTCGCCATTGTCAGATCTCGTCAAAGGAGCCTCCCTCCTTGAAGATAAGATAGATCAATCCCTCACTCATGTTGTTTGGCATCTCCCCAGTGTGCAGAATGTGCTGGTAAGCACTCAAAGGTCTCGACGAGGGACCTTCCAATACTCCAAGAAGAAGCTGGGAGTCAGACCATCCTCCCTGGGAAGCTACCCTTGGGAAGTGCCCGAAGGGCTTCCTGTAGCTCCTGGGCTCTCAAGCCTTTGGCACATCTCCTCAGTGATTAAACAAGGCATCTGTGCCCACACTTGCTCCCTGCATGCAACTGGGCGCTCGGACTATGGCTCGGTTGAACAACAGCTCATGGTAGAAGTCAATAGCAACTGGATGCATATCCTCAGGTTCTGTAGAAACAGATAACGTGGCAGATTTTCAAAAATTACGTAGGCTGATGACATGGCAGGCTGTACGGATTTCCGTAAATTATGCTTGCAACTTTTTGGCTTTGCTTTTGGACAATATGCTTTTGAGTTTGAAAGCTTTTTACTGTAAACTGCTTTTGGGGCCTAGGGCCTTTAAATATGAGGTTAGGGCTCATTCTCTGGCATGCTTCCTGGAGAAGGTGTAGAGTCTGGAGTACCGGCTTGTACTGTGTTGAAGCAATATAAAGAAATACCGAAAGGGGCACTAGGGTGTGGGGCCAATACTCTCTGGGGTGGAATTCCGCCACTCCGTGCTGCATATCGTCTCTCTCTCTTTCAGTTAAGCTGTTATTGTAGTGCTAAAAGTCTGTTCAGTCTGTTCTTTTCTATTGGCATGTGGTGCCTGTCTTGTGACAGTGGTATCAGAGCATCAGGCGTATGCTTTTCTGAAAGCATACGGGTCCCACAATAGAGCAGACAGAGCTTTATTCGAGGTATCTTCGCCCTCCAACCCGGACCTATTAGCCACTCCCACCCTTACTTCATCGCGCATCAGGCGCACTCCCGTCTGCATCGTTGTGTCTTACAGGGCATAAGTCATAAAGAACCCAAGACTTGGAATTCATGGATTCAACAGAATATTTGCAGTTTTTGCTCAACGAACTCCACGACATTCTTTGGCGGCATCCTCAGCAGAATCTTCCGGTGCTGCAAAGTTTTCAACAATTTTTAAACTACATGTAACCCCCTCTAATGCCCCAAGGGGTACCTCCTCCTCTGGCAACAGAAAGTACAAGAGCTTCCAACTGGCAAACTTCTCAACCATCTTTTCCGATTGGGGGAGTCTTCAGGAATATGGTTCAGCCATCTGACTCTGATCCAGTGCAACCACCTTTGCCACCGCCATTGCCCCCACCTCCACCACCACCACCGCCACCAGGCTACAATGGTTGGAGCCCATATGGATACCCTTATTATCCATATGCGGGATATGTGCCTAACTAACCCAAAGATTTCAAAGATGGCAGCACGACAGTCAAATCTTTCACTTTTTCTGGGGTGAAAGATCGCAAGAAAGCATTGCAGTTCCTACAGCAATTCGACAACATCTATGCTTTAGGGAACTATACAGAAGAATCCAAGATTTCTCGAGCAGCGGGATTTCTTAAAGATAATGCTATGCAATGGTGGAGTTTAATCACGACACAAGCGCACGCTTCAAGGACCTGGCAAGCTTTCAAGACAGTTTTTGCAGGTAGTTACACGACTTCTATGTTTGAAGTCCGGATTTTGGCAAAGTGGGGCAACTTGAAAATGCTTGCCACCGAAACCATGGACGAATATAACCAAAGGTTTGTCGACGTGTACCTTCCGGTGTCCTTCTTTAGATCTATTCCCTTGGAGGCCCAATGCGAGCGATACACCATTGGACTACCATCACCATTGCAAGAATATTGTCTATCCAAGCAAGTCTCTACCATGGACCATGCCGTGGTCGGCTACAAAGTGATGAAGGCAAAGCTAGAGTTTACCACAGAAGAATCTCCGGCCACGAACCACAACTCTCGCCAACAAAGAACAAATTTTCGAGAGTCTCGTGAAAGTCAACCACAAAGGCCTTGTTTGACGCCTCAACAACGAGACACCTTACTACAAGAAGGCCGATGCTTTGATGCTTTCAAACAGGGTATAATAATTCTAATTGTCCCAAACGCACTGATAGACCATAGGAGCCGACGTCCGCACCAACGGTCGATAGAACCCAAGCGCCACCTCCTGCTAAGAGAGCTAGACCCGCTATTGGACTAGTTCCTGATATTTATGGGGATACTCCTTGAGAGTACAAATGAATTGTGTCGAGCATATGGCAAAGTCAATGGCTTCAAAGCCCTTATTTTCTTTGACCTCGGAGCTACAAAAAACTTCAGTCATCCAGAATTCTTAAAGCAGATGCACTTTGATTATGATGCAGAGGGTGGACAAATTGAAGCTGAGCTAGCCATGGGGCAAACTCAAAAAGTGATACCGCTCATTGGTGCTCTTCCAGTGACTATACAAGATTATCATGGAAAAGCCGATTTCCACATTATGAAGTTGGGCAATTGCGACGTTCTCTTGGGCCTGGCCTGGCACGACAAGAATGATGCAACTCTCCAGGTCCGGAACCAAACCATCACCGTGATGCAGAAGGGCAAGCCCGTTGTCCTCAAAGTTCGTTTGTCCAAACAAAACCTTGAATGACCTCTCTAGTTGTTTTCTAGCTAGATACTTTTGAACATTGTTTGAGAAAGTATTGTTTGAAATGGATGCTATTTGTTTTAAATCTGTCTTGGTGCCGATTTGAATTGTTTGACTCTGGTTTTAATACTGGTTTCAATGATTGGTGATTTTACTCTCGGGTGGAGAAGTGAGAAATACTGTTTTGGTATTGTTTGAATCTCGGAACGACGTAGGCCGATGCCCGGGGAGCGTTCTGTTGTATGCTAGAAAACCTCCGAACGACGCAAGTTGATGCCTGGGGAGCGTTCTGTTGTATGCTTGTAAAATAATCGTTGTTGTGACTCCCGGCCCGGACCTGGATGGTTATGCGGGAGGAGTCTTAAGAAGTCTGAGCAGTGGTTACTCTCAGCACCTCCAAATGATGTAGGCTGCGGTTTGGGGGGCGTTTGGTTGTAAAAGGCCTCTATATCTCCCGTCCCGGACCTTTTTAGGTTATGCGGGAGGAGTAATGAGGGAGTCGTTGAATATCTCCCGGCCCGGACCTTGTTAGGCTATGCGGGAGGATTGTTCATCGGCGACTTTATGTTTCTATGTCTTGTAACATGCATATGTGAGCATTTGTGTTGCATTGTGATGTGCCAACTACTGAATATTCCTAATTGGATGAGATTGCTTGGGTATGTAATTTTGGTGCATCAAGACACCCGTGGAAGATCAGTGCGGTCTGGGTGTGATGGCTAATTTTACTACGCTGGAATATCAAGAGTTCCGATCTGGACGAAAGGAGAAGCTAACTCCTTGATCAAAAGAGCCGAAAGGAGAAGCTAACTCCTTAACAAAAAGAGAAAACTGATTGTCCCTCGGAATGACCCTCAGAATTTTTTTTGAGCTAACTTGAGTTGTTTTGCAGATATGTTGTAATCGCGGATGATTACTCTCTCTCAAGAAGGAGAGATGTCACAAACTGCTGATGTGTCAAAGCCCTGAAGAATGGAGCCAACTTACAGATGCCGGCCGAGGGGCCTAACCCCTAAGAAGAACAAGTAACAGAAGAAGAAGTCCTACCAACTTATGGGGACCCCGTGCGATGGGGGCCCAGTGACATAAAGAGATTAAAACAAAGCAGGACCCACACACACACACATTGAAGAAATTGCGTAGCTGCTGATGACGTAGCAGATTTTCAAAATTTATGCTGGTTGATGACGTGGCAGGCTGTACGGATTTCCGCGTTTTGCGCTGGCTGATGACGTGGCAGGCTGTACGGATTTTTGTAAATTACGCTGGCAGCTTTTTGGCTTTGCTTTTGGACAATATGCTTTTGAGTTTGAAATCTTTTTACTGTAAACTGCTTTTGGGGCCTAGGGCCTTTAAATATGAGGTTAGGGCTCATTCTTTGGCATGCTTTTTGGAGAAGGTGCAGAGTCTGGAGTACCGGCTTGTACTGTGTTGATGCAATATAAAGTAAATACCGAAAGGGGCGCCAGGGTGTGGGGCCAATACTTTATGGTGTGGAATTCCACCACTCCGTGCCACGTGTCGTCTCTCTCTCTTTCAGTTCAGTTGTTATTGAAGTGCTAAAAGTCTATTCAGTCTGTTCTTTTCTATTGGCACGTGGTGCCCGTCTTGTGACAGCACTTTTGCATCCGCTATAAGGAGGCAATGCCCAGCTGCAGACTCCTGGAGGAAGAAACAACTAAGCTCCACAAGGCCAATGGCCGCTCTAGTAGCAGGGTCCCCTGCGTGTCCAAACACTTTTTCCACAATGCCAAAACTTGTTCTCTGAGCTGTGTATCCAACAAAATCCTCTCTTGGATGCATAGCATGTCACTACCCCTCCTCTGTCGATCTGATACAATAAGAATCATTGGCGAATGATCGGAAAAGCTAGTCCCTGCCAAAATGCAGACTGATCCTCCCATGTCACAGATGTGGTCACTAGATTAGAAACGATCTATCCTAGATAGATTAACGCCCCATGCTCTGTGGTTAGATTGAGAGAAAGAGAAGCTATCTGAGGTCATGCATAGGCGCTCCCAAGCAGCCAAATCAGCCCCGTGAACAGTATCATGGCTGCCCCCAATCCTATCCGAGGGGTCCTCTTAAGGTCCCCCCCAATGGACCACAACTTTGCGTGAGGCAATGACTCCACAATATGTGACCAAAACTCAGCTCGTGCGCTCGCATGGTTCGGTGCATAAATGTTCTAGAAGCCCACAAAGGCTACCTTGAACTTGCATGGTGACCCACTGGGCCCTACCTGGCACAGTAATACCTCTATCCACAATGGCCTGCTGCCATGAGTCCACAATAGTCATACATATACCTCCTTGAATACGTACACCTCCTTGAATGCTGTCAGGGCCTCAGGCCCAAAAGCAGCTGACCAAAATGTTTCATATCAGCCTCGTAGAACGTGTCCACAATGCTTAATGCGGCTCTTGCAAAGATGATGATCCCGTCGTATAAGAATATCAATAGGTCCACCCACAAGGCATCTCAGGAGCTCCTGTCTTAACTGACCCCAATGGCGCACAAACTGTGGGTCTCCAAGGTCTTGGATATTCCATGAGACAATCCTCATGAGGTCGATGACAGAAAACCGATGCTGTTGCAGCAATCAAACGAGCAATCTTCGAGGCCGGTTTGGATGAGGAGCAATCCACATTTGAACGACCCCGAGATAAACGAGTCTGCGTCACATGCCCCACAAAAGCCCAAGATGACTGTGCAATTCTCTTAGCCACATTCTCTGCCCAAAAGTCCTCATGATTGTATACATAGCAAGGAGAGAACTATGCATTTGCAAAAAAGTGAACAATAATGTGTCTGCATCCTGTGGCATCGGGCAATGTCAATGTGAACTTGGTCAGTGGTTACAAGGTCTGCGCAAAATTTGTGATCCCAAGGTCCCCCATGTTAGATGCAGCGGAATGAATGTTTGCGCTTTGCTCAAGATGAGTGCTCCAAATTGTGCTCAAGGTTCCTTTTGTTCTTATGGAAGGTAGAGCCTTCCGTTCTTAATGAGAGATGCTATGATCACAAACAAAGTGAATGGATACTGTGCGTGCACCTATATGAGACTGAGAGATAGAGAGAGAAGAGAGATACGACACCAGAGACCTTGTAAAACCCTCCTCCGAAGGCCCCACTCTCGTCGGCGAGAGTGGTCTACTTATGATTGCACAAACTGGTACAAACTGAACGCATGTAATTGATGCAAGTCTAGGCTATGTCGACGATGACAACGGTGATGACGAGGCCGACACTAGGGCTGAAATCTGTAATCTTTTATTTGCTGTCCAAAACGCTATGGCTGAATTCTGCCCTGCTTGAAAACGCTAGGAAAAACGCTGATCTTGCCGGTCTTTAGGGCTGAAAATCTGCATCTACTGTAGGCTGAAAACTGAGGTTTCTTGGGCTGAATCTGCTACTCTTTAGGGCTAAATCTGTAGGTTCTTTATGGCTGAAAAACGCTGCATGGCTGAGGGTTCATCTGCTGAAAACGCTAGGTCAGGATCTCCAAAAACGCTAAGTTAGGATCTGCTTGGTGATAAAGCTTTGTTGCAGAAAACGCTAAGGACTGGGAGTGTGTGGGCGATGACCTCCTTGATGAAAACGCTAGGGATGAAGCTAGGCGATGATGTCTTTGCTTGGAGGGGAGAACCGCCAAGGTCTTGCTTGAGAAGTTTCCTGTTGAGCTTGGCTTCTGTTGCCTCTTCTGCCATTTAGTGCTAGCTTAGGTTTGCTTAAATACAAACTTACTCAATCTGCCCTACCTACTTTCCAACAAAAGTCACTTAAAAATAATAAGTGAAAAATGTCAAAAATAGGTAAAATAGGCTAAATGCACTGGAAAATTCCCCTGAAGGATTTTGATGAGAATGCTTATGATCATGCTGTGTGCAACGAGAGGATATGCATCTATACTAAGTGACTGGGCATGCACGGTCTGCGAACAGACTCACAAAAGTGCTAGAACACTTCTAAATCTAGACTGATTGGACTGACTAAACCCTTGTCGTGCTGTAGCTTGTCCACATACACACAGGGTTGGATGTGTCATGTGACATCCCCTCCTTTTCAAAGTGAGGTACTGGTACCGAACTGTATGGCGTCGAGGGCGATCGCCAATAGCATCCGGAATCCTGGAAGGGACTCTTCGCCGGCCCACTTGGAAGTATGAGTCGTGCGGTACTTGAACTTCATAAAGGTGTGCAACGCTTGCTTCTTTGGGCCGCGCCGAAAGCGACACAAAGTCTTTTGTAGCTCCTTCAATGCTTCAACTTCGTCTAGAGTCATGCTTCTTCTTCCAAAATCTTCGAGGCTAAAAATTCCTGAAACCACTTCCAACACAAAAACATGAATATACCCATTACATGTAAAGTGAGTGGAAAAAATCTTGTCTTCGCTAAAGACTGTGTATGCAATGTAGATGAACATAGAGACGGAGTGACAAACCGTTCATCAAACATATGCAAACATTGAGATCGAATCTTGTCTTTCTGATCTAAATCAATCAACTGTGGCAATCTACAACGGAAATGTCCATGCTTGGTGCTCATACTTTCATGTGATCTTTCTACAACTGTGTCGTGCCAAGGAAGAGACATGGAATGTGACTTCCTTGAATGCATACTTTTCAGCTTTTCATGAAAAATCCACATACATTCGTGCTCATCATGAGTGAAACGTGCTCAACGTACAATATGTCATGCCTAGGAAAAGGGATCACATAAAGACATTGACTAAAATACAGGAAACGATCACGAATGAAACACTCGAACAATGCGTGCGTATGAATCATGCGAACACATAATACTTCCTATAAGGGTTCTTTGGACCTAGGCTCAAGAGCCAAGATCGGTTCTTCTTGAAGGGGTTCTTTGGACCTAGGCTCGAGAGCCAAGATCGATCCTGTGTAATTGATCGAATCTGTAGCGAGGTTAGCTTCGCTAGAAAAGCATCAACTAACTCATTATCCTTGTGAACAATCACGTCATCTTCATGCAAATCATCATGCTTGTGAGAAATCACATCTTGATTATGCAATCATCATGCTGGTCATTGTCATCCAAATCATCATGCTTATCATTGTCAATCAAATCATCATCATGCTTCTCATAATCATGCAAATCCTGTGTGTCATGCTTTGGAGAAGAAGAGACTGAGAGAGTCTCCTTCTCATCAATCCTTTCAATCTTGTCCTGCATATTAGCAATGAGAGAGGGAGAATGAACAATGTCCTCTCCACGAATGACAATGGGAGAATCACTTTTGGCATAGAGAGTGAAAGTGTTAGCCTCCCAATCAATGAGAGGGTTAAGATCACGAAACCATCGAATGCCCAAAATCATATCACATCCTGAGAGAGGAGAGGCAAAAAATCTTCTACTAAAGGCAGCTTGTTCAATTGTAAACAACACACCAAGACACTCCTGCATGATGAGAGAGTCCATGCCGGAAACAAAGCCAGAGACCTCGAGAGGAGATTTCTGACTAACTTCTTGGCGGGCCCTCTCAACAAGAGAGGGACTGATCACATCATGCATACTACCTGGGTCAAACAATATAGCAAAACGCTGCCCCGACACATGACCATAACATTTAATGAGAGAATCATCAATGGGAGGGTCAAGAGAAACTTGGGGCACACTCGTGCTATCATTAATTGCATTGACAGAGGAAGTGGGTTCTGTGGATTCTTTAGATTCATTCGATTCAAGCTTAGGACATGTTCTTTTTATGTGACCCTTAATGTGACAATGAAAACAATGACCTTTTTTAGAATAAGTGCTTTGCTCTTCCGACGTGATGTATCCTCCCAAAATTCCTTGTGCTACCTTTTCATATGGAGTAAGCTTAGGATTAGCAATTGTGTTAGCCTTACCCTTAAGTTCATTGGAAGAATTCTTTTCTGAGAGACTATTGGAAGATTGGTTAGAAGAGTTACCATTCTTACCGTTCTTACCGTTCTGAGGGTTTTGAGAAGTCTGCAAGGTACTTATGGAAGTCTTGTTCTCCTTAGGCTTTCCCTTGTTGTGCTTTATCTCCTATGTGAGAGCAATTGCTACCGCTTTGTTGAGATCGATTGGGTCGAAGACTTCTACATCAAACTTGATGTATTCGTCTAACCCAAAGAGGAAAGCCTCCTTGCGCTCATAATCCGGTTTGCGTAATTGAGTGCCGAGCTGCAAAACACGGTTAGAAAAAGACATGACTGGCATACCATGTTGCTTGAGATTGCGCCAATCTTCCTTCAATCGTGCTAGGTATTGAGGTGGCATAAACCGCGCCTTGAGCTTGTCTTGGAAATTAGCCCAATCGAAGGAAAGGGGCGTGAATTCGTCGGCTTCCTCTAGGTGCGCGGCTAACTGTGCCTCTTGCCATGTGTGGTACCAATTGATGGCATCACGGGCAAGGTACATGGCTGCCGTCAAAACTTTGCTATTTCCTGTCTTCTAAGTTGTCGCAAAATAAGCATTAAATTGATGCAACTAAGAATGAATAACCGTAGCATCCATCTTACCATCATATTTACTGAAAGTCAACTTCTCTGTGACTGGATTGTTGGAATCCGCATCGTGGCTTGCGCCACTTGAGGAACTCCCACAATCTTTGGCTTGTTCGGACTTCGAGGCAAGTACTTGTCGAACCAATTCTTGAGTGCATAGTTCTCTTTGAGCCTCACGCTCGACCTCCAAGGTGACTCTGTGAGCTTTACGCTCGGCCTCCAAGGCTGCTCTTTGAGCTTCCTGTTCCTCCTTTCTTTGTGCTTTTCTTTCGTTTCGTTCATCGCGCTCGCGTTCCAAGGCAATGCGAGACGCTTCTTGTTGTATGGCAATTCTTTCGTTTCTTTCTTCGTACTCGCGATGCTTGGCTTCCTGTCGTTCTGCTTTTCTTGATAGTTGTGCCAACGCAACTCGATTCGTTTCTTGTTGTTGTGCCATCATCTCCATCATCGACTTGACCATCTCCTCCATAGAATTTGATACAACTCGTGGTGTAGATGGGGAAGGGGGAGGGTCGGGAAAGCCTCCTGGTGGGAAAGCTCTTCTTTGCCACTCCCATGCTCATCACCTGTATGCGAAGTATCCATTCCGTTTCGGGTGAGGACCATGCACTTTGATCTTTGGTTCTTAAGTTCACGAGGAACTTGGGTTCTTGTGGGTCTTGGGTTCTTGGGTTGTTGAGGGTCTTGAGGTTTCCTTTCGCTTGCAAACCATGTGTGAGAAAGATCTTCTCTTCACCCAAGTTCTACTCTTTTCCGAGGGCGCACCCCTTGGCGGTCTTGCGCGCACACCAAGGTTTCTTTTTCCCACCTCACGTCGAGTGGCCAGCCACTAAGTGCACGGTCCGCTCTCAATGAGTGAAAAGAGACACAAGGGGAGGCTGGACAAGCCCTTCTTTCTTGGGATTCCTGTCACTCTTCAAAAACACGACTAGGAATCGACACGCCCAAGCGAACTTGGGTTCGTGCGACCGCAACAAGCAAAAAAAATTCTTGTGATTCTTGTGGTTCTTTCCTTGAGTGATACAGGAGACTGCCAAAGCTCTGATACCAATGTTAGATGCAGCGGAATGAATGTTTGCGCTTTGCTCAAGATGAGTGCTCCGAACTGTGCTCAAGGTTCCTTTTGTTCTTATGGAAGGTAGAGCCTTCCGTTCTTAATGAGAGATGCTATGATCACAAACAAAGTGAATGGACACTGTGCGTGCACGTGTATGAGACTGAGAGATAAAGAGAGAAGAGAGATACGACACCAGAGACGTTGTAAAACCCTCCTCCGAAGGCCCCACTCTCATCGGCGAGAGTGGTCTTCTTATGATTACACAAACTGGTACAAATTGAATGCATGTGACTGATGCAAGTCTAGGCTATGTCAACGATGACGACGAGGCCGACACTAGGGCTGAAATCTGCAATCTTTTATCTGCTGTCCAAAACGCTATGGCTGAATTCTGCCTTGCTTGAAAACGCTAGGAAAAACGCTGATCTTGCTGGTCTTTAGGGCTGAAAATCTGCATCTACTGTAGGCTGAAAACTGAGGTTTCTTGGGCTGAATCTGCTACTCTTTAGGGCTGAATCTGCAGGTTCTTTATGGCTGAAAACGCTGCATGGCTGAGGGTTCATCTGCTGAAAACGCTAGGTCAGGATCTGCTTGGCGATGAAGCTTTGTTGCAGAAAACGCTAAGGACTGGGAATGTGTGGGCGATGACCTCCTTGATGAAAACGCTAGGGATGAAGCTAGGCGATGATGTCTTTGCTTAGAGGGGAGAACCGCCAAGGTCTTGCTTGAGAAGTTGCCTACTGAGCTTGGCTCCTGTTGCATCTTCTGCCATTTAGTGCTAGCTTAGGTTTGCTTAAATACAAACTTACTCAATTTGCCCTACCTACTTTCCAACAAAAGTCACTTAAAAATAATGAGTGAAAAATGTCAAAAATAGGTAAAATAGGCTAAATGCACTAGAAAATTCCCCTGAAGGATTCTGATGGGAATGCTTATGATCATGCTGTGTGCAACCAGAGGATATGCATCTATACTAAGTGACTGGGCATGCACGGTTTGCGAATAGACTCACAAAAGTGCCAGAACACTTCTAAATCTAGACAGACTGGACTGATTGAACCCTTGTCGTGCTGCAGCTTGTCCACGGACACATAGGGTTGGATGTGTCACGTGACACCCCATGTGATGGGAAAACTCAAGGGCCTGATTCTGAAGCTAGCCAAGTGTCGAATCCAAGGTCCAATCCTACTGGTCGCGATTGCAAAGTGCAAAAGAGTATTCCACTACAGAGTCTAGAGCATCTGTAACATGTGCTGCGAAAAACAGGACATGGACTAAAAAGCAAGCCACCTCTAAGTCAGCATGGGGGTTGCCAAGAAACTGAGTGAACGCGTAACTGAAGAAGTCCCGGTCTAAAGGCAGAGGTCTCAACCAAGAGGGGAGGTCGAAGGAAAGACTGCCTCTCCGGAACCAGCCTATTCGCAACAAAAGAATTGCCCAAGGAGCGGCGTGCATGAGGAATGCTCACAAACTGATGACGTGGCATGACCAACTATCAAGTTGTTCCAACTTATGGACAACTGCCGAGGGGCCAAAGAGACACTAGGGTTTAAAATAAAGCGTAGAACCTGCTGACGTGGCTGTTGTACGGACGACCACAATTTGCGTTGACTCCTGTACGGACGATCGTAAAACGTGCTGATTACTGACGTGGCAGATCCGTATGGAAATTCCTGTTTTGGCACTGCTAGCTTTTACTGGAAGCTTTTGGATCAAGTTGCTTTTGAGTTTACTGCTTTTGGGGCTTTGCTTTTAGCATCTCTTGTAAGAATAAATAAGCCCAAGGGGATCTCACTTCCCAGAGCATCTGGACGCAGAGTCTGAGAGCGATCACTTGTGGGAGTTGTACTTTGCTCAAAGGTTAATATAACAAGAAATACCGAAAGGGACGCCAGTCTTTGGGGCCAATCTCTCTTGGCACGGAACTACGCCGGGCCATGTCGACTCTTTATTTGTGAATTATTTGAAGTGAATCTCTATTGTGTCGCGACAGAATCTAGACTTAAGGTGTCCAAGTTTGTTACAGTGGTATCAAAGCACGGCCGATTTCTCTTCTACCGGGAATTCCGATCCTTCTTCTCGCGGCACCTATGGATTCTGAAGAATCAGACGACCCCTTCTGCCATCACTGAGGCGAGAGGAAGCACGAAAAATTCAAGCGACTTAGCAGAGAATGAGTATGGGCCACCCCAGCCCACACAGTATGAACTCATGGAGATGCAACGTGGACAGCAGGTTGACGAGTGCGCGAAGCAGATGCTTCAGTTTGCCAAGGATCCCCAGTATGCAAAATTTTTGACCCAGCAGTCGATGGCTGAAGTGCATACCGAGTGGTAGAAAGCCATCGAGCCACCAATCAAGCCGGCAATCAAGAAACCTCCTACTCCGAGGATGTTCACTGAAGAAGAACTCCATGATGTGGTTCATATCTAAATCAATCAGCTTCTGGACACGAAGAAGCAGTTGAAGAAGCGCAATAAGGGGGCTGACTACCCCGGTTACTTGGGCCGTCAATCTTCTTTTGCATCTGCACGAAAACAAAAGAAGCATGTGCGTTCTGAAGGACTACCCAGTTTTTCTTCCTCTTCTTCCAACAGTACTTCTAGCTCTTCCTCTTCCGACTCGAGGGAGGAGGATAGAAAGGGCAAGAAGCGAAGCAAGAAACAAAGCTTTGGAAAGAACAATAAAAAGGCAAAGAAGATCATATTCCGACTAGTTTTTGATAGTTCTATGGAGGAGTCATCCTTTGACAGTTTGGACTCCGACGATCACATGTTTTATGCAAAGAAGAAACACTTTTATAGAGCCAACCAATATGATTTCCTCGAAGATAAGAACAAGAAGACTAAGGAATTTAAAGAGGGTGGACAATCAGTGAAATTTGAATCTTTTTCTGGATTCCGAGATGCTCAGAGGGCTTTGGCTTTCATTCAGCAGTTTGATATAGCCTTATTCGGAGGGCATTGCTCAGAGCACTCCAAGATCAGGAGGGCAACATCATTTTTAAAGGGAAATGCCCGAACATGGTGGTCCACTCTTTTTTTGAGGAAAAAATCTCCGACCAAATGGTTGAAGTTCAAACGGCTCTTTATCTCTTCTAGGAGTACGAACGAGATGTGAGAACCGCTTGGAACCATCTTTGGATGACTAAGGGTGACACTTTGGACATATTGTGAGAGGTTTTGGGATTCTTTTCTACCGACCTTTTCATTTAAGAAGGTCACTTTCAAAGAACAAATTGAGCAGTTTTGCTGCGGACTCCCTACAGAGATCCGAGATTACTGCCTTGAACAAAATTCTGAGTCTATACAACAACTAATGGGACATGCTAAACGGGGATTCTCGATACATTCGGGTAATTTGACCTACCCCACAGATGAAGTTTTGACTCAGAAGACCAGACAGACCTCGACCACCAATAATAGAAAGAAGAAGAATTCCTATAAAAAGAAAGATGCACGACCCCGTTTGACCGCGGAAGAGAGATCCGACTATCTCAAATAGGGAAGTGTTTTGGTTGCAGGGAACAAGGACACATCTTCGCAAAGTGCCCCAAAAAGGCACAACGAGGACAAACTGAAGACATGCCTGAGAGTTCTTGAGCAGCGGAAGAACGTGGCAGAAAAGGCAAAATGAAAGCAGGACTGGTACCGGATTGCATGGGAACCGACTCAAGCCAGATGGATGAAAGTACGGAACTTTGCCGCGCATGGGGCAAAGTAAAAGATCAGGAAGCCCTTATCTTCTTTGATGGAGGAGCCAAGGCCAACTTCATTTCACTTGAATTGGCAGCTCGACTCGAGATTACGCCCGACAAGATGGAACCACCGGCGGAGGCAATTCTAACAGCACCCGGACGAGATGTAGCCATACATCTGTCATTTGCAAACTTTGTTTGCATTGTCAAGGGTATTTAGGGCACGACAACTTTTACATCATGCCTTTGGAAGGGTGTGATGTCCTTCTAGGAATCCTTTGGTACCATAAGAACAATGCCGTGGTCGACTATCGAGCCAAGAAAGTGACCTTGACCAATGAGAAGGGCAGGAAAATCGTACTTGAGGTAAAATTGAAGGGCGAGTCCATCCCTATTGTATCGGCTTTGGCTATTTCAAAATTAATGAAATCCAATCTTTTTGTTTGAATGATGAAAAATGAACGAACATGTCTGAATTGGACAAAGAACGACAAAAATTTCTGCACACACATGCTGACCGTTTCTCAGAAGGCCTGCCGGGCGAGTTACCTCCATCTCGTCCTAAGGACCACACTATTGATCTGATCCCTGGAACCACATCACCGAACCGGCCACCTTACCGTGTTAGCCGAGCTCAGAATGAAGAAATCATGAACCAAGTGAAAGACCTTGAAAACGGTCTCATCCAGCTTAGTACTTCACCTTACTGTTCTCCGGTTTTATTGGTACTAAACAAAGATGGATCTTGGAGAATGTGCATCGACTATAGAGATCTCAATAAAATCACCATCAAGAATAGATTCTCGATTCCAAGGATCGATGATATTCTTGACAGATTTCAAGGATCCTCTTGTTTTAGCAAGATTGATTGAAAAGCGGATATCATCAAATCAGAATTGCTCCGGGAGATGTCTACAAGACAGCCTTTCGGACAAGCTTTGGTTTATACAAGTTTTTGGTGATGCGTTTTGGACTTACCAATGCTCCAACAACTTTCAACCGATTTATAGTTTTCTCCAAGGATGAAGCAAAGCATCGACACCATCTGTTACAGTCTCTCAGGCATTGCGCGATCACAGATTGGTTATTAAAGCCAAAAAGAGCGTGTTTTTCTTGCAGGAGATACATTTCTTGGGACACATCGTCTCTGCAGCAGGAGTACAGATGGACCCGGCCAAAATTGAGACTATCCGCGATTGGCTCGACTTGAAGAATGTTCATGAAGTTAGAAGCTTTTTGGGTTTGTATTCTTACTACCGGTGGTTCATCCGCAAGTTTGCAGAGATAGCTTTGCCTTTGCACTTATTGACTCAAAAAGGAGTTCCTTTCTCGTGGGGACCGACATAGGTGACTGTTTTTCAGACACTTAAGGAAAAATTGACTACTAGACTAGTGTTGGCTTTACCAGACTTGCAAAAGCCATTCGAAGTTTATTGTGACGCTTGTGGTCGTAGCTGATGCAAGAAGGCCATCAGAATGTTTTCAAGGCCAAAATTGGTAGCACAAATTTATGAGAAAGAGCTATTGTCAGTGATCCATACTCTTACACAGCGGCGACATTATCTTCTCGGAGCCGATTTTACTGTCTTTACTGATTATCAGAGTCTACACTACTTCTTGTCATAGAAGCAGCTTTCGGAAAAGCAGATGCGGTGGGGTAACATCTGGTCACAGTTTCACTTCGAGATTGTCCATGTTCAGGGACAGAAAAACTTAGTGCAGATGCAATGTCTTGGAAGCCCCTCGTTTTGGCTATTTCCGTGATACATCACAGAAGCTTCGAGGATATGGTTGACCAATCCACAGATCCAGATTTTACCAATGTTTTTACTCAAATACAGAATGGGGAGATAGTGCCAAGATATTCCATACGAGATGGATACTTGATGAAGTAAACAATGTTTTGTGTTACACAGCCTTTGAGGGAAAAGGTTTTGACAGAGTGCCACTGTCCACCATTAATGGGTCATTGCGGTATCGACGACCTTGAAGGGACTAGAGCGTTATTTCTTTTGGCCGAGACTCAAGAAGGATGTGGACGACTTTGTTCGTAGTTGTTTAGTATGCCAGAAGGTCAAGTTTGACAGGCATAAGGCACAAGGATTACTACAACCTTTACCCATTCTCACCTGCCCTTGGGAAAGTACTGCAATGGATTTTATCTTTGATCTCCCGAAGACACAGAGTGGGCATGATGGCATTTAGACTATCGTCGACAGATTTAGAAAGCAAGCTCACCTCATGCCAATGAAGAAAATAGTCAAGCTGGACCATTTAGCGAGATTGTTCATTGCACACATATTTTGATTACATAGCATGCCTGAGACAATAGCTCTGATAGAGATCCCCGATTCACGAGTTTGTTTTGGAGGGCTATTTGGGAGAACGTTGGCACGTGGTTGCAGTTCTCGTCATCTTTTGACCTGTAGACAAATGGGCAATCTGAGATCGCAAATTCAGTTGTTTTGGATTTGTTGAAGTCTTACATCTCTGATCAAAAGACTCAATGAGATTTTTTTTGCCTTTGGTGGAATTTGCCTACAATAACACGGTTCACTCCTCGATGGGGAAGGCGCCATTTGAGATAATTGAAGGTGCTTAGAAGGTTCCACCCTTTCTCAGCACTAAAGACAAGATTTTTGAAGCCGACTAGCACACGAGGGACTTGGACATTGCTTTTGCGAAGGTCCGTGAGGCTTTAGAGAAGTCTCAAGTACGACATACGAAGGCAACAGATCGACATTGACGAGACTTGAAACTAAAGGAAGACGATTGGGCACCCAAGTCTAGAATCTATTGCGACACGAGGGAGAATCACTCAAAATACTTCACAACTTTAAAATCACAGTTTAATTTGGTTGACACGGCCCGACGTAGTTCCATGCCCAGAGAGATTGGCCCCAAAGACTGGCGTTCCTTTCGGTATTTCTTTTATATTAATGCTTGATCAAAGTACAACTCCCGTGGGTCCTTGACTCTTAGACTCTGCGACCAGATGCTCTCAGAAGTGAGGCCCTTAGGGCTCTTTTATTCTTACAAGGGATGCCAAAAGCAGAGCCCAAAAGTAGTTTATCCCAAAAATTGCCTGAAAATCATCAACGTGAATTGTGAAATTCGGTTCAGCCAGTTAGCGCTTTTTGCGGAGCTACCACGTCATCAACTTGTCAGCGCTTTTTGCGGAGCTACCATACTGTCTACTGGGCATGCCACGTCATCACTTTGTGACATACCCCCCGTTGAAAGAATTGTAAATTACGCCTACAAAACAGAGAGAGGCCATAAACCAGTTCAGTAGACACTGACTCTAAGTACCGACGCACTAGACACGACACTCTTAGTACTTGTACAAAGACGACAGTCACATCAGTGCACATGACATCACAGGACATCACATGACAATCAATCACAGGAACATTCATTCCAAATCTGAGACCATGACTGCCAACAACGTATTCAGTAACCACATCTAGATCCATTCTAAACCTCATTGATGTCGGGTTAACTGATCCCATATTGCAATCATGTCTATAGAGATTTTCAACTCAAGCACTGTCGTGTGCGAGAATCGTTCGCCTCAAGCATTGTCGAGTGCGAGAATCATTCGCCTCAAGCACTATCGTATGCGAGAATCATTTTCGAGGATCCCAATTCATTACGAAGTTCATACTGAACATTGTGGTCCAGTCATTCATTCCATTGAATCAGTCGTGATTCGTGATTCGTTATCAGGTTCATTTGGGAGCAGTCACTGCTCCAAAATCATCGTCTCATTCTTAATGCTGCTCTTTGACATCTCCCAAATCATCGTCTCATTCTTAATTCTGCTCTTTTTCCAGAACTAACACATTAATTTTATTCAAAATCTAAAATCATCTTTCACAAAGCAAAAATAATGCTATCTCATCCATAATTTTCTATCTAAAATTTGTTATGAAACGAGTATCGCCTCGTCCTGTTGTCCTTTCAATCTGCCAGTCATCGTGATTCTTGTGCCTTTTTGGGACACCGTGAAGCGATATGTCCTTGTTCTCCACATTCAAAACACATTCCTGCTTTGAAATATTCATCTCTCTGGTCTAAAGTCAGTGAAGGTTGTCTATCTCTTTGTCGATTGTTTCTGCTATGACTTATTGACTGATGGGTAAGTCAAGTTACCCGAATGTATAGCAAATCCCCGCTTTCCATGTCCCATCAAGTGTTGTATCGACTCGGACTTCCTTTCAAGGCAGTAGTCTCGAATTTCTTTGGGAAGTCCACGACAAAACCGCTCAATCTGCTTCTTAAAACTGATCTTCTTAAAGGATGAAATAGGTAGAGAAGTTTCCCAAAATCTTTCACAGTAAGAATCCAAAGATTCTGTCTTGATCATCCGAACATGATTCCAGTCAGTAATCACGTCTCATTCGTATTCTTGTGCGAGCCATGAAGAAATAAAGAGTTTCTTAAATTTCAGCCACTTTGTCGGCGCTTGTTTCCTTAACAACAGAGTGGATCACCATGTCCGTGCGTTGCCTTTCAGAAAGGATGTGGCCCGTCTGATCTTGGAGTGCTCTGTATAGTGGCCTCCAGAAAATGCTATGTCAAACTGTTGGACAAAGGCTAAAACCTTGGGAGCATCTCGAAACCGTGAAAAGTGCTCAAAGTTTACTGCCTGTCCTCCCTCTTTGAATTCTTTGGGCTTTTTGTCCTTGTCGTCGAGGAAATCATATTGATTGGCTCTGTAAAAGTGCTTTCTTTTTGCATAAAACATATGATCTTTACGTCGTTTCTTCCCCTTTCTGTCCTCATCACTCGAGTCAGAAGAAGATGAGCCGTCCGAGCTGTCAGAAGAAGATGAGGACAAACTGGGAAATCCTTCGAAGGGTACACACTTCTTCTGCTTTATGGCGTTTTCAAAAGTGGATTTTTGACCCAAGTAACCGGGGAAATTAGTTCTCTTGTTATGTTTCTTCAGTTGCTTTTTTGACAGCTTCTTCATGTCCAGAAGCTGATTGATTTGGGCCTGGACCGCATTATGGAGTTCTTCTTCAGTAAACATTCTCGAAGTAGGAGGCTTGTTGATTGCTGGTTTGATTGGTGGCGCGAGTATGCACTTCAACCATCGATTGCTGGGTCAAAATTTTTGCAAAATGGGGATCCTTAGCAAACTAAAGCATCTGCTTTGTGCACTCGTGTAACAGACTTGGACACTCCAAGTCAAGAATCACCCGCGACAGCACCAAATAACCACTCCAAACAATTCACAGATCACAAAACATTTGCACTGGCCCGGCGGAGATCCGTGCCTAGAGATATTGGCCCAAAGACTGGCGTCCCTTTCGGTATTTCTTTATGTATTAAATGAATGTCAAAGTACAAGAGCGGTTAGGGTTTCACTCTCAAGACTCTGCGTCCAGATGCTCTGAGAAGTGAGGCCCTCACTACGTATAAAAAGATTACAAGGGATGCCCAAAAGCAGAGCCCCAAAAGCTTGAAATCAAAAGCAGTTTCTCTCTCTCTCTCTCTCTCTCTCTCTCTCTCTCTCTCTCTCTCTCTCTCTCTCAATGAGAGCAAGTAAAATAAAGCAAAACAACTCTTTCTCTCTCCGATTTCCTTGCGTAGCAAAAAAGCAATCAAAAATTGCGTCGCTAGTGCTTTTCCCCACCTCCGTGATTCACGCTGCAAATCCCTGAACTGTTGCCACGTGGCACTGGCGCCAGATTAGGGTTTCTGGCAAAAATTAGGGTTTTTGCTGTCGGTAGCCACATCATCACTTTGTGACATACACCCTCTTGAAAGCATTGTAATCAACCGCGATTACGCCTACAAAACCGACAAAAGCCATAAACCGTCCTAGCAGACACTGACTGTTAGTACCTAGTGTCACCAGCGTGTGACTACTATCTATCCTTTTTGTTGATTTCTTTCTTATTATCTATTTACTTTCACTTTTTGGAAACACCCCTCGGGAAATCTAACTGCCCTGCATTGCATAGCTAGTGTGGAACTGTTCAGAGGGAGTCCAGGCCTGAGGGCAAGAGAGCACTAAGGTTGGGCAAGGACTATAGTTAGCCAAGTGGGGTCATTGACTAGCCAAAGTGGAATCCTTTGCTACAGAGGCTACATTTCAGTTCTGGATGTGGCCGTAGTGTACAAAGAGGGTCCGATGACCTAGAAAGATACAATGGCAGCATCTCCTAAAATTTAGAGAACTGCTATTTTGGGACCTGAAAATGTGTTGACGTCATTACCTCCGGAATGACAAGGAGAACATTTTCTTACTCTGCCGTGAAGTCAACTGGGCAACCGGTTGGGAGATTTTTAGGCGGCAACCCCGAAACGGGAAAATGCTTGTAAATGTGCCAAGTGGCACATTCTGGTGCACTTGCCTCATGCAACAAGAAGTGGCGCTGAATTTAGGAGTGGGAGAGCCTCATTTTCAGATTTGTCACAGGTTAAGAGCTATGGAGTGCTTGCTTTCCCTCCTATGTACAGTGCGGTGCCAGGAGTGATGCCCTGCACGCTACGCACTGCCCTCTCTCTCCCCTTTGGCAGTATGTTATGCCCCTCTAGTGGGCTTTTCATTTGACCAATGTACAGTTGTGTGGGTTCATGCGCGATTGCCGAGGCAAGAGCCTCTTGCACAGGTACTGGATTAGCTAGCGGCTAATCCCCCCGCAGGTACAGGTGAATTCGGAGAGGTTTCACGCCAGAAATCTCGTTCGATTCAAAGGGCAAGTAGCCCTACAGGTGCGGGAGCTCGAGGACTTGCTACAGATGCGACCGGCATGCGAAACGGAGCCCGAAACAGTGAATTACAGCCTGCTGTGTATTTTTGCAGGTTTAGGGTTTTGGCCCTAAATGGACCCTAACACCCCCTGGAGGTTCGGGGACGCAAGGGGACCGCTGTATAGGTGATCTGGTGCATTTTCGGGGCTGAAAACAGAGAATTCAGCGTGCTGTTAGATTCTCGCCAGGTTTTGTAAAGTGCCCGTATGCGTCGGAAAGGTCAGTCAATGCGTGGGAATACTGACTGTGAAGGGTCCTAGTACAGTTATGCTGCCGAAATGAGGCCGGAACAGTTGAAATTCAGCCAAGTTTGTGCGGGGCAGCTTGAAGGGATCCACAGTGTTTATTCCCTCTTTTGAACAATAAAGAAATACCGAAAGGGGCGCCTAAGTTAGGGGCCAATCTGGTGTCGGTCTTCTCATACACGTGCATTCTAGCATCTGTATCCCATTCCCCTCTCTTGTGTCACTATAGTGCAGGTAAAATAGACGACTAATAATGGGTGAAAGCTAAATCAAGGTTTAAAGTAAAGTCTACCGCCCTTTTTGGATTGAGCAGGCCGGTTACATGGTTCCATCGACGGGATTAAATCACTTTTTCCCATAGAAGTGAGCCTTGGTCAGTTTTGGGCTTGAAGACACAGGGGATCATAGACCAGACACAGGGAATTGCAATTATGGCTGACAGACCAGATGATGTGACTGAAGAGGTTTCCTCTTCACAAGGTCAATAGACACATGAAGTGGGTGAGTCTTCAAGACCACCACAGACAGATGATGATATATTCAGGACCCAGTTGGCTACTGCTGTGGCTATGTTCACACAAGTAATGCAGAACCCGAGGTTTTTAGCCTTTCTGCAACCTCCTGTTCCGTCTCAGCAAGTTGGGTCACTGGATCATATTCAAAAGCCTGTTAAGGCTCGAGTACAGGTGATTCATACTGCACAGTCAATGGAAACACTTGTACACTTGACGGAGAACATGTAGTCTTCACAACCTATGCCTAAGGTGCAAGAACAGGTGGCTGAGATGCCAGTCTTTCAAGCTGTACCAGTTCAGCCGCCACCTTTCAGCAGCCTATAGCTGGTTCTAATGGGCAGGGAAGCAAGTTACAGGCTATGCAACAAGTCTTCCCACCACCTTCAGTACACCCCGGCTATTTTGGAGGTGGATCGGTATTCCAGAGCATGGCTGGTCATGCACCTGGAAATCAGTTTTATATGCCAGGAACAGTGTTTGGGGGTGCTCAAACGATGATGCCTAACCCCATGTACGGTGTCATGGGTATGCAACCAGGGTTTCAGAGCACTCAGGGCCAATTTGGGATGCCACAGGCAAATTTTGGTATGGCTGGAATTACAAATCAGCAGCCACATATGGCATTTCCAAGTCAAGTTGATAGCGGCCAAGGAACACAGATGAACCCTAATAGTATTCCCATGTTTCAGTCACTACCATATGACAATTTAACGCCGCAGGAGAGGCCAACTCCGTACAAAGAAGGTGGCAAAGGTGTGTCATTCACGACCTTTACAAGGTTTGATGACAAGAAGAAGGCTCTCTCATTCCTCCAGCAGTTTGACAAGGCCTATGCAGGGGGGAACTTTACAGAGGCTTCAAAGGTCCGCAAGGCAGCCACTTTCTTGACAGGGAATGCGGGACAATGGTGGACAACTTTATTGCTTCAAGGGCAAGCTCCGTCCACATGGATTGACTTCAAGCAGATTTTTGCAGCAGCATGGTTATCTGATGACTTTGAAGCAGATGTTATGACAGAATGGCACCAGCTAAATGCTGCCACTTACAGAAATCTGGATGATTACAATCGGAAGTTTTGGAAAGATCTACTTCCAGTAACTTCCTATAGGTTTGTGCCATTGACAGAAGAGATTGAAAAATACTGTTGTGGCCTACCTAAAGGATTGAGAAAGTACTGTACGAAGACAAAAGTCACTACTTTGACGCAGCTCATCGAGGTAGCAAACACTGGCAATGGTTTGCTCAAGGTAGAAGATTGTGAATTTAACACTGGCGTCAAGGCAAGAAAAATTCAACCAAGAAGCACGTTCCCAATGAGACTCCTAAAGGGACTCAGGAGTCAGCCAACGCAGGGAAAGACAAAGCTACGGCTGAATCAGAAAAAGGACCAGCAAAGAAATGGAAAAGACGTTTTCCTCGCAAGTCAGAAGAGCAAAAGAAGGTCCTGAGGACAGAGAACAAATGCTTTATATGTGAGCAGCCTGGCCACATTGCTTACAACTGTCCTACAAAGAAAAGGCCAGCTGATTCTGAAGACAAGGAGGACAGGAAAGGAAAGAAGCTCATGGCCGGTCTAGTGCCAGATATGGTGGGCGACAAGCCAAATTCAGATGCAAGTGAGCTTTGCAGAGCATGGGGAAAGGTCAGGGATCAAACAGTGCTTATCTTCTTTGATCCAGGTGCCAAAGCCAACTTCATTTCCCCAGAATTGGCTTCAAAGTTGGGAATCAGACTTGAAGAGATGGGGTATACAGCAGAGGGAGGTTTGGCATGTCCTGGCCATACAGAGGCTGTGACACCCATCATCGGAAAGTTGCGTCTACATATCCAGTCCTATGTAGATGCTGAAGAATTTTACATCATGCCACTGGACGGATATGATGTGTTGCTAGGTATTCCTTGGTTGTTTCGTGTACAGGGAATCATGGATGCCTACAACAAAAAGATCACTGTACAGAGCAGGGGAAAGACTCATATTCTGGATGTAAAGCTTAAAGGGGAGTCTATTCCCACTGTATCAGCTTTTGCTATTACTTCTGTAATGAAAAAGCATCTTTCTGCGTACTTGGTTTTTGCACGTGAAGTGTCAGATTGTGATGAATCAAATTTATCTATGCTAGATAAAGAAAGGTCAATGTTTTTACAACAGTATAGTGACTGTTTTTCCGATTCATTAACGTCTCAATTACCGCCAGAGAGACCCGAGGACCATGCGATAGATTTGGTGCCAGGCAGTAGCCCACCAAATAAGCCTCCGTACAGGGTTAGTGCGGCTCAGCAGAAAGAGATAATGGGCCAAGTATAGGAGCTGTTAGAAAAGGGGCTGATTCAGCCCAGTTCATCTCCATTCTGTTCTCCAGTGTTGTTGGTGCAGAAAAAGGATGGCTCATGGCGTATGTGCATCGACTACCGTGCACTGAACAAGAATACCATCAAGAATAGGTTCCCTATACGTAGAATTGATAATATTATGGACAAATTAGAAGGAGCAGCTATGTTTAGCAGGATAGAGCTAAAGAGTGGGTACCATCAGATTCGCATTAGATCAGAGGATGTGCACAAGACTGCTTTTAGAACGACGTTTGGCCTTTACGAATTTTTAGTGATGCCCTTTGGTCTCACAAATGCTCCTGCTACGTTCAATAGGATGATGGACATAATTTTCCGTCCACACCAGCAGTTTGTTGGTACATTCTTTGATGACATGATAGTCTACTCAAAGAATGAAGAGGAGCATAGGCATCACTTGGCCATTGTGTTCAAAGAGCTACACAGTCATAGGTTGCTCATCAATGCAAAGAAAAGTGAGTTTTTTCTGGCAGAGATTCACTTTCTGGGACACATTGTCTCAAAGGATGGTGTCAGAATGGATCCTGCAAAAGTGGAAGCGATCAAGTCATGGCCAAATTTGAAGACGGTGCTTGATGTCCGAAGCTTTTTGGGACTATGCTCCTATTACAGAAGGTTTATCCGAAATTTTGCTGAGATTGCTTCACCTTTACATGCTCTCCAAAAGAAGGCAGTCACCTTTAGATGGACACAAAAAGAGATTTCAGCTTTTAATCTCTTAAAGGAAAAGATGACTTCAGATCCAGTCATTGTGTTGCCTGATCTTAGGAAGTCATTTGTTGTCCAGTGTGATGCCTGCGGTAGTAGCATTGGTGCAGTGCTAATGCAAGATGGCAGGGTAGTAGCCTATGAGAGCAGAATTTTGCAAGGGCCAGAGATGACCATGCAGGTCTATGAGAAAGAGTTACTGGCTGTGATTCATGCCCTCTTAAGTTGGAAACACTACCTGCTAGGTGCAAATTTCGTTGTCCAAACGGATCATCAGACCTTGCTATACTTCTTGACACAAACAAAGTTATCTGAGAAGCATATGCGATGGGCAAATATCTTGTCCATGTTCCATTTTCAGATTGTGCATGTGGAAGGCAAGAAGAACGTTGTGGCTGATGCCTTGTCAAGGAAGCCACAAATTTCAGCTATGTCGATTCCTTATCATCATGAACTTGATGATATGAGAGAACAGTATGCAAATGATGAAGATTTTGCAAGGGTCTTCGAGCAGCTAATGGATGGAGAACGTCATGAACACTATCTTCTTAAAGACGGGTTCATGATGATGCATGGCAGATTGTGTGTCACAAAGCCATTGCGACGCAAAGTTATGGAAGAGAGTCATGTCCCACCGTATGCAGGGCATCGTTGTATCGATGCTACAGTTAAAGCGGTTGAGACATTCTTCTATTGGCCTACATTGAGAAGGGATGTGGATGCCTTTGTGCGAGAATGCCTAATATGCCAAAAGGTCAAGTTTGACAGGCAAAAGGCACCAGGGTTATGCAACCACTACCTATTGCAGATAAACCATGGGAAAGTATTGCTATGGATTTTATCTTTGATCTTCCGAGAACGCAGACAGGAAACGATGGTATTTGGACCATTATTTGCAGATTCAACAAACATGCTCATTTTATTCCTGTCAGGAAGAAGATAAAGCCAGATCAGATGGCACGCTTGTTTATGAGCAATATTTTCAAGTATCATGGCATGCCACAGTCGATTGTTAGCGACTGTGATCCACGCATGACAAGTTTGTTCTAGAGAGGCTTGTTTGAGAATATGGGCACCACGCTCAAATTCTCTTTGTCATTTCATCCTCAAACAGATGGGCAGTCAGAAGAGGAAAATTCTACTGTCCTAGATCTGCTAAAGTGCTATGTGTCAGATCATAAAGGAAAGTGGGAGCAGTATTTGCCATTGGTGGAGTATGCATACAATAATACAGCGCATTCATCAACTGGCAAGGCACCGTTTGAGATAGTTGAAGGTGGCAAGAAAGTTCCTCCCTTACTGCATACAAAGGACAAGATATTTGAAGCAGATAAGTATGTTCAGGACATGGATGAAATGTACAAGAAGGTCAAAGTGGCCTTAGAAAGGACTCAGGCAAAGCAAAAGAAAGCAGCTGATCGTCACCGTCGTGAAGTGGTATATTCACTTGGTGATTGGGTGCTTTTACGCTTTGAAAAGGCAAGGTTAAAGAAGATGAAGGGCAAGGAAAGACTGTTTCCAAAGCTCAGCATGCGTTACTATGGGCCTTTTCAATTGTGCGACATAATCAGTGATGTTGCATATAGGCTGAAATTGCCTGACAGTTGGAAGATTCACAATGCGTTTCATGTGAGTCTTCTCAGACCCTATGTGGGTGATGTGCCAGAAGATATGCGAGCTGAAGATCAGCCGGAAGTCGAGGAACTTGACGAGATCTTGGTCCCTGAACAGATTTTGGCACACAAAGAAAGGAAAGTGAAAGGCAAGGTTGCTAGGCGTTACTTGGTAAAGTTCAGAAACTATCCACCAATGGATGCTAAGTGGATGGAAGAAGGTGAACTTGCAGAGTCACTAACTGTGTTATCACTTTACCTGGAAGCCTTCGATTTGCAACCTACCTTGACCCCTTCAGTTTCAAAGCTAAATGGATTGTCAGTGTGACAATGGCTTCTGAAACAAATGATGTACATGGTATTTAAAGTGAGCTCAAATCAAATACCTGTTACATGAATGTTAGAGTTGTACAGATTGTCAGTTTGGCAATTGCTCTTATGGAATGTCGAAAAGTTTGGTTAGTGCTATAGAAGTGAGTATTTCTTGTCAGTTTGTCAAGGATACAGTGATTGCTTCTATTAAAGAGTACATGTGTAACTGCATTCTTAAACTGTCGGTTTGGGTATGCTCGAGAGTGTTACGAGATCCAACGTGTACTATAAGACAGTGGCAAAATGTGCAGCTACCATTTTGTCATTGGAAAGTTAGTGACTCAAAGCAATGGCAGAGTGCGAAGCTACCACTATGTCATTGGGACAGGGTTCACACGCAAGCAATACATGAGTCGACGAGGTGTTGAATACACCAGGGTTGACAATGAGCATGTATGTGTCGTACATGTGTCGACAGGTGTTGAATACAGCAGTGTTGACTAGGAGCATGTACGACATAGATGCAAACGAGGACGTTTGAGATTTCAAGAGGGGGGTATGTCACCAGCGTGTGACTACCATCTATCCTTTTTGTTGATTTCTTTCTTATTATCTATTTACTTTCACTTTTTGGAAACACCCCTCGGGAAATCTAACTGCCCTGCATTGCATAGCTAGTGTGGAACTGTTCAGAGGGAGTCCAGGCCTGAGGGCAAGAGAGCACTAAGGTTGGGCAAGGACTATAGTTAGCCAAGTGGGGTCATTGACTAGCCAAAGTGGAATCCTTTGCTACAGAGGCTACATTTCAGTTCTGGATGTGGCCGCAGTGTACAAAGAGGGTCGGATGACCTAGAAAGATACAATGGCAGCATCTCCTAAAATTTAGGGAACTGCTATTTTGGGACCTGAAAATGTGTTGACGTCATTACCTCCGGAATGAGAAGGAGAACATTTTCTTACTCTGCCATGAAGTCAATTGGGCAACCGGTTGGGAGATTTTTAGGCGGCAACCCCGAAACGGGAAAATGCTTGTAAATGTGCCAAGTGGCACATTCTGGTGCACTTGCCTCATGCAACAAGAAGTGGCGCTGAATTTAGGAGTGGGAGAGCCTCATTTCCAGATTTGTCACAGGTTAAGAGCTATGGAGTGCTTGCTTTCCGTCCTATGTACAGTGCGGTGCCAGGAGTGATGCCCTGCACGCTACGCACTGCTCTCTCTCTCCCCTTTGGCAGTATGTTATGCCCCTCTGGTGGGCTTTTCATTTGACCAATGTACAGTTGTGTGGGTTCATGCGCGATTGCCGAGGCAAGAGCCTCTTGCACAGGTACTGGATTAGCTAGCGGCTAATCCCCCCGCAGGTACAGGTGAATTCGGAGAGGTTTCACGCCAGAAATCTCGTTCGATTCAAAGGGCAAGTAGCCCTACTGGTGCGGGAGCTCGAGGACTTGCTACAGATTAGGGTTTAGGGTTTTGGCCCTAAACGGACCCTAATACCCCCAGGAGGGAGCTCGAGGACTTGCTCGTGGCAGGTTTAGTGTTTTGGCGCTAAACGGACCCTAATACCCCCAGGAGGTTCGGGGACGCAAGGGGACCGTTGTACATGTGATCTGGTGCATTTTGGGGGCTGAAAACAGAGAATTCAGCGTGCTGCAGATTCTCGCCAGGTTTTGTAAAGTGCCCGTATGCGTCGGGAAGGTCAGTCAATGCGTGGGAATACTGACTGTGAAGGGTCCTAGTACAGTTATGCTGCCGAAATCAGGCAGGAACAGTTGAAATTCAGCCAAGTTTGTGCGGGGCAGCTTGTAGGGATCCACAACGTTTATTCCCTCTTTTGAACAAAAAAGAAATACCGAAAGGGGCGCCTAAGTTAGGGGCTAATCTGGTGTCGGTCTTCTCATACAGGTGCATTCTAGCATCTGTATCCCATTCCCCTCTCTTGTGTCACTATAGTGCAGGTAAAATAGACGACTAATAATGGGTGAAAGCTAAATCAAGGTTTAAAGTAAAGTCTACCGCCCTTTTTGGATTGAACAGGCCGGTTACACCTAGGTACTAGGAACATACATCTAGCACAAGTACTAAATCGACAGTCACATCACATGACATCACTAGACATCACTAGACAACTTGGACATCACATGACATTCAACATTCATTCGAATCTTAGACCATGATTATCGGCAATGTAGCTAGCAATCGCATCTACGTCCAATCGGGACCTCATCGATGTCCGATTGACTAACCCCTATTGCAACCATGTCTATTCGAGATCAATCAGACCAAAATGCTGCAGTCACTTCGTCTATCAGTTCCTTCACTTAAAAGAAGTCAAGAACAAATCAGTATCATAATCAGGAATTCCATTTCATTAAAGTCATACAGCAGAATACTGTCAGCTTTCAGTATCCCTGAAGCTCAAAGAGACATTAGTGACTCTAGTATCTAAATCAAGGCATCTGTTGACAAAGGAGCGGAGCGACTCCTCTCTTGTGCATCCCACTGCACCAGAGCTCCGGCCAAGTTGAATTCTGGGTTCTGTTTGGAGTAGACTATGCTAAACCAAAAGCATCGAGATAAGGTTTCACAATCTGAGGAGTATCTGCTAGGTCCTCCTCCTCCATCCACTTCGCGTTCAATGCAGGATAGTTCTTGAATTTAACCAAGAACCGCCTTCGGACTTTACTTTTATTCTTCGTATCCTTATGTGCCAAAAATCTGTTCAGGAACAAGGATCTCCTCGTTTTCTTCCACTTCGGGTTGCTCATCAGGCTCCCCATCATCAGGCACATCAACCTTAAAAGGTTTCAAGAGACTCACATGAAATGCATTGTGAATCCTCCAAGTATTTGGCAGTTTCAATTGGAAGGAGACATCATTTATCTTTTTAGTGATCTTGAAAGGTCCGTAGTATCGCATACTAAGCTTTGGAAAAAGCCTCTCCTTTCCCTTTTTCTTTCTTAGGCGTGCCTTCTCAACACGTAAGAGCACCCAATCATCCTCCTTCAATTTCAAGTCGCGACGATGGCGATTCTCTGCCGTTTTCTGTCGTTCTTGAGACTTCTGCAAAGTCTCGCGAACCTTGGCAAAAGCCGTATCCAAATCTCGCGTATATTCATCCGCTTCAAAGATCTTATCTTTCGTGCTTAGGAAGGGTGGAACCTTCACAACACCTTCAACAATCTCAAATGGCGCCTTCCCCATCGAAGAATGTATCGTGTTATTGTAGGCAAATTCCACCAAAGGTAGGTACTTTTTCCATTGAGTCTTCTGATCTGAGATATAAGACTTCAATAAATCTAGAACCACTGAATTTGCAATCTCAAATTGCCCATCAGTTTGCGGGTGGAACGATGACGAGAACTGCAACCGCGTGCCAATGTTCTCTCAAACTCCCTTCCAAAACAAACTCGTAAATCTGGGGTCTCTGTCGGAGACAATCGTCTCAGGCATGCCATGCAATCTGAAGATCTGGGCCACAAACAGTCTCGCTAAGTGATACGGCTTGACTGTTTTCTTCACTGGAATGAAATGAGCCTGTTTGCTAAATCGGTCAATCACGGTCCAGATACCATCGTGACCACTCTGTGTTCTCGGGAGATCAAAAATGAAATCCATTGCAATACTTTCCCCGGGGCGGGTGGGTATGGATAAAGGCTGTAACAATCCCTGTGCCTTATGCCTGTCAAACTTGACCTTCTGGCATACTAAGTTATTGCGCACAAACTCTTCCACATTCTTTTTGAGTCTCGGCCAGAAGAAGTATCTCTCTACTCCCTTCATGGTGGTAGCATTGCCGCGATGACTCGTAAAAGGTGGATAGTGGCATTCAGTCATAACCTTTTCCCTCAATGGCTATGTAATGCACAACATTGTTTTTCTCATCAAGTAGCCTTCCCGAATGGAGTATCCTGTTACTGTCTCCCCATCCCGTATCCCTGTGAAAATATCCGCAAAATCTGTATCTGTGGCATACTGGTCAACCATATCCTCGAAGCTCCTATGATGTATCGCGGAAATAGCCAGAACCAACGGCTTCCGAGACAAAGCATCTGCCACCACGTTCTTCTGTCCCTGACATGGACAATCTGAAAGTGAAACTGTGACAAGATGTTTGCCCATCGCATCTGTTTTTCCGAAAGCTGCTTCTAGGACAAGAAGTAGCGCAAACTCTGATGGTCTGTAAAGACAGTAAAATCCGCTCCGAGTAGGTAATGCCGCCACTGAGTAAGAGCATGGATAACCGCCAAAAGCTCTTTCTCATATATCTGTGCTGTCATCTCCGGCCTAGAGAACAATCGGCTCTCTTAAGCAATGACATGGCCTTCTTGCATCAAGACCGCACCCAGACTACGACCACAAGCATCACAATATACTTCGAATGACTTCTGCAAGTCCGGCAAAGTCAAACTGGTCCCGTAGTCAATTTCTCTTTCAATGTCTGAAAGGCAGTCACCTCAGTGGATCCCCACGAGAAAGGGACTTCTTTTTGTGTCAAGATATGCAAAGGGGAAGCAACCTCTGCAAACTTTCGTATGAACCGCCTGTAGTACGAACGCGGTCCCAAGAAGCTTCCAACTTCATGGACATTCTTCAAATCGGGCCAATCACGTATAGTCTCTATCTTGGCCGGATCCATTTGCAGTCCTGCTGCTGAGACAATGTGTCCCAAAAAGTGTATCTCTGGTAGGAAAAATTCACTTTTCTTTGCATTAATTACTAACTTGTGATTTCGTAATGCCTGAAAGACCTGAAGCAGATGGTCTCTGTGTTCTGCCTCATTCTTGGAGAAAGCAAAGGTGTTGTCAAAGAAAGTGCCAACAAATAGCCTGTACTCTCGAAAAATCATGTCCATCATCCGGTTAAATGTCGCAGGAGCATTGGTTAAGCCAAAAGGCATCACCAAAAACTCAAATAACCCAAAAGTCGTCCGAAAGGCTGTCTTGTAGACGTCTCCCGACGCGATTCGGATCTGATGATATCCACTCTTCAAGTCAATCCTGCTAAAGCACGAGGATCCCTGTAACTTGTAGAGTATATCATCGATCCTAGAAATCGGAAATCTGTTCTTGATGGTGATTTTGTTGAGAGCTCTATAATCGATGCACATCCTCCAAGATCCGTCTTTCTTCAAAACCAACAACACTGGAGAGCAATACGGTGAAGTACTAGGCTGAACAAGACCCTTTTGCAAGAGGTCTTTCACTTGGTTCATAATCTCTTCATTCTATGCTCGGCTCACACGGTAAGGTGGCCGGTTCGGTGGTGTGCTTCCAGGTATCAGATGAATGGTATGATCTTCAGGGCGAGCAGGTGGTAACTCGCCTGGTAGGCCTTCTGAGAAGCAATCGGCGTGATAGTGGAGAAAATCTTGGCGTTCTTTATCAAGTTTAGACATATTTGTCCTACCATTAGCGCTCAATTCTCTCATAAAGATCGAGTAAACAAATAGATTGGATTTCATTAATTTTGAAATGGCCGAAGCCGATACAATAGGGACAGACTCGCCCTTGAGTTTAATATCAAGTACAATTGTTCTGCCCTTCTCTGTAGTCAAAGTCGCTTTCCTCGCCCGAGAATCGATCACGGCGTTGTTCTTGTGGTACCAGGGAATCCCTAAGAGAACATCACAACCCTCCAAAGGCATTATGAATAAGTCCTCGTGCCCCAAATACCCCTGACAATGCAACCGAAGTTTGCCAATGACAGGTGTAATGGCTACGTTCCTGCCGGGTGCCGCTAGAACTGCCTCCGCAAGTAGTCCCATCCGATCGGGAGTAATCTCGAGCCGTGCCGCCAATTCCGGTGAAATGAAGTTGGCCTTGGCTCCTCCATCAAAGAAAATCAAGGCCTCTTGATCTTTCACTTTGCCCCAAGCTCGGCAAAGTTCTGTACTCTCATCCATGGTGTCGGGATCAGTACCCACACAATCTCGAACCAGTCCTGTTTTCATCTTGCCTTTTCGTCCACGTTCCTCAGCTGCTCTTGAACTCTCAAGCCTGTTGTCGTCTTATCATTCTGTTCTTTCTGTGCCTTTTTAGGGCACTTTGCGGAGATGTGTCCATGTTCCCCGCATCCAAAGCACTTCCCCTTCTTGATGAATCGAGCTCTCTCCTGAGGAGTAAGCTTGGGTCGTGCATCCTTTTTCTCTGGGTTGCTCTTTTTCTTTCTACTTTCATGCCCAGAAGTCTGTTCGGCTTGTTGTGTCATGGCCTCATCTGTGGGGTAGGTCAGACTGCCAGAGTGAATGGCAAAGCCCCGCTTTGCATGACTCATCAACTCCTGAATAGAAGCTGACTTCTGCTCCAAGCAGTGATCTCGGATCTCTGTAGGTAGACCCAAGGTGAACCGCTCAATCTGTTCTCTGAACGAGATCTTCTTGAATGAAGAGGCGGGTAGAAAAGAGCTCCAGAATCTTTCAGAGTAAGCGTTGATTGTATCTTTCTTGGTCATCCGAAGATGGTTCCAAGCAGCTCGTATATCTCGTTCATACTCTTGCGTCAACCAAGAAGAAATAAAAAGCTTCTTAAATTTCAGCCATTTAACTGGCGCCGTCTTGTTTAGAAGAAGCGTGGACCACCAAGTGCGAGCATTCCCCTTAAAATAAGAGGTAGCTCTCCGAATCTTGGAGTGCTCTGAGTAGCGTCCTCCCACGAAAGCAATGTCAAACTGCTGTATAAAAGACAAAGCCTTCGAAGCATTTGAGTATCTTGAAAAAGTATCAAGTTTGATCGAGTGTCCACCTTCCTTAAACTCTCGGACTTTCTTGCTTTTATCTTCCAGAAAGTCATACTGGTTGGCTTTGTAAAAGTTCTTCTTGTTCGCATAAAAGTTTCTGTCATCGGAATCTGAGCTGTCTGTAGACGAGTCCTCAGTAGAACTGTCAGTCTCTGGGCGAGATTTAGCCTTCTTTGCCTTTTTCTTGCCCTTTCCAAAGCGTTGTTTCTTGCTTCGCTTTTTACCTTTTCTGTCTTCTTCGCTCGAATCTGAAGAGCTAGAAGAACTGTAAGAAGAAGAAGAAGAAGAAGAAGAAGAAGAACTGGGTACTCCTTCAAATCGAACACGCTTCTTCTGTTTCTTTGCCTTGTCAAAAGTCGACTGACGACCCAAATAACCTTGGAAGTGAGTGCTTTTCTTTAATTTTTTGCCGTGCTTTTTGGCTTTCCTTTGCGCGTCAAAAAGCTGAGCAATGTGTGCATCAACCACCTCTTGTAATTCCTTCTCTGAATATTTCTTGTGAGCAGAAGGTTTCTTGAGAGCGGGTTTCGGGGGTGGTGGAGTGGTTTTTTGCCACCGCTCATGCACTTCCTGAAAAGAAGTCTCGCTCATATACTTTGCAAATTTTGGGTCCTTCGCAAAATTGAGCATCATCTTTGTTGCATTGCTGATCAATTGACGACGCTCCATCTCTCGTCGCTCCGCCTGAGTAGGCCGAGGCGGGCCATACTCTCTGCCGGAGTCTTTGTTGTGATCCCTGCCCGCATCTCGAGACGCAGAGGGAGTTGACTGATCCTTGCGTGAAGCCATAGGTGCCGCGGAATTTTATTTTTGGGGATCGGATTTCCTGTAGAAGAGAAATCGGCCGTGCTCTGATACCACTGTAACAGACTTGGACACTCCAAGTCAAGAATCACCTGCGACAGCACCAAATAACCACTTCAAAACAATTCACAGATCACAATAGATTTGCATTGGCCCGGCGAAGTTCCGTGCCTAGACATATTGGCCCCAAAGATTGGTGCCCCTTTCGGTATTTCTTTATGTATTAAATCAATGTCAAAGTACAAGAGCGGTTAGGGTTTCACTCTCAGACTCTGCGTCCAGATGCTCTAAGAAGTGAGGCCCTCACCGCGTATAAAAAGATTACAAGGGATGCCCAAAAGCAGAGCCCCAAAAGCTTGAAATCAAAAGCAGTTTCTCTCTCTCTCTCTCAATGAGAGCAAGTAAAATAAAGCAAAACAACTCTTTCTCTCTCTCCAATTTCCTTGCGTAGCAAAAAAGCAATAAAAAATTGCGTCGCTAGTGCTTTTCCCCACCTCCGTGATTCACGCCGCAAATCCCGGAACTGTTGCCACGTGGCACTAGCGCCAGATTAGGGTTTCCAAAAATTAGGGTTTTTTGAAAATTATGGTTTCTAGTAGAAATTAGGGTTTTTGCTGTCGGTAGCCACGTCATCACTTTGTGACAACTCGTCAACCTGCTATCGACGTTGCATCTCCAACAGTTCATACTGTGTGGGCCGAGGTGGCCCGTACTCGTTCTCTGCTAAGTCGCTTAAATTTTTTGTATTGCCTCCTGCTGCCTCAGCGGTGGTAGAAGAGGTCGACTGATTCTTTTCAGAATCCATATGTAATGTGGGATTCTTTCTGGCTTTATGCCCTGTAAGACAGAGTGATAAAGATGGGAGTGCGCCCGATGTGCGATGTACAAAGGGTTGGAGTGGTTAATAAGTTCGGGGTCCCCGGGTCGGGCCTTGGAGATTCTTCAATAACAATTTCCAAAGTGCTCAAGTGCCCTATCTGCTCTTTGATAGGACCGGTATGCTTTGAGAAAAGCACACGCATGATGCTCTGATACCACGGTAACAAACTTGGGCACCCCAAGTCTAGAATTTGTCATGACACGAGGGAGAATCACTTAAAAAACTTCACAACTTTAAAATCACAGTTCAATCTGGTCGACACGGCCCGGTGTAGCTCCGTGCCTAGAGAGATTGGCCCCAAAGACTGGGGCCCCTTTCGGTATTTCTTTTATATTAATGCTTGATCAAAGTACAACTCCCGCGGGCCCTCGACTCTCAGACTCTGCGTACAGATGCTCTGAGAAGTGAGGCCCTTAGGGCTCTTTTATTCTTACAAGGAAAAGCAGTTAAACTCAAAAGCAAATTGTTCCAAAAGCAATTTATCCCAAAAACTGCCTGAAAAACATCAACGTGAATTGCAAAATTCTGTACAGCCAGTCATCGCTTTTTGAGGAGCTGCCACGTCATCAGCTTGTCAGTGCTTTTTGCGGGCTGCCGTACTGTCTGCCACGTCATCAGCTTGTCAACGCTTTTTGCAGGCTGCGGTAGTGTCTACTGGGCATGCCACATGATCACTTTGTGACAGGAACCCAATCTTGACAAGGAGCAGTAGGATGGCTGAAACTGGGGCCCGTAGGGCGGTAGACTTTGGCTTTCACCCAAAACTTTACTTTAGACTTTAGGACACAGAGAAACTTTGCAAATAAAAACCTATAACGGGAACTAACACTTAAAAGCACACATAGCTCGGAAGCTAGAATGCTCCGAGCAGACGCCGACAACCTGTAGGTCCCAAAAACTGGTGCCCCTTTCAGTATCTCTTTACAAAATTAGAGTCCTGGGGATCTTCACGTGTATCCAACTAGATCACATCTGTTCTGGCAAAATTTTGGCAACATAACGGCCCCAAAACTCGCCTGAACAAATCCCTCTATTGGAACTCGCTTCCAAAGACAAAAATTGTCACCAGCATGTGACTACTATCTATCCTTTTTGTTGATTTCTTTCTTATTATCTATTTACTTTCACTTTTTGGAAACACCCCTCGGGACATCTAACTGCCCTGCATTGCATAGCTAGTGTGGAAATGTCCAGAGGGAGTCCAGGCCTGAGGGCAAGAGAGCACTAAGGTTGGACAAAGACTATGGTTAGCCAAAGTGGGGTCATTGACTAGCCAAAGTGGAATCCTTTGCTACAGAGGCTACATTTCAGTTCTGGAAGTGGCCGCAGTGTACAAAGAGGGTCGGATGACCTAGAAAGATACAATGGCAGCATCTCCTAAAATTTAGGGAACTGCTAGTTTGGGACCTGAAAATGTGTTGGCGTCATTACCTCCGGAATGACAAGGGGAACATTTTCTTACTCTGCCGTGAAGTCAACTGGGCAACCGGTTGGGAGATTTTTAGGTGGCAATCCCGAAACGGGAAAATGCTTATAAATGTGCCAAGTGGCACCTTCTGGTGCACTTGCCTCATGCAACAAGAAGTGGCGCTGAATTTAGGAGGGGGAGAGCCTCATTTTCAGTTTTTTGTCACAGGTTAAGAGCTATGGAGTGCTTGCTTTCCCTCTTATACACAGTGCGGTGCCAGGAGTGATGCCATGCACGCTACACACTGCCCTCTCTCTCCCCTTTGGCAGTACGTTATGCCCCTCTAGTGGGCTCTTCATTTGACCAATGTACAGTTGTGTGGGTTCATACGCGATTGCCGAGGCAAGAGCCTCTTGCACAGGTACTGGATTAGCTAGCGGCTAATCCCTCCGCAGGTACAGGTGAATTCGGAGAGGTTTCACGCCAAAAATCTTGTCCGATTCAAAGGGCAAGTAGCCCTACAGGTGCGGGAGCTCGAGGACTTGCTACGGATGCGACCGGCATGCGAAACGGAGCCCGAAACAGTAAATTACAGCCTGCTGTGTATTTTTGCAGGTTTAGGGTTTTGGCCCTAAACGGACCCTAATACCCCCAGGAGGTTCGGGGACGCAAGAGGACCGCTGTACAGGTGATCTGGCGCATTTTCAGGGCTGAAAACAGAGAATTCAGCGTGCTGCAGATTCTCGCCAGGTTTTGCAAAGTGCCCGTATGCGTCGGGAAAATCATTTAATGCGTGGGAATACTGACTGTGAAGGGTTGTAGTACAGTTATGCTGCCGAAATCAGGCCAGAACACTCAAAATTCAGCCAAGGTTGTGCGGGGCAGCTTGGAAAGAACCACAGCGTTTATTCCCTCTTTTAAACAATAAAGAAATACCGAAAGGGGCGCCTAAGTTAAGGGCCAATCCTGGTGTCGGTCTTCTCATACAGGTGCATTCTAGCATTTGTATCCCATTCCCCTCTCTTGTGTCACTATAGCGCAGGTAAAATAGACGACTAATAATGGGTGAAAGCTAAATCAAGGTTTGAAGTAAAGTCTACCGCCCTTTTTGGATTGTACAGGCCGGTTTCATGGTTCCATTGACGGGATTAAATCACTTTTTCCCATAGAAGTGAGCCTTGGTCAGTTTAGGCTTGAAGACACAGGGGATCATAGACCAGACACAGGGAATTGCAATTATGGCTGACAGACCAGATGATGTGATGGAAGAGGTTTCCTCTTCACAGGGTCAACAGACACATGAAGTGGGTGAGTCCTCGAGACCACCACAGACAGATGACGATATATTCAGGACCCAGTTGGCTACTGCTGTGGCTATGGTCACACAAGTAATGCAGAACCCGAGGTTTTTAGCCTTTCTGCAACCTCCTGTTCCGTCTCAGCAAGTTGGGTCACTGGATCATATTCAAATGCCTGTTAAGGCTCGAGCACAGGTGATTCATAACGCACAGTCAATGGAAATACCTGTACACTTGACGGAGAACATGCAGTCTCCACAACCTGTGCCTAAGGTGCAAGAACAGGTGGCTGAGATGCCAGTCTTTCAAGCTGTACCAGTTCAGCCCGCCACCTTTCAGCAGCCTATAGCTGGTTCTAATGGGCAGGGAAGCAACTTACAGGCTATGCAACAGGTCTTCCCTCCACCTTCAGTACACCCTGGCTATTTTGGAGGTGGATCGGTATTCCAGAGCATGGTTGGTCATGCACCTGGAAATCAGTTTTACACGCCAGGAACAGTGTTTGGGGGTGCTGAAACGATGATGCCTAACCCCATGTACAGTGTCATGGGTATGCAACCAGGGTTTCAGAGCACTCAGGGCCAATTTGGGATGCCACAGGCAAATTTTGGTATGGCTAGAATTACAAATCAGCAGCCAAATATGGCGTTTCCAGGTCAACTTAATTGCGGTCAGGGAACACAAATGAACCCTAACAGTGTTCCCATGTTTCAGTCACTTCCATATGACAATTTAACGCCGCTGGAGAGGCCAACTCCGTACAAAGAAGGTGGCAAAGGTGTGTCTTTCACGACCTTTACAGGGTTTGATGACAGGAAGAAGGCTCTCTCATTCCTCCAGCAGTTTGACAAGGCCTATGCAGGGGGAAACTTTACAGAGGCTTCAAAGGTCCGCAAGGCAGCCACTTTCTTGACAGGGAATGCGGGACAATGGTGGACAACTTTATTGCTTCAAGGGCAAGCTCCGTCCACATGGATTTACTTCAAGCAGATTTTTGCAGCAGCATGGTTATCTGATGATTTCGAAGCAAATGTCATGACAGAATGGCACCAGCCTAATGCTGCCACTTGCAGAAATCTGGATGATTACAATCGGAAGTTTTGGAAAGCTCTACTTCCAGTAACTTCCTATAGGTTTGTGCCATTGACAGAAGAGATTGAAAAATACTGTTGTGGCCTACCTAAAGGATTGAGAAAATACTGCACGAAGACCAAAGTCACTACTTTGACGCAGCTCATCGAGGTAGCAAACACTGGCAATGGTTTGCTCAAGGGAGAAGATTGTGAATTTAACACTGGCGTCAAGGCAGGATCAGGCAAGAAAAATTCAGCCAAGAAGCACGTTCCCAATGAGGCTCCTAAAGGGACTCAGGAGTCAGCCAACGCAGGGAAAGACAAAGCTAAGGCTGAATCAGAAAAAGGACCAGCAAAGAAATAGAAAAGACGTTTTCCTCGCAAGTCAGAAGTGCAAAAGAAGGTCCTGAGGACAGAGAACAAATGCTTTATATGTGAGCAGCCTGGCCACATTGCTTACAATTGTCCTACAAAGAAAAGGCCAGCTGATTCTGATGACAAGGAAGACAAGAAAGGAAAGAAGCCCATGGCTGGTCTAGTGCCAGATATGGTGGGCGACAAGCCAAATTCAGATGCAAGTGAGCTTTGCAGAGCATGGGGAAAGGTCAGGGATCAAACAGTGCTTATCTTCTTTGATCCAGGTGCCAAAGCCAACTTCATTTCCCCAGAATTGGCTTCAAAGTTGGGAATCAGACTTGAAGAGATGGGGTATACAGCAGAGGCAGGTTTGGCATGTCCTGGCCATACAGAGGCTGTGACACCCATCATTGGAAAGTTGCGTCTACATATCCAGTCCTATGTAGATGCTGAAGAATTTTACATCATGCCACTGGACGGATATGATGTGTTGCTAGGTATTCCTTGGTTGTTTCGTGTACAGGGAATCATGGATGCCTACAACAAAAAGATCACTGTACAGAGCAGGGGAAAGACTCACATTCTGGATGTAAAGCTTAAAGGAGAGTCTATTCCTACTGTATCAGCTTCTGCTATTACTTCTGTAATGAAAAAGCATCTTTCTGCGTACTTAGCTTTTGCACGTGAAGTGTCAGATTGTGATGAATCAAATTTATCTATGCTAGATAAAGAAAGGTCAATGTTTTTACAACAGTATAGTGACTGTTTTTCTGATTCATTACCGTCTCAATTACCGCCAGAGAGACCCGAGGACCATGCGATAGATTTGGTGCCAGGCAGTAGCCCACCAAATAAGCCTCCGTACAGGGTTAGTGCGGCTCAGCAGAAAGAGATAATGGGCCAAGTATAGGAGCTGTTAGAAAAGGGGCTGATTCAGCCCAGTTCATCTCCATTCTGTTCTCCAGTGTTGTTGGTGGAGAAAAAGGATGGCTCATGGCGTATGTGCATCGACTACCGTGCACTGAACAAGAATACCATCAAAAATAGGTTCCCTATACCTAGAATTGATGATATTATGGACAAATTAGAAGGAGCAGCTATGTTTAGCAGGATAGATCTAAATAGTGGGTACCATCAGATCCGCATTAGATCAGAGGATGTGCACAAGACTGCTTTTAGAACAACGTTTGGCCTTTACAAATTTTTAGTGATGCCCTTTGGTCTCACAAATGCTCCTGCTACGTTCAATAGGATGATGGACATAATTTTCCGTCCACACCAGCAGTTTGTTGGTACATTCTTTGATGACATGATAGTCTACTCAAAGAATGAAGAGGAGCATAGGCATCACTTGGCCAGTGTGTTCAAAGAGCTACGCAGTCATAGGTTGCTCATCAATGCAAAGAAAAGTGAGTTTTTTCTGGAAGAGATTCACTTTCTGGGACACATTGTCTCAAAGGATGGTGTCAGAATGGATCCTGCAAAAGTTGAAGCGATCAAGTCATGGCGAAATTTGAAGGCGGTGCATGATGTCGGAAGCTTTTTGGGACTATGCTCCTCTTACAAACGGTTTATCCGAAATTTCGCTGAGATTGCTTCACCTTTACATGCTCTTCAAAAGAAGGCAATCACCTTTACATGGACACAAAAAGAGATTTCAGCTTTTAATCTCTTAAAGGAAAAGATGACTTCAGATCCAGTCATTGTGTTGCTAGATCTTAGGAAGTCATTTGTGGTCCAGTGCGACGCCTGCGGTAGTAGCATTGGTGCAGTGCTAATGCAAGATGGCAGAGTAGTAGCCTATGAGAGCAGAATTTTGCAAGGGCCAGAGATGACCATGCAGGTCTATGAGAAAGAGTTACTGGTTGTGATTCATGCGCTCTTAAGTTGGAAACACTACCTGCTAGGTGCAGATTTCGTTGTCCAAACGGATCATCAGACCTTGCGATACTTCTTGACACAAACAAAGTTATCTGAGAAGCATATGCGATGGCAAATATCTTGTCCATGTTCCATTTTCAGATTGTGCATGTGGAAGGCAAGAAGAACGTTGTGGCTGATGCCTTGTCAAGGAAGCCACAAATTTCAGCTGTGTCGATTCCTTATCATCATGAACTTGATGATATGAGAGAACAGTATGAAAATGATGAAGATTTTGCAAGGGTCTTCGAGCAGCTAATGGATGGACAACGTCATGAACACTATCTTCTTAAAGACGGGTTCATGATGATGCATGGCAGATTGTGTGTCACAAAGCCATTGCGACGCAAAGTTATGGAAGAGAGTCGTGTCCCACCGTATGCAGGGCATCGTGGTATCGATGCTACAGTTAAAGCGGTCGAGACATTCTTCTATTGGCCTACATTGAGAAGGGATGTGGATGCCTTTGTGCGAGAATGCCTAATATGCCAAAAGGTCAAGTTTGATAGGCAAAAGGCACCAGGGTTATTGCAACCACTACCTATTCTAGATAAACCATGAGAAAGTATTGCTATGGATTTTATCTTTGATCTTCCGAGAACGCAGACAGGAAACGATGGTATTTGGACCATTATTTGCAGATTCAACAAACAGGCTCATTTTATTCCTGTCAGGAAGAAGATAAAGCCAGATCAGATGGCACGCTTGTTTATGAGCAATATTTTCAAGTATCATGGCATGCCACAGTCGATTGTTAGCGACCGTGATCCACGCATGACAAGTTTGTTCTGGAGAGGCTTGTTTGAGAATATGGGCACCACGCTCAAATTCTCTTTGTCATTTCATCCTCAAACAGATGGGCAGTCAGAAGAGGCAAATTCTACTGTCCTAGATCTGCTGAAGTGCTATGTGTCAGATCATAAAGGAAAGTGGGAGCAGTATTTGCCATTGGTGGAGTATGCATACAATAATACAGTGCATTCATCAACTGGCAAGGCACCCTTTGAGATAGTTGAAGGTGGCAAGAAAGTTCCTCCCTTACTGCATACAAAGGACAAGATATTTGAAGCAGATAAGTATGTTCAGGACATGGATGAAATGTACAAGAAGGTCAAAGTGGCCTTAAAGGACTCAGGCAAAGCAAAAGAAAGCAGCTGATCGTCACCGTCGTGAAGTGGTATATTCACTTGGTGATTGGGTGCTTTTACGCTTTGAAAAGGCAAGGTTAAAGAAAATGAAGGGCAAGGAAAGACTGTTTCCAAAGCTCAGTATGCGTTATTATGGGCCTTTTCAAGTGTGCGACATAATCAGTGATGTTGCATATAGGCTGAAATTGCCTGACAGTTGGAAGATTCACAATGCGTTTCATGTGTGTCTTCTCAGACCCTATGTGGGTGATGTGCCAGAAGATATGCCAGCTGAAGATCAGCCGGAAGTCGAGGAACTTGACGAGATCTTGGTCCCTTGACAGATTTTGGCACACAAAGAAAGGAAAGTGAAAGGCAAGGTTGCTAGGCGTTACTTGGTAAAGTTCAGAAACTATCCACCAATGGATGCTAAGTGGATGGAAGAAGGTGAACTTGCAAAGTCACCAACTGTGTTATCACTTTACCTGGAAGCCTTCGATTTGCAACCTACCTTGACCCCTTCAGTTTCAAAGCTAAATGGATTGTCAGTGTGACAATGGCTTCTGAAACAAATGATGTACATGGTATTTAAAGTGAGCTCAAATCAAATACCTGTTACATGAATGTTAGAGCTGTACATATTGTCACTTTGGCAATTGCTCTTATGGAATGTCCAAAAATTTGGTTAGTGCTATAGAAGTGAGTATTTCTTGTCAGTTTGTCAAGGATACAGTGATTGCTTCTATTGAAGAGTACATGTGTAACTGCATTCTTAAATTGTCGGTTTGGGTATGCTCGAAAGTGTTACGGGATCCAACGTGTACTATAAGACAGTGGCAAAATGTGGAGCTACCATTTTGTCATTGGAAAGTTAGTGACTCAAAGCAATGGCAGAGTGCGAAACTACCACTGTGTCATTGGGACAGGGTTCACACGCAAGCAATACATGAGTCGACGAGGTGTTGAATACACTAGGGTTGACAATGAGCATGTATGTGTCGTACATGTGTCGACAAGTGTTGAATACATCAATGTTGACTAGGAGCATGAACGATATAGATGCTAACGAGGACGTTTGAGATTTCAAGAGGGGGGTATGTAACCAGCGTGTGACTACTATCTATTCTTTTTGTTGATTTCTTTCTTATTATCTATTTACTTTCACTTTTTGGAAACACCCCTCGGGAAATCTAACTGCCCTGCATTGCATAGCTAGTGTGGAACTGTCCAAAGGGAGTCCAGGCCTGAGGGCAAGAGAGCACTAAGGTTGGACAAAGACTATGGTTAGCCAATGTGGGGTCATTGACTAGCCAAAGTGGAATCCTTTGCTACAGAGGCTACATTTCAGTTCTGGATGTGGCCGCAGTGTACAAAGAGGGTCGGATGACCTAGAAAGATACAATGGCAGCATCTCCTAAAATTTAGGGAACTGCTATTTTGGGACCTGAAAATGTGTTGGCGTCATTACCTCCGGAATGACAAGGGGAACATTTTCTTACTCTGCCGTGAAGTCAATTGGGCAACCGGTTGGGAGATTTTTAGGCGGCAACCCGGAAACGGGAAAATGCTTATAAATGTGCCAAGTGGCACCTTCTGGTGCACTTGCCTCATGCAACAAGAAGTGGCGCTGAATTTAGGAGGGGGAGAGCCTCATTTTCAGTTTTTTGTCACAGGTTAAGAGCTATGGAGTGCTTGCTTTCCCTCTTATGCACAATGCGGTGCTTGGAGTGATGCCCTGCACGCTACGCACTGCCTTCTCTCTCCCCTTTGGCAGTATGTTATGCCCCTCTAGTGGGCTCTTCATTTGACCAATGTAGAATTGTGTGGGTTCATGCGCGATTGCCGAGGCAAGAGCCTCTTGCACATGTACTGGATTAGCTAGCGGCTAATCCCCCCGCAGGTACAGGTGAATTCGGAGAGGTTTCACGCCAGAAATCTCGTCCGATTCAAAGGGCAAGTAACCCTATAGGTGCGGGAGCTCGAGGACTTGCTACGGATGCGACCGGCATGCGAAACGGAGCCCGAAACAGTAAATTACAGCCTGCTGTGTATTTCTGCAGGTTTAGGGTTTTGGCCCTAAATGGACCCTAATACCCCCGGGAGGTTCGGGGACGCAAGGGGACCGCTGTATAGGTGATCTTGCGCATTTTCAGGGCTGAAAACAGAGAATTCAGCGTGCTGCAGATTCTCGCCAGGTTTTGCAATGTGTCCGTATGCGTCGGGAAAATCATTTAATGCGTGGGAATACTGACCGTGAAGGATTCTAGTACAGTTATGCTGCCGAAATCAGGCCAGAACACTCAAAATTCAGCCAAGGTTGTGCGGGGCAGCTTGGAAAGGACCGCAGCGTTTATTCCCTCTTTTAAACAATAAAGAAATACCGAAAGGGGCGCCTAAGTTAGGGGCCAATCTGGTGTCGATCTTCTCACACAGGTGCATTCTAGCATCTGTATCCCATTCCCCTCTCTTGTGTCAGTATAGCGCAGGTAAAATAAACGACTAATAATGGGTGAAAGCTAAATCAAGGTTTGAAGTAAAGTCTACCGTCGTTTTTGGATTGTACAGGCCGGTTTCAAAAACCCTCTGTTTTCAGCCCAAAAACAGCAATTACAGGTTGCTGTATTTACTGGTTTCTACCCTGTTTTCTGCCCTCAACAGTCTGGGAACTGTCCTCTAACAGTGGGGCATTTTTCCCAATGCTTCTGGCATCCATATGGCTGCAAAACAGTCCAAAAACAGCGCATAACCAGCGCTGAAAATGCACCTGTAAGATGAGGTTATCACCCTCACCTATGCCTGCTTTTGGAGTAGCAAGTAGCTACTCCTGTTCCTGCTCAAAGAGGCTCTTGCCTCGGCACGGAAGCATAAGACTACACAACTGTACATAGGTCAAATGAAGAGCCCTCTTGTGGGGCATCACGTGACTGCACGTAGGGGAGAGAGAACAATGTAGGGTGTGCAGGACATCACTTCTTGCACTACCATGTACATGAGAGGGAAAGCTTGCACACAATAGCTTTGGTACCTGTAACAATCCACCATACGGTTGAAAATGTAGCCCACGTTTTATTTTAACGCTTCTCTCTCTCTCTTAAGTTGGAAAATGCCCAACAATGTGCCAAGTGACACTCATGCATTAATTCTCCGCTTTGACCTTCTGCCCTAAAAATATCTCAACCGGTTGCTCAGTTGACTTAGCGGCAAAGTAATGAAATGTTCCTCTTGTCATTCCGGAGGTAATGATGCGAATAGATATTTTATGGCCCAAAATAACAGTTTCCTAAATTTTAGGAGATGCTTCCATTGGACTCTCACTGGTCATCTAACCATCTTTCACCACTTGGACCACGTCCAAAAATGCAATGTAGCCCAGTTCTCGGGTGATTTTCTCTGGGTAACCCCACCTTGTCACTGTGTCTCTATGGAGTTAATTTCTTAGTATCCACCAACTTATTAAGTGCGGCGAGGGGACCTAGATGACTTTGAACTGAGCCTAGACACCCTTTTACCACTGGATTCCAGTGCCGATCAACTTCCCGTCTGCGGGCGAAACTACTGTTTCACACTGGCCTTGCAATGTCTGGCCATTAGCAACTTCAAAAAGAGGGTCTCAAAAATTAAACAAATATCATTGGAAAGAAACCAACAACTAAGGTTAGCAGTTGCCACGTCCTCGTGACAATGGCCACCAGGACTAGGTGCCTGGCCCTGTCTACGGTGTCCATGGACCTGGTATCATCCTTCCTTAATCTGGCCATCTATTGCTACTACATCTGGCTCTCTAGGAGTCTCCGAAGCCCTGGATGGGGAGGCCTTGGAACTTGATGGAGGGCCAGCCCTAGGGACCTGTGGCTGTGAAGCTAGCCAAGCTCTACTGCGTGGACAGGTCCTTGAAGATGGCCCATCTGTCTGCAAATGAAGCACTCGTTCGGGAGGCCGGAGTACTCCATACTCTATGTGATCCAACCACCGCCCACCCGAGGTAGTAGAACCACCTTCGGGAGTGTATGTCTGTCCCGAACATGATTGTGCACAATGGGTAACCTTGTGGCCTTGGGGTCTCCAAGACCGTCCCAATCATGGAACCAATCCTAGAAAGGAAAGGAAGATACTCCCGCCTCAGGCCTGGGAAGCAAACTGAGATAGAAAGATCTGCCTCCTTCTCAAGCACATCTAAAGTTGGGTCGAAACCGTGGTGCCACTGTCTGAAGTAAGCTCGAGCCGCCTGAATGGGCTTATCATATCACTTTGGCTACCATCTCTAGAGACTCAAACTCTATCTGGTAATAACCTTTCCCAAGAATCTACACAACCAGATCTTGCCCACGTTGTTGAGGAATCAGGACTGGAGCAAATCCCGAACCTCGTCTCTGCTAGGACGTGTGCCAACAATGTTGCAACCGAGGTGGCTTGAAGCGGTTCTACCTCAATCATCAAGCTTGCTTGCTCTTATGGTGAAAGAGCAAGTCGCCTGCAGTGTCGGACGAGGGGGCTTCAGTAGAGTCCCTCTGAGGTGGAGCAAGGGCCGCCATTTTGTGTCTGCTGCTAAAGAGAGGAGGGTGACGACGGCGATGTAGGCCACTGGTAGGCTGAAAGCAGCCCACAGATAGCCAGGGGCGTAAGCTGCAGGGGGGGAGGGGTTAGCGTGAAACCAAGTTTTTTTTTTTTTGAGGGGGGGGGGGGGATGGCGAGGAGGAGAGTAGCAGCGAGCTCAGTTTTCAGTTGTTCAAAGAATGTGTTGTTATGGGGAGAAAGTTTTGCAGTCTTCTTCCTCTTTTTTCTCTTCAAGCGAGGATGATCAATGAGTCAAGGAAGCGGAAATATTAGAAGAGCAGATCGAGACAGGGCAGAAAGAGTTACTAGCGCTTAGACATTGACACTACTTCCTCTGATGACTAATCAAAACTGTATATTTTCTGGATAAAGACTGATGATATTTGATAGTCATCCAAATTGGGTCAAAAAATGAAGTTTATGAAAAATTGCTATTTTTAGAAAAGTACATTTCTTTTTTTTTGGGCTTTTTGAGTCGATTTTTTTTTTCTCAAAGCCTTGTTTGCATCTAAAATTGATATTGAAGAAGTTTTGGTTTCATACGCAAAAGTTATGCTCAAATACTAAAATCTAGCATGAGCCACTTTAGTGGCCCAAGCCACTTTGTGGCCTAGATACAAGACTAGTGCTAAACTAGTGTAATCAAGTTGCTTTTGTACATCTAGTTGTTTATGAGGGTGCTTTGGGGATCTTAGGAGCTATAAGGAAGTGTCTAAGACGCCAGTTGTAAAAAGATCATGTGAGTGGTCTCGCATAGCGATTGTACACAATTGTTCCTCTGGAATAATGAGAATTTTTGCCAGGGGCTCGCGCTCGACTTGGAGGCCGGGGCTTTTGAGAGGGGACTGCCCCTCTTGTGTCTTGAGTAACCTGTTGTTTGAAATTTTGTTTTGCTGTTTTGAGACGCATGTTGGTGTTTCCATCGTGGTAATTGAAAGCTGGATATTATAAAACACTGGTTTTCATGATCTGATGTTGATTTTTCCTGGGTTTATGGGTAGCTAACTAATTGTCATCAGGGGGGTGTAAATGTGTTAAGAAGCACTACTATCAGCTTCGTAGTTATATATATGTCTTTTGTTGATGGTTGAGGCTGTTATGCTGGATGTTATTTTAGGACTCCATAAAATTCTTAGCTAACCTACTGTTCTAGTTTGTTGAACCTTTGGGAACTCTCTGCAATCAGGTAAATGGTTAAAACTATGGAAGGGATGATACATGATTTTACTCTTATTGTACATCTGAGTATTATTCCTCAGGCTTAGGATTCCATTATGCTTCATTTTGTTTGGTATTTGCTACATCCATGTTTTTACTTGGTAGCTCATCAGGCTTAGGATGCCATTATGCTTCATTTTGTTTGGTATTTTCTACAGCCCTGTTTTTACTTGGTAGCTCATCAAACTGAATTGGTTAACAGCAGGCTAGCTAGTAGTTGTTTGTTTTAGCTCTTTTATGGTACCATTGTAGTTGGCTGGATTGTTTTGTGGGACCTTGAAGTTGCCTATCTCTTCTGATGTGTTTTATATGGTTGTATCTATTGTGGACTTTTTCGCTATGTATACGTGGGATCACATCTAACCTAATATGGCTAGATGTGATTTAGGTCTATGAATATGGTTTAGCTATTCGTGTCCTCCTAGACCACTAGAACTTCTAAGTTTATTCTTTAGCCATGATTAATTAGTTCTTGTTCAAGTTTTATGATTTGAGAAATGTTATAGTCGATTCTTGCGTAAAGTTTCGTTTATTGTAATCTAGCTATGCATTACATAGTATGACATTGTTAAGTGTGAGAGCACTGACACTTGCCTTCCAACCTACTCAAACTATTTTCGAACGAATGTTTTTAATTGGTTGATGGTGGCAGGTGATAACTCTCTCACTTCCTTTAGAAGGCTGATGTGGTGCTGGTTGTCTATGAAATGCTAATCAACTACTTTGGAGTCTTGTTGTGTTTCTAACCATCATTACTCTCTATTTTTGAGACTAAGGTTTTGTATATGTAAATTCATAATGTTTGGTAACCAGGGAATCTAAAATGGTTCTCTCTGACTCTCTAATGATTAATCTAATATCTCTTACTTATATCTGTCACGGGTTCTTATGGTCTGACCTGGTTCTTACAATTAATACACATGTTCAATTTACATATTCTTCTTCGCTTTGTCTCTTTCAATCCTTTGAAGATCTTGCTCAATGTCGTGGATACTCAAAGAATTACTGGTTTTGTCAATATCATGTCAGGAAGATGCTAGAGGAGTGGGTGTCAAATCATGCCAGTGTACCACAGCTTCCATCTTACTCATCAACACAAATTTCTGCTGCAGACTATGAAGAAGAGGTTGATATTAGGGTATTGTTTCATATATATTGACTATCAAATGTGCAACAATTCATCACAAAAATTGGAGATTTTCCACCTCTTGGAGTTAATCAAAATGAATATAATGGAGAATCTGAGAGATTGAGAGCCAAGATATAGTCTTGCAATTTATTGTAAATTTATGGATTTGGGATCACCCCTTTTGGTGATTGGCATTTTTTGTATATTTATCTTGGGGATTATGTCCTCAAGATGTTCGTTTTAATTGAAGCATCATTTCTTTTGGGGGGAGAGAGAGAGAGAGAGAGAGAGAGAGAGAGAGAGAGAGAGAGAGAGAGAGAGAGAGAATGTTATATTAAACGTCTCAAAAGGGATGGGCCAACTTTTTGTCCATGTTTTACTTCCAGGTCCTTTATATAGCTAGGAGTAAGAACGTGGCTACGGATGCATTGTCTAGACGGCCAAGGGTGAATGCAATTACTTTTGTAGATCAGTAGGAGCTGGAATCACTTCCGAATTTGTATCGAGACGACCCAGACTACTCCTCTATTTGGAGCAAGTTATAGAATGGAGAGAATGAATATCCCTATTCCATCGGGGTAATTACCTCTACCACCACCAAGTAATTTACGTGGCGATGCCATTGAGGAAGAAAGTCATGGATGAAGCACATGCTTCACCTAACGCGGGTCACCGGGGTATTTTTCCTACGACCTTAACATTGGAAAGGCCAAGCCTTAAAGCCGACATGAATCAGTATGTGAGGGAATGTTTGGTTTGCCAAAAAGTCAAGTACCATCAGTATAAGATGCCTGGGTTATGCCAATCGTTGCCTATGCCAGATCAACCTTAGGAGAGTATTGCCATGGATTTTATTAGGGATCTCCCAAAGACTCAGACTGGAAATGATGTGACGTGGACCATTGTGGACAGATTCAACAAGCAAGCTCACTTTATTCGAGTCAGGAAAACGATCAAACCAGATCATAGTGCTAGGGTTTTTCTAGCACAAATTTTCAAGCATCCTGGGATGCCCGATGACCTATGAGACCAAATTGATACAATCCTTGTGGATCTAATCCAATGTCTGGTTACAAAGATAAGATAAAATAAAATGAATACAATGAAAGACTAAACTGAAAGACTAAAATTGTCAGACTGAAATCATCATTATCATCATCCATGCCCGAGGATGCCTGGCATCGTGCTTGTCCGAGAAAGTATTGCATCGGTCGCTGAAGAGCTTCGTTAATGTCCGCCTCTGTAAATAGTTGTACTGGGCGTCTCCCATGTTGTGCTAGAATAGTCCTCACTCTCTAATGGAGCCTCCTTCGATGCCGTGGTCGCCCTTGTAGACGTGGGTGTCTAGCTCTCCCGAGCTCAGTGGCTCTGTCCACTAATATGCCTCTGGTAGAAGTGGGCTCTGAAGTCTGTTGTGAAGCATGCCCATCTTGCTGTTGAGTCCCTGTTCTAAAGAAGTCAGTGATCTCCCTCTGTGATTGCCTCAAGAGACTCTCTCTGTGTCTGTGCAACTCTAGCCAAAACAACCCGAGGCATCTCTGATCCTGCTATCTCATCACTCTAGCTAACGGTCCAAAGCTCTCTCTGAATAGACAGTGAAAGCGGCCTCATATCTCATAGCATACCGGACGATGACAAATCTGGTGTAACTCTGTCTCTGGCTCTATATGACACAACTAGCATATCCTAGCTTTTACTGGTATTCTCCTAAATCTGCTAGTCTCAGTCTCTAACTGATGCGATGATGTGCGCATGTGACCAATAGCACATCGTATCCCATGGGATAAATGAGTGTCCATATAGGCAGGTTTGATCACAAATCCATCCTCTGAGCCGGAGAAGACGCGCTCTATAGAAACTTGAAAGCCATCTTCGTGCCCATCCATGTCCTCCTGGTGTCTAGTTTAATCAAATGCTGTCTGATGAGGTGGGTAATCTCGGTCTATGTGAGAGACAAGGAGGGTGCATCCAGCGAGTACTGGAAAGGGGGTAGTCTGTCCATACTAAAACCGTGTAGCTGAAACCATGATTTCATTTGCCCATACCAACAAGATGTGTCTCCTTGTGAGGCTAGTTGTCGAGAAGACTCCAACGCTAGGTGAGCATATCTATCTTTTGGGAGATCCCAAATACTATGAATAAAAGAGACGGATTTGGTAAGTGCCTCTATGGCCAGCGGGGGAGAAGCAAGCTCTGCCCGAATAATCTCATGCGGTACAGAGGCCTTGGCCTAAATCGTTGGGAGCATCCCCTCATCATGGGCCTCCTGGATCTCTGCAGCTTGGCTGGTGATCACTTAGAATACCTCTCCTAGTGATATGGTGCCACCAGGAGGTGTATTTTTCATGTTGCCTTCTTTAAATATGTACTACATATTTTTATGTATTTTATTTTTACTTGTTTTCCCGGGAACCCTTGAAAAGGTGCAAGTGGACATTGCATGGTCAGTGTGAAATGGATACGGCTGAACAGGTTTCTCACATCGGGAGTCTAGGTCAGTGAGTCTGGGACTCGTCGGGCCATTTAGCACTGAATTCTGATGAGTATGGAAGTCTGTGTGTGCTAGAAGAAATTTGGGCCACTTGTCAAGTCACTTAGGGAATTTAACCAAAGGGACAAACCGGACACTTGGCAGTAGGAGAGCAACCTGCAGGTCAACACTGAGTCAATCCCAGCTGGGGGCGCCCAAAATTGTGAGAGGAGGCTGATTTTGGTGGATTGTGACCTACTGTGTGTGTGTGTGTGTGAGAGTAGTCGGTCTCATGTGTTTAGTGACATTCTAGTCGCTGAACGCACCTGTGTTCTCTTTTCTTCCCTGTGCTCTGTGTGAAGTTAACAGGTAATTGAAATAGTATCACCCTCTACTGTGTACAGACCGGATATATATATGGTATCTATCCGTCCTCTCTGGCTGTTCCCTCTCTGCTCACTCTCTAGATGAAAGAACACTGAGATCTCTCTGTGGGTGTGTCTCCTGGTCTGTAGGCCTCTCTCTCATAGTAACCTTGCTTGATGTCATTGAATCTCTAGTAGATAAAGTCCCAGACACAGGAACATGATACAGGCTCCGACACAGGGTTTTCAGGCTCCGACATAGGGCATGATTGAGCCGTTGCAAGAAAAGGAGATTTCCAATGCACAGAGGACACGTGATGTTCGAGGGAAAGCCCATGTGGTTGAGCAGCCAACGGTGTCTTTTTTTTTTTTGAGAAAAAGATCCTTCTATTAGTTAATGAAACTGCCCATAGGGCTACAACCACCTCTACAAGAGAGGGCTACAACAATCATGATGGGGAGACTCTCCCAATGGAAAAACAGCATATGTACAATGAGGCTAAATCAAGAGATGGGAGGAGGGAAAAGCCATACAGGTGGTCGGTAGTGCCATTTGAGCACACCCTAGAACATGGTGAAGAAACTCCCAGGGCGCGAGAGTCGAAGGAAAGCCTCTCTGCGCTCCCGCATGTGGTCGGAGCTACCCTGGAGTCTCTCGAACTGTCCTCTGAGAGTATGGATCAGCTCTAGTCAAAGATCCCGAACAGTCTTTGCTGGTGGTACAGAGCGAGCCTCGAAGATAGCAGCGGGCCCGCCAGATGAACCAGAGTGTCAGGCCGCAGATGAGCTCCCAACACTCCTCTCTCTCACTGCACCACTCCTGTGGCGTAAGCTCTGTAGTAGGCTGGAGTGTAGGTCGACCCCCCTGCACCACTATCATCCTGCTGGTGGAGGATAGCTCAAACTGAAGTACGGGGCCCGTGAGAGTGGACCAAGCAGATACCCCCAAAGTGTATTGCCGAGGAGTGGAAAGAGCTGGCATCAGCCGAAGAACACGAAGCCAAACCTGCTGTAGCCCATGCCAAGGACAGTCCCAAAGACAGTGATGCTAACTCTCCACAAGATGGTCACAAGCTGCACATGCTGTCGAGAGACCACTATGTACAAGCCAGCTCCCAACTACTGTAGCTCGGTGTGCAACCAGCCACTAGAACAAAGTGACTCGCCTCGGCTGTCCGGAGTCCCACAACCTCTCCCAAAAAGCTGCCAAGAACTCAGATGTGAGACCCTCCTCCTGCCAATGAGGTGCTGTAGCAGGACGAGCCTCTCTCTGCGTTGCCAGTATGTGTCGTCCTAGTCGAACAGTGTACTAAAAGAAAGGGACACCTGGATGGTCTGCTGAGGAGAAAGGGTCCATCCAAAACCACTCTCCAGAATCCCACTGTACTCATGCTAGTGGACAGCTCTCCCAAGCCCACAGTCTCCAGTGGCCAGTCGCAAGAGCTTCTAGGTCAGGATCTATGACGCAAGTCCTCCCGCAGATGCCCACCACTCAGATCCTCTGAAAGCAGCACTCTGCCACCTGTGGGGCCTCTACTACAACTCGGTGTAAGCGTCCCCCACCCTGTAGCTCGAAAAACAGGGAGGGTACAGTCTCTGAGCAAGCCCGAACTAAGATGAGAACCTCTAGTCGCGTGAAGGCCCCCATCCATCTAGGCACTGTTGACTGGAGAGGTGTGAGCCACTCAGTTGGTACTACCTCAGAGATGTCCAGACACATGCTCTGCACCCCTCTCATGCCCTGTAGCTGGATGTCCTGAAGCTCCTTTGACAAGCCTGAAAGCTGTAGCCAGTCACCTGCTAGACCCTCTGCCATGGAACCCCAGGAAACATGAGGCGTGCTACCAACCAAGTGGCCTCTCTGAGTGCTAACCATGGGGTTCCAAACAAGGGGCTGTCTCAAGCGCTCCTCCGTGCAAGTAGGCTGAAGCTGCTCCGCAGCTGCTCCTAGGATCGGAGCAGACTCATAGCGAAGCGGTCCTCCAGTCTCCTGCTCAAGCCAACTCTATGCATCTTTGTGAAAATCCATCTGGTCGAAGGTCGCTAGGGGCCGCCAGCCTGAGGCACTCTAGCACTAAGCCGCTGAAGCAAGAACTCCTTCTAGGGCTCCTCTCTGGGAAGAACTCCTCTGACGATGAACATCCCTAGAAGGGCTCTCCTCTGTTGTGCTGGGTCTATGATCCCCAACCCTCCCTGAGAACAAGGAAGAATGATGACCTGCCATGCTACTTTGGCCCGGGCTATCTGAGTGTCACGCCCTAACCAAAGGAAGTTCCTGATCAGCCTCTCTACTTGGCTGATGCAAGAACTCGAAAAGATCCAACAAGAAAGTGATGTACCACATAGTAGCCAACAACACCTGGTTGGCCACTACAACCCTGCCTGCCAGAGAAAGTCTTGTGGAGCTCCAATATAACAACTTCCTCCTGATGGACAAGAGGAGGGGAGCAATTTGCTGCTCGGGAGACGAGTCCAAGCCAACCTGACAACCCAAGTATTGAACTGCAGTCCTTGGGGGAATCCATCTGAAACCCTCATCTGGAATCCAATTAGGCGTAGGAGCACTACCAACCGAGAAAGCCACTGTCGTTCTCCAGTTGATCAGTGTGCCTGATGCACAACAAAAGGTCTCAAGAGCTTGCTCACACTTGTGAAGGTTGGCCTCCTGGCCATCTAAGTACAAGGCTGAGTCGTCTGCAAACTTAGCATCCGCTCATCTCCCCGAATAGGGAGCGCTAAGCCACGTAAGCCAACCTACTGTGAAACCAAAAACCTGCTCATCGCCTCAGCATAGAATAGGAAGAGGAAGGGGGCAAGAGGGCAGCCCTGTCTGACCGAACATGTAAGCATGAAACGATTTCAGTTCCAGGAACCTAGGACAAAGTTATGGCTCTTTGATACTTTGGTTGCCTCTACTATGTTATATGGGGTGCAGGTTTGGGGACCTTCTATAGGCCAGGATGGGTGGAGGCATATGGAGAAGCCCCTAGTATCTATGATCTCTCGGCTGATTAGAGCCAAGGTTTCTGTACCGCATGATATCATTCGAGCGGAATTAGCTGCCCCCCCTATGGAGATTGAGGCGCTGACAAGATGAGTCTCCTTTGTACACAGTCTGTGGGATACTACCAGAGACAGATATGCCAGGGTGGCTCTAGAGTCCTCTAGACAATTAGCTCTTAACGGGGATACATCATGCTGGTATGCTCAGATGACATCATCCTCTCCATTCCTCCCAGAGCCGCACCAGCTCTAGTTAGTCCAGTCTCTGCTGCTCTTCTCAAGGAAAATCTCGGCCCAGTAAAGACTACCCCCAGGTAAGTGTATGCATCTGTATACTCCACAATCTCCTGACCATACTTGAAAGTGGGTACTGATCTCCTGACCCATTGCGGTGTGGTGTTAAACACCATAACCTTGGTTTTACCTAGGTTAACACACAATCCACTATCCTCTGCAAAATTGCGTAGTGCATCCAACTGTCGTTGCATACCTTCTGGTGAGTCAGATATCAGCACAATATCATCAGCATATAGCAACAATGGGATCCACGTCCCTGCCAGCTGTGCACCTCTGTCACCCTCTCTATCGATGTAATCAGACACCTCATCAACATACATACCAAATAGAGTAGGAGACAATGGGCAGCCCTGTTTCACTCCAATGGTAGAGTGAACTAAATCAGATACCCCTTCCGGAGTGCGTACCCGTCCCATCACTGATCTGTACAAAGCCATAATCCCCCAAATCACCTCTATGGGCACCCCCATCTCCTGTAGTCTGCGCATCAATCGAGCTCTTGGTACCATGTCAAATGCTTTACGAAAGTCCACAAAGCTACAATATATTCGTCTCCCATGTGATCTGCCCTCTTCAATGATGCCCCTGAGTGTCAGAATATGATCAAGAGTGGAGAAACCCCTCTTGAAGCCGGCTTGACCCTTTGCTCGTACCCCCTCGCCCTCTGCCCAATTACTCAAGTGTTGCTCCAGGATGGATGCATACAACCGCGCCAATGTGTGTCCATCCATGATAGTGCGGTAGTTCCCAGGCTCTGTAGGGTCACCAGCCTTGAAGATGGGCACAATATTAGACAATCTCCAAGTCTCAAGTAATCCCTCACACATGGCACGATTGAACAACACTGCAAGAACCTCCATCAGCATATCCCTGGCATGTATAAAGTGCTCCGATACTAGACCGTCATGATCATATGCCTTCTCGGTCTTCATTCTGTCAATGGCCCTTTGTACCATCTCAGGTGTAAAGAAAGTGCTCGTAGCTGGGCAAGGCTTGATAGGGTCTGGAAGGGGTTCCTGTCCAGGAACCGTATATAATGATGTCGCATATTGGCCCCACACCTCAGGTGAAGTAATCACTGGGGGAGTGGAGTGCTCATGGAAGAGACGCCATGCCTCTCCAGAGTCCCTACTCAAGAACATTTGATACAAGTCTCGCTCCATTTGGGCTAGGTAAGCTCGCTTCTTCCGTCGCACAAGGCGTCGGAAAGCAATCCGAGACTGTCTGTAAGTGATGACTCCTAAAAGAAGATCCCTCTGAAGTTGGTCTCTCATCTCTCTGCATTCTTCATCATACCAACTATTCTGGGGCATGCTCCCAGAATGTCGTCTCTTGCCCGGCTGAGTGTGTGGGTATGCCACTAATGCAGCCCTCTGCAATGTCTCAGTCAGTAGCGTGGTGCACTCCTCCACTGAGAGGCCTGTACCATTTGTGCCAGCTGTGCCTTCCAATAGACGGTGCCAGATCTCCTCTGAATAAACGAAATCAGTCTGTGGAGTAAATGTATAGCGGGTGTGTGACCTGCCTCCTGATGTCTAGGTTGTACTATACTGAAATTTAACGGATAGTGTCAAGAGAGCATGGTCTACTGCTATGCCCACTAGCCTGGCTCCCATTGTGAAATCCTGAATGCAGGGGATAGAGCTCGGTTGTGTCATAACATAATCCACTGTACTGGCCCCATGTCTATGTGGAAAGCATGTGAAACCGGCTGCTCCAGGAAATCGTTGTAAGCCATTAAGTATGGCTAATCCATGTGTAGTCGTCATTTCCATGAGGTATCTCCCATACTCCGTTTGCTCTCTGTCATCTGGAGCATCTGTCAAGCCCCAATTCACCCACATTCAGCTCTCTAAGCATCTCATCTGAAGTGTCGTAGAAGACTGTCTGCGAGTTCCCCGTTCGGGCATTGAAGTCCCCTAGGAGAATGATATCACCATCCCTAGAAAACTTCCAAATGTCATCATCTAGGATAGAGAAAGACACCTGCCCTCTAGATGCGGCATACATTGATGTACTGGGAGGAAAGTAACATATGGCAATATATAGGAATCGACCTGTGTCATGTCTCAGTCTCACCCACATATATCTAGCATGATCATCTCTTCGTACAATATGCAATAATGGTTGTAGTTCCTCTCTGAATAGCACTGCTACTCCTCTTGAACCTCTACTCCCGTGCTCAGATCTCGCATTTGTCCTGTGAGCTGTTTCCCATCTGTATCCCACCACATGTGGCATTACCTGTCCAGGGGCCTGATGAGTCTCTAAGAAGAACACAATATCCTTGTCTTTGAAACTCTCCTCAAATGCGCCCACGTCCAACCTCAAGACCCATTACAGTTCCAGGTAGCCATCTTCAGTGTGGTCCCATAGGTCTTGCACCGTCATGCATTACGCCGCTCTAAAGTCACCACCCGTCCATCTCTGTAGAAGGCTATCTTTCCCTTCTCCCTTGCCGCTGTAATCTCTGGCATTACCTCTCTCATATGTGCGAGTTGTGAGAGAGAAAAGTCATCACCGAGGAAAATTCCTGTCTTTTTGAGAGTAGGCCTCTTCCTCAAGAATTCCTTCCTTCTCTTCCAACGAGGGAAAGCGTAGTATGAGAGCTCTCCCCTTTGAAGACTCACCCGTGCCATCACTTTTCTTACCTACCCTCCATGCCTTTGTGTACAGAGGCTTTTCCATCCCCATCATGGATGTAAGGCTTGTGACCTCTTTCTCCACATTGTTTGTCTTTGAGACCTGTCACTCTCACATGCAGTGCTCGCATCCGCCTTCTTTGTTCCTCTTCGAGAGTCATGTTGATAAGCGTCGGTGTACAAGGAGTTTCTTGACCTTTCCCTTTCTTGGCGACCTCAATCCATTTTTCAGCCTCGTCCGCCTTTTTCTGTCCTTGTTATCATCTACGCCCATGAAGATGTCTTTGCCACACTTAGTTTCTCTTCCTCTGTGATCATCCTTACTTGTTCCTTAATTTCCTTGATTTCATCTATTACCGAGGGTTGAAATTCGCCTTCCTCTAGTCCATTGCTTACTCTATCAGCAAGCTCCTGTTTAAGGGCTGAGACTTCTTTTTTGAGTACCCGTATCTCGGCATTTGGGTTCTCCTGTTTGAGGGTTGAGACTTCTTCTTTGAGTGTCTGTATTTCTGCGTTAAGGCTCTCTTTCTCCTTCTTCCACTGTGCGGCCTCATTGAAGACCATCTGAAGTAGGTTGGCCTTCTCCTTCCACCATCCTTCCATCTCTGTTTTCCACTCCTTCATTTCCCTCTCCATCTGCGCCATCCGCTTATTCGTGAGCACGAAGGTTGCCTTTGCTCGTGGCTTGCAAACAGGTGAGACATTGGCGGCTTCCGTGTCCTGTGCAGGGTCTTCTTCAAGTGGATCCCTTACGGTGAGGCCCAAAGAATCAGGGTCTTCTTCAAGTGGATCCATTACGGTGAGGCCCAGAGAATCAGAGAGAGAGAGAGAGAGAGAGAGAGAGAGAGAGAGAGAGAGAGAGAGAGAGAGAGAGAGAGAGAGAGAGAGAGGTGCGATAGATAGGTTGAGGAGAGGGGTGGAGGAGGCGGGGGGGGGGGGGGATAGACAGATGGGGGGGAAAGGGGGGCGATAGATAGGGGGAGGGGGAATAGTTGAAAAACTTAATGTTTAAGTTAAATTAAATGGGGGGCGGGGGGGGTTAAAACTAACATTAAATTAAAAATTAAAAAAGGGGGGGGGGGGGGGGGGGGGGGGGGGGGGGGGGGCGCGCGATAGATTGAGGGGGGGGGGGGGGCAGCGGGGGGGGGGGGGCAGCGCGAGAGGGAGGGGAGCAGGGAGTGCGGGGGGGCAGCAGGGCGAGGGTGCATCGAGGGGGGGCGGGCAGCGCGAGAGAGAGGGAGCAGCACACAGAGAGAGAGAGAGAGAGAGAGAGAGAGAGAGAGAGAGAGAGAGAGAGAGAGAGAGAGAGAGAGAGAGAGAGAGAGAGAGAGAGAGAGAGAGAGAGAGAGAGAAAATGAAATGAAATGTTATATTCACGTCTTCAAAAGGCTAGAGTGACCTATGAGCCCAAACTGATACAAAAGTGGTGAATCTGTTACAATGTCTGGGTACCTTAGTACTAGAGTACTAAGTGTGAAAAGTGTGAAAATAAATGCAAAAAACTAAATACGAAGTATTAGATAAACTTCTTAGGAGCATTCTGGGTGTCTTGCTAGAATGCTTCTAATCCTTTGTTGTAGTCTCCTCCGGTGAAGTGTGCTTCTGCATCTCGGTTGTGGTCGTCTCGATTTCCTAAGCTCAATCGCCTTGTCAATGAGGGTGCCTTTGGTATGAATGTGGGTACTCCTTTGTGCTCGCTGCTGGCCTCTTGCTTCTCCTTCCATTCCTACTTCTCTCGATCCGAAGAAACCTGTGATCTTCCTCTAAGGCTGTAGTGCTCTTTGTCTTCTCATTAGATTATCCCTGTGTCGATGTAGTTCCAGTAGGTACAGGCCTAAGCATCTTTGATCCTGGTATTGCATGACTCTATCTAGAGGTCCAAAGCCTTCTTTAAATAGGCAATGGAAACGCCCACGTATCTCGTAGTATACGGTGCAATGGCATATGTAGTGTAATTCTGTCTCCGGCCCCATTCCGCATAACTTGCAAATTCTGCTCTCAGGTGGGATTCCCCTAAATCTGCCAAATTCAATTTCCAGCTGGTGTGAGGATGTACGAATCTGACCAATAGCACATCTCAAACCATGAGACAGGTGGGTATCCATGTAGCTCGGGCGAATCACAAAACCATCTTCAGATAGCTGTAGGAAGTTTTCTTTGTAGTCGACCATCTTCGTGCCCAATTCTTGTGTAGGGTCTACCCATGTCCTCTTAGTGTCCAACTGTATAAGATCCTGGCGGATGATTTTATTAATCTCCGTTCGTGTGATTGCCGGTGATGGAGCCTCAAGAGAGTATTGGAAGGGGGTAATCTTTCCATACTGAACCCGTGTCTCTGAAACCACGAGGATAGTTGCGCATACCAGCATGATGTATCCCCTTTCATTGCTAACTATGGAGAGGATTCGAGGGCCAATCTAGTATATCGGCAATTATTTGTATCCCACAAACCATGTATAAAGGACACTGATCTGGTAAGAGCTTCAATTTCTATCGGAGGGCAACTAGTTCCGCTCGGGTAATCGCGTGTGGTACGGAGGCCTTGGCTCCAATCATTCGGGAAATCATATATACCAAAGGTCTCTCCATTGACTTCCAATTATCCTGATCCACGGATGGTCCCCAAATCTGGACCCCATAAAGCATAGCCGAAGCCACCACAGTATCAAAGAGCCAAAGTTTTGTTCATGGTTCCTGAAACTGCACTTGTGAACACCCTCTCCAACCCTCCCAAGGCCGCAGAGGCTCTGGACAATCTAGCATCCGCTGCTTTCTTAAGAGTAAACTTCGGTTCTATAAATACCACACCAAGGTATGTGTATGCATCTGTGTACTCTACTGTATCCTGGTCATATGCAAATATAGGTGCCGATCTCCTAACCCACTGCGGTGTGGTTAACTTTGGTTTTACCCAAATTTACCGACAGTCCGCTGTCCTCCGCGAATTTATGTAATGCATCTAACTGCCTCTGCATTCTATCTGGTGATTCTGCTATCAATACAATATCATCTTCATACAACAACAAAGGGATCCATGACCCTGCAAGTTGAGCACCTCTGTCACCCTCTCTATCAATGTAATCTGAAACCTCATCTATATACATACCAAATAAAGTAGGGGACAGTGGGCATCCCTGCTTTACTCCAACGGTGGAATGAACAATGTCGGAATCCCCTTCTGGAGTACGTACATAACCAGTTACTGACCCGTATAAGGCCATGATCCCCCAGATAATTTCTTTGGGGACCCCTAACTCTTGCATTCTGCGCATCAATCTGGCCCTTGGTACTGTATCAAAAGCTTTCCGAAAATCCACAAAGCAACAATACATCCTTTTCCCGCTTGCTCTTCATTCCTCAATAATGGCTCTGAGCGTAAGAATATGATCTAAAGTGGAATAACCCCTCCTGAATCCAGCTTGTCCTGTTGCCCTTATGCCCTCATTCTCTGCCCATCTACTCAATTTTTGTTCCAGAATGGATGCGTACAGTCGGGTCAATGTGTGACCCACCATAATGGTACGGTAGTTCCTGGGTATCATAGGATCCCCTGACTTGAAAATAGGTACGATAGTAAATAATTTCCAAGATTCAGGTAATCCTTCACACATGACCCGATTAAACAGAGGAGCAAGGACTTCTGAAAGTAGATCCCTTGCATGGATCAGATGTTCTGCTACTAAACCCTCATGATCATATGCTCTTCTTGTCTTCATCTTGTCAATGGCTTTTTTCACCATTTCCGTTAGTAAAGAAAGTACTAGTAGCAGGGCATGGCTCTAGCGGATCTGGTAATGGAGGCTATCCAGATACCATATATAATGAGGTTACATATTGACCCCAAATGTCAGGAGAAGTAATTGTCGGAGGCGATGAGTGCTCGTGAAATAAACGCCAGGCCTCATGTGAGTCCTGACTCAAGAAGAGCTGATATAAATCCTTCTCCAGTTTGGCTAAAAATGCCCTTTTCTTGCGACGTACTATACGCCGAAGAGCAATCCGAGACTGCTTATATGTGATGATCCCAAGTGTAAGCTCTTTCTGGACCTGCGTTCTCGTCTCTCTGCATTCCTCGTCGTACTAACTGTTTTGAGGCATGTTCCCAGATCCTCTCTTCTGATGAGGCTGAGTATGTGGGTATGCCTCTTGTGCTGCTCCATGTAGTATCTCTGTTAGCTGAGAAGTAATCTCCTCTACAGTATATACTGGCTGCCCGCATCCTATTATAGATCTTTTCCACATAGACTGAATCAGTCTCTGGCGTGAAAGTATATCTTGTGTGTGTCTTCTTCCTTTGTACTTGAGAGGCATTGTATTGGAAGGAGATTGATAAGGTCAAGAGAGCATGATCCACTGCAATCCCAACCGGTCTGGGTCCCACCTTAAAGTCCTCGATACTAAAAATAAAGCTTGGTGAAGTTATGACATAATCCACTGTACTGGCCCCATGCCTGTGCCGGAAGCATGTGAATCCCCCAGATAAAGGGAAATTCTCTAGACCATTAAGTATGGCCAAACCATGCGTAGTTGCCATCTCCATGAGATGCCTCCCATATTCAGTGTGTTCTTTATCCTGTGAGTTTCTAGTAAGCCCCTCCTGCTTCTCTGAGCATTTCCTCAGAAGTATCATAGAACACTGCTTGAGAGTTGGCCGTTCTGGCATTAAAGTCTCCTAAGATAACGATGTCTCCATCTCTAGAGAACTCCCATATGTCATTATTCAATATGGAGAAAGGGGACTGTCCTTTAGGTGAGGAGTAGACTGATGTACTTGGAGGGAAGTGGCATATAGCGATATATAGAAATCTACCTGTCTCGGCTCTCATTCTCACCCACATATACCTTGCTTGTTCATCTTTCCTGATAATCTGTAGTAGTGGTTTCAGCTCCTCTCTAAATAAGACTGCTACTCCTCCTGAACCCCGGCTACCTCGTAGAGATCTCTTGTCTGGTCGACCAGCTGTTTCCCATAAATACCCCTTCACATGTGGCATAAGTTGTCCCGGTATCTGGTGTGTCTCTGAGTAGAAAACTATGTCTCTGTCCCTAAAGCTGTCTTCAAAGGCACCTACATCTAGCCTATATGATCCATTACAATTCCACGCCGCTATCCGGAGCGTCGCCCCATAGGTCTCGCACCGTCATGATGAGCGCTTTTCCAGAACCACTACTTTCCCTCCTCTGTAAAAGAGAGAGAGAGAGAGAGAGAGAGAGAGAGAGAGAGAGAGAGAGAGAGAGAGAGAGAGAGAGAGAGAGAGAGAGAGAGAGAGAGAAAATGAAATGAAATGTTATATTAACGTCTTCAAAAAGGCCAGGGTGACCTATGAGACCAAACTGATACGCGAGAGAGAGAGAGAGAGAGAGAGAGAGAGAGAGAGAGAGAGAGAGAGAGAGAGAGAGAGAGAGAGAGAGAGAGAGAGAGAGAGAGAGAGAGATGAAATGATATAATAACGTCTTCAAAAGGCCAAAATGACCAAGCCGTTACAACATAGTGAATCTGATACCATGTCCGGGAATCAAAAAGAACTGAAACAAGAAGAAAGAAGAGAAAGGAGAGAGAGAGAGAGAGAGAGAGAGAGAGAGAGAGAGAGAGAGAGAGAGAGAGAGAGAGAGAGTTTGGAATCATGCAGGGAACAGAAGTGAAAAGTTATAAACACACAGCAAGAGATCCAGGAAGTGAAATATTTAGGGTGAAAGTATTGGAGAGAAATCCCACAAGGGGCCATGGGCTTATAACGTGTGTGGCTGCTGGAAATAACATCTTAGTTGTGGGAACAAATCGAGGTTGGCTTATTCGACATGACTTTTCAGGAGGAGAGTGTTTAGGTAAGGTTCTCACTTGTTTGACTATTGCCAAGTCCTCTCTTGAAGTTCATTCTTACAATACCTTTCCTTCTCTTGTTTTGCAATAGAGCTTGATTTAAATGCAAGCAAATCTTTGGAACAAAATGTTCTTCGGGTCTTTGTTGATCCTCTGGGAAGACATACTTTGGCGGTGGTGGAAACAAGCAATGGAACAGAAACTCACTATTTATACCATAAATCAAAAAGGTCTCGCATATTGAGCAGGGTCAAAGGTTTAACCATTTGCGCTGTGGCTTGGAATAAACATCAGCTTAGCGAAGGTGATTTAACTTTTGTGCTATAAATTTCATGTTTGGGAAGTGACAACGTTATAGGCTTTCCATAAAGTCGATGTTGACACAACTGCAGCATCATCCCGTGACATAGCCATTGGAACATCGGGAGGTCAATTATTTGAAACGTCTTTGGATGAAAAGGAGAAAAAGGAGAAACCATTGAAGTTGCTTTATGAGCTTACAGAACTCACTGAACCAATTATTGGAATTCAAGTGAGTTTTTTCCCTATCTATATGATAGTAAACCTGCAAGTGGATTCAGAAGTTTGTACATTTTGATGCCTAGTTCACGTCAGCATCTGATAGCATGAGAAATTCTCAATCCCACTAATGCAACTAGTATACATAGGCTGCTGGCCTTGAGAATTTTTGTTTTTCTTTTTTATGATGTTTATAGATGGAAACAAGTAGTGTGGGACAACAAGTGCGCTACTTTCTGATGGCTATCACTCCTACTCGATTATATTCCTTTACTGGGTTGGGATCATTAGAGGTTTGCATTTCAAAGCCAGAGTTACGTTTGTTCATATCGGATTTGTGCAAGAACGTGACTGTAAAGTTTTCAAAGTGCTCTTAGGCAACATTTGCAGCATATGCAGATAGACCAGTCCGACTTACAGAATTACCAGGTGAACATACCGATAGGTAAGAAAACTCGATTTCTAAGGTTTTATCGAAGGATTTTTTTGAGACATTCTTTTGCTGTTCTTTATACAGCGAGTTACACTTTTCCGCCAAGCAACGTCGGACTGAAATTTTCGCATGGCTGGCTGGGCCCGGCATTTACTACGGGGAGTTGAACCTTGCATTACAGCAGATGTAAGTATATATGGAAGATGTAATTTTTAGGAGGTTGTTGCATCGTATTTATATGACCATGGTTACAACTTTCAATGGTTTTGTTGTATGTAACAGTGTAGAAGAGCACTTTGTGGAGAACAAGAGTCTTCTTGAGTACAACAAGTTGAATGGAGACGCTGCAAAACCTTGTTCAATTGCCCTGTCGGAATTTCACTTTCTACTTCTGTATGAAAGTAAGCTGAAGGTATTCATATTTCCTGGAAATAATGAACCTTATGTGTGTTGCTGTGGGCAATTGACACTTAAGTTTTCATTGCAGGTTGCAAACAGGGTAAGCCAGAGCATAGTGGAGGAAAAGCACTTCAACTCTTTGTTTGATTACAGTGCAGCAGCTATGCTCGGGTTATGCACTGATGCCATTGGTGGGGCAGTGTTTGCTTATGATGAAAATGCCTTGTATGAGGTCAGTCTTTGTACTTGGTTCTGTTTGTTGCAGCAGCTTCTGAATCGGTGCTGCAGAGAAATACTACTTTTAAACGGTCACACAACTAGCTGAGTTTATGTGGCATGATTACTGATGCACTTTTCTTTCAACTCAAATCTAGAACAGATCGGGTTAACTTCATAGAGAATAAATGGATGTGCAGATTATATCACACCTTTTGCGGTCTACGTTATACTCTGGATCCGTATGGTGATTCCTCTCATTTCTGGCAGGGCAGAACATCCCATCTTTTACTTGATCAATGCACTATTAGCACTATTAGGACATACACAATGACACGGGAATAGGGAGAACCGCTAGAGCCCGTGGGTTGAAAAAACTTTGTCTAGTGCAATTTTGTACACATCTCCTTAGATCCCTAGATAAATACACTCTACTCACACAGCATTTTAATGCGATTGTTTTATTGCATTAGTTCAGGATTGAGATTGTTAGAGACCAAGGAATAAATGTAGAGGATTGAGAACTCCTATCATAAAAACGAGGGACATTGTGGAGCATCCTATGTGTTGGTGTAGTGTATGTTATGAGATTCAGGGGTGATACCATTGCCCCTTCCTAGAGAGATTTGGACCATATATAGGTGATTTTCTTGGCCCTTCTTGCTGGAGCTGAGACACCACCAAGGTACTCTAATGAGGGGTATAGGATTAGTTCATCTTGAGCGATTTTGCAAGAGAGTGATGACAAAATTTTATGCAGCTCGTATCATATCTACTCCTACAGCCTGTACAGCTTCTTGACTTCTTCCTTGGACCTTTGCTTCATAAGAAACCCTTGAGAGGAGTTAAAGGTGGGGAGAGCATTGGCAATATACAGCATGTTATGTCAAGTGAAGTGACAAGACAGGTGAAACAACAGGGAGCAATGACCATTTGTGTGTATCTGAGCATACACGCATCAGGATCAAGGGACGATGGACATTTAAATAAGGACCTGGGTCAACTCAGAGTATCCTCACACACCTTGCAGATTGAGGCTGGGTGAACAACAGGTTGCTGAGGGAAGATCACATTTGCAGACTATGCTGTTGGAGGTGGAGATTGAAGAGCGATCGCTTCTTGTGGCCCTACCTACTGTGAGATTTGACGGGAAAACCGCTGTTTAGTCTTGTGGCCCTACCTACTGTGAGATTTGAGGGGAAAACTGCTGTTTAGTCAAGTAGAGATTTCATCCCGTAGGGTGGGTCTCGCAGTAAGAGGCCTATGCAGAGACATAGATAGTTAATGGCATTCCTTGAGAGTGATACTTCCTCTGGTTGTAGGAGTATGCAAAAACCTTGAGAGAGGCTATCTTGCCACCGTGTATAAATTTCATTCCTAGTCTCCACCATTCGTAGGTTGGGTATAACGTGTACAAAGCATGCTTGTTTTATATATTTAGTGTACAGGGAGAGGATGCATGCACAGGCTTCAATAGAGATGACACTACTTGCCATCTTTTGGACGAGAGAGAGAGAGAGAGAGAGAGAGAGAGAGAGAGAGAGAGAGAGAGAGAGAGAGAGAGAGAGAGAGAGAGAGAGAGAGAGAGAGAGAAAGAAAGAAAGAAAGATTTTTAACGTCTATGTCAGGCCGAAATCGGCCTATGAGACAAAACAGATGTACATGGTGTGTATGTCATCCGTCTATCGGAAAGACAAATGAAACAAAACTGATACAAAACTGAACTGAGAGAGAGAGAGAGAGAGAGAGAGAGAGAGAGAGAGAGAGAGAGAGAGAGAGAGAGAGAGAGAGAGAGAGAGAGAAATGAGATGAGATGTAATATTAACGTCTTCAAAAGGCCAAAATGACCTATGAGACCAAAAGGTTACATGTGGTGAATCTAATACCTGGTCTGGGTACAAAGTACAAAGAACTGAAAAGAAAATAGTGGTAGGGGTGGGGTGAAAGCCGATACAAGGGGAATACAAAGGGTGAGCTGATACAATGGATCTCTCTGACAGTCGAGGCATCATATACATTAACATCAGTATCCAAAAGGCTATATAGATTCAATGTCCTCCAAGGTAGGCACTCTGTCAGGACGGCTCCTATGTCGCTCCCCTATGGTATGGATCCTTTGTCGCAGTCTGCATCGATGTCGAGAGAGTCCCCTCATCCGTGGGCGACGGGACCGCCCCAACTCTATCGCCCGATCAAGCAGTATGCCTTTGGTGCCTCTGGTGTTGTTATGTTGTTGGGGCTGCTCGGACTCCTCTGTCTGTGACTGAAACAAATTTGTAATCTTCCGTTGTTGCTAAATCTCTCATTGTGCCCCTCTTCAAGAGGTCCTCTCTGTGTTTGCGAATCTCCAGTAAGTATAATCCGAGGCATCTCTGATCCTGGTACCTCATGACTCTAGAAAGTGGCCCAAAACCCTCTGTGAATAGACAGTGAAAGCGGCCTCGTATCTCATAGTATACTGGGCAGTGACATATGTAATGTAGCTCTGTCTGTGGCTCTATCTGGCACACCTGACAAATTCTGGACTCAGCGGGTACTCCTCTAAATCTGCCTGTCTCGATCTCTAGCTGATGTGAGGACGTGCATATCTGACCAATAGCACATCGTATCCCATGGGATAGATGAGTGTCCATGTATCCTGGTCTAATCACAAAACCATCCTCCGTGAGTTGGAGAAGATGCTCTCTATAGAAAGTCATCTTCGTACCTAGCTTTTGTGTAGGTTGTATCCATGTCCTCTTTCTATCCAGTTGAATCAAGTCATGTCTGATGAGCCTGGTAATCTCTGCCCTGGTGAGGGAGATGGAGGGTGCATCAAGAGAGTACTGAAATGGGGGTAGCCGATCCATACTAAAGCCATGTAACTGAAACCAAGATGCCATCTCTGCATACCAACATGATCTATCTCCCTACAATGCCAGCTGTCGCGAAGACTCTAGTGCTAATCGAACATATCTGTCTGTAGGGAGAGCGCAGGTGCTATGCATAAATGAAATTGATCGAGTGAGTGCCTGCACTACCAATGGAGGAGCAGAGAGCTCCGCCCTTATAATTTCATGTGGTACTGAGGCCTTGGCCCTAATCATCCAAGAAACCATAGACACCAAGGGCTTCTCCATACATCTCCATCCATCAGTACTGCCAGCTCTGCTATAATGATCAACTGAGGGGCCCCATATCTCCACTCCGTACAGCATGGTCGAAGTGACCAAAGTGTCAAAGAGCCAAAGCTTTGTCCGAGGTTCCTCGAACAAAACCTGCGAACATATCCTCACAAGTCTCCCCAATGCTGCATAGGCTCTGGTCAATCGCGTATCTGCTGCACGCTTTAGGGAAAATATTGGACCACTAAAAACCACCCCAAGATAAGTGTATGTATCTGCATACTCCACAGTCTCTCGACCATATGTAAAAGTGGGGACGGACCTCCTTACCCACTGCGCCGTGATGTTAAACACCATTACCTTGGTCTTACCAAGGTTCACAGACAATCCACTGTCCCGTGCAAATACATGCAATGCATCCAAATGACGTTTCATCCCCTCTGGAGAATCTGAGATCACCACAATATCATCAGCATATAATAGCAACGGAATCCATGTCCTTGCAAGCCGAGCACCTCTATCACCCGCTGCCTGTACATAATCTGAAAACTCATCTACATATATCCCAAAGGGAGTCGGAGATAGGGGACAACCTTGCTTCACCCAAATGGTGGAGTGAACCATGTCGGACATGCCCTGAGTAGTGCATACCTGTCCTACCACTGTCTTGTATAAAGCTAAGATCCCCTAGATCAGCTCTGTGGGCACCCCCATGTCTTGCAATCTGCGTATGAGTCTGGCTCGTGGCACTGTATCAAAGGCTTTGACCGGAAATCCACAAAGCTACAATATATCCTCCTGCCATGGTGTCTACCCTCCTCAATAATGGCTCTGAGTGTCAAAATCTGGTCAAGAGTGGAGAAGCCTCTCCTGAACCTTGCCTGTCCTGCTGCCCGTATGCCCTCTCTCTCTGCCCATCCACTCAACTCATGCTCAAGAATTGATGCATATAGCCTAGCCAGAGTATGACCAACCATGATGGTTCAGTAATTCCCGGGAAGCATAGGATCTCTCGACTTGAAATAGGCACAATAGTGGACGTACTCCAAGTCTCAGGGAAACCCTCGTACATGGCTCTATTAAACATCATAGCAAGAGGCTCTGCAAGCATATCTCAGGCATGGATAAAGTGCTCTGCTACCAGACCATCATGATCCTATGCTCTTCCTGTCTTCATCTTGTCAATGGATTTCCTTACCCTCTCAGAAGTAAAGAAAGTACATGTTTCTGGGCATGCCTCTGGAGGGTCAGGCACATGTGGCTGCCCCGATGTATAGAGAGATGCAACATATTCCCCCCATGTATCTGTGGAAGTGATGGTTAGCGGTGGAGAGTGCTCATTGAAAAGCCTCCATGCCTCACTAGTGTCCTGCCTCATAAACAGCTGATACATATCACGCTCTAGTTGAGATAGGTAAGCCCTCTTCTTTCATCGCACTAGGCGGCGAAAGATAATCCGTGATTGTCTATGTGTAGTAGTATCTATGAGCACCTCTCTCTGTAATCTGATCCTCATCTCTCTACATTCCTCATCATACCAACTGTTCTGAGGCATGCTTCCAGATCGTCTGCGTGTAGGCTGGCTGTGGGGTATGCCTCTGATGCTACATCGTGGAGCGTCTCTGTCAGAATCTGGGTGAGCTCATCTAGTGGTCGTCCTAGCTCCTGAGTACATAGCTTCCTATATATCTCATCAGTGTACACGGGATCCGTCTCCCTCGTGAAGGTATATCGAGTACATGTGGAGGCCTCTCCCAATGGAGCTGTGTTGAACTGGAACGATAGAGTGAAAGACAAGATAGCATGATCGATGCTACCCCAACTAGCCTAGTTCCCACCATGAAATCCTGAAAGGAAGGAATGAGTCCTAGCGGAGCCATAACATAATCCACTGTACTAGCGCCATGCCGATGTGAAAAGCATGTAAAACCACCTGCTGCAAGGAATCTGTGTAGGCCATTCAAAATGGCCAATCCATGTGCAGTCCCCATATCGATCAAGTATCTGCCATACTCAGTGTGCTCCTCATTCTATGATAATCTAGATAGGCCCATTTCTGTAATATTAAGCTCTCACATCAACTCCTCTGAGGTATCATAAAATATTGTATGGTGATGGGCAGTCCTAGCATTGAAATCCCCCAAGATAATAATGTCGCCATCTTTGGAAAACTCCCATATATCATCATCCAAAATAGAGAAGGGGGACTGTCCTCTAGGTGATGCATATACTGACGTACTAGGAGGGAAATAGCAAATAGCAATGTAGGCCTGTCTGTGCCTTCAGTCTCACCCACATGTACCTAGCATGCTCATCCCTCCGAGCTATATGTATCAGAGACTGTGCTCCTCCCTGAATACACTCCTTCCGAACCTCGTCCTCTGTGCTCGGATCGAGTCACCTGTCTGCAAGTTGTCTCCCATCTATATCGGCTCACATGGGGCATGGACTGCCCCGAGGCCTGATGCGTCTCAGAGTAGAAAATGATGTCTCTCCCGGTGAAACTATCCTCAAAGGCCCCTACATCAAGGCGCAAAGATCCATTACAATTTCATGTAGCCACTCTCAATGCGGTCCCACAGGTCTCGCACCGTCATGCGGGACGCTTCTCCAGAATAACCACTCGTCCATCCCTGTAGAAGGCCACTTTCCCCTTCTCTCGAGTTGTCATTATCTCGGGCATAACTTCTTTCATATGAGCAAGCTGTGTGAGTGTGAGGTCATCTCCAAGAAATATGCCCGTTTTCTTTAGTGTAGGACTCTTCTTTAAGAAGTCCTTCTTTGCCTCCATGGATGGGAAGCACATGATTAGAGCTCTTTCCTTTGAAGTCTCCCCATTTCCTTGTGTCTTCTTCCCTACCCTCCATGCCTTTGTATGAGTAGCCTCACTAACCATCATGCGGAGAAGTTCTTTGACTTCCCCTTCCACATCATCTCGGTCTTTTAGACCGGTTATTCGTATGTGTAGAGCTCTAGTCTTCCTTCGCTGCTCTTCTTCTAAAGTCATGTTGATGATTGTAGGAGTGGGGATAGATGTGGTTTCTTTCCCTTTCCCTTTCTTAGCGACTTCTATCCATTTCTCGGCCGCATCCGCCTTCTTGTGTGTCTTCGTGATTACAGCCACCCACGAAGACGTCTTTGCCCCATTCTGTTTCTCTTCCTCTTTGATCATCCGTACCTGTTCCTTGATGACCTTGATTCCTCGATCACCGAGGGTTGGAATTCACCTTCCTCTAGTCCGTTGCTTGCTCTATCAGCAAGCTCTTCTTTGAGGTCTAGCTCTCCCGAGTTTAGTGGCTATGTCCACTAATATACCTCTGGTATAAGTGGGCTCTAAAGTCCGTTGTGAAGCATGCTCACCTAGCTGTTGAGTCCCTGCTCTACAGAAGTCAGTGATCTCCCTCTATGAATGTCTCCCATTGCCTGGTCCCCTCAAGAGACTCCCTGTGTCTCCGCAGCTCTAGCAAAAACAACTCGTGGCATCTCTGATCCTGATATCTCATGACTCGAGCCAACGATCCAAGCCCTCTCTGAATAGATAGTGAAAGCGGTCTCGTATCTCGTAGTATACCAGACAATGACAAATGTGATGTAACTCTATCTCTGGCAATCCGAACCTCTTAGGCACAATAAAGACACTCGAAGAACGCGTGTCGGTCCAAGAAAGCGCGATAAACACACTTGAGGATCATGTGACGGCCGAGGATGAGGAGATTCCGTTACTCAAGGAGGAGCTTGCAGAGGTGCGATCACAAGACACACTCGAAGAGGGAGAGCTTCAACCCTCAATAGTTGACGAACTCAACACGATTAAAGAACAAGTGCGGGCCATCAATGAAAGAGAGGAGCAGCACAAAGAAATGACGACTTTGCGGGTGGATGTTCTTACAAAGACCCACCAAAAAACGGACGAGACCGAGAAATGGATCGCGATCGCCAAGAAAGGAAAAGGCAAGGAAACAACCCCCACACCCACCATCATTAACTTGACACTAGAAGAAGAGCAAAGGAGGCATGTGTGCCTTACACGTGAGGATTTGTGGCCTCAAAGACCAAGATAATGTTGATGAAGAGGTACAAGAATTCATGACTATGATGGGGGTTAATGAGCCAATGCATACGAGGGCTTGGTGTCACAAACTGTTGACTTGTCAAGCCACTAAAGAATGGAACCACTGTGCAGATCCCGGCTGAGGGGCCTAAACCCTAAGAATAAGCAGACGAAGAAGAAGTTCCTACCAACTTATGGGACCCCGTCCGATGGGGCCCAAGTGACACAAAAGAATAAAATAAAGCAAGACCAACAAACACACACACACACACACACGCGTGGAGCTGATGACGTGGCAGAATTGTACGAATTTCTCGATTTTGCATTACTGTGATGTGGCAGACTGTACGGATTTTTGCACATTGTGTTGGTTGTGCTGATGTGGCAGTTGTACGGAATTCCGTAAATCAAGCTGACTGCTTTTTGGGCCATATGTTTTTGTACCAAATGCTTTTGAGTTTAAGGCTTTTCATGTAAACTGCTTTTGGGCCTGGGAGAAGGTGCAGAGAGTGGAGTTTTGGCTTGTACTGTGTTGATGCAATATAAAGAAATACCGAAAGGGGCGCCAAGGTTTGGGGCCAATACTCTCTGGGGTGAAATTTCGCCACTCCGTGTCGCGTGCGCTCTCTCTCTTTCAGTTTCAATTGTTGTTGAAGTGCTAAAAGTCTGTTTAGTCTGTTCTTTTCTATTGGCACGTGGTGCCCGTCTTGTGACAGTGGTATCAGAGCATCAGGCGTGTGCTTTTCTGAAAGCATATTGGTCCTACAAAAGAGCAGACAGAGCAAACCGGTGCTTCCAAAAGTCTACTGGAATTTTATTTGAAATCTCTTTGGGTCTTGACCCCGGACTTTTTAGCCACTCCCACCCTTACTTCATCACACATCAGGCGGGCTCCCATCTTCACTGCTCATGTCTTACAAGGCATAAGCCATAAAGATCACTTGCAAGAGAAGGATCCAAGATTTGTTTCGAGCTACTGTTTCTCTCAGATGCAGTGCCATGTAGTGGTGGATGTCTATAGCTACCAAGCCGCACATCCCAAGGACTCGGCAAGCTTTCAAGAAAAAATTTGCCCGAAGTCATATGGTTTCTGGCAGCTTCTGGCAGAGTGGGATTCTGAAATGCTTGCCACGGAAACCCTAGCAGATTATAACTTGGAATATCTCGACATTTCTCAATAGGTGTCTCTTCTCGAGCTGATAACCTTGGAGGTCCGGTGTGATTGCTAGGTCTTGGGACTACCATCTCCGCCAGAGGAACACTGTCTGTCCAAGAGTTGATGAACCATGTTGTGGTCGGCTTACGACCTTATGGAAGGAACCTAACCCTAATTTTTGGTGTAGGTTTCAGGATGGAAAGTCGGTTGACTTTTCGAGCTCGGCTGATTTCAAGATTGCTTTTTGAGTTTGAGTTCTGTTTGCAACTTGTTTGGTGATCCTGCTTGAAATTTGTTTGAAACGGATGGTATCTATTTTGGACCTGGCTTGGTGTCGATTTGAATTGTTTGACTCTGGTACTCGTTTCAATGCTTGGTAAATTTTACTCCCGTGTGTAGTGAGAAATGATGTTTGAGAATGCTTGTTCATACTCATGGCCCGGACCTTTGTGGTTATTTGCGGGGGGAGTATTGAATGCTTAAAAAAGTATTATTGTTGTTATTGGCCCGGGCCTGGATGGTTATGCGGGAGGAGTATTAAGAAATCTGAGCAGTGGTTACTCTCAGCACCTCCAAACGACGCAGGTTGCGCCCTGGGGGCGTTTGGTTGTAAAAGGCCTCTATATCTCCCGACCCGGACCTTTTTAGGTTATGCGGGAGGAGTGATGAGGAAGTCGTTGAATATCTCTCGGCCCGGACCTTGTTAGGTTATGCGGGAGGAGTGTTTATCGGCGGCTTTATGTTTCTATGTCTTGTAACGTGCATATGTGAGAATTTGTGTTGCATTGTGATGTGCCAACCAATGAATATTCCTAATTGGATGAGATTGCCTGGATATGTAATTTTAGTGCATCCAGACAAAGTCACTGATGTCCCTTTGGGTTTTAGGGATACTGCTCGGCTGACAATATTCTGTTGTATGACTTTATGAACTCGAATTCCGGAAAATGATAATGATACTGATTGAATTGTACTTGACTTGTTTGAGTGTAGGAACTGAAAGACGAAATGACTGCAGCATTTCGGTCTCATAAATCTCTATAGACATGATTGCAATAAGGATTAGTTAATCGGGCATCTGTGAGGTCCCGATTGGATCTAGATGAACTTCACATAAAGCAAGTGCAAGCTACGTTAAACATGTGGCATAGCCAAACTTGGTAAAGAAGAACTAGAGTCAACTTACCAAATATGGTGGGGCTGATCTAACCTTAAGCTTTTAAATTTTTCTTGCATTAATAAAAAATTATAGTCTCACCTTTAATTTAACTCATGTGCAAGACCTTTGCACTACGCTTTGGAGGCTTTATGAAGCTGATTCGAGCTAGAGCCTACCTGCTAGTTTAGAACTTGCTAAATTAGGAGGGACTCTGGTAAAGATTAAACTCAACCTTGGACTTTAGAGTTGCACCTCCTGTGCAAAACTTTAGCAAAGTGCTTTGAAGATATCATGAAGCTGGTCCCGAAACCTTCTAAATTTAGACTATCTTTGGCAAGTTAAATTTTACCCTAAGGCTTCCTTGACTTCATACTTCGAGTCTAATGAGAAAATTTAACTACTTAAAATTTACACGGCTAGTTTCTTTTTTTGTCTTGTACCTTTGATCAAGGTTGCTTGGGATAGACTTATCCTACCTTGATTTATACCATTGACTTGGGATAATTAAATAGCAATTATCCTTGCTCTTTTATATACTTCTTTTCTTTGGTCCCTGTTTAAGTTGATAAGCACTTTAATCAATTCATCTTATTGTCTTTTATTTTCCCCGGACTTAAGTGGCAAATTTAAGATGGAAAATATTTATAGAAGGTTAGAAATTAATTTTCATGACAGCCCGTTGCAAGCTACCATGAAGGAAAGGAGAGATCATCGAATTCAATACCGATGCTACCACAGAGTAGTTGACCAAGGCAATTACCAAGAGCCTTAAGAAAAGATAGATGCTCGCCACCTTAATGTTTGAGGCATTGGTGTCCACGAATAGCCCAATTCCACTCGTGAAAGTGATGAGAAAGCCCTTTGCATGAAGCTTGGCTACAAGAAGGCAAGACTTATGACTTTGAGGAGTCCAAGATGCTATATCCCTTGGATGAGGCAAGAGTAGAGATGCCCTTAGAGGAGATTGTGACCCTCATGGCCAATGGGCTGCCACCTACTTCGGACAGGGTCACAACACTATCTCATTATCCATGACATGACTAGCCTGAGACGCAACAATCCTTCACACCTCGAAGACCATTCCTCCTTTACCCGTTGATGCTAATCACACATATCTTCTATTCTTTTTTTATAGTAAATTCTCGACCTACATGCGCACTTTATACCATTACATACTTTACACTTGATCTCTCTGATGTCCACGCTCACCATGTATATGAGGGCATCTACGAGCTGGACCACAAGGCACTCACTAGTCAGCTGTCCTCCATCTTATATACATGTCAAGCTTCTTTCAAGCATGAGAGTATTTTTTGTTTACACACTTTTTACAAACATAGTATAAAACAAGACTGATGATTTTGAATTGAGAAATTTCCAGCTGACTAAAATCTTTCCTCTTCTCTGAAAACGATACCCGATACCCTCCTGAAACAACAAATCCAAGAGGCAAGTTACAATTTGGGCTGATCGGTCAAAAAGTACTGCTCACTGTGGAGTTGGCAGTTGACTTTCAATTGGAATCTTTCGTTGACATTCTCCTCTGGACTCCTGAAACAGCGTCTTTAATGTGTGTGCATATCAAGTATGAACACTGAGAGGGCAAGATGATAAGAATTTTTTCTTAGTATGTTGGCTAATGGCATGAGGTTTTCTGCAAAGATTGGTATCAACGATGAAGGACGAGACATGTGGCAAGTGTACCTAGGTGTCAAAGACTACACTGCTGCTCTTGAACATTGTAGAGATGTATCACAAAAAGACCATGTTTATGTTGCCCAGGTAGGACTTGATCATTCACTTTCAATGCTGGCTGCTACATAGTGGCTTTGCTTATTGTCATTTTGATTTGCAGGCAGAAATCGCTTTTGCAGCAGGAGACTATGTTACAGCTGCTGTCTTCTATGCAAAGGTACTCTTTTACTCTTGTTTGGGTGGCAAGTCATGTGGTTGACTCATATGTGTAACACTCTCATAGCTTGGTTTCAAAGGAATTTAACTCTTGGTTGCATTTCACATCAATTCTAGACTACTGTTGTCATGACATTCGAGGAGATAGCTCTGAAATTTGTTGCGGTTGGTGATCTGGTGGGTTTTTGTGATCTTAGCTTTGAATAAGGTTTTTTGTTTTTGTGACTTTGATGTTTTTTCTGTTTTATGAAGGATGCTCTAAGGACGTATCTTCTCAGAAAGTTGGACAATCTTGGTAAAGAAGATCGATCTCAAATCACAATGGTGTCAACTTGGGCCGTGGAACTATATCTTGACAAGGTAAGCCATGGAGCTATATCTGGGCAATGGTAGTTTGACTCAGGGGGTGAGTTTCCGGCAGGCTGAGGTTTGTAGTAGTCATGAAGTAGGTTTAGAGATTTGGCAAAGTTAACATAGCTATTGGCTATAACAATTAAGATGACTGCTAAGTTTTCACACCTGTTCACCGTATTGAGTAACACAATTGGCAGATCAATAGCTTGGAATCCAGCAGGACCAGTGATATGAAGCCTAACACAGAACATCAGGGCATTCTCAAAGAGTTTCGAGCATTCCTCAGTGATTGTAAAGATGTCCTTGACGAGTCTACCACCTTAAAGCTATTAGGAAGGTAAAAATGCTTCCAAGAATGGAGTAAAATACCTCTGCTTTTTCAGTTCCATCCATCTCTGTCAATCAGACAAGTGGCTTTAACAGTCTGTACATGTGAAAAGAGCAAGTTTAGAGTAGTCAGATAGAGACAATATGTTTTATCTGCTGCATCTTTCTCTTAGCTGTACTGGTATCATTTGGATCTTCTATGGCCTCTACCATGTGCAGATGTGCGTGCATGTACACAGAAACTCAAAAGAGAGATTCGTGTTATGGTGATATAAGCACTGTCAACGAGGCTTATCTGTTTCAAAATTCTCTACCAGGACTTTGTATTTATGTTTATGACAGCTTGTATATTGTATCTATGTAGCTATGGGAGAGTTGAGGAGCTAATTTACTTCGCTGGCTTGAAGGAGCAGCATGAAACAGTGATACATCACTATATCCAGGTAATATATGAGACACAATTCTAATTGCTGTAATCATTTATGTGAATGCCCCTTGTCTATATTCCATGATAAGATGTAACATGAAGTTTTTGAAAAGAGCCTAAGTGTTTTGGCCACCCTTTCTTGCGTCGTATTTGCTGCTAGATACATCTGTTGAAGTAGCTAACGTCATGGAGAAGAATAATTAATTCTCTGTAATCAGTCAATAACAGCAGGTTTAGAGTCTTTTTTTTTAATTCTTATTCTCCGTTTTATTTAAATTGAAGCGAGGAGACGCTAGAAAGGCAATAGCAGTTCTTCGGAAGTCAAGTATTTCGCCTGAACTGCAGGTAAGCATGGCACAGCAATAAGTCAGAAGAAAGTCTTTTGAGTGATGATGATAACCTTTTGTATATGCAGTACAAGTTTTCTCCGGATCTCATAATGCTGGATCCATATGAAACCGTAGAATTCTGGATGACAATGGAGAATATGAATCCACGGCGGTTGATTCCTGCCCTAATGCGTTATTCAAGCAAGCCTCACGCCAAGTACGCTCCAGTGATGTGGTTTCAGTCTTATGCTTGTAGTTAATATACAGATGTGTAGATTCTAACCGCAGAAAGGAAAGCGGTATTTGATATTGCAGAGGTGAACCTCATGAAGCCATAAAGTATCTCGAGTTTTGTGTACAACGTCAGCAAAACAGGGATAGTGCTGTGCATAATTTGCTGCTTTCCTTATATGCTAAAGAGGTAGTAAGTGTAGGTGTTTTATATTAGTTCAGCTTTCCAAACTGACATAGCCAACTTAACCCGTTTGGGCTTTTGTCAGGATGATGAAAACACACTTTTAAGGTTTCTAGAAAGCAAGTATGGCAAGGGAATACCTGGGCAGCCAGATATTTTTTATGATCCTAAGTACGCACTTCGGCTATGCCTGAAAGAGAAGAGAATGCGCGCTTGTGTGTACATCTATAGCACAATGGATATGCATGAGGAGGCTATTGCTCTTGCACTTCAGGTGAGATCTATTAAGCATTACTTGTCAAGGAAAAAGGAGAGTGAAGATGACTGGTTTCCAGTAAAAATAGATGGAAGGACTTGTGTTGCTGATTTGTAGGTGGATCCTGAGCTAGCTAAAGCAGAGGCGGACAAGGTGGAGGATGATCCTGAGCTGCAAAAGAAACTTTGGCTTATGGTGGCAAAGCATGTTATACAACAAGAAAAGGGTGTGGAGCGAGAGAACATTCGCAGGGCAATTGCCTTCTTGAAAGAGGCAGATGGCTTGTTGAAAATTGAGGATATCTTACCTTTTTTTCCAGATTTTGCTCTAATTGATGATTTCAAGGTGAGACTCGTAGGTGGTCATGATTAAAGCTCCAGTTTGCAAGTGAATATATAACATAGTTTGTAGGCAGTCCCCAGACAGGGACCTAGCGAGAGAACATTCATTCATAGGGCACTTGCCTTCTTGAAAGAGGCAGATGGCTTGTTGAAAATTGAGGATATCTTACCTTTTTTTCCAGATTTTTTTCTGAGTGATGATTTCAAGGTGAGACTTGTAGGTGGTCATGATGAATATATAACATAGTTTGTAGGCAGTCCCTAGTAGACAGGGACCTGACAGATCCATCAAGGTTTTTGTAATGGTTTACATGACATTGTAAGTGTTGGTTTTTGCTGTGTTGGTTTCAGGAAGCTATTTGTGCATCCTTAGAGGACTATAACAAAGAAATCAATCGGTTGAAACAAGAAATGAATGATGCAACTCGGGGAGCTGATGATATACGACGGGATATCAGCTCCCTTACCCAATGATATGCAATTGTTGACCGTGATGAGAAATGTAGAGTAATTTTTTGACCATTGATTGCTTTTCGCTCTTAATTTGTTGCTACTTGACATGTGGTATTTGTAAACATGTAGTCATGGCCCATCTAGGTTCATGCTCCAGGCACAATGTTTTCATTCAAACTAGTATGTTTTGATGGACTTTTATTCACATGAAAATATGGCATTACAAAACTGGTCCACGTGATTGTAAAACTCTTGCAGATTTGCGGACTCGGTATCCTGCGGTCGGGAAGCATTCAAACAAAGGGTGTTTCTTCTGTCATGGCTCCCTTTTATATATTTCCTTGTGAACATTCCTTTCATGCTCAATGCCTTCTTGCTCATGTTACCAAATACAAGGACAAAAATGAGGTAAACCAAAATCTGTTACCAGTTGTTTATGACATAGGGCCTGGATGAAAGATATCAATAATGCTGAAAAGTCTTTTGGTGTAGATGGATAGAATAATGGATTTGCAGCGTAAAATTATGGTGTTAGTCAATTCAGAAAGCGTAACTAATGCATCCACTGCAGAAAATGAGGTTTCCTCCCTTGATGCAAGCAATATGCCCCCAGTAGACCAGGTAAAGATCCTACACATTTTGCAGGTGTCACTTAGTTGTCACATGGATCTCTCTGAAATGTGTGTCTGGTTCAGCTTCGTGAGCAGCTTGATGACGCAATTGCTGGAGAATGCCCTTTTTGTGGAGAGCATATGATCACAGAAATATCAAGGCCTTTCATCATACCAGATGAGACAGATGAGATTCTTAGTTGGGCAATAAAGCGGGTGCAGATCTTGTCAATTTGCTGATGCAGATTAGCCAGTTTGTGGCATTGTCACATATGCCACCTTTTCCTCAAGGTGGGCATCAATTCTAGTCCCAGTAGTCTGGGTTTCCATGCATGGAAATGCCGTCAGTATTTTACAAAAGAGGGTTGTGGCCTACCATGACGGAGTAATCAAGTGACAGCATCTCTGCAGAAGTTGGTTTGCATGAATGCAATAAAGGAGTGGTGCAATCAATGATTTTCCTTGAAGACATACTTCCAGGAGTGGTGCAATCAATGATTATCCTTAAAGACATACCTCCAGTCCAGTCCCATCATGAGTTGCTAATAGAGTAAACAGTGTGCCTTCCCCCATGGCATACTTGTAAACAATCATTGGGAGAATGGAAAGGCTGAATTCTGATGTTTTCCTTAATGCATCCTGTATATCTGGCAATTTTGCATTATTTACGAATGGGGAATATGAAGACTGAATTCTGATGTGTTGACAATGCATCCTGTATACTTGGCAATTTTGCAGGAATTTCAAACTTTTGTGTTGTAATTAGACATTAGCATAAGCAGAAAAGTATGAAGTGAGCTTTAAGTTGAGAAACAATTTGGTGAGGTGCCTGCTTCTACAAACTTCATTTGTGTGTGTATGTGTGTGATGTTTCCCTTGTCTATGATCTGTTTGGTTGGTTTTCCTCGCTTCGAGGTTTCCCACAACTAAATTAATCAAATCAATTTTAAAAAAATAATGTCTGTGGTGTGTGTGTGTGAGAGAGAGGTGTGTGGAGGGAGCAAAATTGAGCGTGATGAATTTCTGCCCTTTGTCGCGTGAGCCTCTGCGCCTTGCTACTACTCTCTGCGCCTGCGCCAGCAGGTGGGTGTGAGTGTGCGTGTGTGTGTGTGGGTAAGAGAATCAGCGACAGCGCGAGTAACAAAGCTGCACTCTTGTAACCCTAGCAGCGAACTATTTCTGTGCGTGAATCTGCATCCTGCGTGCAGACAGTAAGTGGAGACAGCCTGGTGTCTAACTGTGTTCTGCAGATTTGGTCTCTCTTGCCCACCTGTATCTGCTCGCTGCTGTCAGAATTTAGTTCGAACTGTTGCATTATCAGTGTTAGACAGTTTACAATTAGGCACGATTTACAATGTTACAGGCAAAGTTTTTAGCAGATGTATGAGTTCTCGGGAGATGTACATAGCTCTGAGGTCTTTGTAAATAGATAAAGTGTCAAATTACCAAAAAAAAGAAAAAAAGAGTCTTTGCTTTAGTTCTCGGTCATGGTCGGTTGACGCATGTCAGAGTTCCCGTGCGTCTTCAAGCGTCGTAAAGCCATGGAGAGTGTTTCGGAGAGTACTTCTGAAATCAAAAGTTGTCTGTATGAAGACTTCGAAGAGGCCCGGAAAGCCTGGAATGGTCAAGCACCTGCCCTTGAGGTACGAATTCCAGTACAGGACCTGATGGATCCGGTAGCACAATATGCCATGAATGTGGTCATTTTGTTTTTCCCTAGCAAAATGTCTGTTGCGCAGGATGCGGACAGTGGGTTGATTTCTTGCTCAAACGCCAGGCTATCCAAGGCGTTTATTTTGGTGCTCAGGGTTTCTATGAGGTACTATTGGCAGATACTGAGGCTAGAAACCTCTTGCTGGAGATGTCTCCTCTCTTTTTTGGCACGCAGATGACTCATTTTTTGCCTTGGGCACTTACAAAGGACTATCAAAGTTTTATTCGTCACAAATGTCCTGTGTGGGTGAAAATTGTTGATTTTCCATGCACGTGGAGGCATTTTCTTCCTTTGTTGGCTGCTCAACTTTGCAAGGTCATTTGCCCGTCGGAATTGGACGCGAACACTAACAGGTTTTGCATTCTGTGGGATACGGATAAGCATACCCCAGATGGAATTATGGTGGATTCAGGGGATCCTTGGGTGGGCAAGCGTCCTTTTAAACTTAAATGGGGCAAATTTGCTAACTCTTGTTTTCGATGCGGTAAATTCGGTCACATGCAATCTGAATGTCCTGAACCTGATTTGCAATCCCCTCTTTCGGCTATTCCTTCCTCTATCCTTGTCCCTATAGGCAAATCTGTTGGTGAAGCTAAATCGAATAGAATCCCTGCTATGAAAGTGGCTTCTAATGCAGATAAAGGGAAAAACAAAAATCTGTTGTCTGCGGATGTTGGGAATGTAATGCAGGGAAAGGCAAAAATGTTGCGTGGCTTGTGGGCGATACCTAAAAAGATAGTGAAAATTCGTACTCCACCTTCCCCCGTAATTATGTTCCTCTGGTTAACGCCAATAAGAATGTATCATTTAAGCAGCTTCCCTGCAATGACAATTGCACGTTGATTGTCGCTTGGGAAAAAGCGATGCACTCTTATAAGGATGTACTTTTGGGCGAGGCTTCCACTTCTCAGGCAGTTTCTATGGACAAGTTTCCTGCTTTGACTGAGCAGATGGGTTTTGGCATGGATGTGGTAGATGGATATGTCCATATGGACATCTTGACTTGATCCTTGTGTTTCTTGCCGTTGTAAATATGGTTTTAATGCACAGTCGCATTAAATGCATTTCATATAATGTGCGTGGGTTATGTAACTTGGATAAATGGCGACTGACCTAGCACTATGTACATACATGTAAGGCAGATATCGTGGTTTTGCAAGAACACAACCAGCATGAATTTGTTGGTCAGTGTTCTTATTTTGCAGGTTATTGGATTGCATATGCTGATTTGCATGATTACTCAGGTTTATTGATGTTGGTTCGGCATGAGCTTCAGCCAGTTCTCTTATATAATGATCCGCATGGCCGTTGATGGTGATTCAATGCTTGTTGAACGGTCGGGTGTATGAATTTGGAGGTATTTATGCGTATACATCATCTGGACAAAGGGCTGCTCTATGGCGAGACATCTCTTCTTGCTCATGGACCTCGAGTGCATTCCTTTTGCGGTGATTTTAATAATACCCCTGAGATGGATGATAGTACCACTGGCAATTCACATATGTTGTTTGCGAAAAAGCAAGAATGGGATAATCTCTTTGCTGCTTCTTCGATGATTGATATATGGCGGCATTTGCATCTAAATGCATCTGGTTTTACTTTTCAGCATGTTGCCCATTCTTCTTATCGAGCGCGGTTGGACAGATGGTATTTGCTTAATTTGTAACAATATGAGGAATTTGCATGTGAGGTCAACATCGATTATACCTTGCAGTTATTGGATCATTATCCTGTTTTGTTGGATGTGAGTTTTGGGGAGACTCATTGTGATCAGGCTCTTCCCAGGAAACGTCTGCTACTTGTTAATAATGCTTATCTCACACATGAGGTTTTTCGGGGAATGATTTCTGAGGTTATTCCCCCTCTGTTGGTTCATATGCATCTTGATCTTGATGCTGCCTGGTATCGCTTTGTTATGAGGGTGCAAAGTGTTATTTGTGACTATGGCAAGCATTACATGCAGTGCACTCGAGGGGAAGTCAAAGATACGAAGCATGATTTTCAACGACTACAAGAGTTGGTTGATTTGCGACCTCTGTCTAATTCTGAGATGTCGGAGCTGTGTGAAGCGTCTATGTGTATTCAACGTAATGACAAGCGAAAGCTTGCTAAATGGCAGACGTGTGCTTGTCAACAGGCTTTCATGGACAAACGTTGTGCTTCGAAGCAATTTTTTAAGCGTTTACATCATTCAAGACTCTCACATGCAATCAAGCGGGTTATGCTTTCCTCGAGTGTTTGGACTTCTTCAAAGCAGGAACTTGCGGATGCCATGGTTTTGCATTATCGATAGGTGTTTGCTGCTCCTTCTCAGGTATCTTTGGCTGCTTGCCATGCGCATCAATTGATACTTTCCTTTGTTACTCCGATCATATCCCCGCAAGATGCGTGTGGCCTTGAGGACCCCTTCACTGCTTCAGAATTGCATAGTGTGTTTCTTGCTTTGGGCCGCTGGCGGTCTCCCGGCTGAGATGGGCTTACTGTGGAATTTTTCCTCTCCTTTTGGGAGGCTCTTGAGCATGCACTGCTTTTCATGATTAATACGGCATGGGAGAAACAACTATCTTGGAAAGAAGGTTTACTTAAATTGCTGCCTAAGCAAGCGCTTTGTGAGCGATTCTCTCATTAGCACTTGATTACTTTGATGCCGGTGGTTTATAAGATATTGGCTAAGATGCTGGTGCATCGCATTAAGGACCATCTTTTTGCAGGACTCCATCAGGCTCAATATGGTTTCATTCCACGTCGCCAGATTATGGATAATTTGGCTAATGTTTTGATTGGCATGGAGTACACTAAGTACACTCAACAAGATGTATTGATTATGCAAGTTGACATTGAAAAGGCCTTTGACACTGTACAGTGGGACTTCATTGCCGCCACCATGAAGTGCTTAGGGTTTGGTCCTAAATGCGCGAATGTGGTTTATTTTTTTATGTATGTAGCACGTCTTCAAGGATATTGGAAGGTGAATTAACTGAATCTTGGCCTCTTGGTTGTTCGGTCAGGTAGGGCTGCCTCCTTAGTGCTCTATTGTATGCTATTGCTACTCACCCGTTGTTGAATTATCTTGATCACTTGACCTCTATTCAGAGTCTGCATGGTCTGCAGTTACCTTCGGGTTGTACATTCATTGGCCAGGCTTACGTTGATGATTTGTTGTTTATGCCTCGTTATCGCCAGGCGGATGTCAAGGTGATTATGGAAGCCTTGGAACTTTTTGGCATTGCGGCTGGGCTTAGAGTCAACTTTTGTAAATCGAAGATTCTACCTCTCCGTTCTTGTGATTGGCATAGTCTGTTGTTGCCAAGTGAGATTGTGTCTTCAAATGTGATCACTAGGCATTTGGGTTATCCAATTGAATGGAATGTTACTCACTCTCAGAAAGTCAATTGGGTCATGCAACACTTGAATGTCAAATTGCATTACTGGAAGCTTTCTACTTGGCCCTTGCATGTTCGTTTGCAAATTGTTCAAAGTATCGTGTTGGCATATGTTCAGTTCTTTTTGCCATTGATACATTGGCCTCGCCGATGTCTTGATTCTCTTATGTTGGACATTATGTCCCATTTGTGACGACTCATGCTATGAAAAAAGGTTTACGCTTGATGTCGATGGAGAAGCTTTGCACTCTTAAACGTCTTGGTGGACTTAATATCTTGGACTTGCGCAGGCATGTGTTTGCGAGGAAAGCTACGTTGATGCCCACTCTTGTGCAACAAATTCAGCCTTGGACTCTGATGTTTGCATTCCTCGGTCAGCACGTTGTTACTTATGCTTTTGGCCATTGGCAACCCTCTTTCTGGGAGGTGGTTTTTGGCAAGATGGAAGGGCACATTCCTGGATGGCCACTTGCTTCCACTTTAGTATCTGCTTGGAAAGAGGTTACGATGTATTTATCGTGGAATCCTCGGCTTCGATCCGTTTGGAAAGTCTCCATTGGAGACGGGCATTCTCTCTTACTTTGGTCGACCGCTCACCTCGTCAGGCTTACTTTCTCTCTGGTCGTGGCATTCATGTGGTTGAGGATGTGGTCGATGAGGCTGGATATATTTTTGAGTTTCCCTTTGCAGCTCGTTGTTTTGGGTTGGGCATGCATTACCGTCAGTTTTGGAGAGAGCTTCAAAGCATGCTGCTCGACTTTTTGCCTGATGGTAATCACATGTTTGATTGGGCCCTTCGGGAAACACCTTTTCGAGATATTTCTGTTGGTCGAATTTATGCTCTTCTTCTACCACAAGCATGGCTTGATGGTCATTGTAATGCCCTTTGACACATGCACAAATCTGGCCTCTGGTGGAGGAGGCTCCTCTCTGCCTTGTGGAAAATCCATTTGCCTTTAAAGGAGCGCCTGTTTCTTTGGCGCTGTTTGCTTGGAGTGCTTCACGTTGGCACTTTTCTTCGGGCGCGTCATATTCGTCCTTCTTCTTGTGTTTGTTGCTCGACTGTAGAAGAGGATTTGTGGGATTGTTGTGTTACTAGAGATTTCCTTCACCATGTATTGGCGTGTATGCGGCTCCGTTTTCCTGGGGTTGTCTTTCACAAAAGGTTCTGGACATTTGGCATTTTCTCACCGACGTTACAACGTTTTGCGATCTTCTTCATGTGGGTCAGATACTGGGCTTTGTGGACCGTGTGGAGTCAGTGTAATGCTTACATGTTCCATCGTACTCATGCGGATCCATTCCCCCTCTTCAGGATTTCTCTTAGGCAATCGTTACGGTTTGCTTTGGAAGTTGGTGATATCACCTTAGAGATGCATCAGCTTTCATATGAATGTTTTTAGCTACACTCTGAGTACTTTTGTGCTCTTTCCCTTGTATATGATCTTTTCAGTGGGTTTTCCTCGCTTTGAGGTTTCCCACTAGTAAATTAATCAATCGATTTACAAAAAAAAAAAAAAGGGAGAGAGTCCCTGCTGTGCTCTGTTCTGTAGCCTCCACCTCATCACGAACGCCCTCAGCACCTGCAATCGTTCCTCTATGCACTACTGGTTTTCAGTAGTGGCTTGTAGTTTTGCGCTCGCGAGTGGGTGTGCTATGTGCGGGTGCAACAGTGGTGTGCATGTGTGGTGAACCCTTTTGTTGCGCGACTCTGCCCTGCACCGAGGCTCTACACAGCGTGCCAGTGGCTGTTGATTGCTCTCGCCTGCACGCGGCCCATCAGAAAATTTGTGTGGGTGCGCATGTGTGTGATCTGACGCAGCTGTTACTCCTCTGCACAACCAGCCCTCACTGGCTACTGTACAGATTTCACCAATGTGTGTGTTTTAGGGTGTGTGTGTGTGAAGTAGGTGATTTACAAAAAAGTGTGCGTGAAGCAGGTGCCATGTTTTAGCTCTTTGCAGCCCCTATTTTCTTCTACAGCTATGTTGTCTGTGGGTAGTTGTGTGTGAGTGTGACTAGGAGAGTGCTTTTGTCATTTGATGGATCTACTAGAACAGTACATATACAAACACCGGAAAGCTTTGGAGAACTCAGCTATGGAGCCCTTGACTCTCATCAAGAATTTTTTACATGAGGATTTCGAGGATGCCGTCGCGCCTGGGAAGGACCTGCTCCTACCATGGAAGTGCGCATTCCAGTGCAGGAGCTCATGGACCCCGTTGCTCAATATGCCTTAAATGCGATGATTATCTTCTTCCCGGGCAAAATGCCTATTGCTTAAGATGTAGGCCAATTGGTTGATTCCCTACTCAAGAAACAAGCAGTCCGGGGGTTTACTTCGGTGCAAAGGACTTTATGAAGTCTTGTTAGCACACATGGATGCTAGGAATGCTTTGCTTGAAATGTCTCCTCTCTTCTTCAATACACAAATGCGATGATTATCTTCTTCCCGGGCAAAATGCCTATTGCTTAAGATGTAGGCCAATTGGTTGATTCCCTACTCAAGAAACAAGCAGTCCGGGGGTTTACTTCGGTGCAAAGGACTTTATGAAGTCTTGTTAGCACACATGGATGCTAGGAATGCTTTGCTTGAAATGTCTCCTCTCTTCTTCAATACACAAATGACTCATGTATTGCCTTGGGCCCTTTTAAAGGACTATCAGAGCCTTATTCGTCACAAGTGCCCTGTTTGGGTTGAGGTGGTCGACTTTCCTCGCACTTGGCATCACTTTCTTCCCTTGTTGGCTGCCCAGTTGGGGCAAAGTTATTTGCCCTCCTAAGCTGAATGCAAACACAAATCGTTTTGGTATTCTATGGGACATGGACATCCCCACTCCAGCAGGCATTTCGATCAATTCTAAGGATGTAGTGGTTGGGAAGCGTCCTTTCAAACTCAAATGGGGTAAATTCACAAATACTTGCTTCCGTTGTGGCAAATTTGGTCATATGCAGTTCGAATGTCTGAAACCAAATCTGCAACCTCCTCCTTTCGCTGTCCCTACCCCTCAACCTCCCTCACCTCCGAAATCTTATGTCGATGTACAAAACAAAGGTGCTTTATCTTCCTCCCCGATAGCATGCTTCTCCATATGTTAAAGACAAAGAGAAAGAACAAGTTTTAACATTAAGCTTGGATAGTGCCCAAGAAAACTGTTAAAGCCTCTATTCCGGCATCTTCTCGCAACTATGTGCCCCTTTTGAAGAATGTTTCTCAGAAAAACTCCCTTGTAAAGACAACACTTCTTTGGTTGAGGCTTGGGACAAGGTTGTTCGCTCCTACAAGGAAGTGCTTACAGGCAAAGCCTCTTCATCGCAAGGTGCCCTTATTTTCTGTAACTTTCAATGGTCTAGTAACTTGTGTGTAGCGGAAAATAGCATGAACATAGTGAGCATTTCATTAGAATAGATTCCTAATGAGAATAACAAGAGTGCTTAGGTGGAGAGAGCAACAAAAAGCATAACACCTAGTTAGATAGCATGAACAATACTTCAAAAGAGAGAGAAATTAAGCAATTCACAACAGTTGAGGACCGGATTTGCATGGAGCCGGTCCCCCCTTCAAAAGGCTTTCTATTATGGTTTCTCCCATCAAGAGAGACATTTTACAATACAATTCTTTGTGAAATTCCTTCAATACGAGCTAGTGCAATGAAGATGGAAACTTCATACACTAAGCAAAACACTTAAACACAACATCAATTCCCTCACGGTCTCAAACCCAAGACCTCACACACCTTCGAAGATGGTGAGAGCTAGCGGGGCATGAGAGTAGATTGAGAGGAAGAAGGAGTATTCTTACGAGAAAGATGTACATCTCCTCACATAATCACTCATATTAGCATAGCTTAGCTTAGTAATTAGCATGGTAGAGGAGATGAGCATGCATTGAATCTTGGCTCTTGGTTGGATTTGCATCACAAATCCAAGAGTTGTTGGTGTAGGCCTCCCTTCTCACAAGCTTGGAGTAGGTGGTAAGCTTTCCATTAAAGCTTGAGAAGGAGAGACAATCTTCTTTTCTTCACACATGAGATTGTGTGAGTGTGTGTGTGTGTGATAATGCCTTGCAAAAATCAGCCCCCTCTCTCTCTTGGTCGACCCCCCTTGCTAATTGCTCATGCTACAACCCCATTGGACCTCCCCAGGCCTAGCCAATGAAAATTAAGCAACATAAGTGATAGCCTTCTGACATGTGTCCCCTTTCCCCTTTTGTGAGAGCTTTAGGTAATTAATAAATGCAACTAAACTCTCATTGGACCCCTTTGCCTCTTTGCCAATAGGAATATGGCAATCCATTGGGCTGTTGAATGCTCATTGGTCCCCTTGGGGGACTGTCCAATAGTCTTCTAGAAAGCTTAATTTTTATTGGTTCTTTTATTAAGTGTTTTTGAATTAATTAAACTAGATTTACTAGCCTAATTGTCATTGGTCCACCTCCAAGGCCATCCAATAGGATTTGAGTACACCTTGTGGGCATCTGGGCTAGGGAGCCGACATCTGTCCCTCTTTCTCCTTCTGTACAAATAAAGCTTGTGAGTGTGTGTGTGAGTTTTTCTCTCATCCCCTACTTGCAAGGCTTGCCCCCTTCTATGTGAAGACTTTTTGTGACACACACAAAGCATCCAATTCCCCTAATGTTTGACCTTTGGACACAACCTTTGAATTTTGGAACCTTAGCATTTTGGAAGTCTTAATGGGTTGAACCTTAGGGTCTTTTAATCCCATTGTTTCACATTGCTCTTTTGCAGATGGCCCCCCCTTTGGATCCCTATTTTCCCTCCTTTCGATCCCTACTGTGGCCGTTCTGCTAGCTTAACCAATATTGTAGCTTTTTCTCCCCTATCACTTCCCCATAATAAATGATCAATTTAACATGAGAAAATCATTTATGAGAATTAGACATTGTTCCATAATGGATGACTAGTCCATTTGGTGCTTGAGAGCCTAAGCTGCCACAAGCATGTCTGCACATTAGTCCTATCAATCTTCCATAGTAGAGTGACAAGGTCTACTTGGTGTTCAGGAGACGTCGTCTCCACAAACTTGATCTAATTATGCATACTACATTTTTGTGCACAATAAAGAAAAAGAGAGTCTTATAAGATAAAAACTTTGTTCATTTTTAACATTTGTACATTTGCTTACTCTAGGGAAGCATTGTAAGCATTGACAAGGTTTAGGTTATCCTTTAATTGTATGCCTTGCATCCATCTAGCATCTTCAAAAGGATAATTCTTAAACTTAATAAGATATCGTCGGATAGTCTTACCGCCTTTTAGTACCTTATCTTCATGTCAGAGAATGGACTCGGGCTGCAGCACCTCTTCTTGGTCCTCAATCTCCGGTAGGTCTTCAATAGTTGGTTCTTGAGGTGGCTCTCCTTTGTAAGGCTATAGTAGGCTCACATGGAAAGCATTGTGTATGAGACAATGGTTGGGCAACTTGAGTTGATAGGCCATCTCATTGATTGGCCTAAGAATTTGAAAGGGACCATAGTACCTTTTTGCTAACTTAGCATAGTACTTTTGGTGTCCCGTAGGATTCTTGCCCATCGTGTGCCTTAATCGAGCCTTGGAAAATATGAGTAAGACCCAATCATTTTTTTTAAAGGCTTGAGCTCTTATGTGCTTGTCAGCAACAACCTTTTGCCTTTGTTGTGAGATAGAGATAGCATCCTCAATCTTTTGGAAAGATTCTTGTAGGTCTCAACTGTACTCATCTGCAGAGCGAATATTTTCCCGTGTACCTTAAGTAACAAGGGACTTTTTTATCTTCCCTCTATTACCTCAAAAGGTGCTTTTCCAGTGGAAGTATGTACAGTATTATCGTAGGCATATTCCACTAAGGGTAAGTACTTCTCCCATTGGGACCTTTGATCTTCTGTTACATAGGCTTCTAGTAGATCAAGAATTGTTAGGTTAGCTATTTCACTTTGGCCATCCGTTTGGGGTGATAGGCCGAAGAGAAATTTAGCCTTGTCCCTAAATCCTCAAAGAGACCCTTCTAGAAGTTACTGGTCATTCTAGGATCTCTATCCGACACTATGGACATTGGCAAGCCATGGTACTTGAAGATTTGTGAAATGAAGAGGGTTGCCATTTGATGGGCTTTGATAGTCTTTTTGACAGGTATAAAATGAGCTTGTTTACTGAACCTGTCTACTATCGTCTATATTCCCGTATTCCCATGGATAGACTTGGGCAAATCAAAGATAAAATCCATGGATATGCTCTCCCATGGTGAATTAGGGATTGGCAAAGGTTGAAGCAATCCAGGTTGCTTCCCTCTATCAAACTTCGTCTTTTGGCGTACCACACATTTAGAAACATACTCTTGTGTGTTTGCTTTCATGGTAGGCCAATAGAAATATGTTTCAATCCCCTTTAGAGTAGAATGAATCCCTCTATGCCCTCCATAAGGAGGAGCATGAGATTCATAAATTACTTTCTCACGTAGTGAGCTAGTAACGCATACTCTATTGCCGTAGAGAAGATAACCATCTTGTAAAGTAAATGGTTCCTCTTTCTTCCCTAGTGCAAGGGCTGAAATCACATCTTTAAAATCGGGATGAATAGCATACTCATCTATCATAGAAGATAGATCATAGTGAGTTGCTATGGAAACCGCATTCACTCTCGGCCGTCTTGAGAGTGCATCGGCTACTTGATTATGCTTGCCAGCAATGTGAGAAATATGAAAATGAAATTGCGAAAGAAAGTTTTCCCACCTCATTTGTTTGTCGGAGAGCTTGGTCTGCGTCATGAAGTACTTAAGACTTTGGTGATCCGTTCGATGAATGAAAGGAGTCCCCAATAAATAGTGCTTCCATGAGTCTAAGTCATATAGAACTGCAAGGAGTTCCTTTTCATATATGCCTAAAGCTTGCTCAACAGGGTCGAGCCTTCAACTTTCATAGCCTATGGTGTATCCTTCTTGAAGCAAAACACCTCCAAGGCAATCACCACAAGCATCACATTGGACCTCAAATGGATTTGAGAGATCCGGTAGTGTAAGCACAGGTTGAGAGATAAGCTTTTCTTTAAGCTTTTCAAAAGCATTGTTCTCCTTGGCAAACCATGTGTACCTAATGTTTTTCTTTGTTAGGTCATGTAATGGTCCTGCTATTAGTGACAACTTTTCTATGAAGCATCTGTAGTATGTGCATATACCTATAAAGCTTCTTAACTCATGAAGATTCCTTGGTTTAGGCCATCCTTTTATTACCTCTAACTTTGATGGATCCATTTGGATGCCATCTTGAGAGATAATGTGACCTAAATACTAAATCTCTTGTAAGAAAAATTCAATTTTCTTTCGATTAACATAAAGTTTATTCTCTCTTAGAACTTGAAATATTACGTGGAGGTGTTGCTTGTGTTCGTCTAATGAATTAGAGTAGATGATGATATCATCAAAGAACACTCCAGTAAAGGTTCGGTGAGGCCTGAATAGCTTCTCCATCAAGCGGTTGAATATGGCTGGCGCATTGGTCAAGCCAAAAGGCATGACAATGTATTCGTAAAGACCAAACGTAGTGCGAATGCAGTCTTTACAATGTCTTGATCAACTATCCTTATTTGATGATAGCCACTTTTTAGGTCAATTCTACTGAAGTAGGTGGACCCTTGTAGCTTATCAAATAGGTCTTCTACCCGTGGAACAAGAAACCTATCTTTGATAGTGATCCTATTTAGTGCTCTATAGTCGACATACATACGATATGCCGTCTTCCTTTTGCACTAGTAGCACAGGAGAACAAAATGGAGATGAGCTAGGCCTAACCATGCCCTTCTCAACTAACTCATGCACTTGCCGCATAATCTCCTCTTGTTGAGCTTGAGAAACTCTATAAGGAGGTTTGTTAGGTGGTGAACTTCCTGGAAGAATTTCAATTGCATGGTCATCATTACCTCGTTTAGGAGGTAGCTCACAAGGGATGTCGTCAATAAAGACATCCTGAAACCCCTTGAGAAAATTGGATAACTCTAATTCCTTTTGATTGTATATATTTTCTTTCGCTAAAACATTAGGTTCATTTTGAGAATCTTTAATAAAAATCATGTACACGGAAATAGAGCTCTTTATTGACTTGTTAAAAGCTTGTGTATGTACAATGGGTATAGTGTTACCCATTTCCTTAGCATCTATATACGTATCTTTTTCCCTAAACTTAAAGGAGATTCTTCTTTCAGGGAGTTTAACATTGTCAGCCATGCGATCAAACCATGGTGCCCCTAGGATTACATACTCATGCTTGAGAGGAGGGATAAAGAAGTCCTCTTTGTCCACATAGCTTTGGACATGGAGCCTCAATTTCCCGATTAAGGGAGTGACTGAAGCTTCTTGCCCCATGAAAGCACCGTCTGCGGGCGGGTAGGACATCTCCCATCTCGTTGTCTTGTATGCCTAGCTTGGTGGCCAACTCTATAGATATAAAATTGTGAGTAGAACCAGGGTCAAAGAGAATAAAAGCATCATGTTCTCTTACCTTCCCCAAGCATGGCATAGAGGATATCCTTTGTGGTGAATTTCCTCCTATTGGATTTCGACCAAGGTAGCTCTAGGAGGTTCATGGCGGGTGTTCTTTTGGGGACAAGCGCGGTACGCATGCCCTTGCTCACTGCACTTGAAACAGAGGTTATCCTCGCGATAACGCTCAAGCTCTTCAGGAGAGAGTTAATTTTTGCCTTTATAGACTCCCTTGTCTTTAGCTTTGTTGGAGTTTCCCTTAGGAGACTTTTGGACATTGTCCTTTCCCTTAGGCTCATTGGAACCCTTGTTTTCCGTGGGCCTAGAATTTCTTTTCACCCCCGTTTGGAAATTTATTCGAGAGGCCACCATAGTATGGTGTATAACCGCCGATATGGTGCATGGCCTTTGGGAGTTGACATACTCCGCCATTTCTTCAGTTAAGCCCGCACAAAATTATTGCTTTTGCTCTCCAAAATCCAACTTCTTGAAGACAGTGGCTTTGAGTTGTAAATCCCAAAACTTGTCTACATATTTTTGAATGGATTTGTAGGGAGAGAGCTTCAAGGTTCTCCATTCGGTGAGTACTTTGTCTTTGGCATTGGTGGCCAAAAACTGCTTCATAATGGAAACTCTTAAAGCTTTCCATGTTTGTGGAGCTTCACTGTTGTCTCGTAGGCTAGAACACCATTGTCTGGAAGACTTTTGAAAGTGCATAGCTACATGGCGTAGCTTAAAGGACTCCATGAAGCCCTCATCTCCAAACGCCACATCGAATTGTTGGATAAAGGCCAAGACTTTGTCTGTAGCACCAAAAGTGTCATCATAGGTAAGGAAAGAGATGCTCTTCCCTCCCTCTTTGAATTTCTTGAGCTTGGACGACCTCTTCCACGTGGCATAGGATTTCCTATGGACTCTTCTTTTTTATGGTTCAAAGTGCACCATCACTTTCTTGAGAAGATGAAGAATTTGAGGAAGATGGAGAAGAGGGTGACCTCTTTCTCGCCTTTTTCTTTCCTTGATCTTCTTTGTCTTCACCATCACTTTCATAAGAGGAAGAGGATGAAGAAGATGGAGAAGAGGGTGTCCTCTTTCTCGCCTTTTTCTTCTCTTGCTTTTTGTCATCCCTCTTTGAAGTATGGTGTGGAGAAGTATGCGATGGTCTTCTCTGTTTGGAGGTGATGGAGAGCGTTTAGCCCGCCGTCTTCGTGGAGCCATCTCCGTCAAGGTGGCAGGAGACTCACTTCTTTCTCGTTCCTTCAGTGGAGGCTCTTGATTTCTCCTTTGAGAAGGAGATGCGTCATCAAGGAGCAAATTTTGGAGGCCTTCATATGGATCCTCTTCTTCTTCTCGAATCGGAGAGAGACCTCTTTTGGAAGTCTCGCAAGGAGGCTTCCTAGGTGTTCTCTTGTCACTGGGGAGCTTGGAGAATCCCATGAGCACGAAGCTGCCGTTGCACTTCACTTTGGAGGGATGGATTGCCCATAGCTTGTTGAAGCCTAGAAACAAGATAGTTAACAAGCATCGGGGCATCATTAGTAGCTTGCTCATTAGCAAAATCAAAGTTATCAACATTAATTTCACTCTCTTTACTATTGTCAGCCATTCTAACAACTTTTAGGTGTACTTTGGCCCTTCAAGCCTTAGTTGCTACTCCTATTTACCCCTTTAGAAAAAGCACTCAAGCTATTGTACCCGTGGCTCGAATACCATTAATTGCCAGGAATAGAAGAGAAGGTCGTTCAACACCAAAACGGCACCGGCTCTTGTCAAGCTTCTAATAGCTCAACAGTGGTTAAGCCATAGTCAAACCCCATAGGACTCCACTATTAAGACCATAGATCTCGACGGTGATGCCCCGATAACTGCACAAAGGCAGGCGCACTGCAAGGGTGAAAAATCCCTATTCTACTTACTCACATGCAAATAATAGTACCAACCATTTATAGCTAGCTTTAGGACCTCCCTTCTTGATCAAGAAAAGAGAAACCTTGTGCTCTGATACCAATGTAACATGTAATGGTCTAGTAACTTGTGTGTAGCGGAAAATAGCATGAAAATAGTGAGCATTTCATTAGAATATATTCCTAATGAGAATAACAAGAGTGCTTGGGTGGAGAGAGCAACAAAAAGCATAACACCTAGTTAGATAGCATGAACAATACTTCAAAAGAGAGAGAAATTAAGCAATTCACAACAGTTGAGGACCTGATTTGCATGGAGCCGGTCCCCCCTTCAAAAGGCTTTGTATTATGGTTTCTCCCATCAAGAGAGACACTTTACAATACAATTCTTTGTGTTCCTTCAATACGAGCTAGTGCAATGAAGATGGAAACTTCATGCACCAAGCAAAACACTTATCAAACACAACATCAATTCCCTCACGGTCTCAAACCCAAGACCTCACACACCTTCGAAGATGGTGAGAGATAGTGGGGTATGAGAGTAGATTGAGAGGAAGAAGGAGTATTCTTACGAGAAAGATGTACATCTCCTCACATAATCACTCATATTAGCATAGCTTAGCTTAGTAATTAGCATGATAGAGGAGATGAGTATGCATTGAAGCTTGGCTCTTGGTTGGATTTGCATCACAAATCCAAGAGTTGTTGGTGTAGGCCTCCCTTCTCACAAGCTTGGAGTAGGTGGTAAGCTTTCCATTAAAGCTTGAGAAGGAGAAAGAGTCTTCTTTTCTTCACACATGAGATTGTGTGAGTGTGTGTGTGTGTGTGATAATGCCTTGCAAAAATCAGCCCCCTCTCTCTCTTGGTCGACCCCCCTTGCTAATTGCTCATGCTACAGCCCTATTGGACCTCCCCAGGCCTAGCCAATGAAAATTAAGCAGCATAAGTGATAGCCTTCTGACATATGTCCCCTTTTCCCCTTTTGTGAGAGCTTTAAGTAATTAATAAATGCAACTAAACTCTCATTGGACCCCTTTGCCTCCTGGTCAATAGGAATCAGGTAAGCCATTGGGCTGCTGAATGCTCATCGGTCCCCTTGGGAAACTGCCCAATAGTCTTCTAGAGAGCTTAATTCCTATTGGTTCTTTTATTAAGTGTTTTTAAATTAGTTAAAATAGATTTAATCTAGCCTAATTCTCATTGTTCCATCTCCAGGGCCATCCAATAGGATTTGAGTACACATTGTGGGCATCTAGGCTAGGGAGCTTACATGTGTCCCTCTTTCCCCTTGTGTACAATGAAGCTTGTGATTGTATGTGTGAGTTTCTCTCTCATCCCCTACTTGCAAGGCTCGCCCCATCCTATGTAGGGATTATGAAGACTTTTTGTGACACACACAAAGCATCCAATTCCTCTAATGTTTGACCTTTGGACACAACCTTTGAATTTTGGAACCTTAACATTTTTGAAGTCTTAATGGGCTGAACCTTAGGGTCTTTTAAGCCCATTGTTGCACATTTCTCTTTTGCAGATGGACCCCCCTTTGGATCTCTATTTTCCCTCCTTTGGATCCCTACTATGGCCGGTCTGCTAGCTTAACCAATATTCTAGCTTTTTCTCCCCTGTCACTTCCCCATATTAAATGATCAGTTTAACATGAGAAAATCATTTAGGAGAATTAGATATTGATTCTTATGAGTCCTCCTGGTCTAGGTTTTGACGCATCTCCTCATGTACTTGCAACTGGGAAAGATGTGTCGATGGGCACTGGTACTTGAGTCCCCCCTTTTTCCCGTTTCCTCGCCCACTATATATACCATATAGAATGCATAGTTCTTTGAATTGCATCTCCTATAATGTGCGTGGGTTGTGCAATCACCGTTGGAAATAGGTAAGAACCACACAGAGCTTGGAGAAAATGAAGGAAGCTCAAAGCACACAACAGAGAGTAGTATTACTTAGTGTGTAATGGAAAGATTAGATATCCCTAGAGTGATAGGCATATAGCATGGGGAAAAAATCTCCTAGTGAGGCAAAAAATGCCCCGACGGTCCTAAGTGTGTTCATACACATCACTACCATATGTATATGGTAACAAATCCCCCTTGGCAATGATGCGGTGAACAAGAGCTGGCACACAGAGTATAGGGAAGTGCCATGCCCTGAGGACAGGATTAGACTACAAAGGGAAGTAAGCCCGAAGCTTTGTGAAAAGCTTCAAACTTGTGCTGAGACAATGCTTTTGTGAAAAGATCTGCAATGTTGTCTTGCGGTGTTGGCACTTAATCCAAGCTCATAGTCATAATGCACCTCAAGGTGTTTTGTGCGAGCATGAAAAATTGGGTTCCTTGAAACTACCAATGCGCTTTGACTGTGAGTGTAGATGATTTTGACAGTGTCTTTCCAATGCCCAAATCAGCCATAGAACATAAGGCGTCTGAGCCATACACACTCAACTGTAGCTATGAAGACAGCCCTGTACTTGGCCTCACAACAGGAAGTATCCACAGTAGATTGTTTCTTGCTCAACCATGATATGCATGAACTGCCGAGCATGAAACATAAACCACTTGTGGACACTCACGTGTCAAAGCAACCAGCCTAATTTGAGTCCAAAAAAGCATGCAAATCTAGCGGCAATGATCTCCCCTCGGGATAAAACAACCCAAGATGTAAAGTGACACTCAAGCAGGGAAAGACCCGCTTGACAGCCTGCCAATGCTTAGACCTTGGGCTATGCATAAATCTATTGACTTGTGAGACTACAAACTGAATATCTAGCCTTGTGTTGCATACATGAATAAGGTATGCAAGAGCATTTTGGTAAAGAGTGACATTAGCAGGATCACCAGCATCATGAAGACTCAATTTCAAACTTGTTTCCATGGGAGTGGCAATAGGTTTGCAGTCCTCAAGTCCAAACTTACATAGCAATGTCTCTATGTAACTTGTCTAACACGAAGCAATACCACCATCACACTGCTTAAACTGTATGCCCAAGCAATGATGCAACAACACCAAATCTTTCATCTTGAAAGTAGCATTCAAATTAGCCTTAAATTCAGCAATATGTGCCTCATTCGGACCAGTGATCAACAAATCATCCACATATAGAACAATGATGAGAAGTCCATCGCTCTCACGCTTTACATTCGAAGTGCTTTCTGTTGAACTATTACAAAAGCCTCGTTTGACCAAATGAGTGTCATCTTTCTCATACCAAGCATGACGAGATTGCTTCAACCCATACAAAGATTTCTTACATTTGTACACTTTATCCTCTTGTCCTTTCTTAACAAAATCGCGAGGCTACGTTACATAAACTTCCTCAAATATGTCATCATTCAATAAAGCAGTAACAATGTCTGATTGATGTACATCCCAACCAAAATGAGCTGCCAATGTACACATAGAAAACACATAGTAGTCATATGACAAGTGGGAGCAAAAGTCTCTTCATAATCTATGTCTTTCTACTATGCATAGCCTTTTGCAACAAGTGGAGCCTTATAGTGATCAATCTCACCATCTGGCTTGCGTTTCAACTTGTAAACCTACTTCGTATAAATGGCCTTTTTGCCAAGAGGCAAATCACATTAAGTTCATGTGTCATTTTCTATAAGTGTCATTTTGAATTATGTGCTTCATCAAAAGACAGAGGTTCCTCAACATCACATAAACTGAAAACAACCAAAGCATAGCAATCTGATGCATAAGATAAATGGCAAGAACATGAACGAGTACGACTAGACAAATGTGCATCCAATTTACTATCTCGTAAAGTATGCACCAATCATTTTGGCATACCTCTAGCCTGCTCATTCTCAGGCCTTTCCTTATCAAGTACATCATGTGCATCTGGAGAATAAATTGGGTGATCTGTAACATTTTCGAGAAACCCCCAAAGGCTCTACATTTTCCTCATTTGAATTTACATTCGAACTTCCACTACTGAAAAGAGGCAACAAACTGTCATAAATGTCATGTGAGCTTACATTGCTGTCTCGAGTAAATGACAGCAAAGGTTGAACAAAATCTTCTACAAACACATTATCCCATGAAACAAGGATACGCTTTGTTTACGGATGGTACAACCTGTAACCTTTTCTTTCAACACTATAACCAACAAAAATGCACTTGACAGCCTTATCATCCAATTTTTTGTGTTGCATTTGTGGAAACAAAGCATAAGCCAAACACCCAAAAATGTGCATGTGATCAATGGATTGCTTTCTATCATGTCATGCTTTATATGGAGTCATAAACTGCAAAGCTTTTGTAGGACACATATGAAGTACATAAGTGGCATACATAATAACATCAATCCAAAACAAATGCAGCAAAGTTTGACTTTTAATCACACATCGTGTCATTTCTTTAAGCGACCTATTTTTCCTCTCAGCAACACCATTTTGCTGAGGTATATACGGCATTTTACATTGGTGTTTTATCCACGATTAGCAAGAAATGTATTAAATTCATGAGACATATACTCCCCCCCCCCCCCGATCGGAATGGAGGGTGCCCATAGTACATTTAGAGACATTTTCAGTCATAGCTAAAAATTTCTTGAAGCACATAAACACTTCAGACTTAGCTTTAAGCAGATATACCCATGCATTCCTGGAATAATCATCAATGAAAGTCATGAAGTAAAGGTAATTTCCCCAAGGACAGGGTTTGCATGGGTTCACAAACATCACTATGCACCAGATGCAATCTGCATGTAGCCCTAACTAAACCATTCTTTGGAAACTTCGAACGTTGCATCTTGCCCAAAATACGGCCTTCACAAACATGCTTTAGAGGTGCTTCAAGAGGCGGCAAAAAAGCAACCATATCATATTTCTGCAAACGCCGCAAATTAGCAAAATTTAGATGCCCAAAATGTGCATGCCAAAGTTTTGCACGTGAAATAGCCTTAGAATCCACAACCGTATTTGCAAAATTCTACTCACATTTTTCATACAAAGTGAGCTTATACATCCCACGGCATGAAATGCTTGATACAACAATCTCATCACCAAAATTGAGATCATGAACTATACATCTAATCATCCTCAAATTTTACAAGAAGAACAAGTCTAGCAAGTGCAGATACAGACAAAAGATTCTTCTAATCCCATGTCATACAGTGCACAACAAGTGTGAAAGAACTACTATTCGCAGCAGTCAATAGATAAAAGGCATTGTTGGCACAAAGTCACTGAATTCCCATGAGGGACATCCTCGAGAGAGGTAAACAAGTCACAATGAGAGGTAATGTGCTTTGTAGCACCACTACCAAAGTATCACACATGAGCATCTACAGCAACTGACCACTGCCAAAGTATCACACATGAGCATCTATAGCAACTGACATACATGCATCAGGACAGAAGGATCATAAGTGCACTCTGCACCAAAAGCCCATTATGCATCAACATCAACAAGACAATGTCCTTTCACAGAAGACTCAAAAATAGCTACACTTGTAGTGGAACCAACCTCTTTCTTATTAGCCTCTTTTGCCTTCAACTTAGTACACTGCTTGATCAGATGATCATTAGCTTTACAATAATGGCAATACATCTTATTTTTTCCCTTTTCACCAGAATTCCTAGACGAGGTGGTGTCAGCAGAAGCATTGGAAACAAGTGATTTACCACTCGCAGAAGAACCATGAGAAGTGGTTACATTGTTGTTATCACCTTTTCTTTGAGCAGAAATAAACGTCTGTTCAATTGCACGTTTCTTAGTCCTGTTTTTTCTGAGTAGTGACTCTTGGAAAAGAAATGTGCATAATTGTATCAAACTTGACAACTTCAGGTTTTCCTTGGATCATAAGTCTTCAACTACTAGCAAAAGTCTCGTAAGAATCTGGCAACACATCAATAACTCTTTGCACAAGGGAACTATCATAAATAACTTCGCCTACAGAAATAACTTTCTTATTTATATTTTTATACCAACAAGGAAAGTGTCCATCTCATCTTCCTCATGCATAATCTTCAATTCCAGCTCTTTACGTAGCATGTAATTTTAACCTCATTGCGACTTACATAAAGACCACCCAAAATATCCCAAGCCTGTTTTGCAGATTTTGTTGAACAAATATGGGGAGTAATAGTGTGCTTTACAGACATCTCTTATATCCCAACAAGCTTGCTCGATTGTAGACAAAACAGCTCTAGTAGAACCAACCTTGTCACCACCAAAACCTGTAACATCCTCAACATCACCTACATCCTCAGAACCAGGACGTACATCAATGCCCTGCACAACATTCTAGACACCCTTTGACACAAGGAAATGTTGCATCATGTAGCCCACATAGGGTAATTATCCTCATCTAATTTATCCTCAGCAAGAAACATCTTGAACACATTTGTGTTGTTCTCAGTCATGGCAAATGCCTGCATGTCATGTGGAAACTACCCGTAAAGACGAGAAATGAAGCGGGACTAGCACGTGCTATATATCACAACCTGTAGAAGACTATAAGCAACCTATTATGCAACAATCTGTCTGACAAAAAAATTTGCACAAAATGACAAAAATTGCCTACACAGTACTGCCTATAGTGAAAACGGAGGCCCAAATGAGTCCGAATAAAAAATCTAAGCAGACTAGGCTCTACAAGGACTCCCAAAGTATTTGTCGACCTTTTAACGCTCATCAAAGCTCACAAAAATTGTAGAAAAAGAGCTGGCATGTGCTGGAGCTATTGGCGACTAAGGCCAACCCTACGCAACCTTCTCTTATACCAATTGTTGGAAATAGGGTTGCAAGGAAACACACACAGCTTGGAGAAGATGAAGGAATATCAAGGCACACAACAGAGAGTAGTATCATTTAGTGTGCAATAAAAAGATTAGATAGCCCTAGAGTGATGGGCGTATATACAATGCACGGGGGGAAAAACTTCCTAGTGAGGGGAAAAATGTCCCGACGGTCCTAAGTGTGTTCACACGCATCACTACCATATGTATATGGTAACAATCACGACAAGTGGTGACTTTCTTGGCACTATGTACATACATGTAAATCGTACATAGCGGTTCTTCAAGAACATAACCAACATTAATTTGCAGGGCAGACTTCTTTGCTTTGCAAGCTATTGGATAGCCTATGCAGGATCAGTTGGCTATTTTGGAGTGCTCATACTAGTTTGACATGAGCTTTTCATGAACTTGGTCTTTAATGACCCAGCTGGAAGATGGATGGTCATCCAATGTATTGCTAATGGCGAAGTCTTTGAGTTTGGTGGATTATATATATATAGCCTTTGTTGATAGGGCACGGTTGTGGAGTGTGTTTCCTCATATTGTGGATAATGCATTTCTCTGTGGGGATTTTAATATTGAACCTTGCGGATAATAATATTGGGCACTCTCACATGCTTCATATGGAATGACAATCATAATACCACTTTATCCTGACATGTAATGGGTTGGATTTGTGGCCCCTTTTGCATGCGAATGATCCAGGATTCACTTTCAACATAGTGCTCGATCTATGTATCGCACTCAATTGGATCTTTCTCACATGCAGTAGTATGATGACTTTGTATGTGAGACGAGGATTGAGTATGATATGTGTTTCTCATATCATTTTCCTGCATTCTTGAAACTTCATTTTGGTTCCTTTTCTATCAATGAATCCCTACCCAGGAAGAGACTTTTGCATGTCAATAATGCTTATCTCAAACATGAGATTTTTCTGACAATGATTGTGGATATCATCCCGCCTTTGACCTCTCAGATGCATGTTGATATGGGCACAACCTGGTTTCACTTTGTTATGCATGTTCAATGTGTTATTCAAGATTATAGTAGGTATTATTTGTCACAATTGAAGAAACAGGTTAAACAGGCAAAGGATGGTTGTGGCAGATTAATGCACTTGGCTAACAATTCTTCTCTTATTGAGACCCAAATGACTGAGTTGCACTCTGCTCGTACTATGTAACGTGACATAACGAGGATGAGAGAAATTTGGCCAAATGGTAGACGCGAGCTTGTCAACAAAATTTTGCAGATAAAGGATGTGCTTCTAAACAATTCTTCCAGCATCTGCATCATTCTAGGAAGTCTCTGTCCATACAAAGAGTTGAATCATCGTCAAGGGAGTGGACCTCCTCCTTATGGGAGCTAGTGCAAGCCCTGGACTCTCATTACGGCAAGATCCTTGAGGCTCCTTCTTCTCCCATGCAAGAAGCTCGCTAAGCCATTCACTTGTTTATATCACATGTTACTCCCATTCTTTTGATGAAGCAGGCTCAAGATTTGGAAGTGATTTTCACTGAGTCATAATTGTATGCCAACTTGCTTGATTTGGGACGGTGGAAAGCTCCATGTTAGGATGGTCTTTCTATGGAATTTTTCTTGTCTTTTTGGGATTATTTAAAGTTGTCGGTGTTGAGCATGATGAATACAATGTGGTAGCAACAGGAATTTCCCTCCTCTTGGAAACAAGGTTTGCTCAAGTTGATTCCCAAGCATGCATTATGTGAAGAATTCTCTCATTGGCAATCTATACGCTGATGTCTGTGGTATATAAATTGATGGTCAAATGCTTCTTAATCAGAAGGCTTGCATCAATCTCAATACAATTTCATTCCTTGACGTCAATTTACTGATAACCTCACTTTACCGTAATTAGGCTAATAACATTGATTATAGCAGGATTAAAGTGATAGTAGTGAGCATTTTATAAGATAATTCCTAATGAAGATAGAGAGAGAAAGATTGATTAAAGATAGAAACACAAACATTACACCTAGCTAGCTTGGTATGAACAATACTTGTAAAAAAGAGAGAAATTGAGAAATTGACAACAGTTGAGGACCGGAACTATTTGGAGCCGGTCCTCCCTCCAAAAGGCTTTTGTACTTTATGTTCTCCCGTAAAAGAGACTTGGTACAATACAATATTTGTATTCCTTAAGACCTTCTTGATTCCATGAAGATGGAAAGCTTCATAAACCAATATTATGCTCAAAACAACAATTAGCTTACTTGCAATAAACAAGAACTCGTCCCGGTCTCAATCCCAAGACCTCAAACACCTTCAAAGGTGGAGAGAGCTGGCAGGGAATGAGGGAAGTGAAGAGAATGTAACATACAAGAAAGAAGTATTCTCCTCACATATTATCACTCTTAGAGCATAGCTTAGCATAGTAATGGAGATTGAAAACATGATGAGCATGCTTTGAATATTGACTCTTGTTTGGATTTGCATTCCATAGCCAAGAGATGTTTGTGTAGGCTCTCTACTTCTCAAGCTTGGAGAAGGAGATGAATTTTTGCTTTAACACACAATGAGAATGTGTGTGTGTGAGGGCTTGTGGGCAGAGAGAGAGAGAGAGAGAGAGAGAGAGAGAGAGAGAGAGAGAGAGAGAGAGAGAGAGGTTGACCTAGCTTGAATACACAAGCTTGAAGTTCATTGACTCAAGCCCGGGGTTAGCCAATGGGAGACCCGGATCATTCAAGCAAGGGGTGTAGCATTGTGACAATTGTCCTTCTTTCTCCCTTTGAGAGAGTGTTTAATTCATTAATTAAATGAAGTTGAATTCTTATTGGCTCTCATGGTCAACTAGAAAATAGGAATTAAGCTTGCACATGGTCTGCTCAATTCTCATTGGGCCCTTGGTACACTGTCCAATTGGAATAAAGGAGGTCCTAATTCTTATTGCTTCATTTAGTGGCCCATCCAACAAGGTTTAAGCTTGGTTTTATAAAGCTTAATTCTCATTGATCCTTCACATGGAATTAAGCTTCATTGGGGGCAACATTGCTAGGAGCTTAGCATGTGTCTTATATGCTTTATGTGAAAAGATGACTCTTGTTGTGTGTGTGTGTGTGTGTGTGTGTGTTTTCTCTCTCATCCCCCTACAAGAAGGGCTCGCCCCTTGCAAGTGGGAGATCCACTTGGCCACTTGCACCCACTAGGATGTTAGGTAAAGGCAGTGTGCCTCACTGTGCTTTGCTCGTGTCTGCCGGCCAATATCGGTCGCCCACATTTATCTCCTTATTCTTTATACATACAAAGAATAAGGAGCTCTCACTCATTCTCACATTGTGCTCATACAGTGAGTTTTGGGAGCTCCACCCACATTCTGTGTACTCTCTCTCTCTCTCCTCTTCTCACTCTCTGCACACGCACCACATTTGCGCACTCACAATTTGTATCAGAGCTCAGGGATTGAGAGCACCAATGGAGCTCAGAAGGGAAGAAGGCGGAGAAGCAACAAAAATTGCAGCACATTTTTGCAGATCTATTTTGGCCTATCAAAACGTCTTCACTCAAGCCGATTCTCATGGTGCTTAGCCGGTTTTTTGTCCTCTTCAACTTTGTAGAAGAAAGTTTTCTCAAAATCTTTACCAATTTTGAGATACATCACTCAGACTGCCTGCACGTCTCGGGTACACATTTGCAGATTTTTAGAGATATGTTGTGACCTGTAAAAACAGCACATTTCAAGTCCATTCCCACTATACTCAACCATTATCGCGTGGTCTACAACTTTGCAAAAGGAAGTTTCTGCAAATTTTGAACGGTTTGGAAGATATGAGCTAGTCGGCTGCAGGGTGTTCGGAAAGTTGAGGATACGATGTATGCCTTGTGTGGTTCGATGCTCATGGAGACTCATGTGATTGCAGTTTGAGCTTGGAAATGTATGCCTCGAGAATGTTTTTTGGCAGTCACAGGTAGAGCAGGTATTTGTGTACTAGATTTGCAGGTGTTTGCAATGATGTATGCAAAGTGTGGAGATTGGTGCATGCATTTGGAGTGCGGTTTGATGCACTTTGGATGCTCATGGTTTCAAGCATGCAATCACTTTGGTTACTAGTTTTGTAGCCGTTTTGCTGACGAAACTCCAGTGAAATTTTCCCATTAGTTTCATGCACATCGTTGGTGCGATCGAGATTGCGATTACTTGTAGCACTCAGGATTTGTGTGCAGTGTTTTTTTCTTTTGGGTGGTGCATCACAAGCGTGTTTTGCTCTGCATTTTTTGTCTTGAGTTGTGAGTGCTTGGCCATTTGGAGCTTCCAATTTTGACTCCCATCTATAGGTTGAGTCTAGTACTCCCCTAGGTGTTACCATTTGCAGTTGAGGACATCTTCTACAGTGTTTTGGCTTGCATACCGATTTCAACACAGCAGGTGTCTTGAGCTTTTGCTTTGTCTATGCTTTTGTGGGATAGTGGCTGGAGTTTACTCGCCACAGTTTGTGATCAATCTTGGCTCTCACATTGATAGGTTTTCTTAGTTTAGACACAATTTAATGTTCTTGTACCCACTCTCATAGGAGTGAGGATTACGTATGCTTGTGTGGCTATAGACTTTGCTAGTCACACGTTTCACAGGTTTTCTCGCCATACTTTGGTTCTTAGACCATTCACTTATGGTTACAGATATGTGTGATAGTGAGTCCACTATGGTGACTTTTGAGAGACGGTGATCTCGTTCTTGCCGATACTTGCGTTGTTGGCATTGTGGTCACACATGGCACATTAGAGGTTGTTGCTTCAGGTGTATGAGGCAACAAAAGACGCAAATGCATGGAGCTACTATGAGGACAGATGCTAGAGAGTATGCATGTGACAGACATGTCACATTTGAGTCTAGGTTGCCTTCAAACTATTTTATGTCTTGGGATAGCATATTGTCTACGCGTTTTCCACTAGACGAGCATGTAGTTTTTCTCTAGTTGGAGACTTGGTTGTGTGCAGTTTGCTTATGGTTCATCATATGACATAGAGGGTGCTAGAGATGTATGCATGTCTGTACCTAGCAGTACATTGCTTACGCTACAAGATGTACGTTATGTACCAAGACTTAGTCAAAGTCTCATTTTAGTGCATCAGTTGCAGAGTAGTGGACATTGTGTACTGCTCGGAGAGCGATCATTTCACATGCATAGGCGATCAGTGGTGATAGCTAGAGGTGCTAGGAATGCTCTGGTATACCCTTTGCATATTTCTAACACACGAGGCGGTGTAATCTCTGTGTATTTTCAGTCATGTTTGGAGCGAGAGGCGAGGCGTGTCTCTTTTGGGGATGTGTTGCACGGAGAGCAGGTTGGGCATTTGTCTTGTAGTGGCGTTCACGTAGACAGTGGTATCTCTCTGGGGATGCACAGCTTTGTCAGTCATCAGTTGAGGTGACATTAGTTGAGCCAGAGACCGATGCATTGTTCTATGATGTGTCTAATATGTTTGAGGGCGACAGTGTCCTTCAGATAGTTGTGTGTGATTGCAATGGTGCTGATTTTTTGGTTTTGCATTCCTTCTCAGCAGATATGCCTTTGCCAAACGATGCTGACATGGTGATGCATAGTCAGTGGTTCCTGATGAGGATGAATATGGAATTGAGGTTGCTGACAGGGATAGGTTGGCACACATAGTGCATGTTTCGTCAGCTTTCGGGTCTCTCATGTCTGACCTTTTGGTCTCGAGACCTGATCTTGCTTATGCGGCTGGTGCATATGCAGTGGGAGTTGTCAGTCGTGCGATGACTGACACTGGCATTGTGCATTGTGGATCCATGTAGGTCGTCACTCGATACCTGCATCAGGAGTGTCATTGTAGCTCTAGCCCTAGTGGTATGCATGTTGCATCTACACTAGAGCGGTTACAGAATGAGCCAGTGGACATAGGTTGAGAGCCGTCTTCTCTCACCTCTTGTATATACTAGTTGTAGGCTTGTCTTCTTGCCACTTATTGGAACACTGTCTTTAGTGGGAGAATGTCAGGTAAAGGTGGTGTGCCTCAGCGTGATTTCCCCGTGTCTGCTCGTCAATGTCCCGGCCGCCCACATTTATCTCCTTATTCTTTATACATACAAAGAATAAGGATCTCTCACTCATTCTCACATTGTGCTCATGCAGTGAGATTTGGGAGCTCCCCCCACATCCTGTGTACTCTCTCTCTCCCCTTCTCACTCTCCGTACATGCACCGCATTTGTGCACTCACATAGGAGACCTTAGACCACAAATTCAAAGGTTAAAATGACCTAGCATTGGCAATAGACTAGCCCATTGGTCTTGCCCCTAAGGACTTTTAACAGTAACCTTTGGAGGCTTTAATGAAGCTTAACCTAAGGTATTTTAAAGATCCATTAAGTGTAGATTTCTCTTTGGTAGACCTCTCTCCATTTGGACCCTTATTGAGATAAGATTATCTCTCCTCTTGGTCCCCTGTTGAGAATAAATCTAGCATCACATATCCATATCCTTACTCTTGTTCCCTTTTATCTTCCCATATTAAATGATTAGTTTAGTATGAGAAAATCATTTGGGATAGGTAGATATTAGATTTTAAGACACTCACATGTCATCATTGGAATGAAATATGCAAAATACACTCGACGGGATGTCTTGGTTATGCAAGTTGACATTGAAAAGGCATTTGATATTGTTCTTTAGAATTACATTGCAAATACCATGCAACACTTGGGATTTGGTCCTAGGCTATTTCATGTCGTATTTTTCTTGTATGGGCACAGCCCTTTTGCAGGTTTGTTGGATGGATCTCTCAAAGAAGCTTGGCCTTTGGGACGCTCTGTAAGGCAGGGAAGCCCTCTTAGTGCTTTTCTTTATGCAATTTCTACACACCCCTTGCTTACGTATTTGGATTCTTTAACCTCCACTGGTAGATTGCATGGCCTAACTTTACCTTCTGGACAACACTTTATCGGTCAGGCCTATGCGGATTATTCTTTATTTATGCCTTGCAATCACTATGATGATGTACAGCAAATTATGCATACTCTTAACTTGTTTGGATTGGAGGCAGGCCTGAAAGTTAATTTTTGTAGATCCAAGTTGTTACCTTTGAAAGAGTGCGATTGTCATAAGATATTGTGAACTAGGGAGATTGTTCCTCCGCATGTTATAGTTCACCATTTGGGTTATCCATTGGCTTGGGATGTATCAGTTGCACAAAATTGGATTGGGTACTCCAACGTCTGCATTCCAAGTTGAATTATTGGAAATTGTGTACGTGACCATTACATGTGTGTCTCCAGAGTGTCCAGTGCATTCTTGTGGCTTATGTGAAATTTTACTTTCCTTTGTTATCATGATCTTAGTTGCACTTGCAGTCCCTTATGTCTAGTATTTCCGAGCATTTTTGGTGGACCTCGTCTGCCCACGAAGAGCCTTCAACTTTTATCTATGGACAACTTGTGTTCTCCCAAGAGGCTTAAAGGGTTGAATATTTTGGACTTAGGACCTCATGTTCTGGCTTGGAAAGCTATGCTATTGCCAGTCTTGGTAGAGAAGTGGCAACCCTGGGCTCCCATGGTCTCGCATTTGTGTACACATATTGTCACGCCATCCTTTGATCATTGGCAGACAACATATTGGGACATTATTTTTGGGAAGCGTGAAGGACACATTCCTGGATGTTCTTTTACTTCTTCTCTCATTGCTGACTGGAAGGCTATCACTTCACATTTGGCATGGCATGGTAGAATATCCTCTATGGATAAATCCCTTCATTTGGAGAGTTTGCATTAGAGCAGGGCCTTCTCTTTCATTTTGGTTCAGTGGTCTCCTCGTCAAGCGTATTTTCTTTCCCAAAAAAGAATTTTCTAGGTGCATCAGGTGGTGGATGACACGGGTCATGTTCTTTCGTTCGCTGATGCGATGTCCCATTTTTTGTTAGGTCTTCAATGTTCTCCTTCGTGGTAGGAAATTCAAAGGATACTTGCTGATCACTTGTAGATTCCTCCTTTGAATATGGACTCCCACTTCTCTGATTGGAACCTTGCTTCTACCAGATTGGATTGCATTTCTGCTGGCAATGTCTATGCCCTCCTACAATCTGATGTGTAGATTGTGCATCATGGTAATCAGCTGTGGTCACTCTTCGAGTCATCCTTGTGGTGGAAAAAAACATTGTCCCACATTGGGCAGATTTATCTACCTTGGAAGAAACGTATTTTCTTGTGGTGCTGCTTGGTGGAAGCATTACCTATTGGTGCATGGGGTATTGCACCTTCTCGTTGCCTCAGATGCCTTGAATATGAGGAGATTGTGCCACACCTATTGTGGGGTTGTTGTTGCTGCTTCAGAGCTTTCATTCGATAAGTGTTGACTGCTCTTTGGCTGTGTTTTCCTTCTAGAAGTTTTCACATAAGATTTTGGCTTTTTGGGGTGCTCCAGTCTCCGCAATCTTGGTTTACAGTGTTCTTTACTTGGGTCAGATTTTGGGTTATGTCGTCCATCTGGCACCATAGAAAGTCTCTGATGTTTCAAGGCACTGATAATGATCCCTTTCCCTATTTTAAATTTTCGCTTGGTCAAGCGCTTTATTTTACTCATGATGCTGAGGACATCACTCTTGATGCATATAGGATTTACTTTGACTATTTCTAGTCTTTGGAGCCTCAAAGTGCTCTGTTTTTTGTCTCTTCTTTTTCATGGGTTCTCCATGCCCTGAGCTTTCCCACTCATAAATTATATCAAAAAAATTTAAACATAATGTGTATGTGTATGTGTGTGTGTGTGTGTGTGTGTGTGTGTGTGTGTGTGTGTGTGTGTGTGTGTGTGTGTGTAGCTGTTCAATCTTAGATTAATAAGACATAATTGAATTTTTACATTCAAAAGATAGTTGGCAATGGAACAAGGAATAGATAAGTACAAAAACAACTCAGTATTAGAATCATTTAAGTACAATGTTGGTAGGAAAGAGATCCCCTTTCAGTATGCAGATAGTAAAGGAACTTCCCAAGTCATAAGCGACTGTTCCATCCAGAGTAAGATAGCTTCCAAAAATAAAAAAAACCTCCAAGATAAGATAGTCCTTACCTGCATCCATCCAAACAAGACAACTTGGATGTGTTTTACAGGTATTAATGGACTATACCAGTTGTTATCCATGCCCATTCTTTAAAAAATTCACCTTTTACAAGCTAAGTCCAAAGTAAATCAGTTATATATATTATCACAGTGTTTCTAGTCAAAGAGAACCTAAATCTCTTCTAATCCAAGTATCAGATCACCCTCTTTTACACCACGAGTGGTATATCCCTTCAAGAAACAAAATACTTAAGTCATACTCTGTTGGATTAATGAGGTTTTAACAACAACTAAGCCTAAATATTTTATAACGAATAGGTTCTAAGATAAGAATTAATAATATTTTTTTGTTTTTCAAAAAATGGAGTTCACTACTCCCCAAAAAAACCATCACTATTTCATAGCTAGCCAAAAAGGTACCGGCATAGCCCGTCTAAAAGAAGCAACTAAAAAGTGAATGTTAATATCATATTACTTTGTCTCGAAAAAGACCAAAATAGTACAGATCAGGTCTTATGAATGCCACAAAACCAAATTCCCACCAAGGTTTAGAGAGAGTAACCAACTTACCTTGTTCAATGGTCAAAAAGAGTACATGGTTTTCTTTTTCCAAAAAAATCCATAAGCCGCACTTAGAGAGGGTTTTAAATAGATTGCAGAAGTGACAACCAGTAAGAAACCCAGTCATACCAACTTTAGTACCATTTGTAGGATATAATACACATTCAAGTTGTATCCCTTTCCAAGCCAAGATCGGATGTTTACAATACAAATGTCCAGCCAAACGGCCGTGTACTTACCTTCCAATTTAGTGCACCAGAGCGGTGGGATTTTCCGATCACATGGCAATAGTAGCAATGATAAAAAACCATAGTTCCAACTCAGATGCTCAGTATCCCATATTCCCCGATGCTTCTGGTGTCAAAAACAGCCAAGATCACCCCCATTTTAACTTTTTTTTTAAAAACTAGTAAGACGGTATGAACCAAAACAGTCTGCAAACAGAAAAGGCCTGCAGAAGCTAAGAATTTCCAAGGTACCATAGTAATACCAAGACAACCTATCCAACATAGGAGTAGTATTAACATCGCACAGTGTGACAACATGAACCAACACAGTCTGCTAACGGAAAAAGCCTACAAAAATTCCAAGGTACCACAATAATACCAATACCACCCATCATTCATAAGAGTAATATATACTCCTGTTGTGCATAGTGTGACAAACAAGACAATTAACGACAGCCGTAAAAACCCATCCTACCACAATATGATCAAGCAGTATACACTTGAGGCAAGGCATTTTGAGCAAGGCATACACCGCCACCATGCTAATGTCCGACAACCATTAACCACTTACCTTAATGTGCCAACTAATAATAATTGAATTCTCTATGTAGAACAACACTAGAAAATTCCAACACAACAGCAGCGAGGCAAGCAAGGGTAGAAACAAACCTGAGATACCTGAGTAGTGAGCTCCATAACTCCCTTTGTGAAGCAAGCAGTCAGTCTTCTCAGAAAAAACACGGCAGAAAAACACTGGCTAAGTGAGGGGCAGAGATGCACCCTTATCTGTTTAATAGTGGAAGGAAGAGGGACTGCCAGTCCTCTGAGTGCGAGCCATGAGTGAGCCAGGCCGCCTTCTTGAAGAGAGAGAGAGAGAGAGAGAGAGAGAGAGAGAGAGAGAGAGAGAGAGAGAGAGAGAGAGAGTGGTGGCACTAATAGGCATGCAGATATCCATGAGTTGGGAGATCCACGGCAAAGCAGGAGAGGCCGCCTTCATGGTGTAATGAAGAAGGGGAACGTAATCACGCTTGGCACGCCAGAGAGATATTTTCTTTAGATCATTAGTTAAATAATCAAGGGCTATGCCCCACGGTCTCTAAAAAGTAATGAATTTCTGAAGTAGTAACCCTAAAGTGACCCAGTTGTTTCTGGGTTAGAACAAAGTGGTGGTAGGAGAGGGGGGGGTTATATTTGAAACCAAAAAAGAATATCATAGTACCACAATATGTGTGTGTGTGTGTGTGTGTGTGTGTGTACCCGCCCTAACCCAGGCTCCATACACAACGGGTAGGTAGTAGGCCCATTGTGTATGGGCCTACTACCTAATTAGAGAAATGAGATTCTCATGTTTAGAGTGTAACCCACCTCAACAATTTTGGGTGAGAGCTTGTGTAATAGTGTTACAGATCGGGTTTCTATTAAACCCGTTAAGGCAATATTTTTTATTAGTAAAAAAACCTCCTCCCAAACAAGAAAAGAATTAGAGGAAGAATAGCAAATTAAGTGTAGGAGGCTGATGCAAGAGCTAATAGCCACCTTGTAAGGCCTATTGCTATTCTTTTTTATGAATTCTATAAGTGGTAGTTTCAAGAGATCCCTTTTCCACACAAACCTTAGGTCATACCCACCAACAGATGCAATATGAAGGGAAACAGAGAGGTTAACAAATTGGACGGATGTGCAGAAAGCCCCATTGGGTGTGATGATCTTATGGAGAGAGGTAGGTTCAATTTTAAGGCAATGAGGGTAAATCACACAAATTTCATTGGGGAAGTCTCTATTGTTGACACTAAGTAAGTCATCCATGTATCTATAGGTATGTCTAAAATGTGAAAGCTTATTTTTGTAAGATTCCATGGTCATGAGACACCACTTGTATTCAAAGAAATCAAGGTAGATATTACACATAAGTGGAGAGCATGAGAATCCCATGGGGATTCCTAGGCATTGGTTAAAGCAAAGACCACCTAAAACTATAGTGTAGTTACTCAGTAGCCAGGAGATGTAGGAGCAAAGCTTAGCTTCATTAAAGTGTAAGAAGTGTATGGAGTGAGATACGTTAATCCACCTAGGGTTTTTGGTAAGAGAGAGGTAAAAAAGCTTCTTCTTTCTAGCATTGGAGAAAGCTAATTTAATCACCTTGGCAAAAATAGTCTTAAGGCCAAGATCCCCTTCAAGGGGAATATTTTCGTAACATTGTGTAATGTTAGCAGTAAAAATGTGAAAGATATGTTGAGGAAGGTTAAGCGAGACCTATGTAGAGTTTTTTGTAAGCCAAAAATTATTGTATTGAATATGTAAGAAGTCCTAGTAGATTTTCTGTTTAGTGGCACAAATAAGCTCAAATTCATATAATATAAGGTCAAGGTGAAAAGTAATATCCTTGGTGATATCACTGAAAATACTATTGAAGGCTTCAGATATCCACCTGAACTTATGCTTATGAATTTTATAAGTGGGAAATAACACAGGTAACTTAGCGTTCAGCACAGAGTAGCCTAGAGTCCCTTAGTGTTTAGTAATTTTATTGGTAATTGTTTGTAGTGGAGATTTAAGAAGACAGAATTCCTTACTAGATACTCGATTACGAGCGGCCTTCCAAGCAAGGTATTTGCAAATGATAGTGGGACAGTTAGAGCTTTTGTCAAGCCCGACAACAAACCATTTATCAGAGATTTTTTGAAAATCAAGAGTTAGCTGAGAATTAAGCCAAGAATCATTAGATGATAACCATTTACCAGGTAGTTGTGATATTTTATGAAGGAAGCATTCCTTCACAACTTCCCTTAAGTCCGGTAGGACTGTCATCTCCAGTTGGAGAGCACTGACAAGGTCAGTGAGAGAGCTTAGTATAGTTGATAGAGCAAGGTAAGGGTTTTTGGGAAAGTTAGGTATATGATTGAGCCAAAATTCTACGTATTTTAGTATTTTCAATAACGCTAAGATCACAAGTGCAAACATGGTTACCAAAAGCCTCAAAACTTTTGCAAAAGGTGGTAAACTGAAAGCATGTAGAATGAGGAACATCCTGTCAAAGAAAGTCATTATTGTAGATTAACCTCTTTATGGGATGTTGATACTTCCATCCTATGAGTATATTATCGAGTAATTTGTGATTACCAAAAAACAGATCAAAGCACTCACAAAAAAGATTTTTTGGTTGAATCCAATCGAGGAGTACATTGTGAAAGAGACTGTGTATGTAGATGAAACCATTGTCCGAATCCACTTTGTTGAGATTTCTTCTTCTACAAGGGCTTTTAGTAACCTGCAATATCACCAAGCCTTAAAATTCAGCGAAGTTCCTGATGGGGGGAGACCTACCTCTTCCTCTTGTAAAGCTACAAACTCTTCTTCGGTTAGAGGATGACCTAGGTGTTAGGAAGGAAGTGAAGGAGTTGGGGATGGTCAAAGAGTTAGCCCTTTTGAGAGAAGGGGAGTCTTCCTCATCAATACAAGGTTTAAGAAGGCTAGTGATGACCTTAACACCTTTAAAGTTAGCATAATAGTTAAGTAAATACCAGGTTCATCAGATCTCAATTCCTTCAAGATATCAAGCATTAGTCCACGGAAGATGTTGAAGGCAATTTGTGCAATTACAATTTGCTTAGCTTGGCCACCTAACCAAGAGAAAATGAGGGAGAGATGAAAGTCCACAGGTTTTTTTGGGAAAACTAAGTCCAGATGGTTAAGAATAAACCAATGGTATGATCGAACCACATGATGCTGGATTCACAAGAAGCTTTAGGGTCAAGAAATCTACAGGCACATTTTACATAAGGACGAAAGACATTCTAGATGGATTCAGTGTAAAAATCAGGGTTACTCTTGGCAAATTACATGTTTCCTTTGGTACGGATGTAGAGGCCAGTATTGGAGAGGCACTTGGAGTGGTCAATGAGATTGAGATTGAAGGGTGCTTTGATAAGCTCCCCTTTGTCCAGAAATTTCCCTCCTTTTAGAATCTTGAGTCTGCAATCTTCCACAATAGAGGTAGGGAGGTTGGCAAGGTATACCCAAGTTTCACTCAAAATGGGTGCTAAGAAGGCTTTGTTGGGCAGGACCCAAAGCTGATGGTCAACCCTGAGGGATTCAATTTCAATTTGTCTAGCAGGCAAGACAGGAAAAGCTTTGGATATTTTAGGCACCATTTCCAGGAGGTTTGAGTCATTGAGGGAGCAAAGATTACTCTGAAATTCCTTAACTGCTTCAAGGGTTGCACTATCTCGACAAAAAATTCCACCAGTTTGTGGAATAGATGGAGTAGCCGGTGCACAGACAAAAGAGGGATTGAGCCCACATAACTTCCTAAAAAAGGTACACGGATCAACACCAGAGGAGGCAAATAGGGCAAGTTCTTACTGGTATTGTGAGGATAATAAAGGAAGTTGAGCAATGTAATGGGTAATTAAATTCACTCCTTCCATGGAGTCTTTATCCAAAGTCACCAAAATTTTGACCCAATCATTAAAAGACAGCATATGTAAGACAGATAATTTATTGTCAGAGGTAAGAGACGAATCATAAATTAGTTGAGAAGCATCCAAGCTGCTAATACATCTAAGTACAAGAGATATGGCCACTGAGAGGGGCTCTGAGGAAAATTCCAATCCTTGTGAGAGAGCAAGAGTCTGCAATTTTTAAAAAAAGTGTGGTGAGGTTCACTTATACTTACCATAGTAAGTAATACAATCTCTGGCCTTCCTAGAGAGGAAGGGTCTAGTTCTAACTGCCAAAGCATTCTTTGGTTTACGGTCCTTAAGGTATAGCTTAATCTATTCAAGAATCTTTGCATGATTCTCAGGGTTGTGATTAGTGCTCATGCGAGCTGTCTTTCTATAGGGTAAGCAGTCCTGAAAAGGGAACAATGTAAACATAAATAAGTAGAAACAGTAACCGTAATTTTTTGGGCCTGCAAAACCTTCAACCGGCAAAGTCAAAGACTATAGTAGTTGTGCACAGGGAACCAAAAAAAGAGTCTACGAAGGACCACCTAACACCAGTCAAGGGATTACAAACTGTGGGTCCAACTTAGAACTCAATTTCGAAGAAATTTTCCAAAGCCAGCATCCCGGTTTCTCTGGAAAGAAAAACCTTATGTATACGATGTGTGTGTAGCTGTTAAATCTTACATTATAAGACATAATTGAATTTTTACATTCAAAAGACAGTTGGCAATGGAACAAGGAATAGATAAGTACAAAAACAACTCAGTATTAGAATCATTTAAGTACAATGTTTGTAGGAAAGAGATCCCCTTTCAGTATGCAGATAGTAAAGGAACTTCCCAAGTCATTAGTGAGTGTTCCATCCAGAGTAAGATAGCCTACCAAAGTCAAAAAAACCTCCAAGATAAGATGGAGTCCTTACCTGCATCCATCCAAACAAGACAACAATTCAGTTAGCCTTGGATGTGTTTTAAAGGTATTAATGGACTATACCAGTTGTTATCCATGTCCATCCTAAAATAAAAATTACCTTTTACAAGCTAAGTCCAAAGTAAATCAATTATATATTTTATCACAGTGTTTCTAGTCAAAGAGAACCTAAATCTCTTCTAATCCAAGTATCAGATCACCCTCTTTTACACCACCAGTGGTATATCCCTTCAAGAAACAAAATACTTGAGTCATACTCTGTTGGATTAATGAGGTTTTAACAGCAACTAAGACTAAATATTTTATTACGAATAGGTTCTAAGATAAGAATTAATAATGTTTTTTTGTTTTTCAAACAATGGAGTTCACTACTTCCCAAAAAAACCATCACTATTTCATAGCTAGCCAAAAAGGTAGCGGCATGCCAATATCGTATTACTTTGTCTCAAAAAAGACCAAAATAGTACAGATCAGGTCTTATGAATGCCACAAAACCAAATTCCCACCAAGGTTTAGAGAGAGTAACCAACTTACCTTGTTCAATTGTCAAAAAGAGTATATGGTTTTCTTTTTCCAAAAAAATCCATAAGCCACACTTACAGAGGGATTTAAATAGATTGCAGAAGTGACAACCAGTAAGAAACCCAGTCATACCAACTTTAGTACCATTTGTAGGATATAATACACATTCGAGTTGTATCCCTTTCCAAGCCCAGATCGGATGTTTACAATACAAATGTCAAGCCAAACGGCCGTATACTTACTTTCCAATTTAGTGCACCAGAGCGGTGGGATTTTCCAATCACATGGCAATAGTAGCAATGATAAAAAACCATAGTTCCAACTCAGATGCCCAGTATCCCATATTCCTCGATGCTTCTGATGTCAAAAACTGCCAAGATCACCCCCATTTTATCTTATTTTAAAAAAAAACCAGTAAGACGGTATGAACCAAAACAGTCTGCAAATGGAAAAGGCTTGCAGAAGCTAAGAATTTCCAAGGTACCATAGTAATACCAAGACAACCTATCCAACATAGGAGTAGTATTAACACGTGCTGCACATTGTGTGACAACATGAACCGACATAGTCTGCAAACGGAAAAAGCCTGCATAAATTCCAAGGTACCATAGTAATACCAAGACCACCCATCATTCATGAGAGTAATATATACTCCTGTTGCGCATAGTGTGACAAACAAGATAGTTAACGACAGCCGTAAAAACCCATCCTACCACAATATGATCAAGCAATATATACCTGAGGCAAGGCATTTTGAGCAAGGTATACACCGCCACCATGCTAATGTCCGACAACCATTAACCACTTACCTTAATGTGCCAACTAATAATAATTGAATTCTCTATGTAGAACAACACTAGAAAATTCCAACACAACAGCAGCGAGGCAAGCAAGGGTAGAAACAAACCTGAGATACCTGAGTAGTGAGCTCCATAACTCCCTTTGTGAAGCAAGCAGTCAGTCTTCTTAGGAAAAACATGACAGAACAACACTGGCTAAGTGAGGGGCAGAGATGCACCCTCATCTGTTTAAGTAGTGGAAGGAGGAGGGACTGCCAGTCCTCTAAGTGGGGGCCATGAGTGAGCCGGGCCGCCTTCCTGAAGAGTGTGTGTGTGTGTGGTAGCACTAATCGGCACGCAGATACCCATGAGTGGGGAGATCCACAGCAAAGCAGGAGAGGCCTCCTTCATGGTGTAATGAAGAAGGGGAACGTAATCACGCTCGGCAGACCAAAGAGATATTTTCTTTAGATCATTAGTTAAATAATCAAGGGCTATGCCCCATGGTCTCTAAAAAGTAATGGCATTTCTGAAGTAGTAACCCTAAAGTGACCCAGTTGTTTCTGGGTTAGAACAAAGTGGTGGTGGTGGGGGGGTTATATTTGAAGCCAAAAAAGAATACCATAGTACCATAGTGTGTGTGTGTGTGTGTGTGTGTGTGTGTGTGTGTGTGTGTGATTGCAGGCATGTGATTCTGCTCCTACGTGACTCAGGTCTGCTCTATACAAACTTATGCTCTTGCGCACAAGATAATCTATGTTGAGAATAGAGTGGAAAAGTTGAATGTCTTCAAACCTCAATAGAACACTATCCCCATATTTTGAAATCATACTTGATTGAACTAGAAAACCTAGGAACGATTGTGATTAGTGAGGATCGGGTATAACGGCCTCCGGTGATCATTTTTCTTTTCAAATCAAACAAAATAACCATTTTTTTAGTTTAGACAATGCAATCAAGTCTTTCTAAAGGTTAAATTCAGTGAGCAAAGAAACCTGGCATGTCAAGGCCTTGTCAACTAGTTCCATATCCATCATATGAGGAAAAACTTCAGCACAACTTCAAAAATTCCACAAAATTATAACCCACCACAGGAATTCTCACATGCCACAATACCAAGTCTAAGTGAGGGAATAAGTAGAATCCCTCACCTTTTTTAAGGAGGAAGAGGTAGGCAGTAGCTCATGTATCTCTAGAGTTTAGTTGTTCCAATCGAGGTCCTATCTTTTCATAGAGAAAGATAGCCAATAGGAAGAAATGAATCCGTACCAATATACACAAGTAATGTAGCTACCAGGGTTGGAGTTGGGGGACAAAGCATGATCAAAGGAAGGATGAGTAATAAGTGTTCTTTGTATATATGTTTATCACTATGAGAAGAAAAAGTGGTTGCCAACCATCCTTATAGAGGTAAGTTAATACCATTAAATGCAAGAAACCAATCCAAGAGAGGATTGATTTGTCATACCTTGAATAAGCAGGAACGAACATGTGTAGTATTGTCCTCCAAGAAAAGTATACGCCTGTGTAGGGCAATTGTCAATATCTTGAAAAGGGATATTGTGTGCAATAGGAGGATGAGCTCGTCAACCCATTAGAGGGAAAGGGAGACATTTGGGTACATTATGGGTGGTGTACAAGCTCCATACAGTGGGAAGGAGGGCAATAGCCACACACTATAGCATCGAGTAGAGGGGAGGAAAGTGCTAAACTGCATAAAAGATCCAACAGAGTTCAAATCATGCACATCAAAGAACCATGTGGAGGAAATTAATTACGGGTCACATTAAATTTTCCATATCCCAACAACCTCTTTAGTTTAAGGGGATTATCCCACGCCCCACAAAGTTTAAGAGTTACCAAGGAAAAACTTGAATAAAAATGGGCAAGCCCTTTTATTCAAAATCCAGCAAAAGGGTAAAACTAGGTGTTGTTCAATATGGAGAACTCTTCCTAGCCAGTAGCATGATCCAAGCATTAGAAGAAACTGCCAACCAAAGGTAGAAAGTACCAGGGATAGACTCATAACACTTGGTCATCAAAAAGTACACCTAAATCACAAAAAATACACCGCACCTTGAATTTGGCCAAAAGTTCTCAAAAAACTAAACAAACATCAATTTTTGGAGCAACTTCAAAAAATAACAGCGAACATTGTCAAAAAGGCTTCAATTTTTTGAACCAAAGTCAAAATAGAAAGTTTTGTAAGACGAAAAAGTTCAAATATTCCTTTAAAAATTACACAACATTCCACTAAAAAACAATTACATCCTCGAAAGCTTACAATTGAAGACTTAAGGCTTTCAATTACAATCTTTAAAATTTCTCCATCAAATTTTCTATGGTTTCTTGACAAAGATGACCAAACTTCTTCAAAGTCAGACCATAAACAAGAATTTTCATATCCTCCAAGTTTAATTTATTGATACGTAGTTTGCTATCTTTTGTTTTCTTGTTCTTAGTCACCTTGATCACCTCAGGTAGTACTACCTTGTATTTGCATCTTTTCAAACTGCTTTGTATCAATGAACATCAATTGAATACAAATTTACAATACACTTGTATCGTAGAATACACAAGTATGAATATTTTTGTTCATTTGTTGTGTATAAGTATTTTAGGATTCAAGTTTTTTAATTCTAGAAGACAAGAGTACTTCAATCTTGTATTCCTGAATAAAAGTTTTAGCACTTCTCTATTTTAGAACACAATATTGTAATAATTTTGTATTTTAGAATACCAAATTACAACACAAGTGTATTCTAAAATACAAGTTTGTAACCCATGTGTATTCTGGAATACAAGTTTGTAGCACAAGTGTATTCTGGAATACAAGTTTGTAGCATTCTGGAATACAAGTTTGTAGCATAGGTGTATTCTAGAATACAACTCTGCTGTAATCTTGTATTCCAAAACACAACAAGAAGGTTTTGCTCTCTCCAGAGGTCGTATCTAGGTATGTATTTTCCATCTCCATCTCCATCTTTTCATGTTCTCCATCTCCTTATTCTCCGTGTGAGTTTGCTTTATCTTCATCTGTGTACTTTGCATGGTTGTGTGCAAATAGTTTTTACGTTTTCTCGTGCGCACGTGAACTTTAAAGGAAATTTTTGGGTCCAGAACTTGGATAAGCATATTCATCATTCCGAGAAATTCTCCATCAGGTGTCTTGGGGTTTTATCCCCTTTCGGAACTGTTTCTGCCCTCAAAATTTTGTTTTGAGCATCACAGCAGAAGATAATTTTCAGCCATACAAAAAAACTTCATGTGTATCTTACAGAAAACATGTATTGGTATGGAGGTTAGAACTACACATGCATGATGGATTGTAGATACAAAGAGAGCTATGTTTTGTCAATCTTGTGCAGAGAAAGTTTCCATTGGTTGTTTGATACATTGGTTGTGTAGATCTTTGTTTATTGTTATATGCATAAGGACACAACAAGAAAGCAAGTGTTATTCTTCTATTCTTGATGTACTTTTCAATGAGTGTAGGTTGGATGGTATAAACTGCTCTCTTTGGTCTTCCTTGGTCAAACAAGTACTTGTTGTAAGAAATTTGTGAGATTATGCGATTGGCTTGGAGATTGAACTATTGAGTGTTGCTCTAGCCACTCCGCAAATAGATAGTGTGAGTACTATTGTAGCACCTATTGTTGTTGATAAACTAGAGCAAGGGAGATGTAACTAGCATAATACACTTGATTTTGGTATCATTTTGTTAGCATATGAAGATTTATTTTCCATAATAAAAAACATACTTTAATTTTTTTGCTTTAAATACACATGAATTCTTAATTTTGTACTTAAGAAAGCCTTGAAATATGAGGGGTTTTTTAATCTTCTTTGTTTGATATTTTATATCCTTCTTGTTGTTTTTAAGTATATATTTTGGATTTGGCATGCTTGATAGCAAGAATTTATGGTTCTTTTGTCGATGTTTGCAGCTTCTTCTTTGTAAAGCCTTCTCCTTCTAGTGATGCTCATGTTTTCAAGAAGCAAAGAAGACGTCAACAATCTAATCTCGCTAATCAATATTCATCTTCTCTAATTGGTTTAGGTCGTACAAGTTCACTCGCTCCCTCATGTAGTAAACTTGCTCCGATCAGTCCTCACTTTCAAGTACTTAGGATGCGTGTGTCAATCGTTGGAGCAGATTCTAGAAGACAACTGCTTCCACCTCCTTTCACTTTTGAAAGTGATGCTCCTCAATGACATTTGTTAGCTGCTCATCAATTTCTAGAACAAGCTCAAGGTATTGACGAGACTTTACCGATGGTGCCTTTACAGAGAGTTATTGTTCCCCCTAGAGGTATGCTTGCTACCTCTCATAAACAAAAAAAAGCATCAACTCATGATGTTCAAATCCTTTGAGAGCATGCATGACACAAGAAGCCTAAAGGTCATGCTTGGTCAATTTGAGTAGGTGTTTTTGGGCACAATCAAACAATTATTGAACCTCTTATTTCTTTATGTCGTTGATGATAAAGGTCTCAGCAATGAGGAAAGCGATTTCAAAGTGGTAGGTTATCTTGTTGATGTCAGATAAAATACCTCACACAATATCTTATATTGTCTTCTAGAAGGGAAAGAAAAAAAATTGTGAATGACAAAGAGAAGAAATATGCTTTCAAACTTGCTTCATAATTTTAGTTTTTAGTTTTGTTTATGAAGCTTTGTTGCAAAAGTAGAGATAATCTTGTTAACTTTTTGAAAAATTAGATGTAAAATTTGGGGTTTGTAAATTATAAGCGTGTGTTTTATTTCCATTTTTTATCGCAATAGTGAAATCACAAAGTTTATGTTTTATTAATTGGTCAAAAATTGATGTGATTATGGGAACGTAATTTTTCTAAGTTAAATATGTGATTGTAAATTCGTCAATTCTCAATGGTTTTTAAGATCATTCATTGTTAAATGAAGCATGATGTAGAAATTTGAAGATTTTTTAGCCATAATGTTTTTTTGAAAAAACTTGCGAGCTTAAATGCTCATTTTTTGAGTTTTTAGGGCTATTTTTGGGTTTTTTTTGTGGCAATCAAAACTACACCTCATGCCCTGTTATAATTTTTGAAGACCAAGTGTTTCATGGTAATCACCCAATACAATGTAAACATTAGCTCCACTAAGTATAACATGAGTCAGATTCACCAATGCAAGGTAAAGACTCATGGTACCACTCCACAAGCTCCACATCCTGCCCAATGTGAGCAAACCACATCTAAAGAAAATTCTTAGCATCAAACAAATGCCATACAAGTGAGAGTCCCAGATATACAATGTCTTAAGGATATTATGGCTAGATCAAGCAATCTCTGCTAAGTGAAGTGGCTAAGTTCCCACACATGGAAAACACCCACAAGAAATTGTATTCACCAGCCGATTTATGCATAGCAAAATCCACAATCTCCCATTGAGAGAAGTTCCAGATAAATACTCAAGGTAATCGCTACCAGTTACATCAACAACTCAAGTTTACATATATGATTAGCTGGATGAAACAATTCCAGCTAGATGAAGTGATCGTGTGTGTGTGTATGGAAATCCCCTCATAATTGAACCATACTTAAACAATTATATTAAATAACAATATTTTAAAACAAGATGTCATAAACCTCAATTATCATTTCATATACACCAATACAACATTCTGTATCTAATGGATAATACAATCAATTAGATCAAAAATTTGATCTCTGATCACTACAATATAATATCTTAGTGTTGTATCTCTAAGTGACCATCCTTTGGGATGAGCTTCCACTACATCTACATGGAGAAGGATCCAATTGATACATTGGACGATCATCTATTACTGCTGCAGTTTTCGTTGTAATCCCAAGGAAAGAATCTCTTACCAGTCACCATCCAAGAAACATAAGCCAATCAAAACTGGCATTACTTGGGAAGACAGGTGTCAACGACTCCCTCCCCTTGTTATCGGTGTCAAAAATTATAACAAAAGCTAACACCATAACATAGATCAAATATTAAGTTTAAAGAATGAGTCCTTAATTTACGATAATGTTTTCATCTTTTAATTCCAGAAAAAATCGGACAACATATCCTTTGTATTTTGAACTAATTTTCAAAAGTCCAGTCCACTGCCATCTCATCCGAGACCCTCACGTGAGGATTAAGGCTCTATTTAAAAACATTGGAGTATGTTCAAAGTACAGTACTAACACTAAATTCAAAAGTTATACATCTATTCAAACAAGGAGAGAATGTTTTCAACCTATCAAGCTCAAAGGTTTACGGCATACATTTGTAACAAGTTTGATTAGCTCGGAGAGACAACACATCAGTATTAACCATTAAAAAACCAGAATTTATTGAGTAGGTTTCTCGGCAACATAGCCAAATTAACCATCTAAACTCAATCTTTTGAAACCATTTCGACTGTAAATGAAGAAATGCAATATGCAATAAGCATGTATAAATGTATCCCATCAGAAATTCTAACGTATATTATGTATATTAGGGTATATTATGTATCGTAGGGAATCAACCCCAATGTCATAGTTCCCCATACTATGTTCATTGTCATCATCCCCTATACTATGTTCTTTTTAAAGTTACATAGTGTATGTCTTTTTTATTTTTGTAGGAATCTCGACAGCATTTCCTTTGTACTTGCTCAATATTTTCAAAAAAATCCAGTCCTAGCCATCATGTACAATACCCTCCCATGAGGATACTGAAAGAAAGAGTGAAAAATCATTTCCAAAAACCATATCCGAACTAGATCAAGTTAATTTATGTAGAATTTTTCCTCCAAGTCAAAACGTGAGCTAAACAAAATGGTATGAGACTGTTGCGGTAGGATATGAGTGCGTACGATTGCGAGGCGGGCACGAGAGTGCAAGGGGTGGTTTGGGACAAGGAAATATAGAACATCATGTGTGTGTGTGTGTGTGTGTGTGTGTGTGTGTGCCTTAACAAAGTCAAATAAAACACTATATCCTCATGATCAATAAACTGTTGAGATTACAACCACATAAACATTGTCCAAAGTGATTGTCCTATTCCCAGATGATGGCAGTCTGAGTTGAACATGTAAGAGAGCCATAACATGTCAAGCATCACCGCATAGTACTAGGGCTCGCCTCAGCAAATTGCAACCCAATGGTGTTATGTAATTGAAAGGGAACCCCAATCCTAAGGCACGACACTCGAGGCAATGAACATGAAGTGTGAAAGATGTCGAGGATAACCAGCACCTTTATAATAGAAAAACCAGCGTTCAGCCGTTCTTTGATCCGATTTTCCACAAGTCCATCATTTGTTACATAAGACAATGTATGCTCATGCAAGCCAATAACATATAAGTATCAAGTCAATAACTTATATCCAATGAGAATTTAACTATAGCAACAAAAAATTATGCTAAATGTCTGATGCGATGTATATGGACTGCAGGATCGATAAGCATATTACCTCACATGTAATTTTAAGAAACTTCAATAACTTATCAGATTTTTATTTTAGATTAGAAATTAATTTCAAGCAGACCACCCTACCAGCCATGTTTTGCATACTGACTAAGTGCAGGGGAACTTACCTGTTATGTTGATGCTGATAGCATAACTGATTGTAATGTGGATATCGATCATCTTCCAGTTTGCTGGTCACAATCGTGCCCAGCATGATGTGGTCAAAATATGAAATTCATGTGTTGTTGCATGCATGGGCGGTCTTCTGCATACGCTATCTCCCTGGATGTGCAGGTGTACAGCCAGTATGAAGGGTGAGGGACATCAAACATATATGTAAGCAAAGTATTTTTGAAGGACATTGTATTCGTCCATGCCAACCGTGTGTGTGTGTGTGTGTGTGTGTGTGTGTGTGTGTGTGTGTGTGTGTGTGTGTGTGTGTGTGTGTGTGTGTGTGTGTGTGTGTGTGTGTGTGTGTGTGTGTGTGTGTGTGTGTGTGTGTGTGTGTGTGTGTGTGTGTTCATTTTTTTATGAAAGAGCAAGAAAGCGGACAAATAAACAATTGCTTCTTTTTTTTTTTTTAGTAGTCTAGCCTTTCCATTTTCCGAAGTTATGCACGCCAAGGAAGGTCATTTAAAAGGCAACAGCTTGCCCATTCAATACCAGCTGAAAAAACAAGACTAGCATCCACTCTTATCCGGAGTGCCACAATTAAAGTTTTGCTCACCAAGTATAGTCTGGTAGTATACATCAGCAGAGGTAAAACAGCATTTTATTTTTTGTTTTTTAATCGATTCCTACTATTCAAATGCTCATAACATTTCAACTAAGTTTCCCAAATCGGGCTGTCCCACATTAACCAACTGGTGAATTAGTTTCGAGATTTGGCATCTCTTAGCATTAGAAAAAAGTCCCAAAAAACCAGCTGGAATCGCAACCTTACAACAAAGGAGTTATTTTTTATTAAAATATCTATCGAATTAACAAATTATCAATTTAAAGGTTCTTCTTTATAGCCAAATCTTTCAATTTGTACCGTTTTTAAAGCTTCCAGATAGCCGAAACCATAATTACCTAGTAGACCAGGAGATAAGGCAAACCAGTAGGTCAACTCATAGGCAGCATAATAACCAATTCCGTATGCGCCATAAAGAACAGAACTATGCTGACTCTTTTTTATGAGTAAACCATTTAAGTACGATCTGAGTCAATCTCAGTAGGAAGGTCTAATACCCAGAAAAAGCAACCCAGCCAAAGACACACAACGAGACCTTCCACGACTTAGTGAAAGTGATCTTAATGCATGAGTAGAAAATTTACAATCAGTATTTTAACCAAAGACTACAAAGAATGCTGAAAAAACCATTTTATACTCTTCCATATAGCATTATGCAGGTATGCAACCATACTCCCATGTATAGATCAAAGGTCAAGTTAAAAAAAGTCATGCTTTAGGACTTCCTACAGTAGGTGACCAACTCATTTAAGGTAAACAGGCAGTCAACCATTAAAGTTATATCCTGTAAGTAAAAAACCAAGCAAAAATAAGTCTGCAAAAATTATTTTCAAGATTCAAGCATCTAAACAGAAACTCCACTTTACATGGATAAGAACAACATCAACATCCACAGCAAATTTTATCCTGCTTAGAATAATCATAGTAATTATACAGAGACACCATTTTTTAGTCTCGAGCTCTGGCATCGATTGGCTACAGCCAAAGTACACCAATTTCATTTAGTATACCAGTCGACCTACTTCTCATGCCATAGATTTAAGCCAAACTTACCAGCATATATTGTTTTCAGGACTTCAAGAAAGTCGAAAGAAAGTTAGCCAATCGACTAGGTTATGAAGCCAACTTGTACGGTAAGCCAGGTCAAAAGTACATGGATTCATAAAAGCCACACTCGTACAGGCCAGAAAAACCAGTGTTTTGCCACATCTTTTTCATGAGTAAGTCTTGAGTCAAACTCAGTAAGATTTAAACGGAATGTCTACTACCCAGGAAACGTTACTCAGCCAAAGACAAATAACCCAAAAAACATCGAGACATTCATCGGTTTAATGACAAGGTCCTACACTCATTATAATGAGTACATAATATACAATCAGTATTTCATTGATAGTCTTCATAGTAAGCCTGGAGAACCATTTCAAATTTTTATAGAAAACAACATGCATGTAAGCTATAATACCCCTATGCTTTTGTCCGAAGATAGTAGGTAAAGGGTACAATCAAAATAGCTAAGCTTAGGACGTCCAAAATTTGGTGACCAAACCGATACAGGCAATAAGCCCACTGTAAGTAATAAGCCTAAAAAATCTATACTTTCAAGTTTCAAGCTATTTAATAGACAACCCATTATGTACGGACATATATTGCACAAAAAAAATTAGCAAAATTTTCCCCATTCTTGGCCATACCATTTAACCTATTTGAGACATCATTTTATCATCTCGAGATCTGGCAACCAAAAGTCAAGTTAAGTTCTCAAATTTCTTCAAGAATATCAGTTTTAAACATATTTCCCATAACTCTAGACATACTCAAAAAAACAGTCATATTAAATGCCTTTTTAATTACTACATTTCAACCATTAGAATCCCCATCCACACATTAGCAAAAATCGTCCAGCTCATGACTATGTTTATAGCTTCAAGAGAACATCAAATAACCTGTAGACTTGATGACGACGAATCCATCACCACTTTCTCAGTTTTTTTCGGCATGATGAGGACACCACAGCAAACCAGAATTGAACGCACAACAGCTGTTACAGAACACAATGCCAAGTGAGCATCAAGAACTAACCTTCCAAGGTATTTATAGGTGATGATGCTAATCCTTAGCAAAAGAGGCCCGAATTCAGCAGGTATTGCAACCATTGAGGTCGGCATTCAAGTCCCCTTATCTAGGGATTATACACAGCACAGGATCCGGATGCGAGAGGTCAGCGCAGGGATCACTTTGCACAATATTCGCTCACTACTACTCTCATTTTATGAAAAAGAAGATCCGTGTGGCAGTAATCTACAGAGAATGTTTTGCAGTGTTTTTTACAGACGCTACATAGTTTTAAGCATCAAAGGACAATTTAGCCTTAAATAAATAAGGATAAAAACCCAAAAAAATTCAAAGGCATACACACCATTATTATGATCCATAAATGCTTTATTAAAAGAGTTGGAAGATAGCAAGGTATTCTTGCCTGTTTTCGAACGGTCAAAAACTCGGTAGACATATTTACAAAACACACTAGTGTTCATAGCATTGGGTAGAAAAGACCATCAGTACCTCAAACTACCGATATTTCTCATGCGACTATAGTCAGAAAGCCATTTATATTAGACAAACTACGAGATTAGACAATTTGCCAATCACTACCAAGTGAGATAAAGTGAGGGAGTAAATTATTTTGGGAATTTTGAAGCAATAAACATTGAGTATAGGTATCAATGTAGGTCTATAAAAGACGGGAATTTTTTTGAAAGGGTGAGTGCACAGAAACTGAACTAAGTAGCTTTCTGAGAGTTTTTACATCTACGATCTCCTATTGTTATATGCTATGACTTCTAATGATGATCAGGTTTTAGCTATATCCATTGCACATCTTTAGCAGTCAAATGAGTCTACTAAGAGAACAACACTACTAAGAGACTTTGCCATAGAACATTATGATACTCTCTATATGTGTTAGTGTTATGGATACTATGAGTTAGAGCAAGCTAGGTAAAAACCAAGTCCGAAGTTGCCTAGAATAGTGCAGTAAGTCAATAGGTATGAGAGAATGGGACATTATCTTCTGCCCATGTAGATATGTGTGTGTGTGTGTGTGTGTGTGTGTGTGTGTGTGTGTGTGTGTGTGTGTGTGTGTGTGTGTGTGTGTGTGTGTGTGTGTGTGTGTGTGGCCCTCCCCCATCCCCGAGGAGAGATCCACTTGGTGGAGGATGGTCCACCAAGTGGACCAATCCCCCACCAACTGTAGTAAATGTTTCCTAAAAATTTCAATTTTTATAACTCAATCCTATGTACTGTGTTGAAAAGGTTTAGATGCAAGATTACCATCTATAATATGTTGAACCATGTTTAGATGTAAAAATACCCAATTGTTGTATGATAAAAGGGTCCTCTAGGGAGGAGAGTAAGGCCATGAAAATTACATACCTGACATCTCATGATTTTGGGTGATGAGTCACCCCAAATCTGTGAACGATGTCGTCATGGTGGTTATTATACAATACTCTGATCCTGCAAGATAAAGATAACTTGAAATTCCACACCTGATTGAGGGTGGTCAATGATTACAGTATATGGATTATATGTAAACATGTAGATGCTTGACCAATTTAGGAGCTGAGAGCCCAACCCATCCCTTTGGATTGGGTGGATCAAGCTAGTAATAATGTAACTTGTATTTGAGAGTAGGAAATACAATTCTTAGGGTATAAATACCCATATCCTAACAAAAACCGTTTGATTGAAATCAGGATAAATTGGAGTAGCTATATTATTATCTAATTCCAATTGCTAAGTATGGCACTAGTCCAACCAAAGACTAGTAGGGAAAAGGAGTGTGTGTTGAAGTATGAAAATATAATTGAACCATACTTAGACAATTGTATTAAATAATATATTAAATAACAATATTTTAACACAAGATGTCATAAACCTCAATTATCATTTCATATACACCAATACAACATTCTGTATCTAATGGATAATACAATCGTTTAGATCAAAAATTTGATCTTTGATCACTACAATATAATATCTTAGTGCTGTATCTCTAAGTGCCCATCCTTTGGGATGATCTTCCACTACATCTACATGGAGAAGGATCCAGTTGGCACATTGGACAATCATCTATTACTATTGTAGTTTTCATTGTAATCCCAAGGAAAGAATATCTTACCTGTCACCATCCAAGAAACACAAGCCTGTCAGAACTGGCATTACTTGGGAAGACAGGTGTCAATGACTCCCTCCCCTTGTTATTGGTGTCAAAAATTACAACAAAAGCTAACACCGTAACATAGATCAAATATTAAGTTTAAAGAATGAGTCCTTAATTTACGAAACCAGAAAAAATCAGACAGCATCTCCTTTGTATTTTGAACTAATTTTCAAAAGTCTAGTCCACTGCCATCTCATCCAAGACCCTCACATGAGGATTAAGGCTCTATTTAGAAACATTGGAGTATGTTCAAATTACAGTACTAACACTAAATTCAAATGTTATACATCTATTCAATCAAGGAGAGAATGTTTTCAACCTATCAAGCTCAAAGGTTTATGACATACATTTGTAACAAGTTTGATTAGCTCGGAGAGACAACACATCAGTATTAACCATTAAAAAACCATAATTTACTGAGTAGGTTTCTCGGCAACATAGCCAGATTAACCATCTAAGCTCAATCTTTTGAAACCATTTCCACTGTCAATGAAGAAATGCAGTATGCAATAAGCCTGTATTAATGTATCCCATCAGAAAGACTAATGTATATTATGTATTGTAGGGAATCAACCCCAATTTCATAGTTCCCCATACTATGTTCATTGTCATCATTCCCCATACTATGTTCTTTTTAAAGTTACATAGTGTATGTCTTTACTATTTTTGTAGAAATCTTGACAGAATTTCCTTTGTATCTGCTCAATATTTTCAAAAAAATCCAGTCCCAGCCATCATGTACGATACCCTCCCATGAGGTTACTGAAAGAAAGAGTGACAAATCATTTTCAAAAACCATATCCGAACTAGATCAAGCTAATTTATGTATACTTTTTCTTGCAAGTCAAAACGTGAGCAAACCAAAATGGTATGAGACTGTTGCGGTAGGATATGAGTGTGTAGGATTGCGAGGCGGGCACGAGAGTGCAAGGGGTGATTTGGGACAAGGAAAGATAGAACATCATGTGTGTGTGTGTGTGTGTGTGTGTGTGTGTGTGTGTGTGTGTGTGTGTGTGTACCTTAACAAAGTCAAAGAAAACACTATATCCTCATGATCAATAAGCTGTTGAGATTACAACCACATAAAAGTTGTCCAAAGTGATTGTCCTACTCCCAGATGATGGTAGTCTGAGTTGAACATGTATGAGAGCCATAACATGTCAATCATCACCGCATAGTACTATCACTCGACTCAGTAAATTGCAGCCCAATGGTGTTATGTAATTGAGAGGGAACCCCGATCCTAAGGCACGACAATCGAGGTAGTGAATATGAAGTGTGAAAGATGTCCAGGATAACCAGCACCTTTATAATAGAAAAACCAGCATTCAGTCGTTCTTTGATTCGATTTTCCACAAGTCCATCATTTGTTACATAAGACAGTGTATGCTCATGCAAGCCAATAACATATAACTATCAAGTCAATAACTTATATCCAATGGGAATTTAACTATAGCAACAAAAAATCATGCTTAATGTCTGATGCGATGTATATGGACTGCAGGATCGATAAGCATATTACCTCACATGTAATTTTAAGAAACTTCAATAACTTATCAGATTTTTATTTTAGATTAGAACTTACTTTTAAGGAGACCACCCTGCCAGCCATGTTTTGCATACTTAGTAAGTGCAGGGGCACTTACCTGTTATGTTGATGCTGATAACATAACTGATTGTAATGTGGATATCGATCATCTTCCACTTTGTTGGTCACAATCGTGCCCAGCATGATGCGGTCGAAATATGAAATTCATGTGTTGTTGCATGCATTGGAGGTCTTCCGCATATGCTATCTCTGTAGATGTCCAGGTGTACAACCACTATGAAGGGTGAGGGACATCAGACATATATGTAAGCAAAGGATTTTTGAAGGACATTGTAATCGTCCATGCCAACCGTGTGTGTGGGTGTAGCAGTTATAAATATATAAAATTATACGCAAACGAACACTAACTGTTCATAGACAACAATTCATGAAAGTACAATGGCTTTGCACAGTAATTTATTTGTAGTTGAAAATAAATTATGTACAAGGTAATGAAGATAACAAAATACAGCACAAGTATCCTTAAACCCAAAGTCTGAGAAATCTTGTATCACACTACGACATCCACCATTTGTTAAGAACTAAACAATTTAATCAAGGAAGGTAGCCCTCACCTGCACCCATAGCCACAAGAAAACAGTTCGTTAGCACGTGACTGTACGCAGGTGATGTTGGGCATCCCAGTTGTTATCCATGTCACCATTAAAAAAAACATAGTTCTTAACTTGGATATTTGATTTTTTTTAAAAAAATAAAATGGTAAGAATGAAGATCCTTGGCTTCTCAGCCAATTTGATACAGACAGTACCCAACCCCATAGAGCAGCCATAATTTCTGTTTTATTTTTTCTCAAACAACGTAATATTACCAATCTTTAAAAAAATTAAGTAGTAAAACAAATTTCCAGAACTTCATCCTTAACTAGATTATTCCATTTGAAAAAATATACCCACTACCTTGTCTAACAACAACATTTGTAATAGAGCCTCTTATTCGGGACTAATTTTATAATCGGGCTGAGATATCCCCCAAAATACTTTTAGTTTTTTCCACTTATTACCTAGCGGAGATATCCCTTCTTTAGAAAAAAATCATAACCATTATTCCCAAAGTTCCTTATTTTCATGTTATGTCATTCCTACTGCTGCCATATACCAGCTAACAAATGTATACTACAATATGTTGGACCACTTAGTCATAGTGAGCCAACTTAGACTCGGTCCGGAAAAAAAAAATTTACCAATTTCAGGTTATGCCCAGATAGAGGGAACTCTATGCCATGCTCAACACCATATCATGCATTCCTTCCTATCAACTATCAGAAGTTAGGGTAGTAACACTGAAGTAATCTGTAAATTCAGAGTATCATTTTAGTTAAATCCGAAAAAAACTTTTGCTATAAAAAACGTCAGATTTAACCAGCCAGGATCCACTTAAGGTCACTATAAGTTTTACCTTGTGGTATCGAGATCAAACTTACTAATAAGATGTTAGGTAAGGCCAAGTGCCTATATACATTAAATGAGAAAAAGAAGCCAGCAGAAGAAGTTAAAAAGGAATTGAGAAGCCAAGGTTAGACCGAACTTCTGCCATCAAAAATCTATCACCTCTTTGAACTAAGTGATAGGTTAATCAGAACCTACCTCTATTCTTCATAGTATATGACAATGCTGAAAAAAACCAGCTAAAAAACTTGCATTTTATTTAACCTTAGTCCGGTGTGTGAAGTCAGCATCAAGGGCACCATACCCGAAGCCAGTACACAGAATAACCTTTTTAGCCGCTTCAGTACACTAGGCTACCGGTAAAAAAAGTTGAGTTAAAAAAAAACCTCATTTAATCTTATAATCGGGTATGCAAAACCTATCATACCCTATTGTATAGTAAAATGATTGGCCACTATTTCCAGAAAAACAGTTTCGAATGACTTCTGAATCCTCTCAAGTAGTTTTTTTTAAAAAAAGCACCAGATTTTAGTAACATATTCAATTCCGGGTAAGTCCTTTTTCCGAAATTACCTCAGGAAAGTCACCAAACTTATCCAATCATTTACAAATATCTCATTCTTTTAGTGTAAGACATGTTATTTTCAGATCTGCAGTACACCATTCATGAGTACATTACCCATTTGAGTAACAATATTACCCGAGTCAACATTATATACCCTTCATGTCCTTTATCCTCATTTTTATGCAGTCAAAGGATAAGACATACACCTGGCAATCTGCTTTTTTCCAAAAAAAAATTATATAGGACATACAAAAAGACCAGTTAGACATTCTCCCCCCCCCTTTTTTTTAAATTTAATTTCCATCAAACATTACTCAGTAGATACTGGTTTATTTTAACACATTCTTCATGCCAAGAAGAGCCATGTTTCGGAGCCAGTCTCCCAGTACTTTACATAGCAAAAACACATCTTTAGTCGAAGCAAAACCCCATTCCAGATACTTTTCTCCCTATGAACTTTTTAAGAACAGTCATCGGAGCAAGAAAAAGCCGTCTACCTACCTGGTTTTTCTTAAGCAAAGTATCAGAATAAAAAAATCTTGTTAACCTGAAGATTAGGAGGTAATTCTTAGTTTAACTTTGAGCCATCCACGCTTCTTCCCTTACTAGTAAGAGTCAGATTCCAGAGCCAGGTTATATATATGTATTTTCTTGTTTATTTTAAGAAAGCAAACACCATCAGTCAAACGGATAACACATGCCCGACTCTAGAGATAATTTCAGTTTAAACACAAGAAAAAGGTCAGTATCCAATAGCAAATCAGAAAACATCCTTTAATTTATTCAAAGTTTCTTCATTCCAAAATTCGATACCTGTAATCTGAGTCTATTCAGTCTGAGGTCAGCTCATGTAAATAATTGTACTCCGACTCTTTAGTATTTACAGCAGACATAAGTTTCTGACATTATAAGCACACTATTTTTAGCTTATTTATTTTTTAGATCTTTGTGAAGACTGCCCTATGTAAAGACCAACGAGACATACATCAACTAGTTGATCAAACCCAGCTTAACTTTACATTTTCCAATGCAGTCCGCTCTATAAACATGCCATTAGACATGCTCAAGTCATTTTATTCTATATCCGACAGTGTGAGATTAATCTCCTCAAAAACCGATATAAAAAACCAGATTTTTCTTTCCCCATCCACTGATTTCACGAACCATACACATTAGTCAAAGCAAAACCATAACTTGCATTGATGAAAAAGCAAGCCAATCGTATATATCTTGTCATACACCATTCACATGATAGCACAGTATCCGGAGATAATTTAACAAGTTTTTTAAAAAAAAATCAGAAAACGGTCTCAGCAAAGCTACAGAGTGTATAAATAAATTCCTTAAGAGCAAGACATAAAATTTCTGTTAACCTGAAGATTAGGAGACGATGACGCCTCCACACTAGCTTTCTCTGATTTTTTCGGCATGTTTGAGCCACAGCCACCAGTAGATGGAATACGCAATGTTTTTGAACTAACACACGCAGGAAAATGATAACAGAGACGCAGATATGTGAGTATGATAACTCACCTTAGAGTCAAGTTTAAATAGTTGATGCTCCTCTGCAGCAGATGCGACAGTTGAGTTGGACCGGTTAAGCCCCCAATCAAGGACGTCAGTCCAGGCACGTACACCACTATCCCCCATAGCCTAAGGCCCGGAGGCAGAATCCAGAGGTTTAGAAGGTAAGATTCCACAATATCAGCCCTAGTGCTCAAGAAAAATGGCGGGGAAGTCTGTCATCGCCGGCCTTTCCACAAAAACCTAAGCGGTGACGTGCAGAGGATGCAAGAAGGAATGATAAGCCACGCTTACAAAAATTTAAGGATTTGTACTGAGACCAAATAATGTGAAGCCAAGTCGGACAGTCACCTCCACAATGGTATAGCATATATTCCCATTAAAAGCCCGGTTTTATTCACTAGACGTGATTAAATACGGTGTCGGGTATACACACCCCAGTAGGTATTTTTTATCTGCTATCCTAGCATGACCTTAGGGTTTAGCATTTCCTTAGTGTAAAACACCTTTCTATACTGTGAGTATATGATATATTTTTGGGAAAACTCTCAAATCATAATAAGTCTCAGGAGTTAATAACCTCTTTTAATTCTAAATGGTTGGTCAAACAAATCTCAAGTATCATTTCCAGCCCGGTCAAACAGACTACATCACCCCAAGGTAAAATTTAAATAGCAATGATTCTCATAATCATACCCAGGTCTCTAGAGCCATATCTAGTAAGCTATATCAGGTCATGGGTATAGAGTAGGTATTTATACATGCTATCCATGCCCTCTGCAAGGCTTCCACCCGCACAATAATGTGAAAAAAACAACCTTTTAAAATGTGAGAGACAACACCTTATTAGGCACACTATCCTAAAAAAAGTTTTTTTTAAAGATGGTTGGTCAAATATAAAGCCCCAAGCATAGAGTATTATTCCAGAGTTTGGCATTCTTCATCTATTTTGCATCCTTGGTGTATTATGGCCTACTGTCAAGACCAGGTTCTTTTCATAGCAACAGCACATCTCTGCTACACCAGCTTCTACCTCCTCAGAAGATTTTCCTATACCGTAGTTATGGTCATCAGCTACGAGGATATTTTAACTGTACTCACCACACTCGGGAGTATGGGGTAGCCTTGGCGACTCGTATCGTGCCTTTGGCAAGGAGGCCAAATACTTGCTTCTATTGTGATAGCTGTTTCTGTGATCATGTGATGGGCGGCATAATAGACATGTAGTTGTAAAGCTCATTAGCTAAGCTTTCTTTTGTCCCGTGACATCTTTTGTGTGTGTGTGTGTGTGTGTGTGTGTGTGTGTGTGTGTGTGTGTGTGTGTGTGTGTGTGTGTGTGTGTGTGTGTGTGTGCGCGCGCTTGCCCACCCATTCCCAGACACCTTATCCTATGAGGTAGTAGACCCCATAGAATAGGGGCCTACCACCTCAAGAAGTGTTTGTATTAATTCCCACCAGCTATGCTGAGGTTAAATTTATTCTGATTCAAGCAAATTTATTAGATTATGTAAGTCAAACTTGAGGTAGGTCCAGTTGTGTTTTTCTAAGGAGTTGCAGATGCATGCAACAAGGTCTTTTTTTGTAAACCCGTTTTTAATGAACTTGGCAATCAAAGCTTCAATCTCTTCATATGCTTTAAAACAGTCGAAAGAGGCATACATTATAAGAAAAAGCATTCCAAGACAAGTGCGTAGAGAATTTTTGTATGGTCTATTGCTTTTTTTCTTTGTAAACTCAGAGGACACAAGTTTAAGTTTATCTCTTTTCCAAAAAAAATTAGTATGTAAAAATTTCCCAAAAAAGGGGGAGTCAAAGTAAACTCAATATTCAAGAAGTGTGTTTTAGAAACGATCCATTTATCCTGCCATAGTACTCTCTCGGAGAATGTAGGTTCAATACTTCAGCAAGGTGGATAAATATCTTTAAGAGTAATCTCAAATATGGGGTTGTTGATGCTACATAGGTCATCCATAAACCTGAATGAATGTGCAAAATGTGTGAGTAATGAGTTACTTGCGTGGTTATTTAATATTTTCTGGAGCCATTGATATTCGAAGTAACAAAGATAAAGATTACACATAACAGAAGAGCATGCAAACCCCATTGGGATTCCTAGAGTTTGTTTGTAGCAGGTATTTCCTAATTGGATAATGCTGTTATTTAGTAGCCAAAGGATATACTTATAAAGATCTTCTTCTTTAAAGCTGAATGGTGCAGATTTGTTCGATTTTTTTACCCATCCTTTATTCGCTTTTTGTGAGATGCATGTACACCCAAGTTCCTTTTTGTGGGCAAAGGCAATCATCCTTATAAGACATGATAAGGTATAAATAAGTCCTAATGGCCCATCTAATGGGATATTTTCATAGCATTGAGTTATGTCTGCCATGAAGATAGAAAAAAATCTTTTTGGGAGGTTGATAAACACCTCAGCCGCGTTTTTTATGACCCAAAAAGGGCAATAGTCTATATTTCTGAATCTCTTTATATCTCTGTGTTTGATGGCACAGATATTTTTTATTTCTAGTAGGACCAAATTTAAGCAGTGGGTGATATCATTTGTAACACAAGAGAACAGGCAATTTGAAGCGTCAAAAATCCATCTAAATTTATGCTTATGATTTTTCTATGTTGGGAAGCGTACAGGAATTTTTAGAGATTCAGGACTATAGCCAAGTCCTGATAATTCCTTGTTCAATGTTGTAGCTACATATAGCGGAGAGTTATCAAGTTTACTAAAGTCATTACTATTAAGTCTTGAACTGCCTACCTCAAAGGCCAATTTTTGACATATCACGGATGCAGTGTTTGACGCTTTATCTAGGCCAATAATGAGCCATTTCTTTTTAATTTCAAAGATAGAGGTCTTCATTTTTTGCGTAAGCCACGTAGTATCAGTGCTTAGCCATACTTGTGGCAAAAGACTGATCTTTTCCCAAAAAAGTCTTTGAGAGTTGATGTAAGTTGGAAGTGAACTTCCTCCTCCAGTTGGAGTTTTAAGGCCAAGTCGGCCAGGCATTCAAGTAGTGCAGATAAGGCACTTTGAGGATTTAGCGGAAAGGGAGGAATATGATTCAAGACATTACTCAAAAGACTCCTTACTTGAGGATCCGAAATGATTTCTAAGTTAGATGTACAAAGATGTAAACCAAATTCAGTGAAGTTTTTACTTAATTTTTTAAAAAGATGACAAGAGCAGATAGGTATCTCATTATTATGGAGAAACGTAATGGAATAAAAAAGATTCTTAATAGGCGGCGAGTATTTCCAACCAATCATCACATCCTTTAGTAATAAATTTGACCCAAAATATGCCCAAAACATTATGCAAAGATAGCTTGGGGAGTAAGGAAATCCAAAATTTTGTATGTAAACAAGCAATGTGTGAAAATCTTACTACACACTTCTTCCTTTGGAGGTAGGTATCGTCTTCCGCAAGCAATCCATCGATCCTGCATATTACATATCCAAAAGGTTTCTAACTGGTAGGTTTCTACCCCTACCTCTTACCAAACTTCTACCTTTCCCTCTTCCAAACACAGAATCACTCGAAGAGGGGGTTAGGAAAGAGGTGTAAGATGCCGCCGGAGAGACACGAGTATTAGGACGTTTGGAAACTTGAGATTCATCTTCTTCAATATTCGGTTTAATTTGGCTAACTATATTTTTGATACCTTTAAAGCCGCCATAAGTGGTAAGCAATGTCCCACATCCATCAGATCCAAGCTCTTCAAGGGTGTCACGCATATTTGCTCTATACTGAATAAAGGCAATTTGAGCTAAGACTAGATCTTTTGCTTGACCACCAAGCCAAGAACAAAAGAGGGAAAGGTGAAATTCTTACGCTTTATCCGGAAAGATACTAGGTAGATTGTTGAGGGCATACCAAATAGCATGGTCAAACCAAATAATGCTTGACTCGCAAGAGGCTTTGGGGTCCAAGAATCTGCAAGCACACTTAAGGTAAGGCCTAAACACATTCCACACTGTCTCGGTGTAGTAATCGGCATTGCTTTTGCTAAAGGTCATTACTCCTTTAGTCCTTGCATATAGCCCTGTATTCGAACTACATTTTTTGTCATCGAGGAAACTTATATTGAATGGAGCTTTAATCAGAACCCCTTTGTCCAAGAGCTTGATCCCTTTTAGAACTTTAAGTTTGCATTCCTCAATAGTAGCAGGGGCCAAGTTGGCAAGGAAGACCCAGGTTTCCATGGATATGGGTGCAAGAAATCCTTTATTTGGAAACAACCACAACCTATGCTCGTCTCCCAAGGATTCTACCTCAACTTGTCAGCATGGTAAAAAAGGAAAGTCCCTCGAGACTTTCGGTACCATGTCCAAAAGCGAGGCTTCACTAAGTGAACAAAGGTCTTTTTGAAATTCCTTTACAGCTTCTAAAGCAGCTGCATCTCTACAGAAGAGACTATTCGGCAGAGGGACAATAGGCGTAGAGGGAGCAGTAACAAAGATAGGACTAAGCCCACAAAATTTTCTAAGAAGATTCGACAGTTATGAACCTTTGGAAGAAAAGGATGCTAAGTCTTGAATATGTGCTTTGGAAAGTCCAGCCAGATTTGAAGTAAATTCCATCAAAAGGTTGATACCATCCGATTTATTTTTTACAAGAAGAGCTAGTACTTTAACCCATAGGTCAAATGAAATCAGTTGGACAAGAGATAGACTAGACTCCTTCGAAGCATCATAAATTAGGGTAGAAGCTTCTCTATCTTGTATACATTTTAGTACAAGAAGCGAGGCTAGGGAAAGGGGTTCCACAGGAAGAGCCAGTCCTTTGGAAAGGGGAACAATCTGCAAAATTATCATTAGTTAGAATTCCATAGTCTAGGAGCATAGCTCCAAAGATCTAATACACATTGTTACATTTTTTGAATTTTACAACCCTATGAAGATAAGGCCTAGTCCTATGAGAGATACAAGGGAAGGTCTTTTCTATTTCTTTAGCCAGACGTAATTTCTCTGAAATCAGAGCTCTTTTTTTAGGGTCAGAGCATACTTTCATTCTTGCGTTGAGCTTTCCCACGACCTCGTCAACATAAGTAATAGATTATGTAAATGATAGTATTTTAAAGTAAAGTAAGAAGCATGAATATAAAGTGGAATAGTAGTGCTATCAACCTTTTCACCAGTCAGGTAAAGAAAACCACAGAGACTGTGTGATAGCACCCCTGCCTATTAGAGTATAAACTTTATACTACTATAGGCAAAAGTTTCTAGAGTCATTGTCTGAGAAAGAAAAACTGTTAAGTCAATCTCTCTTTTGCATTTATTGTGTGTGTAGCAGTTCTAAATCTATAAAATTATACGCAAACAAACACTAACTGTTCACAGACAACAATTCTAGAAAAGTACAGTGGCTTTGCACAGTAATTTATTTGCAGTTTAAAATAAATTATGTACAAGGTAATGAAGATAACAAAATACAGCTCAAGTATCCTTAAACCCAAAGTCTGGGAAATCTTGTATCACACTACGAGATCCACCAATTGTTAAGAACTCGACGTTTTAATGAAGGAAGGTAGCCCTCACCTGCACCCATAGCCACAAGAAAACAGTTCGTTAGCACATGACTGTACGGAGGTGATGCTGGGCATCCCAGTTGTTATCCATGTCACCATAAAAAAAACATAGTCCTTAACTTGAATATTTGATTTATTTTATTTTTTTAAAAAAATAAAATGGTAAGAACGAAGATCCTTGGCTTCTCAGCCAATCTGATACAGACAGTACCCAACCCCATAGAGCAGCCATAATTTATGTTTTATTTTTTCTCAAACAGTGTAATATTACCAATCTTTAAAAAATTTAAGTAGTAAAACAAATTTCCAGAACTTCATCCTTAACTAGATTATTCCATTTGAAAAAATATACCCACTACCTTGTCTATCAACAACATTTGTAATAGAGCATCTTATTCGGAACTAATTTTATAATCGGGCTGAGATATCCCCCAAAATACTTTTAGTTTTTTCCACTTATTACCTAGCGGAGATATCCCTTCTTTAGAAAAAAATCATAACCATTATTCCCAAAGTTCCTTATTTTCATGTTATGTCATTACTATTGCTGCCATATACCAGCTAACAAATGTATACTACAATATGTTGGACCACTTAGTCTTAGTGAGCCAACTTAGACACGGTCCGGAAACTCTATGCCCAGATAGAGGGAACTCTATGCCATGCTCAACACCATATCATGCATTCCTTCCTATCAACTATCAGAAGTTAGGGTAGTAACACTGAAGTAATCTGTAAATTTAGAGTATCATTTTAGTTAAATCCGAAAAAACTTTTGCTATAAAAAACATCAGATTTAACCAGCCAGAATCCACTTAAGGTCACTATAAGTTTTACCTTGTGGTATCGAGATCAAACTTACTAGTAAGATGTTAGGTAAGGCCAAGTGCCTATATACTTTAAATGAGAAAAAGAAGCCAACAGAAGAACTTAAAAAGGAATTGAGAAGCCAAGGTTCGACCGAACTTCTGCCATCAAAAATCTATCACCTTTTTGAACTAAGTGATAGGTTAATCAGAACCTACCTCTATTCTTCATAGTATATGAAAATGCTGAAAAAAAACCAGTTAAAAAACATGCATTTTATTTAACCTTAGTCCGGTGTGTGAAGTCAGCATCAAGGGCATCATACCCGAAGCCAGTACACAGAATAACCTTTTTAGCCGCTTCAGTATACTAGGCTACCGGTAAAAAAAGTTGAGTTAAAAAAAAACCTCATTTAATCTTATAATCAGGTATGTGAAACCTATCATACCCTACTGTAAAGTAAAATGCCTGGCCACTATTTCCAGAAAAAACAGTTTCGAATGACTTCTGAATCCTCTCAAGTAGTTTTTTTTAAAAAAAGCACCAGATTTTAGTAACAGATTCAATTCCGGGTAAGTCCTTTTTCCGAAATTACCTCATCAAAGTCACCAAACTTATCCAACCATTTACAAATATCTCATTCTTTTAGTGTAAGACATGTTATTTTCAGATCTGCAGTACACCATTCATGAGTACATTACCCATTTGAGTAACAATATTACCCGAGTCAACATTATATACCCTTCATGTCCTTTATCCTCATTTTTATGCAGTCAAAGGATAAGACATACACCTGGCAATCTGCTTTTTTCCAAAAAAAAATTATATAGGACATACAAAAAGACCAGTTAGACATTCTCCCCCCCCCTTTTTTTTAAATTTAATTTCCATCAAACATTACTCAGTAGATGCTGGTTTATTTTAACACATTCTTCATGCCAAGAAGAGCCATGTTTCGGAGCCAGTCTCCCAGTACTTTACATAGCAAAAACACATCTTTAGTCGAAGCAAAACCCCATTCCATATACTTTTCTCCCTATGAACTTTTTAAGAACAGTCATCGGAGCAAGAAAAAGCCGTCTACCTACCTGGTTTTTTTTAAGCAAAGTATCAGAATAAAAAAATCTTGTTAACCTGAAGATTAGGAGGTAATTCTTAGTTTAACTTTGAGCCATCCACGCTTCTTCCCTTACCAGTAAGAGTCAGATTCCAGAGCCAGGTTATATATATGTATTTTTTTGTTTATTTTAAGAAAGCAAACACCATCAGTCAAACGGATAACGCATGCCAGACTCTAGAGATAATTTCAGTTTAAACACAAGAAAAAGGTCAGTATCCAATAGCAAATCAGAAAACATCCTTTAATTTATTCAAAGTTTCTTCATTCCAAAATTCGATACATGTAATCTGAGTCTATTCAGTATGAGGTCAGCTCATGTAAATAGCTGTACTCCGACTCTTTAGTATTTACAGCAGACATAAGTTTCTGACATTATAAGCACACTATTCTTAGCTTATTTATTTTTTAGATCTTTGTGAAGACTGCCCTATGTAAAGACCAGCGAGACATACATCAACTAGTTGATCAAACCCACCTTAACTTTACATTTTCCAATGCAGTCCGCTCTATAAACATGCCATTAGACATGCTCAAGTCCTTTTATTCCATATCCGACAGTGTCAGATTAATCCCCTCAAAAACCGATATAAAAAACCAGATTTTTCTTTCCCCATCCACTGATTTCACGGACCCTACACATTAGTTAAATCAAAACCATAACTTGCATTGATGACAAAGCAAGTCAATCGTATATATCTCGTCATACACCATTCACATGATAGCACAGTATCCGGAGATAATTTAACAAGTTTTTTTAAAAAATTTCAAAAAACGGTCTCAGCAAAGCTACAGAGTGTATAAATAAATTCCTTAAGAGCAAGACAAAAAATTTCTGTTAACCTGAAGATTAGGAGACAATGACGCCTCCACACTAGCTTTCTCTGATTTTTCCAGCATGTTTGAGCCACAGCCACCAGTAGATGGAATACGCAATGTTTTTGAACTAACACACGAAGGAAAATGATAACAGAGACGCAGATATGTGAGTATGATAACTCACCTTAGAGTCAAGTTTAAATAGTTGATGCTCCTCTGCAGCAGATGCGACAGTTGAGTTGGACCGGTTAAGCCCCCAATCGAGGACGTCAGTCCAGGCACATACACCAATATCCCCCATAGCCTACGGCCCGGAGGCAGAATCCAGAGGTTTAGAAGGTAAGATTCCACAATATCAGCCCTACTGCTCAAGAAAAATGGCAGGGAAGTCTGTCATCGCCGGCCTTTCCACAAAAACCTAAGCGGTGACGTGCAGAGGATGCAAGAAGGAATGATAAGCCACGCTTACAAAAATTTAAGGATTTGTACTGAGACCAAATAATGTGAAGCCAAGTCGGACAGTCACCTCCACAATGGTATAGCATATATTCCCATTAAAAGCCCGGTTTTATTCACTAGACGCGATTAAATACGGTGTCGGGTATACACACCCCAGTAGGTATTTTTTATCTGCTATCCTAGCATGACCTTAGGGTTTAGCATTTCCTTAGTGTAAAACACCTTTCTATACTGTGAGTATATGATATATTTTTGGGAAAACTCTCAAATCATAATAAGTCTCAGGAGTTAATAACCTCTTTTAATTCTAAATGGTTGGTCAAACAAATCTCAAGTATCATTTCCAGAGTAAGTGGTTTTCACCAATTTATTTGTAAAGCCCGGTCAAACAGACTACATCACCCCAAGGTAAAATTTAAATAGCAATGATTCTCATAATCATACCCAGGTCTCTAGAGCCATATCTAGTAAGCTGTTTCAGGTCATGGGTATACAGTAGGTATTTATACATGCTATCCATGCCCTCTGCAAGGCTTCCACCCGCACAATAATGTGAAAAAAACAACCTTTTAAAATGTGAGAGACAACACCATATTAGGTACACTTTCCTAAAAAAAGTTTTTATTGGAGATGGTTGGTCAAATATAAAGCCCCAAGTATAGATATTCATTCTAGAGTTTGGCATTCTTCATCTATTTTGCATCCTTGGTGTATTATGGCCTACTGTCATGACCAGGTTCTTTTCATAGCAACTGCACATCTCTTTATGTCAAATGAATCTATACGTCGAGCAACATTACTCCGTTATGAACAGCATCTATTCCCGCAACTAGGAACCTCTGTTTCTCAAACAAAGTGGTGGACATATCAGGATCGAGTGACCAGAGTGACACTTTGGGGTCGTGAACATTTCAAAAATAATATTCGATTGGTGATGGTTACTGAAGCAGTGGGTCTAGGGCCTAAGTATTATTATATCGAGCATTCCATAAAGCCTGGTTTTTCAGATCGGCTATATCTGCTAGCCCAGTTTCTACCTCCTCAGAAGATTTTCCTATACCGTAGTTATGGTCATCAGCTACGAGGATATTTTAACTGTACTCACCACACTCGGGAGTATGGGGTAGCCTTGGCGACTCGTATCGTTCCTTTGGCAGAGCGACCAAATACTTGCTTCTACTGTGATAGTTGTTTGTGTGATCATGTGATGGGCGGCATAGTAGAGAAGTAGCTGTAAAGCTCATTAGCTAAGCTTTATTTTGTCCCCTGACATCTTTTGTGTGTGTGTGTGTGTATGTGTGTGTGTGTGTGTGTGTGTGTGAAAGAGAGAGAGAGAGAGAGAGAGAGAGAGAGAGAGAGAGAGAGAGAGAGAGAGAGAACGTATACCCAAACTACCGCAAGGAGCGGATTGAGGGATATGGTATGCTAAGGTGTAGACATCCACATACAGTCAAATCGTAAGCTAGGAGAAAGCAAAACGCATCTAGAGGTTATGCGCCACGGAGGACACAGATCACCGAGCTGCTTTCCAAGCAAGGTATTTGCACATAACAGTAGGATAGTTGGAGCTTTTGTCAGGCCCGACCACAAACCATTTATCTGCAATTAGTTGAAAATCAAGAGCTAGTTGAGATGTAAGCGAGGAGCTATCAGAAGAAAGCCACTTCCTAGGAAGTAGAGAAATTTTATGAAAGAAGCCTTCCTTCACTAATTCCTTTAAGTCCGGTAGGACTGTCATCTTCAGTTGGAGAGCACTGACAAGGTCAGTCAGGCAGCTATGTAAAGCTGACAGGGCAAGGTAAGGGTTTTTTGGATAGTTAGGTATGTGATTGAGCCCTTTGGTCAATAATTTACGTATTGTGACATTATCGATAATGTCACAATACGTAGGATCTCAACATTATCGATAATGTTAAGATCCTAAGTACAGACATGGTTACCAATTCCTTCAAAATTCCTGCAGAATGAGGAAAAATAAATGCATGTACAGTAAGGTATTGTTTCTTGTCTAAGAAAGTAATTATTCAAAACTAGTCCTTTTATAGGATGATGATATTTCCATCCTATGAGAATATTGTCAAGCATTTTATGATTCCCAAAAAGTAAGTCAAAGCACTCACAAAAGAGATTTTTTGGTGAGATCCAATCGAGAAGTATATTGTGAAAAAGACAGTGTATATAGATAGCACCACATTTCGTATCTTCTCTACTGAGAACTCTTCTTCCACACGGGTTTGTAGAGACCTGCAATATATTCATGGTTAGATTTCAGGGAAGTTTCTAATAGCAAGGAATCTGCCTCTCCCTCTTGTAAAGCTACGAGTTTTTCCTCGATTAGACGAGGAGCTAGGTGTAAAAAACGAGGTGAAAGAGTTGGGAGTAGTCAAAGAGTTAGCTCTTTTTAGGGCAGGAGAATCATCATCTTCAATACAAGGTTTAAGCAGATTAGTGATGAACTTGACCCCTTTAAGTTAGCCTAAGTAGTGAGGCCTTTAAGTTAGCATAAGTGGTGAGGTATAGACCGGGCTCATCTGCTTTAAGCTCTTTCAAAATATCATGCATAGACCACGAAAGATATTAAAGGAAATTTGTGCAATCACAATCTGCTTAGTCTGTCCACCTAGCCACGAGCAGATGAGGGATAGATGAAAGTCGATTGGTTTCTCTGGAAATAATAAATCCAGATGGTTGAGGATAAACCATATTGCATGATCAAACCACATAATGTTTGATTCACAGGAAGCTTTGGGGTCAAGAAATCTGCAAGCACATTTCACATAGGGTCGAAAGATGTTCCAGCTGGACTCGGTGTAGAAATCCGAGTTACTTTTACCAAATTCCAGGCTACCCTTAGTACGTATGTAGAGTCCAGCATTTGAGGGGCATTTGGAGTGGTCAATGAGATGAAGGTTAAAGGGTGCTTTAATCAGTTCTCCTTTGTCCAAGAACTGTCCACCTTTGAGAATCTTGAGTTTACAGTCTTCTACAGTTGAGGCAAGAAGGTTGGCCAAGTACACCCAAGTTTCACTAAGAATAGGAGCCAGGAAGGCTTTGTTTGGCAGAACCCACAGTTGATGGTCAACTCCGAGAGATTCAATTTCTATTTGTCTTATTGGTAAGACAGGAAAAACTTTAGAGATTTTTGGTACCATCTCAAGGAGGTTAACATCATTGAGGGAGCAAAGATTATTTTGAAACTCTTTAACTGCTTCCAGAGCTGCACTATCTTGATAGAATATGCCACCAGTTGGAGGGATGGAGGGGGTATTTGGAGTGCAGACAAATAAGGGGTTAAGCCCACATAGTTTTCTAAGGAAGTTTGACAACTCAGCTCCAGATGAGGAGAAAAGGGCAAGCTCTTGTTGATATTGTGAAGCAAGGACAGAAAGTTGGGCAATATATTGGGACAACAAATTAACACCTTCTAGAGGGTCTTTGTTCAATGTAGGCAGAATTTTTACCCAGTCATTAAATGAAAACATATTCAAGATAGATAGTTTTTCATCCGAGGCAAGTGCCGAATCATAAATAAGCTGTGAAGCATCCAAGCTGCTAATACATCTGAGGAAAAGAGAGGAGGCCACAGAGAGGGTCTCCGAGGTTAGTTCCAGTCCTTGAGAGAGAGCAAGAGTCTGCAAAAACAGTGAGGTCGGGTTTACTTTTTCTTGCCATAGTATGTAATACATAATTTGGCTTTCCTAGCAAGGAAAGGTCTAGTACTAATAGCCAAGGAATTCTTTGGTGTATGGTCTTTAAGGTAAAGCTTAATCTGATCAAGAATCATTGCATGATTCTCAGGGTTGTGATTAGTACTCATGCGAGCTATCATTTTATAATGTGAGCAATCCTGAAACAGTGGTGACATAAAAATTAGCAAAGTATCTAGATAATAATGTATACTTGGTCCTGCAAACCTTCAACCGGCAAAGTCAGAGACTATGGTAGCAGTGAGCAGGGAACCAGAAAAAGAGTCTAAAAAGGGCCACCTAACACCAATCTACCAATAAAGGATTTATAGACTGTGGGCCCAAATTAGAGCTCCATTCCTAAGATAATTTCCTAGGCCAGCATCGTAGTTTTCCCCGAAAAGGAAAAACCTTATGTATAGGATGTGTGTGTAGCTGTTTAAATCTTAACTAATAAGACAAAATTGAATTTTTACATGCAAAAGACAGTTGGCCAAGGAATAATGAACTGATATGTACAAAAATTATTTAGGTACAATGATTGTAGGAAAGAGATCCTCTTTTAGTAAGACAAGTAGTAAAAGAACTTCCCCGTTCCTCAGTGAGTACATCATTAAAGTAAGGTTTCTTGCCAAAGAAAAGAAAACCCTCCAAGATAAGATAGAGTCCTTACCTGCATCCATCCAAACAAGACAACAATTCAGTTAGCTTTGGATTTGTTTTACAGAATTTAATTACTCTAGACAAGCTAGGTCTTTTATTAGAATTTGTATGTTTAGCAGTCTTTACATATTTCTTCCAAAATGAGTGGTACAATATACCTTCTAATCTGAGTGGTGAAGTCCACCAGGAATCAAAAAAATAATAATATAGTGAGGTTTATTTGTTTAGACATAGCTCGGTAGCTATGCTTAAGCCCACAGTAGCAACCATATACTTACCAATCAAATAGAGTATCAAAAAACTCCATTTTTACCAAGTGGAACCTCATGTCATGAGCCATAGCCCAGTATTTATGCCAAAGATAAGAGTATCAACCATATACGTACCTTCAAACTCCCAAGATTTCTATTAATTCATTAGCATCCCATAAAGTACGGTAGTGTTCGGCCCTGTTTGAGTTAAGATACCTTCATGTTTCCACAGCCATAGGTACTAGATGGGCTAAAAAAACCCCAACACCTTCTCCTCATATGAAATCATGAGGAAAGTATTGTACACAAGTCCAAGTGTGGCCATAGTTCATTAAAGAAAAAACCAAAAGTATCCGTGCAAGTGTTTGACAGAGATCATCATCATTTTTGATGCAAAAACGAGGTTTCAATACCCAAGGTTCCATTTATATCAAGTGAACTCATAGATCACCAGCCATAGCTTCATGCCAAAGCCAAATGTATTAGCTATATACTTACCTTCAGAATCCCAAGTTATTAGCATCACACAAAGAAATGTAGTGTTCGACTAAGCTAAGCATGCAAAGTCCTGTAGCGGCTAAAACAGAGCCAAAAAAGTTGATTTTGAATGTAACTACTTCAAAGAATAAACTCCTCCCTTTTTTAAAAAAAAACCTAGTTAAGTCGGCAATTGTCAAGACGTGCAGCGGCTCGAACAAAGCCAAGAGAATCCGAGAGATGCCAGATGATGCGCAGTTTTTCCTCAAAAAAACCAGTCGACAGAAATCCCCAATAGTCAACCTCTTTAACTAACAAATCAAATTAGGTAAGCATTTAGCAATTAAATGCCTTGCTACAAGATGTAAGAGCCACAGTGGATAACTATCGGAAAAAAACCAGTCAAGTAGAATACTGCCGAAAAAAACCAGTCAAGTAGAACCCCTAAAAATATAAGTCGAAAAAGATTGTCTGTATACAGTATAACGCTAATGCGTGCTTTGAGAGCTAATGCAAGCAGTAGCAACCATATGTTATGCTACTAGAAACAACTAATAATCAAAGTAGATGACTGTCGAATCATCAAGCAGTTCTTCCTTAATGTTTGAAGCGACTTTCCTTTGAGATTTTATTCAAACACAGGAGTGAGGTATGAAAAAAGCCTAGAAGAAAACCTGAGAAGCTTGAGTAGTGAGCTCCATAGCTCAAACCGTGAAGCAGGCGGTAAATACCCTTAGTCAAAACAATAGAAAATAAACACACGCTAAGTGAGGGGCAAGGTGCGCCCTCACCTTATTTATAGAGGTTGGACTGCTTGTTCCCAAGCGTGAACGATGAGAGAGGCCAGCCGCCCTGCTGTGTGGTGTCATCAAGCGGTGCACAAAAATCATTGCAAGGGGAGATCCATAGCCAGGAAGCGCAGGCCACCTACCAAAAGTAATGAGAACCCGGCGTTTTACTCACGCTCATTATTTCAGGAGAGAGACACTTTATGATTGTTATGCAAGGGCATAGTCTCGTAGCCTTTTTTGTGAGCAGTATCCCATTGATGTCCGACAAGTTTAATGAGTGTTAGGGGGGGGGGGGAGAGAGAAAATATATAGAAGCAGGGAAAAAGAACCAAAGTAATTATAGTACCAAAGTGTGTGTGTGTGTGTGTGTGTGTGTGTGTGTGTGAAAGAGAGAGAGAGAGAGAGAGAGAGAGAGAGAGAGAGAGAGAGAGAGAGAGAGAATGTATACCCGAACTACCGCAAGGAGAGGATTGAGGGATATGGTATGCTAAGGTGTAGAGATCCATATACATTCAAATTGTAAGCTAGGAGAAAGCGAAACGCATCCAAAGCTTATGCGCCATGGAGGACACAAATCGCACTCTTTGTGAGTTGAGCATCCCTCCTAAAAGGGATAACAAAGTGAGGATGTACAGAAGAAAAAAAACCAATAATATCCAATTTTATCTGGAGTGCAAGGGTGTGTGTGGTGCATGCACCACAAGAGGTACACATGTCCTCTTAAAGTCATATATCATGTGCCTAATAAAGGCTTTATTTATCACAGCCACCAACATTGGTAAGCCATATCAAAGGAGTCCAAAATTAGGTTGGAGAATCCCTTTGTACTTGAAGTAGGCCACCTTGCATCAGTCCCATTACAGGTTATAAACCAAGTAGGGATCAGTCAAATTAGAACAAAATTACAGATTACGTTATTGACTAGTATAAAGCCATGTGTATATACAAGGTAGGCATAAATTTTTAAATAGGAACCCGCATAGATTTATTGAATGAACCAAACTCCAATAACCGTGTAGTCACAAACTCCAATAACCGTCCAGTCGAACCATGTGGCAAGGGTAGGGTCTATGTATGCCAATTGGGATGCATGCTTGTGTGTGAGGGCATTAATGTAACTTTGAATCAGCCAATGGGGACTCAGCTAACCCTATTAATGAAAGAGAAGCTCCTTTGAGTAATTGCTAATGATCAAACCAAGACCTTGACATAGAACATCATGATACTCTCTGTGTGTGTTATGGATACTATGAGTTAGACCAAGGTAGGTAAACGTCAAGTCCGAAGTTGCACAGAATAGTGCAGTAAGTCAATAGGTATGAGAGAATGGGACATTATCTTTGCCCATGTAGATGTGTGTGTGTGTGTGTGTGTGTGTGTGTGTGTGTGTGTGTGTGTGTGTGTGGTGTGTGTGTGTGTGTGTGTGTGTGTGTGTGTGTGTGTGTGTGTGTGTGTGTGGGTGTGTGTTATCTACATATACTACCCACAGACGAACAGACATATGTTCAAAGACCAAGGTATCCAGATAAATACAAGGTTTATTATACAAAAAAAACTTAGATAGAATGATTTTGTATAAATGAATAACATCAGGTTGGTACAAGTCACCATTCAAAGGGTAGAGATTCCTTTACAAAAACTGCGAACCTATAGCTAATCCTCCAAAAAGTAAAGCAACCAAAAGCTAGACAGTAGCCCTCACTTGCACCCATAAAAACAACATATCATTCTATTAGCAGAGCGTATGCAGGTGATGTATGGGCATCCTAGTTGTTATCCATGTCACAAAGGTACAACTTTTCTTTGTAAATAAACTTATCATTAAAAAATGAACTTAAATAGACTTTGGTAGTCAATTAAATCTTCATAAAAAGCATCAACAGTCTACAAACTGCCAATGATTCTCATTTAAGCATCTTTATAATTTATATCCTTATTCTTGTAGGATCAATTAAGATATGCTCCCTGCCTCAATGAGGCTATATATTCTACCCTAGGTAGCTGCCTTCAAGATCTGTGCTCTCTTGATGGGATCAACTATAGTACTCATCCGAGCAGTCATCTTATAACTTGGTATAAACTCATAACAGTAGACAAATCATTTTTTGGCATTCTTAGCACCAAACTCGCTTACAAATTTTTGTATAAGAAAACCCTGACAGGTTTTGCTATAATCGTGAGCGACATCCGCCCTCAAATGGATGGATTCATCAACCTTTTTCAAAAAAACCGAGTCCAACTACAATGATTATACCTGAAGTAATCTACACATGCTATAGTGACATGCCGAGTCACAAAGAAAAACTGATTTATAAGATCATATATGCCCTTGATTGGTCTAGATCTTGTCTATGCTCCCAAACATAATGTCATGTTGAGAATATCCAAAAAACCAAAAGCACCAGAGTTTTAGTACTTGGAAACTGGAAATTGGTTGTAAAAGTCCAGCTAAGAGACCATAACTATCCAGCAAAGAGTCAGTAATCCAATCTACGCAGCATGTATACATCATCATCCCCACAAAGCCCTATGCTGATCTATAACTGCTAAACCAAAAAAATCCCTACCTGGTTATCAATTCAACCCAAAGATTAGCCCCATATCAGCACCATAACTGGTTTTGGTCTAGTTAACCAGGTAAAGTTAGCTTTAGATCTAGACTAGGGAGTCTAGTGAAACCCGCTTGTCTAGTACGGAGCAAACAAGGATACACACATTGTTAAAGTCATATAAATGAAAAGACCAAGAGTTTTACCTGAAGTCAAGCTTATGTAAAACCATACAAACTGATCAAAAAGTGCTACAAATGGATGCGTGGAAAGCCCTGCAAAATACCTCGAATAGCATGGTAGAAACAATAAAACACCACAAATATGCATACCTGACGAATCTTGGGAGCATATAGACAAATCGTTCATGGCAAAGAGATACAAAGAGCGAGAGAGCACATGTAGGTGCACCTCCTAGAGCAAAGTGCTACGCCAGCATGGCAAGAGAGAAGAGAAGAGGGGAGAGAAGAAGACACAAGCACTGGGTGCAATCTCCCCCCGTGCAAGAGTGACCATTTTCCTCTTGCACGTATTTGATTTATAGATTTCTTGAATAGTCAAATGGAGTACAAACTGGCCGGCCAATCATAAATGGCCAAATCTCATAAAGAGCACTTGAATAATCAAATATAATATCCTTTTGCAATAGCCTAGCTTGGTCAAGCCTTTTCCACCTTTCACTTGCAATAAATAGTAAGATATCAATTCCATAACATACCTCTCGGTTGGAAAGCAACTATCCTCAGTTGCAAAGATAAGAAATCTGCAAACGATACTTTTCAAAAACAGTGATTAAAAATTTGTGTCAAAAAAATTAGCATAGAGTAAAAATAATGAAACTAAACAACATTGCTTATGCATGCCGTCATCCACATACTACCTATTCTAGTGTCCCATACCACTAGAATAAGCAGTATTTGTCAAACCTTGATGAGTCAAGATATCACTGGTACATTCCTCATTCAATAATCAATTCTCATCAATCTCAAGTCCAATTCCATAGATACTGGCGCGACAGAAAAGCATCATATACCAATTCCAAATCCAATTCCAATTCCAAATCCAAATATCTACCAACATATACCCATTTCAAATCCAAAATCTAAATATCCAAATCCAAAATCCTCGGCTAACAAAATCATACCAGCTACAGTGGTGGCGAGCCACTGCAACATGATTTTGTGATCAATGTTGCCTCAACTGGCGAATCTAAACCAAGAAGACGTGCTACCTAAATCGGCAAATCTGCACTAATGCTGCCTAAATCAGCGAATCTGCATTTGGTATAAGTTTAAAAATCACGAATCTGTAATTTATCAATGTGCTACCTAAATCGGCGGATTTGCACTAGGATGAGGATATACACACTCCCTAAATCGACGAATCTGTGTGTCCGTGACCAATGGGATAGACATGGCATAAAAAGTGAAAATTAAATGACTTGTTTGATATGTAATTGGAATAGACTGGGATGTGGAAGCATGTACCAAATCTTAGCGATCATCGCACACCAACCGAGCTCATGTAACTAGTGGTATGACAAGTCATCTCAGTAAAGAGTTCAATCAAAGAAAGTAGAATCCATGACATTAGAAGCAATGGATTTTGCAACATAATGAAAACACGTAAGGAAGTTCTGTCTTCTTAAAAGCATCTGGAAAATTTCTTACCTGCTGCAAAGGTGCTTGGGTATTCATAGGGGTATGAGAATGTTTGCAAAAAGACTCATTCAAAATAATTCAAATATAATAAGGATTAATTTATCAAACCACTATTAAAATAGAGGATTCGCACATAAGTAGATGTGGTGAAGAGTGGGAGAATTTGGAGGGGCCAAGATAAGAGAAGAGATGGGATAAGCACTTGTGGTGAAGTAGATAATGTTACTTTTAGGTCTAAAGATACATAGATAGAACTTACTTATATCAGGGATAATTGAAATGATGTTTCAAGAGGGGTATAATCAGAATGCATTAAGAAATGTCATACATGGAGCTTGATATGAGAACATCATATTTAGATTTACCTACAAAAATTTTCTAAAAAACAAAGCACTGAAAACGACTTTGTGTTAAATTCAACAACAATCTAATCATACACTAAATTTACATGGCCAAAGGTGGAATATCTTAAGTCTATTGATTTTACAACTGATAATTTGAGAGAGAATTTGTGCAAAATGGGAACATGCATAGTGATAGATATACAGGGGACATGCCATGTTAATAGTGAGAAGTCTACATGAATGTGTGATATATCTACTTACCATTGGCATTAAAAGTGGAAATATAATGCACAGAGAGTGTGTGTAATTAAAATTCAGGTAGATTCATATGAAAAGAATGCTAAATAAACATAGAACACAATTATGAACATTTTAATACCAATAGCAAGAACTTATCGAGTGTATGAGTAGTGGCAAGGCAACTTGTGTTCAAATATTTTTGAAGCACTTAATTTTGGTTGAAAATGTCATCGAAAAACTGCTTTCAACTCAGTGACCATGTCCAACTAGAATGAGCAAAGTTGCTCGGGATAAGCTGCAATTTGGAGCGTGGTTAGTGTATGACACTTGCCTTTTGCATTGTTCTTTAGTAAAAAACCGGGTCAACTTATCATAGCATCCCAAGAAACCCAATTCAGTACTAAATTGGTAGGACCTGCATAATGACCAGGTTTTTTTTTTAAATCATTTCTTTATTCATGCTTACCTAACATGTCTTTTATAATTTTTAAGTATCATGGTGTCACCCATCCAATCCTTAATAAACAATACCAAATAGATATAGCTTCCAACCCTAAAGCAATAATTTTCATCATTATAAAAATTTATATTGATAAAAGAATCGCCCATCAAAAACCGCAATTTTCATAGCATTGAGTTATGTCTGCCGTGAATGTCAAGTATGGAGCCTGATTTACCCTTGTAATTTGTTGTGGTAAAAACGCACATTTGTAAGGCCCCCATTAGGAGGAGAAGCCATCGTGCGTGAAGGAAAATCACTCACCAGAAACCAAAATTTTCACGGACAAGAATCAGGGGCAACTTTAGGGGCCTCGGGAGCGGAGGCCCCCGAGACTTTTTTTTCCCTCGCCGGAATATTATGGCTGGACGGCGGCCGGAAAGTGGTCGGAAAACAACCGGTCGGTTGGCCGGTGGCCGGTAGTCAATGGCCGGTGGCCGGTGGCCCGTGGCCAGAAGTCAATGGCCGGTGGCCGGTGGCCGAATTCAAAAGCGGACTTGTCTTCTCAAGGGCGGCCACATATGGGCGGATTGGAGGGTCCGATTTGGACTTATTCGCACAAGGGTGGCTACACATGGCTGCCTCTCATAAGAGAGGGCAGCCCTTTTGGCCTATAAAAGGAGGCCATTTCTACACACATTTCATAGTGTGAAGTTGATGCAACAAGGTGAGTTTGAGGTGGTGAGAGTGAAGCAAGGCGGGAGCTCCATTAAGGGTATAATCCCTTTGTAAACTACTTCTTGTTTTGAAGTACTAAAGCCATTGAGTGGCTGCTTTCCCGTGGACGTATCCCACATTGGGTGAACCACGTATATCGTGTGTACTCTCTCTCTCTCTCTCTCTCTCTCTCTCTCTCTCTCTCTCTCTCTCTCTCTCTCTCTCTATAATCTCGTGTGTGTGAAATCTATCTCTCTCCATTAAGTAATATACTCAAATATCTATTTAGCTACGTCTTATTTCCTAACAATTGGTATCAGAGCAAGGTTTTCTCGTAGCTAAATTATCTCAAGGAAAGGATTCCTTGAATTGAGTGGGAGTTATGGCAGAGGAAGGGAAGCTCAAGATTGAGAAGTTCAACGGCAAAAACTACCAACATTGGAAGATGCAGATTGAAGACTATCTCTACCAGAAGGACCTCTATTTGCCACTAGGCGGTCTTGCGAAGAAGCCCGCAACAATGGCAGATGAAGCCTGGATTGTCCTTGATCGAAATGCACTGGGAACAATCCGGTTAAGCTTGGCGTCAACAGTGGCCTTCAATGTTTCGGAGATGAAGACCACGGAGGACTTGATGAAGTCACTTGACGACTTCTACGAGAAACCATTAGCATCCAATAAGGTATTTCTTATGAAGCGCTTGTTCAATCTAAAGATAACAGAGAATGGTTCAGTTGCAGAACACCTAAATGACTTTAACACAAACATAAGTCAACTTCGATCGGTGAAAATCAATTTTGATGACGAAGTGCGAGCTCTCCTTATACTATCATCTCTACCGGATAGTTGGGACAGCCTTGTGATGGCTGTAAGTAATTCTATCTCTGGTACAAATACTCTTAAGTTTGATGATGTTGTGGGTGTTCTCCTAAGCGAGTAAATACGAAGGAGAAGCACAGGAGAATCATCAAGTGCTGCATTGTGAGTGGAAACAAGAGGAAGGCCTAAGGAGAGGTTCAAAAGCCAAAAGGGTCGTGATCTCTCAAGACGGAGCAAGTCACGCACAAAGTCAGTTCTTGAATGTTGGAACTGCGGCAAGAAGGGCCACGTCAAGAAGGATTGCTGGTCCAAGAAGAAGAAGGAGACTGAGTCTCAAGACAACAAGCCAACATTGGAGGCCAATGTGGCAGGTAAAGTAGAGCAAGATGCTCTAATCCTCTCATTAGACAATGTGTATAATTCCTGGATAGTAGATTCCGGGGCTTCATTCCATGCGACACCACACAAGCAACATTTCCAAGATTACACCAAAGGTAATTTTGGGTATGTATACTTGGGAGATAATGAAGCTTGTGAGATTGTCGGCAAAGGTACTGTTTCTGTCAAAACTACTAACGGAAATGAATGGAAGCTTAAAGATGTTAGGCATGTTCCGTCTCTTCGTAAAAATTTGATCTCTACAGGACAATTGGACGATGAAGGTCACAACATTGCATTCGGAAACAAACAGTGGAAGATCTCAAAGGGATCTTTGGTGGTTGCCAAGGGAGAAAAGGTCAGTACACTTTACTTGTGTACTGTTAGCACGCAACCTTCAGCTTGTGTAACAACTATAGAAGTTGATAGTGCGGTGTGGCACTATCGACTTGGGCATATGAGTGCCAAAAGAATGCAAATCCTTCAAACAAAGAAGCTTCTACCAGGTTTGAAAGAAGTGGACTTAGAGTTCTGTGAAGATTGTGTTTATGGTAAACAAAAGAGGGTAAAATTTCAAAAATCAGGAAATGAAAGAAAAAATAAAAAACTTGAGTTGGTTCATTCAGATGTTTGGGGTCCTACAAGTACACCATCACTTGGTGGCTCATTGTACTATGTAACATTCATAGATGATGCAACTAGAAAAACATGGGTTTATGTCATGAAGAATAAATCCGATGTATTTTCCATATTTCAAAGGTGGAAAGCCTTTGTGGAGAATGAAACAGGTACCAAGGTTAAATGCCTCAGATCCGACAATGGAGGTGACTATTGCAGCCAAGCTTTTGAAAGCTTTTGTGCTAGCAATGGCATTCGGAGGCAAAGGACAACCCCAAGGACACCTCAACAAAATGGGATTTCGGAAAGGATGAACAGGACAATCATGGAGCGAGCACGAAGCATGCGGCTACATGCAAGCCTACCGCTTGATCTTTGGGCGGAAGCTGTAAGTACGTCTGTGTACTTAATCAACCGGTCACCCTCAACGAGATTGGATGGGGGAGTTCCAGAAGAGGCATGGATAGGTAAACCGGTGAATTATGCATTTCTCAAAGTGTTTAGGTGTGAGGCTTTCATGCACATAGATAGAAGCCTAAGATCAAAGCTAGATGCAAAGTCCAAAAAGTGTTTCTTCATTCGCTATGGAGAAGGTGACTTTGGGTATCGCCTATGGAATCCTGAAGATGGTAAAATCTTAAGGAGTAGGGATGTAATTTTTAACGAACAAAATATGTACAAAGATTACTTGGAAAGAAAACAAACAAAAGAAACAGGTGATGAGTACATGGAGCTTGAGGATGGTGAAGACTCAAGGACTGCAAACGGTGACAATGTGCAACAACGTCAACCAAATGAGGAGCCTCAACCTATTCCCCTAAGATCTACAAGAGCAAGTAGACCTCCAGAAAGGTTTGTTCCTTCCTTCAACCATCTCTTGATCTGTTAACCCTCACGGCTCACGGACACCCATCACCTACGATGGACGCGTATTATGTATTTGGTAGAGTCAGGTACCGGGCTTGTCGGACCAATAGGGAAAGGTAGAGTGATCGTCGATGAGAGGCGCACTTTAACTTGGACATTCAAGGGATTAGTTGGTTAAGCATGGGCGCCCAAGTGTGAATGGGGTGAGCTCCTATAAAAGCCAACTAAACCTAATTTTTACTCATTCTCTCATTTGTGCAATTGAAGAGTGCTCTTGCTCCATCTCCATCTTCTTCTTCTTCTTCACCTCCTTGTGTGTGTGTGAGAGAGAGAGAGAGAGAGGGAGAGTGTGTGTGCGATCGAGCATTACGAAGGCACGACGGCGGCGAAGCGGTTGAGCGCGGCACGACTGCAACTTCTTCTTCATCGCGGCGAGGAATCCACCACGAAGGCGAGCGTAGAGCGGTGAGTGACACACCCTTTGTTTTCTTGAGCTTGCTAGTTTAGGCTTGTTGTGTGCTTGGAGCCGTTTGTGGCTCGCATACGGTGTATTGGCAAGTCCCTTGCTTCGACAGTGCGGCAAGGAGCGCACATTTTTGGCGCCGCTGCCGGGGATATGCCCTACACTAAGCTCGGTTAGCACTTTACGCTTCCTTGTGGTGCAATCTCTATCATAGGAAAGGCAGGGAAGGAGTGTGTGGAAGGTTTCTGTTTTTTGCGTTTTCTGCAATTGCTGTCAAGTTTCAATTTCTGCTATTGTCTGTGTTTTTTCAATTTCTGCAATTTCTGCATTTTCAAGTTCGGCGTTTTCAATTTCTGCAATTTTCTGCAATTTCTGCGTTTTTGCTGCAATTTCTGCAATTTCTGCTTTTTTTTGCATTTTCTGTCAATTTTTGCAGTTTTCTGCATTTCTGTCAATTTGCTGCAATTTCTGCGTTTTTTCTGCATTTTCTGCAATTTCTGCGTTTTTCTGCATTTTTTTCAATTTCTGCGTTTTTCTGCAGCAAAAAAATAAAATAATAATAATAATAAATTTGAAAAAAAAAATGTTATTGAGAAAAAAAAAATCGGGAAAAAAAAAATTTTAAAGGAAAAAAATTTCGGAAATTAAAAACGCGAGCGAGCGGGCGGCGAAATTTTTTCGAAAATAAAAAACGTGTCTCTTGAAACGGACGGGTTGGTTTGTATAAAAGATAGATCGGGATCGTTTTCCCAAGCCCAAGCCCAAGCCCAAGCCCAAGCCCAAGCCCAAGCCTCAGTCCTCAGTCTTATGATATATACTAGACTCACTCTTATATATATACCCTACTCCCTCAAGAGAGAATGAGAGCATGTGGGACAAGTCCTCCACTCTCCTCCTTTCTCTTCCCACTTGCACCCTTAGACTTTCTAGTTTGGGCCTAGTTCCCTACTGGAAATTGACAGTTTTAGGGATTCTGAGGGCATAGAGTGACCAAACGGAGGGCTGTAAAGCACGGCACGACCCTCTGACCGATACGCTCGTTTTGAGCTATCACACGGCCCATTCCACGACACGCTCTAAAAAATCTAGCAAAAAAACAAACAAAAAACACGTTAAAAACTAGTCACAAGGCCTCCTAGAGCAGCTTTTTGACACCTTAGGGTATCAAAAGCACATGCACTTACGCTCTGGGCGGGTGCTAGAACACGAGCATATTGAGGGTGCCTCCGTTCATACGGACACCCATTACCCATCCACGATAAGCTCTAGACCCTCAGCGGGGACACAAGGTAGCACCACCCAAGACCCTAAAATAGCCGCTAGTGATTCCTCCTCCGACTCAGAAATCATGGAAGCATACCCTACCCAAAACACTGAGAGAGAAGGCCATGCACCTCCCGAAGCTCCACAGCCTAGTACTAGTATGTTTAGCCGTTTCATGGAAACATTAGGTAGAGCTACTCGCTCGGAACCTGAGGCAAATGAAGCACACGAAGGGGGTGGGGAAGTGGAATCTCCTTTCACATCGCACGTGGACCCCACACCCCCAAAGAGTGTCCATGTGGATATCCTACCAAATTCTTACCAAGAAGGCCCTGTTGAGCTGCCTCCTTCAGAAGTTCCCTCTAGAGTACCGTTGGTGACAAGTAAAACCACGGGGAGCAACATTGCTTCTACCTCACAAGAAACCGTTAACACGTCGACTCTAGAAGGATTGTTCATTAATGATCATTGGACATACGACCTCCACACTAAGGTGTTGACGGATCTACACTCTGGCCACGCCTACCATGTAGGATGGATAGAGATTGTACAATCCACCTCTAGTGCCACGAGCATCGAAGATCAACAGAAAATGATCTGTAATGTTATCCATGGCATTATTCAATCAGAAAGGCAAAACCGAGGGGTAAATATACTCTCAACTGGCCCCATGAGATTTCTGGATACGAGCAAGGCTCAACAGCCTACTCTATCACAAATGGAGACTCCTCTAATGAGCCCCATGGACCCATCTTACGTCATTTCACCTGGTGTCTCTATGCAATCTGAGCCTCCGAGCGAAAACTTTAGCTTCCCTAACTTGGCTCAACCCTCTATCAAGGAAAACACAGTGCTCACTCCAGGGATAAGCCTGACAGAGAATGTACCGATGACATCTACGGTTAGCGCAGTGCCACTACCTAGTGTCATAGTACCTAATATGGGGCCTCGACCATATGTGCCTCTAGCCCCTTATGCACACATGGCCCCCACACCTCCAATTGTACCACTTGCTTATGCTCCTCGAGTGCCGCTCCCTAGCCCTTATCCGAGTGGACCTATGCCCGGTTATGTTCCATATCCTGCATCATCCACACATATGCCAAGACCGGTACCCGTTCCTCTCCCACATATGATTCCAAGAGTACCTCCACCGGCCCTGCCTCCTCACATAGGTGACTTGGCAGCGTTTGCTCAAACCATAGGTCGATCTATCGCGGAAAATATGCGTCATGCATCTGATAGAGAGCCTAGAAGTAAGGCAGTACAAATTGCCAAACTCACGCAAAAATTCAATGGGGACGAAGATGCTAGGAAACACATTGAAGTGTTTGAACAAGTATGTGATTCCTTAGGGGAACGCAACGAACTACATAAGTGCAATGCCTTAAGCTTGACATTAAGTGGGAAGGCTGGAGATTGGTATAGGACCCTAAGGGTGGATGAGAAAACAATCTACCCTACCCTTCGAAGGTTGTTTCTAAAGGAGTACATACGAGAAGGTGTGCTTTGGGGTGTAGCATCTCAGCTACAGAAGGCCGAACGTAAGGAAGGAGAGTCAGTAAGGGACTTCATTAGTCGTCTAAAGCACTTAAACTCTCGCTGCCCTGTAAATGAGCGCTTCAACAATAACCAACTGCTTGATCGATTCATTCGAGGGTTGAGGAATGAAGGAATCTATAATGGACTAGTGATTAGAGGTATCACAACCTGGGAAGATGTCACTGCCAATGCAATCCAACTAGAGGACAACTTGATGATAGCAGGCATGAGGGTGTCTACTGACACGAGATCCACTAGCTCACAAGCCATTGAGTATGAACCCATGACTGCAAAGCCCATTGCCAATGAGCCAAAGGTATTTGAGACATTCTTGACAGACCTCACCAAGGCAATCCAAGAGTCTCTTAAGGATAATCGACCCCCTCAAAATAGTCACATGTATCCAAGAAGGGAGCAACAATGGTGTTCCATTTGCTTAGGTCCACATAGCACTAGTGAGTGCCCTACGTTTAGAGTAAAATTTAATGGAACTTGCAACGCATGTGGTAGGTATGGTCACCAAGCTAAGGATTGTTTAATGATCAAACGTATGATGGCAAATAGACCACCTGTAGCCTGGACGGATGCGCCTCGAGCTCCTGTATTGATGCCTACTCCACCTGTTGAGCAACTACCGCAACACATGGTCCCTAGATCTCAAAATGTTGTACAAGCTACACCGCTACCACCTCCTGTGCTAGGACCGCAGCCCCCGCATCCAAGAGTCGCCCCTATGAACCAAGTGGGTTGCGAGCCATCAAACGCTTATGCAGATGGTTGTGAGGAGGAAATAGACACTAGTATTGCCTACGGACTTGATACATTGGACGAATGTCCTATATACTACATGGAAGATTGTTGGGGACAAGTCAAGCCGGTTTATCAAGCTGCTGCTCTCGCATCCAGAGGTCAAAATATCAACACCCAGGCTAGGAGGCCACCTCTTCAATGCTACGAGTGTGGTGGACCACATCGAGTAGCGGAGTGCCCTATTAGGCTGCAAAAGAATGCTGCACAGATGCAAATGAATCAAGGGAGCACGTCTGCAATGCCAATACTCACATGTAATCGTTGTGGCATAGATCACTTGATTGCCCAATGCCCCTATAACCCAAATGCGCCTAAAATCACACCCCTAAATTTGGTCGAAATTGCTAGTGTGACATCGCCAATACCACCCGTTGCACCCGCTTATGCGATTACACGGTCCATGCTTCAAGGGCCAGGACATATCCTCGAAGAGAGAGATACCGCGTCAATTATCCAAGCAAAGAAAAAGAAGACACGAAGGAAGAAGTCGCAGAATACGGAAAATTCAAAGCCAAGTTCCAAAACAAACATAGGAACAGGAGATGACCCCGTGTATATGAATGACCTCGAGGATGATTCAGATTCAGTCGAGACAATGGAGACTAGAACCAATACCACAAAGGGAAAGACCGACAAAGAAAACCGTAACATGGAACCAAATGAAAACCGAATGAGAGAAAACCATAAAGAGCCTCTGAAAACACCACAAGTGTTTCCAAATCCAATCCAAGACCCCCAAGATAAACCGCAGGGGCAAAAAGGAAAAAATCGTCAAAAGAAGATTGGGACGTATCCAAACCCAGTAGACGAGATTGAGCAGGTGAAACATCTAAGAGGTTTAGTGGAGGAGACTCAAAGGAAACTAGAACCAGAACCCATGCAGGTCAAAATTCATGACACAGTGTTTCCCACGCAAGTTCATCCACCCCACATGAACCATAGACCGTTAGCCATATCTAGTATCATCCAAGAAGGGAGTGAGGACAGGACATCAGAAAGTGAGCATACACCCTTCTTGTTGGAAAGGATGTTTAACGAAGGAATACCTGATCCCATTGAGGAATCTGAGATTCCATCCTCACCAGTTCTTAGTGAAGGACCTACACCCTGCAAAACGCCAATGAATGTTGCCAAACTAGTGGACTTCATGTCTTCTGAGGTCCGAACCACGATCATAGCAAAGTTGTATGGAGATCCTGAGTTATTCCTTGCACTTCGAGCATTCCTTAACGGAGAGCTACGAACGGGATTACCGCAGTTTGCGCAACCAAATAGGCCTGACTCGATTATGATTGATGAGGAAAATCATGTGCAATCACTTGACTTAGATGGACACGAGTCTGTGATCGAGGTACCCATTAACGAATTAGGGCAGTATTTTGAAGGCGACGAGTCTAATGCGACCCTACCCATCACTACCAAGGGATTAACTATAAAGGGAATTCTTGATGGTGGTGCGGGAGTTAGCATCGTTACAAAAGATTGTTGGGAATCCATGGGAAAACCCCGCCTCAGTGTTACTAACATTGTGGTAAAGATGGCAAATGGTACCATAGCCAAACCTATGGGGATGCTCAAGGATCTTAAGATCAAAGTTCTAGGACACAAGGTACGACATACGTTCATTGTAATGGATTTCTCTAAACACCTTATGTCATATGAAATGATTTTAGGACGACCATTCATGAGGGAAGCACAAATGGTTCACGATTGGTCTAAAAATCATGTCTATTTGCAATTCCAAGACTCTGTCCTTAGAGTGGATTTGGTGACTGGTAAGGTACACCCCTTAGGGAGTAAAACCATTATTGATCATCGCTCTGACACCACAGTTCACTCGACCCCACTACAATATTGTTACACTTGTAAGAAGGATACAGACATTGGCCAAGATTCTCCTTATATGGATATCCTACCTGGGATGACTGAGTCGGACAATGTGGATTGGGTACACCTAGCTGCAACCATAGATACCTGGGGAAATAGAGGAACCACTTGGGTAACACCTGAGGGGGATGAAATGCCTATACCCTTAAATATGCTACAAGCAATGCATATCGCTTCCGACAAGACTCATCCTAATGTAACGAAGAAAACATACAAGTGGGTCCCTAAAGCTTCTTTAGTGACCATAGCTAGTGCTAAAAAACAGAAGCCTTGTAAGAAACGTACCACTCGCTCCAAGAAAAGTAAGAAAATGTTGCGATGGATCCCTAAACGACTATTGGAAGCCCAAGGCTACTATCAAGGAAATGATCAAATCTGGGTGCCCAAACGTAGATTGTGCTCTTACCTATCACCTGACCCAAGTGAGCCCAATCCCGTAGCTCCAAAACGAATCAATGATCGTGGAAAGAAAAAAATCACAGAACACTACACACCTAGTCCCGAGCTAGTTTGGGTACCAAAGAAAGAACGATTTGTTCCACCTAGCTCAGGAAGGGGGGAGTCCCATGAAGATTCTAGCTCATCATGTAATACATCCATAGAGGTAAAAGCTTCTACACCGCCTCCATCTATAGTAGTGGACCTCAATGAAGCTACAAAAGAATCCACACCTCCCAGTGTTCAAGAATCACCTAATGAACCACTTCAAGTTCGATCCTGGGAGAGTACCTTACCACCCTTGCCACTTGACAAGGCACCTAGGGTAATAGAAAACTACTGGCAAAAATCCTCACCTATTACCAACTGGAACAATTGGTTTCAAAGGGTGACAAGCTCATTTCAAACGGTATGATCTACCCAAGGAAGGGGGGAGTGTTTGCTGACAGTTATCATTCATTTGTTTCCCTCTCAACCTTTTTCCCTGACCTCTCAATTCCAATCTTAGGGAATGTACATATAAAGCTTTATACTCACAAAAAAAAAAAAAAAGAGCAAGAGCAATTAGCAAACGATTATGCACAATAAAAGTCAAAACATTGACTCAGACCTACATATGTCACATCTGGTACAGTGAAACAGAAACCTATGCCATAAAACACCTTTGATCCTCATCACTTGAGTGATGGAGGGTAGGTAAGATTAGTACGATAGGAGTGTTTCTGTTTTAGAGTTGAGTGATTAGCGAAGTTCTCTTTTCCCACTGATGTGCCTCCTAGAGGTATTGTTTGTGTTTCATAGTGTGTACAGGAGCGTGTTGCTATTGATAGGATTTGGACCTTCATGGAACCTTCAAATCAAGCGCGACCATCAACACAAACAGGTGTTTCTTGTCCATTAGCATTGCCGTTATCTTTTTTGCATCTATGATTGTCTGCTTTGATTGTGATTGGTAGCATAATATTCAGCGCATTGGCTTAGTATCAAACATTTAATTCAATGTAATGTTTTGTCATAATCACTTGTCTAGGTTTAAAAATCAAGCAGTCCGACTAAGCTAGTTTGACCAAGCTAGGTATTAGAAATCTTCTCTTAATACCATGGGGAATGCCTTCCTAATAAGCAATGGTTACTTAGGTTCTTAATCCGATTTAGGCAGCATTGTGTGAAATGTACTAGGGCTTTCTAGTGGGCTTAACCCTATTGACCTTTAGCTTAAGTATTATAAAGGGAGTTTACTAATGTGATGAGCCTGGGGAGTGTAACAGTGTTATATGACCCCCCAAAGTTACAAAATTTAAATGTTGAAAATGAACAAGCAAAAAATCAAAGTGCCACAATGTAAAATTTTAAGCTGGAAGAGAAATCTCAGCTTGATTTGGTACTTCACTCACATGTATCGCCTATGGTACTAGAGCCCTAGAGGTTCCCAGTGTGGGCGCTTTTCCTTGAAAAGCAAAAAACCCAAGGCATACAAAATAAGCACACACATCAAAATTGAATCAGTGTGAAAAGACCTTGGGGGGTCAAAGAAAAAGTAATCAGTCAGGCGATGATTTCATGAGAAATTCCTTTTATGGTAGCTTAACTACAAGGTTTTCTAGATATAGCCTCTAGTCAGCCCTTGAACATGAATACTTGGCTCTCGCGATTAAACAACTTAATTGACCACTGAAAATTAAGAAGCTTACCCATGGTATTAATATTCGATCTCTAGTGCTTTTCGACCGTCAAATTAGTGACCCCAGACTTGTTTAATTTTTTGCCTTTACATCAGTTTATGCATTTGATTACATTGCAATTTAATGTTCATTGCTAACAAATTGTTTGAAATTCTTTTACCAATCAATTTTTCTACCTAAAACTGCATATGCTTTTTAAGAGAATGCAATTACTGTGGCAATGTTGTTTGATTTTGCAGTGACTGAAGAAGGCTAAGGACATTCATCTCAAATGCTCTTCCACCTCGACGAACCAGCTTCAACTCAATAGCTTCCGAGGACGGAATCTACATCAGGAAGGGGGGCATGTTAACCCTCACGGCTCACGGACACCCATCACCTACGATGGACGCGTATTATGTATTTGGTAGAGTCAGGTACCGGGCTTGTCGGACCAATAGGGAAAGGTAGAGTGATCGTCGATGAGAGGCGCACTTTAACTTGGACATTCAAGGGATTAGTTGGTTAAGCATGGGCGCCCAAGTGTGAATGGGGTGAGCTCCTATAAAAGCCAACTAAACCTAATTTTTACTCATTCTCTCATTTGTGCAATTGAAGAGTGCTCTTGCTCCATCTCCATCTTCTTCTTCTTCTTCACCTCCTTGTGTGTGTGTGTGTGAGAGAGAGAGAGAGGGAGAGTGTGTGTGCGATCGAGCATTATGAAGGCACGACGGCGGCGAAGCGGTTGAGCGCGGCACGACTGTAGCTTCTTCTTCATCGCGGCGAGGAATCCACCACGAAGGCGAGCGTAGAGCGGTGAGTGACACACCCTTTGTTTTCTTGAGCTTGCTAGTTTAGGCTTGTTGTGTGCTTGGAGCCGTTTGTGGCTCGCATACGGTGTATTGGCAAGTCCCTTGCTTCGACAGTGCGGCAAGGAGCGCACATGATCTCAAATTCTGGAGAGCCGGAATCATACAAAGAAGCTATGCAACATGAATCCAAAGAAGAATGGACGAAGAGCATGCAAGTGGAGATGGACTCACTACATCGCAACCAAACATGGGAGTTGGTTGAGTTGCCTAAAGGTAAGCGGGCACTTCAAAACAAATGGGTGTACAAGCTGAAGGAAGAAGAAGGTGGGAAGAAAAGGTACAAGTCTAGGCTTGTGGTAAAAGGGTTTTCTCAAAAGAAAGGTATTGACTTCAATGAAATATTTTCTCCTGTTGTAAAAATGAACTCAATTAGGCTTGTCTTAAGCCTTGTGGCTGCTCATGATTTAAATCTCGAGCAAATGGATGTAAATACGGCATTCCCTCATGGTGACTTAGAGGAGGAAATCTACATGCTTCAACCAAAGGGGTATGAAGTAAAAGGTAAGGAGAAAATGGTTTGCAGATTAAAGAAGAGCTTGTATGGTTTAAAGCAAGCATCAAGACAATGGTACTTGAAGTTTGATCAATGGATGTTGGATCATGGATTCACAAGATGCAACTCGGATCACTGCGTCTACATGAAGAATTTGGGAGATGGGAAGTTCATCATCCTAATGTTGTATGTTGATGACATGCCGATTGCAAGTGCTAACATGCAGGACATCAAAGACCTAAAAGAGGAGCTGTCTAAATCTTTTTCAATGAAAGATTTAGGTGCTGCAAAGAGGATACTTGGTACGAAAATATCAAGGGACAGGACGAAGAAGACAATAAAGCTATCTCAAGAAGGTACTAGAAAGGTTTGCAATGCAAAATGCAAAACCAGTTTCTACACCTTTGGCTGGTCATTTTAAACTAACGAAGGATATGTGTCCAAAGACACAAGAGAAAATAGCCTATATGTCTAAAGTTCCATATGCTGCAGCGGTAGGTTCTCTAAATTATGCTATGGTCTGGACAAGGCCAGACATTGCACATGCAGTGGGAGTTGTGAGTAGGTTCATGGAAAACCCAGGTAAAGATAATTGGCAAGCTGTGAAGTGGATACTTAGGTATCTAAAAGGGACAACAACAAATGCTTTGTATTTTCAAGGAACTGATATTTTTCTAGAAGGGTATGCTGATGCAGATATGGCAGGTGACAATGATACTCGAAGGAGCACTACTGGCTATGTGTTCATGGTTGGAGGCACAGCAGTAAGCTGGGCTTCAAAGCTGCAGAAAGTGGTTTCGCTTTCTACCACGGAAGCAGAGTATGTAGCAATGACGGAGGCAAGCAAAGAAATTATGTGGCTTCACAGATTCTTAGAAGAGCTTGGATTCAAAAAAGACAATTGTGTCTTGTACAGTGATAGCCAAAGCGCTATCCATCTTGCAAAGAACTCAGCCTTTCATTCAAGGACTAAGCACATTGAGGTGAGGTATCACTTTATACGCACTCTTTTGGAAGAGGGACAACTAAAGCTAGGAAAGGTGCATACAGGTGAAAATCCTGCAGACATGTTTACAAAGGTGGTCAACAAGGAGAAGTTGAGCTTTTGCTCATCTTCAATCGGCATTCAAGGATAAGAAGCTAGAATGGAAAGCAGTCACAGGTTCGGTTTGGAGATCAGTCTCCAAGTGGGAGATTGTTAAGTATGCAGCCTGATTTACCCTTGTAATTTGTTGTGGTAAAAGCGCACATTTGTAAGGCCCCCATTATGAGGAGAAGCCATCGTGCGTGAAGGAAAATCACTCACCGGAAACCAAAATTTTCACGAACAAGAATCAGGGGGAACTTTAGGGGCCTCTGGGGCAGAGGCCCCCGAGGCTTTTTTTTCCCTCGCCGGAATATTATGGCCGGACGGCGGCCGAAAGGTGGTCGGAAAACAACCGGTCGGTTGGCCGGTGGCCGGTGGCCAAATTCAAAAGCGGACTTGTCGTCTCAAGGGCGGCCACACATGGCCGGATTGGAGGGTCCGATTTGGACTTATTCGCACAAGGGTGGCTACACATGGCTGCCTCTCATAAGAGAGGGCAACCCTTTTGGCCTATAAAAGGAGGCCATTTCTACACACATTTCATAGTGTGAAGTAGATGCAACAAGGTGAGTTTGAGGTGGTTAGAGTGAAGCAAGGCGGGAGCTCCATTAAGGGTATAATCCCTTTGTAAACTACTTCCTGTTTTGAAGTACTAAAGCCATTGAGTGACTGTTTCCCGTGGACGTAGCCCACATTGGGTGAACCACATATCATGTGTACTCTCTCTCTCTCTCTACTCTATAATCTCTTGTGTGTGAAATCTATCTCTCTCCATTAAGTAATCTACTCAAATATCTAATTAGCTACGTCTTATTTCCTAACAGTGACGATAGAGTAAATGCTTTCTGGGAGAATGATAAACACCTCAGCCGCGTTTTTTATGACCCAAAAAGGGCAATAGTCTATATTTCTGAATCTCTTTATATCTCTGTGTTTGATGGCACATATATTTTTGATTTCTAGTCGGACCAAATTTAAGCAGTGGGTGATATCATTTGTAACACAAGAGAACAGGCAATTTGAAGCGTCAGAAATCCATCTAAATTTATGCTTATGATTTTTATATGTTGGGAAGAGTACCGGAATTTTTAGAGATTCATGACTATAGCCGAGTCCTGATAATTCCTTGTTCAATGTTGTAGCTACATATTGCGGAGAGTTATCAAGTTTACTAAAGTCATTACTATTAAGTCTTGAACTGGCCGCCTCCAAGGCCAATTTTTTACATATAACGGATGCAGTGTTTGACGCTTTATCTAGGCCAATAATGAGCCATTTCTTTTTAATATCAAAGATAGAGGTCTTCATTTTTGGCGTAAGCCAAGTAGTATCAGTGCTTAGCCATACTTGTGGCAAAAGACTGATCTTTTTCCAAAAGATTCTTTTGAGAGTTGATGTAAGTTGGAAGTGAACTTCCTCCTTCAGTTGGAGTTTTAAGGCCAAGTCGGCCAAGCATCCAAGTAGTGCAGATAAGGCACTTTGAGGATTTAGCGGAAAGGGAGGAATATGATTCAAGCCATTACTCAATAGACTCCTTACTTGAGGATCCGAAACAATTTCTAAGTTAGATGTACAAACATGTAAACCAAATTCAGTGAAGTTTTTACTGAATTTTCTAAAAAGATGACAAGAGCAGATAGGTATCTCATTATTATGGAGAAACGTAATGGAATAAAAAAGATTCTTAATAGGCGGCGAGTATTTCCAACCAATCATCTTATCCATTAGTAATAAATTTGACCCATAAATATGTCCAAAACATTCTGCAAAGATAGCTTGGGGAGTAAAGAAATCCAAAATTTTGCTTGTAAACAAGCAATGTGTGAAAATCTTACTACACACTTCTTCCTTTGGAGGTAGGTATCGTCTTCCGCAAGCAATCCATCGATCCTGCATATTACATATCCAAAAGGTTTCTGACAGGTAGGTTTCTACCCCTACCTCTCACAAAACTTCTACCTTTCCCTCTTCCAAACACAGAATCACTCGAAGAGGGGGTTAGGAAAGAGGTGTAAGATGCCGCCGGAGAGACAAGAGTATTAGGACGTTTGGAAACTTGAGATTCATCTTCTTCAATATTCGGTTTAATTTGGCTAACTATATTTTTGATACCTTTAAAGCCGCCATAAGTGGTAAGCAAATTCCCACATCCATCAGATCCAAGCTCTTTAAGGGTGTCACGCATAATTGCTCTATACTGAATAAAGGCAATTTGAGCTAAGACCAGATCTTTCGCTTGACCACCAAGCCAAGAACAAAAGAGGGAAAGGTGAAATTCTTATGCTTTATCCGGAAAGATACTAGGTAGATTGTTGAGGGCATACCAAATAGCATGGTCAAACCAAATAATGCTTGACTCGCAAGAGGCTTTGGGGTCCAAGAATCTGCAAGCACACTTAAGGTAAGGCCTGAACACATTCCACACTGTCTCGGTGTAGTAATCAGCATTGCTTTTGCTAAATTTCATTACTCCTTTAGTCCTTGCATATAGCCCTGTATTCGAACTACATTTTTTGTCATCAAGGAAACTCATATTGAAAGGAGCTTTAATCAGATCCCCTTTGTCCAAGAGCTGTATCCCTTTTAGAACTTTAAGTTTGCATTCCTCAATAGTAGCAGGGGCCAAGTTGGCAAGGAAGACCCAGGTTTCCATGGATATGGGTGCAAGAAATCCTTTATTTGGAAACAACCACAACCTATGCTCGACTCCCAAGGATTCTACCTCAACTTGTCGGGATGGTAAAAAAGGAAAGGCCCTCGAGACTTTCGGTACCATGTCCAAAAGCGAGGCTTCACTGAGTGAACAAAGGTCCTTTTGAAGTTCCTTTATAGCTTCTAAAGCAGCTGCATCTCTACAGAAGAGACTATTCGGAGGAGGGACAATAGGCGTAGAGGGAGCAGTAACAAAGATAGGACTAAGCCCACAAAATTTTCTAAGAAGATTCGACAGTTCTGAACCTTTGGAAGAAAAGATGCTAAGTCTTGAATGTGTGCTTTGGAAAGTCCAGCCAGATTTGAAGTAAATTCCATCAAAAGGTTGATACCATCCGATTTATTTTTTACAAGAAGAGCTAGTACTTTAACCCATAGGTCAAATGAAATCAGTTGGACAAGAGATAGATAGACTAGACTCCTTCGAAGCATCATAAATTAGGATAGAAGCTTCTCTATCTTGTATACATTTTAGTACAAGAAGCGAGGCTAGGGAAAGGGGTTCCACAGGAAGAGACAGTCCTTGGGAAAGGGGAACAATCTGCAAAATTATCATTAGTTAGAATTCCATAGTCTAGGAGCATAGACCCGAAGATCTAATACACAGTGTTACAATTTTTGAATTTTACAGCCCTATGAAGATAAGGCCTAGTCCTATGAGAGATACAAGGGAAGGTCTTTTCTATTTCTTTAGCTAGATGTAATTTCTCTGAAATCAGAGCTCTTTTTTCATGGTCAGAGCATACTTTCATTCTTGCAGTGAGCTTTCCCATGACTTGGTCAACAGAAGTAATAGATTATGTAAATTATAGTATTTTAAAGTAAAGTAAGAAGCATGAATATAAAGTGGAATAGTAGTGCTATCAACCTTTTCACCAGTCAGGTAAAGAAAACCACAGAGACTGTGTGATAGCACCCCTGGCTATTAGAGTATAAACTTTATACTATAATAGGCAAAAGTTTCTAGAGTTATTGTCTGAGAGAGAAAAACTGTTAAGTCAATCTCTCTTTTGCGTTTATTGTGTGTGTAGCAGTTCTAAATCTATAAAATTATACGCAAACAAACACTAACTGTTCACAGACAACAATTCTAGAAAAGTACAGTGGCTTTGCACAGTAATTTATTTGCAGTTGAAAATAAATTATGTACAAGGTAATGAAGATAACAAAATACAGCTCAAGTATCCTTAAACCCAAAGTCTGGGAAATCTTGTATCACACTACGAGATCCACCAATTGTTAAGAACTCGACGTTTTAATGAAGAAAGGTAGCCCTCACCTGCACCCACAGCCACAAGAAAACAGTTCGTTAGCACATGACTGTACGGAGGTGATGCTGGGCATCCCAGTTGTTATCCATGTCACCATAAAAAAAACATAGTCCTTAACTTGAATATTTGATTTATTTTATTTTTAAAAAAAAATAAAATGGTAAGAACGAATATCCTTGGCTTCTCAGCCAATCTGATACAGACGGTACCCAACCCCATACAGCAGCCATAAATTCTGTTTTATTTTTCCTCAAACAGCGTAATATTACCAATCTTTTAAAAAAAATAAGTAGCAAAACAAATTTCCAAAACTTCATCCTTAACTAGATTATTCCAAGAAAAATACCCACTACCTTGTCTATCAACAACATTTGTAATATAGCCTCTTATTCGGGACTTATTTTATAATCGGGCTGAGATATCCCCCAAAATACTTTTAGTTTTTACCACTTATTACCTAGCGGAGATACCCCTTCTTTAGAGAAAAATCATAACCATTATTCCCAAAGTTCCTTACTTTCATGTTATGTCATTCCTATTGCTGCCATATGCCAGCTAACAAATGTATACTACAATATATTGGACCACTTAGTCATAGTGAGCAAACTTAGACTCGGTTCGGAAATTTTTTTACCAATCTCAAGTTATGCCCAGATAGAGGGAATGGTATGCCATGCTCAACACCATATCATGCATTCCTTCCTATCAACTATCAGAAGTTAGGGTAGTAACACTGAAGTAATCTGTAAATTCAGAGTATCATTTTAGTTAAATCCGAAAAAAACTTTTGCTATAAAAAACATCAAATTTAACTAGCCAGGATCCACTTAAGGTCACTATATGTTTTACCTTGTGGTATCCAGATCAAACTTACTAGTAAGATGTTAGGTAAGGCCAAGTGCCTATATACTTTGAATGAGTAAAAGAAGCCAGCAGAAGAAGTTAAAAAGGAATTGAGAAGCCAAGGTTCGACCGAACTTCTGCAATTAGAAATATGTCACCTCTTTGAACTAAGTGATAGGTTAATCAGAACCTACCTCTATTTTTCATAGTATATGACAATGCTGAAAAAAAACCAGTTAATTAAAAACTTGCATTTTATTTAACCTTTAGTCCGGTATGTGAAGTCAGCAACAAGGGAACCATACACGAATACAGTACACAGAATAACCTTTTTAGCCCCTTTAGTACAATAGGCTACCGATAAAAAAGATCAATCTTACTTGTAAAAAAGTTGAGTTAAAAAAACCTCATTTAATCTTATAATCGGGTATGCGAAACCTATCATACCCTACTGTAAAATAATATGCCTGGCCACTATTTCCAAAAAAAAATAGTTTTGAATGACCTCTGAATCCTCTCAAGTAGTTTTTACTAAAATAGGCACCAGATTTTAGTAACAGATTCAATTCCGGGTAAGTCCTTTTTTCGAAATTACCTCAGCAAAGTCACCAAACTTATCCAACCACTTACAAATATCTCATTCTTTTAGTGTAATACAGGTTATTCTCAGATCTGCAATACACCGTTCATGAGTACATTACCCATTTGAGAAAAAATATTACCAGAGTCAACATTATATACCCTTCATGTCCTTTATCCTCATTTTTATGCAGTCAAAGGATAAGACATACACTTGGCAATCTGCTTTTTTCCACAAAAAAAATATAGGACACACACAAAAAAAACCAGTTAGACAGTCTCCCCCCCTTTTTTTTAATTTCATTTCCATCAAATTTTACTCAGTAGATACTGGTTTATTTTAACGCTTTCTTCATGCCAAGAAGAGCTATTTTTCGAAGCCAGTCTCCCAGTAATTTACATAGCAAAAACACATCTTTAGTTGAAGCAAAATCCCATTACATATACTTTTCTCTCTATGAATTTTTTAAGAACAGTCATCGGAGCAAGAAAAAACCATCTACTTACCTGGGTTTTTTTAGGCAAAATATCGGAATTAAAAAAATCTTGTTAACCTGAAGATTAGGAGGTAATTCTAAGTTTAACTTGAGCCATCCACGCTTCTTCCCTTACCAATAAGAGTCAAATTCCAGAGCCATTATATATATGTATTTTTTTGTTTATTTTATGAAAACAAACACCATCAGTCAAACGGATAACACTTGCCAATCTTTAGAGTAAGAGATAATTTCATTTTGACACAAGAAAAAGGTCAGTATCCAATAGTAAATCAGAAAACATCCTTTAATTTATTCAAAGTTTCTTCATTCCAAAATTCGATACCTGTAATCTGAGTCTATTCAGTCTGAGGTCAGCTCATGTAAATAACTATACTCCGACTCCTTAGTTTTCACAGCAGACATAAGTTTCTGACATTATAAGCACCCTATTTTTAGCGTATTATTTTTTAGATCTTTGTGAATTTCTGGCTCTATGTAAAGACCAGCGAGACATACATCAACTAGTTGATCAAACCCAGCTCAACTTTACTTTTTCCAATGCAGTCCGCTCTATAAACATGCCATTAGACATGCTCAAGTCATTTTATTCCATATCCGACAGTGTCAGACTAATCCCCTCAGAAAACGATATAAAAAACCAAATTTTTCTTTCCCCATCCACTGATTTCACGGACCCATACCACATTAGTCAAAGCAAAGCCATAACTTGCATTGATGACAAAGCAAGCCAATCTTATATCTCCTCATACACCATTCACATGAAAGCTCAGTATCCGGAGATTATTTAACAAGTTTTTTTAAAAAAAAATTCCCAGAAAACAGTCTCAGCAAAGCTACATAGTGTATAAAGAAATTCCTTAGAGCAAGACAGAAAATTTCTGTTAACGTGAAGATTAGGAGACGATGACGCCTCCACACTGGCTTTCTCCGATTTTTTCGGCATGTTTCAGCAACAGCCACCAGTAGATGGAATACACAAAGTTTTTGAACTAACACACACAGGAAAATGATAACAGAGACGCAACTATGTGAGTATGATAACTCACCTTAGAAGTCAAGTTTAAATAGTTGATGCTCCTCTGCAGCAGACGCGACAGTTGAGTTGGACCGGTTAAGCCCCCAATCGAGGACGTCATTCCAGGCATGTACACCAGTATCCCCCATAGCCTAAGACCCGGAGCCAGAATCCAGAGGTTTAGCAGGTAAGATTCCACAATATCAGCACCTACTGCTCAAGAAAAAATGGCGGGGAAGTATGTCATCGCCGGCCTTTCCACAAAAACCTAAGCGGTGGCGTGCAGAGGATGCAAGAAGGACCATAAGCCACGCTTACAGAAATTTAAGGATTTGTACTGAGACCAAATAATGTGAAGCCAAGTCGGACAGTCACCTCCACAATGGTATAGCATATATTCCCATTAAAAGCCCGGTTTTATTCACTAGACGCGATTAAATACGGTGTCGGGTATACACACCCCAGTAGGTATTTTTTATATGCTATCCTAGCATGACCTTAGGGTTTAGCATTTCCTTAGTGTAAAACACCTTTCTATACTGTGAGTATATGATATATTTTTGGGAAAACTCTCCAAACCATAATAAGTCTCAGGAGTTAATAACCTGTTTTAATTCTAAATGGTTGGTTAAACAAACAAATCTCGAGTATCATTTCTAGAGTAAGTGGTTTTCACCAATTTATTTGTAAAGCCCGGTCAGATAGACTACATCACCCCAAGGTAAAATTTAAATAGCAATGATTCCCATATTCATACCCAGGTCTCTAGACCCATATCTAGTAAGTTGTATCAGGTCTAGGGTATACAGTAGGTATTTATACATGCTATCCATGCCCTCTGCAAGGTTTCCACCTGCACAATAATGTGAAAAAAATATTTTAAAATGTGAGAGACAACACCATATTAGGTACACTTTCCTAAAAAAAGTTTTTTTGGAGATGGTTGGTCAAATATAAAGCCCCAAGTATAGATATTCATTCTAGAGTTTGGCATTCTTCATCTATTTTGCATCCTTGGTGTATTATGGCCTACTATCATGACCAGGTTCTTTTCATACCAACTGCACATCTCTTTATGTCAAATGAGTCTATACGTCAAGCAACATTACTCCGTTATGAACAGCATCTATTCCCGCAGCTAGGAACCTCTGTTTCTCAAACAAAGTGGTGGACATATCAGGATCGAGTGACCAGAGTGACACTTTGGGGTCGTGAACATTTCAAAAATAATATCCGATTGGCGATGCTTACTGAAGCAGTGGGTCTAGGGCCTAAGTATTATTATATCGAGCATTCCATAAAGCCTGGTTTTTGAGATCAGCTATATCTGCTAGCCCAGTTTCTACCTCCTCAGAAGATTTTCCTATACCGTAGTTATGGTTATCAGCTACGAGGATATATTAACTGTACTCACAACACTCGGGAGTATGGGGTAGCCTTGGCGACTCGTATCGTGCCTTTGGCAGAGCGGCCAAATACTTGCTTCTACTATGATAGTTGTTTGTGTGATCATGTGATGGGCGCCATAATAGAGATGTAGCTGTAAAGCTCATTAGCTAAGCTTTCTTTTGTCCCGTGACATCTTTTGTGTGTGTGTGTGTGTGTGTGTGTGTGCCCACCCATTCCCAGGAACCTTATCCTATGAGGTAGTAGACCCCATAGAATAGGGGCCTACCACCTCAAGAAGTGTTTGTATTAATTCGCAACCAGCTATGTTGAGGTTAGATTTATTCGGATTTAAGTTGACTTATCAGATTATGTAAGTCAAACTGGAGGTAGGTCCAGTTGTGTTTTTCTAAGGAGTTGCAGATGCATGCAACAAGGTCTTTTTTTGTAAACTCGTTTTTAATGAACTTGGCAATCAAAGCTTCAATCTCTTTATATGCTTTAAAACAGTCGGAAGAGGCATACATTATAAGAAAAAGCATTCCAAGACAAGTGTGTAGAAAATTTTTGTATGGTCTATTGCTTTTTTTCTTCGTAAACTCAGAGGACACAAGTTTAAGATTATCTCTTTTCCAAAAAAAATTAGTATAATAATTTCCCAAAAAAGGGGGAGTCAAAGTAAACTCAATATTCAAGAAGTGTGTTCTAGAAACGATCCATTTATCCTGCCATAGTACTCTCTCGGAGAATGTAGGTTCAATACTTAAGCAAGGTGGATAAATATCTTTAAGAGTAATCTCAAATATGGGGTTGTTGATGCTACATAGGTCATCCATAAACCTGAATGAATGTGCAAAATGTGTGAGTAATGAATTACTTGCGGGGTTATTTAATATTTTCCGGAGCCATTGATATTCGAAGTAACAGAGATAAAGATTACACATAACCAGAGAGCATGCAAACCCCATTGGGATTCCTAGAGTTCGTTTGTAGCAGGTATTTCCTAATTGCATACAGCTGTTATTGAGTAGCCAAAGGATATACTTATAAATATCTTCCTCTTTAAAGTTGAATGGTGCAGATGTGTTCGATTTTTTTACCCATCCTTTATTCGCTTTTTGTGACATGCATGTATACCCAAGTTCCTTTCTGTGGGCAAAGGCAATCTTTATAAGACACGATAAGGTATAAATAAGTCCTAATGGCCCATCTATCGGGATATTTCATAGCATTGAGTTACGTCTGCCGTGAACATAGAGTAAATGCTTTCTGGGAGAATGATAAACACCTCGGCCGCGTTTTTTATGACCCAAAAAGGGCAATAGTCTATATTTCTGAATCTCTTTATATCTCTGTGTTTGATGGCACATATATTTTTGATTTCTAGTCGGACCAAATTTAAGCAGTGGGTGATATCATTTGTAACACAAGAGAACAGGCAATTTGAAGCGTCAGAAATCCATCTAAATTTATGCTTATGATTTTTATATGTTGGGAAGAGTACCGGAATTTTTAGAGATTCATGACTATAGCCGAGTCCTGATAATTCCTTGTTCAATGTTGTAGCTACATATAGTGGAGAGTTATCAAGTTTACTAAAGTCATTACTATTAAGTCTTGAACTGGCCGCCTCAAAGGCCAATTTTTTACATATAACGGATGCAGTGTTTGACGCTTTATCTAGGCCAATAATGAGCCATTTCTTTTTAATATCAAAGATAGAGGTCTTCATTTTTGGCGTAAGCCAAGTAGTATCAGTGCTTAGCCATACTTGTGGCAAAAGACTGATCTTTTTCCAAACCAATCTTTTGAGAGTTGATGTAAGTTGGAAGTGAACTTCCTCCTCCAGTTGGAGTTTTAAGGCCAAGTCGGCCAGGCATTCAAGTAGTGCGGATAAGGCACTTTGAGGATTTAGCGGAAAGGGAGGAATATACTCAAGCCATTACTCAATAGACTCCTTACTTGAGGATCCGAAACGATTTCTAAGTTAGATGTACAAACATGTAAACCAAATTCAGTGAAGTTTTTACAGAATTTTTTAAAAAGATGACAAGAGCAGATAGGTATCTCATTATTATGGAGAAACATAATGGAATAAAAAAGATTCTTAATAGGCGGCGAGTATTTCCAACCAATCATCTTATCCTTTAGTAATAAATTTGACCCAAAAATATGTCCAAAACATTCTGCAAAGATAGCTTGGGGAGTAAAGAAATCCAAAATTTTGCTTGTAAACAAGCAATGTGTGAAAATCTTACTACACACTTCATCCTTTCGACGTAGGTATCGTCTTCCGCAAGCAATCCATCGATCCTGCATATTACATATCCAAAAGGTTTCTGATAGGTAGGGTTCTACCCCTACCTCTCACAAAACTTCTACCTTTCCCTCTTCCAAACACAGAATCACTCAAAGAGGGGGTTAGGAAAGAGGTGTAAGATGCCGCCGGAGAGACAAGAGTATTAGGACGTTTGGAAACTTGAGATTCATCTTCTTCAATATTCGGTTTAATTTGGCTAACTATATTTTTGATACCTTTAAAGCCGCCATAAGTGGTAAGCAAATTCCCACATCCATCAGATCCAAGCTCTTCAAGGGTGTCACGCATAATTGCTCTATACTGAATAAAGGCAATTTGAGCTAAGACCAGATCTTTCGCTTGACCACCAAGCCAAGAACAAAAGAGGGAAAGGTGAAATTCTTATGCTTTATCCGGAAAGATACTAGGTAGATTGTTGAGGGCATACGAAATAGCATGGTCAAACCAAATAATGCTTGACTCGCAAGAGGCTTTGGGGTCCAACAATCTGCAAGCACACTTAAGGTAAGGCCTGAACACATTCCACACTGTCTCGGTGTAGTAATCAGCATTGCTTTTGCTAAAGGTCATTACTCCTTTAGTCCTTGCATATAGCCGTGTATTCGAACTACATTTTTTGTCATCAAGGAAACTCATATTGAAAGGAGCTTTAATCAGATCCCCTTTGTCCAAGAGCTGGATCCCTTTTAGAACTTTAAGTTTGCATTCCTCAATAGTAGCAGGGGCCAAGTTGGCAAGGAAGACCCAGGTTTCCATGGATATGGGTGCAAGAAATCCTTTATTTGGAAACAACCACAACCTATGCTCGACTCCCAAGGATTCTACCTCAACTTGTCGGGATGGTAAAAAAGGCAGGCCCTCAAGACTTTTGGTACCATGTCCAAAAGCGAGGCTTCACTGAGTGAACAAAGGTCTTTTTGAAATTCATTTACAGCTTCTAAAGCAACTGCATCTCTACAGAAGAGACTATTCGGAGGAGGGAGAATAGGCGTAGAGGGAGCAGTAACAAAGATAGGACTAAGCCCACAAAATTTTCTAAGAAGATTCGACAGTTCTGAACCTTTGGAAAAAAAGACGCTAAGTCTTGAATGTGTGCTTTGGAAAGTCCAACCAGATTTGAAGTAAATTCCATCAAAAGGTTGATACCATCCGATTTATTTTTTACAAGAAGAGCTAGTACTTTAACCCATAGGTCAAATGAAATCAGTTGGACAAGAGATAGACTAGACTCCTTCGAAGCATCATAAATTAGGATAGAAGCTTCTCTATCTTGTATACATTTTAGTACAAGAAGCGAGGCTAGGGAAAGGGGTTCCACAGGAAGAGCCAGTCCTTGGGAAAGGGGAACAATCTGCAAAATTATCATTAGTTAGAATTCCATAGTCTAGGAGCATAGACCCGAAGATCTAATACACAGTGTTACAATTTTTGAATTTTACAGCCCTATGAAGATAAGGCCTAGTCCTATGAGAGATACAAGGGAAGGTCTTTTCTATTTCTTTAGCTAGGCATAATTTCTCTGAAATCAGAGCTCTTTTCTCAGGGTCAGAGCATACTTTCATTCTTGCAGTGAGCTTTCCCACGACCTGGTCAACAGAAGTAATAGATTATGTAAATTATAGTATTTTAAAGTAAAGTAAGAAGCATGAATATATAGTGGAATGGTAGTGCTATCAACCTTTTCACCAGTCAGGTAAAGAAAACCACAGAGACTGTGTGATAGCACCCCTGCCTATTAGAGTATAAACTTTATACTATAATAGGAAAAAGTTTCTAGAGTCATTGTCTGAGAGAGAAAAACTGTTAAGTCAATCTCTCTTTTGCGTTTATTGTGTGTGTAGCAGTTCTTAATCTATAAAATTATACGCAAACGAACACTAACTGTTTACAGACAACAATTCTAGAAAAGTACAGTGGCTTTGCACAGTAATTTATTTGCAGTTGAAAATAAATTATGTACAAGGTAATGAAGATAACAAAATACAGCTCAAGTATCCTTAAACCCAAAGTCTGGGAAATCTTGTATCACACTACGAGATCCACCAATTGTTAAGAACTCGACGTTTTAATCAAGGAAGGTAGCCCTCACCTGCACCCATAGCCACAAGAAAACAGTTCGTTAGCACGTGATTGTATGCAGGTGATGCTGGGCATCCCAGTTGTTATCCATGTCACCATAAAAAAAAACATAGTCCTTAACTTGAATATTTGTTTTTTTTATTTTTATTTTTTTTAAAAATAAAATAAAATGGTAAGAACGAAGATCCTTGGCTTCTTAGCCAATCTGATACAGACGGTACCCAACCCCATAGAGCAGCCATAAATTCTGTTTTATTTTTCCTCAAACAGAGTAATATTACCAATCTTTAAAAAAAATTAAGTAGCAAAACAAATTTCCAGAACTTCATCCTTAACTAGATTATTCCAAAAAAAATACCCACTACCTTGTCTATCAACAAAATTTGTCATATAGCCTCTTATTCGGGACTTATTTTATAATCGGGCTGAGATATCCCCCAAAATACTTTTAGTTTTTACCACTTATTACCTAGCGGAGATACCCCTTCTTTAGAGAAAAATCATAACCATTATTCCCAAAGTTCCTTACTTTCATGTTATGTCATTCCTATTGCTGCCATATGCCAGCTAACAAATGTATACTACAATATATTGGACCACTTAGTCATAGAGAGCCAACCTAGACTCGGTCCGGAAATTTTTTTACCAATCTCAGGTTATGCCCAGATAGAGGGAACGGTATGCCATGCTCAACACCATATCATGCATTCCTTCCTATCAACTATCAGAAGTTAGGGTAGTAACACTGAAGTAATCTGTAAATTCAGAGTATCATTTTAGTTAAATCCGAAAAAAAACTTTTGCTATAAAAAACATCAGATTTAACTAGCCAGGATCCACTTAAGGTCACTATATGTTTTACCTTGTGGTATCCAGATCAAACTTACTAGTAAGATGTTAGGTAAGGCCAAGTGCCTATATACTTTGAATGAGTAAAAGAAGCCAGCAGAAGAAGTTAAAAAGGAATTGAGAAGCCAAGGTTCGACCGAACTTCTGCAATTAGAAATATGTCACCTCTTTGAACTAAGTGATAGGTTAATCAGAACCTACCTCTATTTTTCATAGTATATGACAATGCTGAAAAAAAACCAGTTAATTAAAAACTTGCATTTTATTTAACCTTTAGTCCGGTATGTGAAGTCAGCAACAAGGGAACCATACACGAATCCAGTACACAGAATAACCTTTTTAGCCCCTTTAGTACAATAGGCTACCGATAAAAAAGATCAATCTTACTTGTAAAAAAGTTGAGTTAAAAAAACCTCATTTAATCTTATAATCGGGTATGCGAAACCTATCATACCCTACTGTAAAATAATATGCCTGGCCACTATTTCCAAAAAAAAATAGTTTTGAATGACCTCTGAATCCTCTCAAGTAGTTTTTACTAAAATAGGCACCAGATTTTAGTAACAGATTCAATTCCGGGTAAGTCCTTTTTCCGAAATTACCTCAGCAAAGTCACCAAACTTATCCAACCACTTACAAATATCTCATTCTTTTAGTGTAATACAGGTTATTCTCAGATCTGCAATACACCGTTCATGAGTACATTACCCATTTGAGAAAAAATATTACCAGAGTCAACATTATATACCCTTCATGTCCTTTATCCTCATTTTTATGCAGTCAAAGGATAAGACATACACTTGGCAATCTGCTTTTTTCCACACAAAAAAAAAATAGGACACACACAAAGAAAACCAGTTAGACAGTCTCCCCCCCTTTTTTTTAATTTCATTTCCATCAAACATTACTCAGTAGATACTGGTTTATTTTAACACTTTCTTCATGCCAAGAACAACTATTTTTCGGAGCCAGTCTCCCAGTACTTCACATAGCAAAAACACATCTTTAGTTGAAGCAAAATCCCATTCCATATACTTTTCTCTCTATGAATTTTTTAAGAACAGTCATCGGAGCAAGAAAAAACCATCTACTTACCTGGGTTTTTTTAGGCAAAATATCGGAATTAAAAAACTCTTATTAACTTGAAGATTAGGAGGTAATTCTAAGTTTAACTTGAGCCATTCACGCTTCTTCCCTTACCCGTAAGAGTCAGATTCCAGAGCCAAGTTATATATATATGTATTTTTTTGTTTATTTTATGAAAACAAACACCATCAGTCAAACGGATAACAGTTGCCAGTCTTTAGAGTAAGAGAAAATTTCATTTTGACACAAGAAAAAGGTCGGTATCCAATAGTAAATCAAAAAACATCCTTTAATTTATTCAAAGTTTCTTCATTCCAAAATTCGATACCTGTAATCTGAGTCTATTCAGTCTGAGGTCAGCTCATGTAAATAACTGTACTCCGATTCCATAGTTTTTACAGCAGACATAAGTTTCTGACATTATAAGCACCCTATTTTTAGCTTAATATTTTTTAGATCTTTGTGAATTTCTGGCTCTATGTAAAGACCAGCGAGACATACATCAACTAGTTGATCAAACCCAGCTTAACTTTACTTTTTCCAATGCAGTCTGCTCTATAAAAATGCCATTAGACATGCTCAAGTCATTTTATTCCATATCCGACAGTGTCAGACTAATCCCCTCAGAAAACGATATAAAAAACCAGATTTTTCTTTCCCCATCCACTGATTTCACGGACCCATACCACATTAGTCAAAGCAAAACCATAACTTGCATTGATGACAAAGCAAGCCAATCGTATATCTCCTCATACACCATTCACATGAAAGCTCAGTATCCGGAGATTATTTAACAAGTTTTTTTAAAAACAATTCCCAGAAAACAGTCTCAGCAAAGCTACATAGTGTATAAAGAAATTTCTTAGAGCAAGACAGAAAATTTATGTTAACCTGAAGATTAGGAGACGATTACGCCTCCACACTGGCTTTCTCCGATTTTTTCAGCATGTTTGAGCCACAGCCACGAGTAGATGGAATACGCAATGTTTTTGAACTAACACACGCAGGAAAATGATAACAGAGACGCAACTATGTGAGTATGATAACTCACTTTAGAAGTCAAGTTTAAATAGTTGATACTCCTCTGCAGCAGATGCGACAGTTGAGTTGGACCGGTTAAGCCCCCAATCGAGGACGTCATTCCAGGCACGTACACCAGTATCCCCCATAGCCTAAGACCCGGAGCCAGAATCCAGAGGTTTAGCAGGTAAGATTCCACAATATCAGCACCTACTGCTCAAGAAAAAATGGCGGGGAAGTCTGTCATCGCCGGCCTTTCCACAAAAACCTAAGCGGTGGCGTGCAGAGGATGCAAGAAGGACCATATGCCACGCTTACAGAAATTTAAGGATTTGTACTGAGACCAAATAATGTGAAGCCAAGTCGGACAGTCACCTCCACAATGGTATAGCATATATTCCCATAAAAAGCCCGGTTTTATTCACTAGACGCAATTAAATACGGTGTCGGGTATACACACCCCAGTAGGTATTTTTTATATGCTATCCTAGCATGACCTTAGGGTTTAGCATTTCCTTAGTGTAAAACACCTTTCTATACTGTGAGTATATGATATATTTTTGGGAAAACTCTCCAAACCATAATAAGTCTCAGGAGTTAATAACCTGTTTTAATTCTAAATGGTTGGTTAAACAAACAAATCTCGAGTATCATTTCCAGAGTAAGTGGTTTTCACCAATTTATTTGTGAAGCCCAGTCAGACAGACCCTTACCCCAAGGTAAAATTTAAATAGCAATGATTCCCATATTCATACCCAGGTCTCTAGACCCATATCTAGTGAGCTGTATCAGGTCTCAGGTATACAGTAGGTATTTATACATGCTATCCATGCCCTCTGCAAGGTTTCCACCCGCACAATAATGTGAAAAAAATATTTTAAAATGTGAGAGACAACACCATATTAGGCACACTTTCCTAAAAAAGGTTTTTATTGGAGATGGTTGGTCAAATATAAAGCCCCAAGTATAGAGTATCATTCCAGAGTTTGGCATTCTTCATCTATTTTGCATCCTTGGTGTATTATGGCCTTTTGTCATGACCAGGTTCTTTTCATAGCAACTGCACATCTCTTTATGTCAAATGAGTCTATACGTCGAGCAACATTACTCCGTTATGAACAGCATCTATTCCCGCGGCTAGGAACCTCTGTTTCTCAAACAAAGTGGTGGACATATCAGGATCGAGTGACCAGAGTGACACTTTGGGGTCGTGAACATTTCAAAAATAATATCCGATTGGCGATGCTTACTGAAGCAGTGGGTCTAGGGCCTAAGTATTATTATATCGAGCATTCCATAAAGCCTGGTTTTTGAGATCGGCTATATCTGCTCAGAAGATTTTCCTATACCGTACTTATGGTTATCAGCTACGAGGATATTTTAACTGTACTCACCACACTCGGGAGTATGGGGTAGCCTTGGCGACTCGTATCGTGCCTTTGGCAGAGCGGCCAAATACTTGCTTCTACTGTGATAGCTGTTTGTGTGATCATGTGATGGGCGGCATAATAGAGATGTAGCTGTAAATCTCATTAGCTAAGCTTTCTTTTGTCCCGTGACATCTTTTGTGTGTGTGTGTGTGTGTGTGTGTGTATGTGTGTGTGCGCACGCACATGCGTGCATGTGAGGGAGCATCTACTAAAGTCTCCAAATTAGTGAATGTCTTTTTTCTCAGTGTGCTAGCAATTGTACAGAAGGGTGATTTTTGGTACAGAATTGTGGGCAAGTGTACGGAGCTTTGTTTGCTTGAATTCTTAGGGTGAATTGGTATATGTTTGAAGACAGATCAAACGGGCGCCCTATTGGTTGGACACATAGCTGGACACCACATTTATACGCTATTAGTTTTAACTTTTTCGAGCTAGTGTAGTAATACTCCGTGTAAATCTTGATTACAGAGTAGTGGATCAATCCCTTGAGTTGTAATGCTGTAATGATGTATGGAAAGGTCCCTATGAGCTAACCACTAGCCATTTAGAATGCCCTACGTATAAAGGTCAATAACCTTAATGTGAAATGAGGCTTATCTTTAGAAGAAGAGGGAGCTCAAAAAACGTACGCTCAAGCTACGAGCTACTCCGAACTTGTAATCATCGCAGCTAATGATTTGGTAATCCGTTTTCAAATCCAAAACTTGCATTGTGTTCCTCTTTCTTTGCTCTTTCATTCTAGTGTAAGCATTGTAAGTTTTCTTGTGGTTCGCGACTACGTGTCTGTGAGCTGTAATTGCAAATTTGAGTGCTTAAATTGTTGTTTATAGTCGTTTTGACCATAGGAGAGTGTTCCTAGACCATAGGGCGACCTTTCTGGTATGTTCAGTTGCAATTTTCAGGACCTTTTTCATGATGGATCGTGATTTTGGTACCTTGTTGGATTGCGTCTAGATTTGCTAGGATAGTACCCCTATGTGTCCTAGACCTCCTCCTAAAGTTTAGTTCCATTTCGAGTTCATTCAAGTGCCGAAATGGTGTGATGACCTAGTGGTATGAGAAAGGACATAGGCAGATTTCCATGATCATTGAGTGTTGGTTTGCTTGTTGAGCTAGTGTGTTTGCTTGTTAAGGTTCACTTCGTGAGATTGGTGATCTCATAGAGTCTCCGTGCTCCATCCGAGTCACTTTCCCTGAGTATTGACATTATATTAGTACTAGAAAGCTATGCTGCAGACGTCCGTCACGGCGACCCCAACAAACGGTGCCAATGTTAGCAGGTCGTCGTGACAGACGTCTGCAGCATAGCTTTCTAGCACTAACATAATGTCAATACTCAGGGAAAGTGACTCGGATGGGGCACGGAGACTCTATGAGATCGTCAATCTCATGAAGTGAACTTTAACAAGTAGACACACTAGCTCAACAAGCAAACCAACACTCAATGATCGGGGAAATCTGTCTAGTCCTTTCTTACAGCTCTAGGTCATCACGCCATTTCGGCACTCGAACGGACTCGAAATGCAACAAAACTTTAGGAGGAGGTCTAGGACACCCAGGGGCACTATCCTAGCAAGTCGTGTCGCAATCTGACAAGGTACCAAAATCACGATCCATCATTAAAAAGGTCCTGAAAACTACAAAAGATCAGTCCAGAAAGGTTGCCCTATGGTCTAAGAACACTCTCCTATGGTCAAAACGAGTCTTACCATAGCCCGAGCGAAAACTTCCGAGCGAACCAAAAATCGAGCGAGATTCATAAATTAGAAGCTCATTAATAAGGAGAGAGCTTTTTTCTCTTTTGGCCTTCTAGGATTTGTTTTGGATTTGCATCCATCTCTCTCTCTCTCTCTCTCTCTCTCTCTCTCTCTCTCTCTCTCTCTCTCTCTCTCTCTCTCTCTCTCTCTCTCTCTCTTTTCATTACATCAGAATTGGCCATAAGTCCATATAAAAGAAATATGGGAAAGACCCTGATGGACGTACAATGACATCATGGATAAACCACACGATACATCTAGGGATAAAGAAACATGGTAGAGTGTAGCTATCTGGATACTGATCAAGTCTACACAAATCTACCCAAAGCTCTATCCACCTCGGGAGATGTAGCAAAAACCACAAAGTCTAGTGCTGGTTATTTGACTGATATAAAGCATCCACTATAAAAACCTCTTATAGCAGCGCACAAAAGCCAATGGAACTGTGAAAACCCTAGACCGTGCCTCCAAAATCATTTTCATCCACTCTAACATTTCTTGATGATGTATCCCGAAAAAGGATGTGGATCTAAGGCACAACCAAACCGTAAGAGAGGCAAGGGGACCCACTGGCTGTCCACCTTAATGGCCAAGGGATCAATGTACCAAGGTGTACATCTCTCTGACCAAACCAACTACCCTAAAGCCTCTCTAAATTGGCTCTCAAATTTACTTGCAAATTTTTTGCCATCCATAAAGTAATTGGCCTCAACCATTGTCTGCTCCGATACGATATCATAGATAGCTTCCCTTTTCCAGAAGGAATTATCATGTAAGACCTATACCCTAAATATTGATAATGGGAGCACTCTCTAGACCAAGGAATATATGGTTGTTCCACACATAGTGGCGCACTTCTCAAATATATACCTAGAGATCTCCATGGGTCAACCACAAAAAACTGAGCCAGCAAGATCTCAAATATCGGGACAATTGTTAGAGATGCAAAGCCAGCTTAATAGTCAAAATCCTCTGCAAATTGCAAATAGTCACTTCCTTGCCCCCCATAGCAACAAAGGCTCCTACCGAACTGCCATCAATTGTTGGTCCTCCTCTATCATTCTGTCAGCAATGGCCTTGGTACCTACTCTTGATTCTAATCTAATAGCCTCTCCTCTGGAGTTTGTCTGGGGGCTGCTCTGGCTCTGGAAATCTTTGTTTCAATACCCTTTTGTAAACAAGGATAGGCCGTGCTTGTCCCTATCTACCTGCCAATATCTTTCTCTCTCGCTATGTCTGCTCAACATTGTGCTATTATTGAGCACTTTGCTATTGGTCACTCTCCATGAAGTCTTGTTGTTGTGTAGAACTCTAGTGTGACTATGAGGATTGTCTCCTCCTCCGACCAGTTAGTCATCTTTGTTGTCTCTCTCTAGGGAAATTCCTTACCAAGTGCCCCATCTCATGCCATCTAAGACACAAGTTCGGTCTACCCATAACAACAATCCTCTACGAGTGCAACACACCTTTTCACTCAAAAGTGATGATATCTAAAAAGACTAAGGAAGGGGCACTAGCCACATTTATAGGTGACACAGATGTCTGAAGCTGCATTGAACGCTTAAATGATATACCAAAGATAGAACCCATCTACATCAACATGTCTGGCTATACTTGTCATTGAAGGTGGCATAATACTTGAGAGAGAGCTATTGAACTTAAACCCCTTCTCAAACTCAAATGGCAGTGAGTGTGATAAAGGGTGGGAGAAATATATGCGGAGGACGTACCAATGTGCATGAGTGAGTTGGGGTGAGGGGGGGGGGGGAGGTGTGACAACCTTAGAGCAGGCTATGCAAGCAAAATAGGTGGGCATCAAGGGCGGCTCTGCAAGGCGGAGATAAGCAAGGGTAAGCATAGGTGGCGGGCCAGTGTGCGCATAGGTAGGCCTAGTGTACAAAGGTAGAGAGAGAGAGAGGGGGTGCTCTCTAAAGAGAGTCTCTCTCACTCTCTCTCTCTCTCGTTGTTTGTAGAATGTGCGCGTCCTATACACAACGAAAGAGGGTGAGAGAGACTCTCTTTAGAAAGACCCCCCCCCCCCTCTCTCTCTCTCTCTCTCTCTCTCTCTCTTTATCCCTCTCTCTCTCTCTAGTATTGTAGCCTACTACACAGAGAGAGAGAGAGAGGGGGGTGGGGTGGGGCGCCTACCCTCTCTCTCTCTCTCTCTCTCTCTCTCTCTCTCTCTCTCTCTCTCTCTCTCTCTCTCTCTCTCTCTCTCTCTCTCTCTCTCTCTATGTGTAGGAGCGCCCACGTATTAATTCGAGCCTCTCTCTCTCTCTCTCTCTCTCTCTCTCTCTCTCTCTCTCTCTCTCTCTCTCTCTCTCTCTCTCTCTCTCTCTCTCTCTCTCTCTCTCTCTCTCTCTCTCTATATGTATGTGTGTGTGTAGGAGCGCATGTCGATGTGCGCTCCTACACAAAGAGAGAGAGAGAGAGAGAGAGAGAGAGAGACAGAGGAGTCCAAGGAGGACGTGGGCGCTGAGGTGGTGGGCATCCACCTTGCAGGTCCTGGACAAAGTGGTGAGCGTCAATTCCATTTTCACGGCAGCCGTCTTCATTGGCATGTCGCAGAGTAAAGCCAGGTTTCCAAGGACCCACCGACCCCTACTACGCCTCCACGCACCTGCTACGCGATCTCGTCCTTCTAGAGGTGCTCTCCTTCAGCTGCTTCCTCATGTCTAGCCTGGTGGCGCCTCTGCTGTCGCCCACCCTCTGCCGCATCTGCTGCAAATGGCACTTGTTGACGCCCATGTGGAAATGACAACGTCACTGCTACCGACGAAACGAGAAACCGACAGCCCATGGCGCAGCTGGTGTGCATCCACAACACAAGCATTAAAATTGGTGTGTGTCCACTCTCTCTCTCTCTCTCTCTCTCTCTCTCTGATCAGCTCGTTGTGTCATGTAGGAGCGCACGTCAATGTGCACTCCTACATGTCTCTCTCTCTCTCTCTCTCTCTCTCTCTCTCTCTCTCTCTCTCTCTCTCTCTCTCTCTCTCTCTCTCTCTCTCATATAGGAGCACACGTCCTACATGAGAGAGAGAGAGAGCAAGAGAGAGCCTCTGCCGCCTCTTCAACACCAGCTGTCCCCTGGGCTGTCGGTTTCTCGTTGCGCCGTCTTCTGGGGTTTCTCATTGCGTGCGTCCACAGCTTTCTCCGGCAACAGCAACGTTGTCATGTGTGGGCGGTAGCAAGTGCCATTTGCAGCGCGTCCACAACACAAGCATTAAAACGGGTGGCCATCGCCCACATAAGGACTGCGTACGCTTTCTTCGATTGGGACTGCTTGCTACTTCCATCAGCTCCCTCTCTCTCTCTCCCTCTCATTGTGTCATGTAGGAGCGCACGTTGACGTGTGCTTGCTACTTCCATCGACTCCCTCTCTCTCTCTTTCTCTCTCTCTCTCTCTCTCTCTCTCTCTCTCTCATGTAGGAGAGCATGTTGACGTGTGCTCCTACATGAGAGAGAGAGAGAGACTCTGCCGCCTCTTCATCTCACCCTCTGCCGCCTCTGCTGCAAGTGGCACTTGCTACTGCCCACACATGATAACATCACTGTTGCCCGAGAAAACTATGGACGCACGAAACGAGAAACCCCAGGAGACGACGCAACAAGAAATCGACATCCCACGGCGCAGCTGGTGTGCGTCCACAACACAAGCATTAAAACGGGTGGCTATCGCCCACATCAGGGCTGCATACGCTTTCTCCGAATATTTGGACTGCTTGCTACTTCCATCAGCTCCCTCTCTTTTTCTCTCGTTGTGTCATGTAGGAGCGCACGTCAACGTGCACTTGCATCTTCAAAAATAGCTTCATCAAGTTGGGATGCCTCAAGGGTTTGCAAAGAAGCCATGTATGCATTGAGGACGTTCTTGTTATTATTAGCGACTTCAATGTGGTCAGCATCATCGTAGCAGGGCAGAGACACCTTCGTAGCAAAAGAAACTGAAGCAACTGGAGCATCGAATGTTGGGCTGCCAGTAGCTTGAAGGTTTGCTTCATCAGTTCCATCGGGCTTTGTTGCGTCGTGACCACAGCAGGGCAAGGAGGCGAGAATGGCAGGGCTGGTCACTACAGGAGCAATATTGCATGCGTGAGAAGCATCGGTTAACGCATCAATATCCACCTTTTCTGTTTGATTTGCTGGTTCCATCAGAGAATCAAGGAACTGGGTCATAATGGTTGCTTGCTCATCATTATAGGCTGCAGCTTCTGCAAGTGGTTCGTCCTTCATTTGAGCAGCATGGACCTCGGGCACAGCAGGATGCACTGGAGCAGCAAGAACTTGTGGCAACATGATGACAGTGGCGTCATTTGCGGCTGCTTGAGTGGTAGCGCCATGCGTTGCGGCAGCATCTATGAGAGCCATGGCAATTTTAGCCTCAGCAGCTGGAATGGATTCAGTTGCAATGGCTGCATTAGCTTCTACAATAGGTTCAGTCGTTATTACAGAAGTGGCGCGGGCAGCATTTGTTGCAGTAGCAACGGCAGCAGCAAGGTCTGCCCCATTTGGTTGATGTCCGGGCTCCATCAGGGATTCAAGAAAGGCGGTGATAACTTCTTCCTCATCATGGGCTGCAGCGGGGAAGGTTTCGTCTGCATCAAGGTAAATCAGTAGGGACTCGACTGCACATTCAGTTGCAGGTTCCAAAGAATCACTGTCAGAGAGAGCAGCAAGTGTAGTTTGGGCAGCATGAAGAGGGGCCTGGATCGTTGCTTCAGCAGGGACCGCATTATCGCCTTCATCTTCTTGTATCAGGGAAGTGATAGGGTTCCCCACACCACCATCAGGTCCGATGTCTCTTTTGGCTGCATAATCAGCAGCAAGGGTTAAAGCGGGTGCATCTGCCAGGCAATTGAGCATGGCTTCAAGAAGTTGGCCATTGCAAGTTGGTGAGGACCCAGCGTTGGTTGTATTCAAGCAGGTAACCATATCGGCTACATGATTGCATCAGCAGATCAATAGAGGCGCGACGTCCATACATGTTGGAGCAACGTCCATCAGGACGTCATTATAGGCAACGTCATAGGCTTGTACTGCACATGCCTGCAGAAGCCAGGATCTCGACACTTTCACGCGAGGGGGCTTGTTGGTCTGGATCTCGTGATACCATGTAGAATTGAGGAGGGAGCAGCCCCCCTCAAAGGGATCATACATGTGTGTTCTACATCGTGCACAGGAGGTGACGCAGGCACTGTGAGAGAGAGAGAGAGAGAGAGAGAGAGAGAGTACGTGCAGACACGAGAAGGTGTGGATAGAATGCGGTGTTCGTTCATTGGGATGGGTTACATTTGATGGTTGAGAGATGAGACGTTTGACATCTCCTATGATGACCTGGAATTAGTATTCCAACACTCCCCCGTAATTCGAGTCATCATTGGAGTTGAATGCATGAAAGAAAATGACAATGCATTCGTCTGTTTTGTTTTGTCAGGTGCAGCGATCCACCCTCGACGCGTGCGAGTCTACATGCTATAGAGATGATTACATCATGCTATGCAAGCTACAAGATGATTGGGTTTGCATCAGCTGAGTTGATTACTTTTTAATTCCAATAGCTGGTTCTAGCGATGTTCATAACGCGGAGCCCTAACTGGCCAATGCCCCCGGCATGGTCACCTTCCAAAACTAGGCCATTCTGTCTGTGATGATTTAGTTGCCCAACGCTCACCTCATCGTGGCGGCCGCTCGGCAGAATATTGTGAATGTGGCCGTTGCTCAAGAATTGGGCGAGGTGGTCACTCTTGTCAATGACATCATCGACCGGGTGTCCGGCACCTTCACTATCATCCTAGGCACCGTCTACGTCATCCAAAATGTCGTCGATAGCGTTCTCAACTTGGTTGTCGTGTATTCCACCAGCCTCGTTGGCAATGTTTTTCCAATCATGGATATAAAACATAACACTTACTAAACCCCACTATGTTTATCCTCTTTGATCTCTCTCTCTCTCTCTCTCTCTCTCTCTCTCTCTCTCTCTCTCTCTCTCTCTCTCTCTCTCTCACACACACACACACACACATCATGCAAGCTCAGGCTCTGCTGCTCGACATCATTTCTAAGAACTCTTTTTGAGTAATTAATTTTTTAGAGAGAGAGAGAGAGAGAGAGAACACGGAGAAGATGAAGAAGAAGAGAGATTTAATTATCGTAGGAACAATCCCAAGAGACCTCAAAGATCTATTCAAGAGTTGAACTCAAGACGTGACACACACACACACACACACACACAGAGAAAGAGAGAGAGAGAGAGAGAGAGAGAGAGAGAGAGCACATACAAGAAGAATAAGAAGAGAGATTTTAATGTGATAGGAACAATCCCAAGAGACCTCAAAGATCTATCCATCGACGAGAGTTGAACTCAAGGCTTGATACTCTAGAGGGAATTGGGATAACCAATCTATCACACTTGGGTAAAAGAAAGGTCTCTCTCTCTCTCTCTCTCTCTAGCATGATTGGGCTTTTTTAGTTCTACCTTTTTACGAAGATCTACTTCTGGTCTGCTCTCCACTTGAGGTTTAAGAGCCTCATCATGTCGAGACCTTGCAACAGCTACAATGCAAGCAAGGAAAGCACTCGAAGCGTGCATTTAATAGGGTCCTTCTCTTTAGCATGTTCAATCGGCAATATATGCTGAGTGTACTCACTCAACACCGAAACTTGTTATCATCCGTCAACGTGCAAGCATGAATGTTTGCTCGGCTAAAGCATTGCAAATATTGGCTAATTTTAGAATTCTTGCAGGGGCTAGAGCGCATGCTAAAATAACTTGAAGCACCATAAATGCTCACTTATTTTGTGTGTGACATAAGTATCTCATGGACCCTTGATAGCCTCTACATTGACTTTGTATCTCTACTAATTTTGCATTGCACAGTCGTCTTCAGACAACCAAAAAAAAGAACGTACGTGTATTCTCTAGGCGTACTTAGGCACATGCATATCTCTCTTTCAAACCAAAATTGGTTTTGAGGGGGACATTGTAAGTCAATACTAATTGCCTAAGTGTTCACTGCTCAAAATGGGCATGTGCAAATAGTTATAATGTACTCAAACACACTAATAAAATTAGCAGTTGTGTCTCTACATATGTGTGTCTTTGTGTATGAGCAACCAAGCTTTTTGTGAGGGATGCGATGAAGCATGTTTAATTGATTTTCTACAACCCTCAGTGCTTTGCAATTTCTAATGTATTTTTCTCCTTGTTTTGCTCGGTTTAGGGATTGCTCGGAAAAACTTGCTCGGGGTTTGGGATTCCTCGGTCAAAACGACTAAAAACAATGATTTAAGCACTCAAATCTGTAATTATAGCTCACAAACGCATAGTTGTGAACCACATCAAAACTAACAATGCTTACACTTAATTTAAAGAGCAAAGAGAGAGAAACACAATGCAACTTTCGGATTTGAAAACTGCATCAATTACAAATTGGAGCAGCTCGTAGCTTGAGCGTACATTTTTTGAGCTCCCACTTCTTCTAAAGATAAGCCTCCTTTCACATTAAGGTTATTGACCTTTATACCTAGGGCATTCTAAATGGCCAGTGGCCGGCTCACACGGACCTTTCCATATATCATTACAGCATTACAACTCAAGGGATTGATCCACTACTCTGTAATCAGGATTTACATGGAGTATTACTACACTAGCTCGAAAAACTAATAGAGTACAAATGTGGTGTCCAGCTATGTGTCCGACCAATTGGGTGCCCGTTTGATCTGTTCTCAAACATTCCCCCTTCCTAATTTGTGTCGTCCCTTGACACGACCTTGTGCAGTCCTGTCATAGGATTGTCTTCAGCTTTGTCTTTAAGGTTGGACTTCAAATTGGGAAGTGCTTTGTTGTTTATGACGCTCCCCCCTTCCTTGAGTGATTCATATCTGCAATGAAGAGTTCTTTTGATGTTTCTGTCTTTGTCATTGACTTGCAATACTTCACTAGCTGTAGCACTATGGAACTCCTTATGTTTTGTTGTTGGGAGCTTTTGTGCTGAAGTTATCATTGTTTGCATGATAACGTCTTTGTATGACATTCTCCATCTTTCCATTGATCATTGAGTCTTTGTCTTCAAGGTTGTTCTTTAGCTTTGGAAGAGCTTTGGAATTGATGACACTCCCCCCTTCCTTGAGTGATTCATATATGTCATGTTGATACATGATTTGAGCTTTGATTTTTGAGAAAACTTTTCTTCTTGTTGTGCATTCACCTCTTTGTTGCCAATCTTAGCCCCCGTAAAGGTGGATGTTGATGTGTTTGAATTTTTAGAAATGATCCTCTTTGGCGCGTGGACTTTATGATGGATTTGCTTTCAAGGTCCACTAGAATTTGAGTTGTCTGCAATAGGTCACCAAAGTTGAAGCACTGTGTGAGCTACTTATGGTTGTTGTGGATAGCTCGCTTGTTGAACTTGTCATTGCTTGATGTTGTAGGCCATTCTTTGACTTGCCATTGTTTGATGGAGCTTTGTTGTCATCCTTGAAGATAAAAGATGCTCTTGATAAGCATATGGAGACCTGCTGTGTTTGCTCCATCGATTGATTTGGGTAGCTACTTCCTTATTGTTGATGTAGAAAGAATATATACAAGAAGTTGATGATGAGGGTTTCTAAATTAGGGTCTAAACCTGGATGACCAAAGGGAGTGCCTTTGGTATACGTTCTTATTGGAGTTGAGCATTTGGACTTGAAGTACCTATCATGAAAGGTGAGTGCTTGGGAGAAACAAAGGAAGAGTGCCTAATGCAAGTGCCAATTATGGGACACTCTATATGCATATGAAAATTTTCAAACAAAAGCATGTAGTGTAAGAGATGAAGTTGATGGGTGCTTCAAGGAACAAATGTAGCACATGTGACATCAAAAGACGTCTCAATAGCTTCCACGTTTCCAAGAAGGGTTTTTGATGTAGAAGCTTCTCCACTCATTCCTCACTGTGCTAAGTCCATGAGTGTCTTTTGGACCTCCTCCTTCACTTACCACTATACTACAATGACTTTGACTCTTATGCTCACCTATAACAGCATGAGCGACACAACGTAATTATACTCAACTCTTCCAGGTTGAGCAGTACCTAAAATAACTAAGGCGCTTAGACCACAGACTATATTACATGAAGGTTTGGGACTAACGCCTTGCTCATTTAGTGGCTTAGCTGCCCGACTCTGACTTTTATGCCATGTATTTTTAATGGCGACTTGGACTTACCTGTTCAAGGCCAGAAACCCAATTCCATAAGTTTTGGAAATTTAGGCCTCTTCCATTGTGTTGGTCTTTGGATGCCAACATTTTGTTGCGTAGGCTGGAATATTTTGGCTCCTCTTGACTTGCTTGTTGTATTTTGAAACTGCCTTGTGAAGCAAGTCCTTCGGCTCTTGTAGGGATTGATGTAGCCTTTTCTTTATCTCCCATGAGAAGCAATTGTGGATGTGCATGGGTTCTTTGTGATTGAGTTTCCACTAGAGATTTTGGAACCCATATTGTTTTTGGTCCTTGTGTGAGCATCTTTTGCATTTGATTCTTTTTCTCAGTGACTTCATGGACACTAGGCTTCGATATCCATAACTGATTATTTCCATTGTAGAAGCCCTGATTCTCTAGTTGATGATGAGGTATCCATCTGTAGATTGCAACAGCCTTGGTTGCAATTGGCTTCTATTGGATGTTGGTCGTCTCTCTTGCTTTGGGGTAGAAGCTTGTGCTGTCTAATTTCTCTTGGGTAACCCAGATTGAGCTACAAATTTTGGTAACCATATTTGAGTGTTACCTCCATAAAATCCTTGTGCTTTGAGTAGCTTTACTAGAATCATCCATTGATCACTTGTTTGTGTTGGGTAGCTTTGTTGAAGTCTGACTTTGGAACCCAAACTTTTCGCATTTCTCACTGCTTTGATTTTTTCTTTTGCCTTTTGTGGTTGTTCTTTCTCCTGGTTGAGTTGTTTACCTTGTGTTGATAGTGTGTCTTGTTCATTGTAGAACTCGCTAGTTGAGGTGGGTAGGTCTAGGATATTACTTTAGGCTTTTTGGCCCAAACATTAGTGTTTCCTTGGAAGTAGCCCTGAGCAGTGATTGACTCATTTGATCCTACCCACCCTATCACCTTTTGTTGATGTTGAACTTGTGCTTCATGTATCCAAACTCGGTATTTGACTTTGATGTGCTCTTTCGATATCAACACTTGGTTGACATTATTTGGCTTCTTCCTAATGCTTTGATGTGATGGAAACTTTGGTTGATAGACTTTTTGTCTCGGTTTCCATTGCATTGTCGATGGTTTGGCTCTTGATGTAGAGGCTTCGCGGGGAGTTTGTTGGAATCTTGTTGAAGGTAAAGTCGTTTGGCGAGGTTGATATACTTCAGTGTTTACCTTTGCTTTACCTTTTTCCGTGATGGTTGGTTGCTCCTTTTTGGCATTGATTTGAGGTGCTTTTGGGATTTTTGATGGTGTCACTATTGAAGCTTTTCCTTGTGGTTGAAAGAAGATGTTCCTCCATCTTTCTGTCAGGATCAAACTCTCTTTGATATGATGGGAGTCAATTATGTGGAAAGTATCCTTGTACTCCCCAGTACTCAACTTGAGTATAGCTTCTACCACTCCGAAGCTAGGAATCAGCATTTTTGAACTTGTATACACGATGTCCTCTATCTCGATGATTGGTGGCTTTCCCATCATGATCCACGTTCCATAAGTCATTATATTTTTTGTTGCTTTTGGATCTGTCATGGCTAAACATGTGATTTTGAGTCCTGTTTCTCCGCATATGCTAAATTTGATCATCGTAGGAGACAATTGATCTTTTTCCTTGTCCCTATTCTTCTTTTGATCTTGCATATTTTGAACATTTGACGTTGAATTTGGAAACTTTTTTCCTTCATCTGATTTCATTTACACTCTTTCTGGAGTCAACTTCTTCAAAACAGATTTTGTTGACTGTTCAGGTATGTCGATGATGACATATTCTCGTGGTTGCTCTACTTCCTTCATTTGCACTTTGGAACCATTCTCCATGATATAGCAATCTGTCTCAACTTTTTTGCTTTCACACTCACAAACATCCTTAGCTTCCTTCAACACCTTTATCATAAATAAGGGAGTTATATCATAGCCATCTTCATCACAAATTTAGTCTGGGTCGCCTCATTTTACATAGACATCAAGAGTGGCCAGTATTTGATTTCATCAAAAGGGTTCAAAATAACTCCTCTGGAAATGGCTCTAGTACATATGCCTCATCTTCTATTGAACGCTCTAGGATGCAATCTTTCTTTCTAAGACATACACTCTCAGGAGCTCCGTACATCCAAATATGTGCTTTTCTTTCCAAATCAGTTGTGGAGTTTAAGTCTTCTCCCAGGGTTTGCACTACATCTCTATAATATGATCCTTGACACTAATTTTTGTTGTGACCTCTTTGTGTCTCACGTAGATATAGTCATAGCCTTAGTCTTGTACCATTTTGAGTTGACGCATGAATGGTCTGCCCAATATGATATCAAAGTTGCTGCTCTTGTCAAAATTCATCATGGCAAAGGTGTGCTCATACTCTATGCCACACGAGGATACAATGATTTGTTCTAATATTCCAATCGGTTTCTCTGTGTATCCATCCGCTAATTGCAGTTTCATTTGAGTTTTCCTAAGAGCAGGCTTTCCCCATTTTGTTTATATTTCTTTGGTTGCAATGGCAATTCCTGCCCCACTATCTAATATAGCAACCGGCTTTACGCCTTTGTACTCAAGTAGTAAGGTGATGTTTCCTTCTTCTTCTTCACAGTAATCACCCACCTATTTACTGGTACTGGCTTTGTCTATGGTTTCTTAGGCAAGGTGTCATCCATGTTTTCATATGCAAGTTGGTCATGTGAAGGGATTTTCAGCCCCATGTTTTCCAGGTGTTTGCCCATTTGTCCCCATAGATGCGGTCTAATTTTTACTAGCTCTGAGAGATAAAGTGTGCATTTTATAGGAGAAGACATCAATTCATGCAAGCTCTTGGTATCCATCATTTTTGGTGTCGCTTTCCACTGAGAAGGTACCATTTTAACCTCCGATTTTGTTTCGAGTTCTCCTATGAAAGATGGCAAAGTCTTTAGAGAGCGTGGTTTACTCTCTTCAGATGCAACAGACCCGACATCCCCGTATAGAGATCGTATATCTCCTGGGAAAAACTAATGATCCATGTTTATCTCAGGGATAGGTCTAACTGTAAAGTAGCACTACCATCTTTTCGGTTTTTGATTGATTCCCACAAGGATTGTGGCCACGGTTCTTCTACCTCCGGAATAGGCATCATTGCTTGTGAGCCCACCCCATCTATAGTATTGGCTACTTCCCTTGTATCTAAAGGTGCCTCAACTCCCGTCTCTTCCTCTTTGTTTACAATACCTTGACTTTCCATTTCCTGCATTTTTTCACGGATTAGCACCTCCGTTTTTGGAGTATCTAGAACTGGTTCCATAAGAGCTTGGGCCTTTTGGATGAGCTCCTTGCACATTTTTAACCTCTCTTTTTCATACCCTGGATGAGGATACGTCAGCCATCTATCCTCTTGGGTTTGGTTGGGTTTTAGCTTAGCTTCATAGGCCTTCAAAATTGCATCTAAAGTTCAAAGACTTTTTCCACTAAGACTGAACCTCCCGAGTTAGTCTTTGACTCTTTAGGTCCCTTTGCATTTTTGTTCCTTTCTTGCTCTTGTCTAAGCTGCTCTCTTGTTTGATTCAATTCATTTTCCAAAGCCTCTTTCCCCTTCAGTCTCTTCAATTTCATTTTGTCTCATCTGCCTTTCCATGATCTTCTTTCAAAGCCTCTCATTGATTTGTTCTCAAATTTTGTTTGAACAGGCAATGTGGCTTTTTTAGCTAGTTTGTTTTTGGCATTCTCTTGAGCTTGAGCTCAAGCTTGAGCTCGAGTCACCACGTCTAAAGGAATGGTGAGTTCTACCTCGGATCCGCTTGCAGAAGGCATCACGCCTACAACATTCATTGTTGCTTTCCCTTTGTAGTCTGGATTTTTGGCACATTGTTGGCGTAGATGGTCTATACCACAACGTTCACAGAATACAAATAATTCAATTTGTGGACCCTTGATTGGACAACTTTGTGCCCAATGATCACCTCCACACTCATATCATGGACCTTCTTGTTTTACAGCTGGTGATCCAGCTAATGGTTGTTCTTGCCTTGTGAGGATGTTCTTTGAACCATACTCTTGTGAATGATTGGCTATGAACATGAGCGTATTCATATCCATGGAGTACTGGTTTTTCACAGGTTGTGGCATATACGTTGGTTGAGCGTAGTTGACTACTTCTCTACCATCATTCAAAAGAGGTGCTTGTTGCCCTACCACATTTTGTGGCTTTGGTTGAGTCCTACACCATGGAGTGGGATGATCCCCTCCACAAGTATTACATATCCTCAATTGAGGTTGTCGTACAATCGGGTTCTATATGTAGCCTTGGTTTATTCTTCTAATCACTCCCTCGACCACTTGATCAATGATTGGTTCCCAAGGAGTTCAAACATCTCTCTTTGTTGTTGATTCACTCTTCCGAGATGAGGCACTACTAGTTGCGTTGTCTGTATTGTCACTCACCTGTCCGTAGGCCTTGCAATTGTCTACTAGATATAGAGCTTCTCTAGTGACTTGGTCAAACCTTGTGCATCCTTTTAGATGTAGGTTCTTTTTTAGAGTCTCATTCCTCAAGCCCTCTATGAAGAGAACTGACAATCTCTCATCTTGCAGTAACTGTCTCACAGGACATCTATCAATGTATTGTTTGAAGCGAAGCGAAGCTTCCTTCACTCTTTCATTCACTTTTTGTTCGAAAGTGTACATTTAGGACACTGTGTTATGTTTGATTCCCCTTTTTTAGAATTCCTCTACAAAGTCTTGTAAGAGTTGTGCTATGTTTGGAAAATCATCTCTATTTAGTGGTTGGAACCAAGTCAAGACTGTTTCTTCCAATGTTAACCCAAATCCCTCATACTGAGTATGGAAATCTACAATCTGTTCAGCTCTCAAAACTTGTTTGAAGAGTGAGTCATGAGCATATGGGTCCTTTGACCCATCGTATTTTCTCTTGACACATTGAGCCACTTGATATGGTCTTAATCGTTGTGCTTCAGTCACCAATTTAACCAATTCGTGGTCTCTTGGAAAGACATCTCTCACCCTATCCTCGCGTCTTGGAGAGAATCCCAGTGAAATCCTCTGTGATGTGTATTGTGACATTGTTATTGGATGAAAGTAAGTAGGAATTGGAGTACCCTTGTATGTGTATCTCTCTAAGTCAATTGGATCGACAAGTTTGTACTCTATTCCATACTTATCTACCATCAAAACTTGCACTCCGCTGGCATCTGTATATGTGAATGCATAGAGGTTCTTATGGGTGGTCAACTCCCTGGCATTGGGCTCTACACACTTGTAAAAGATGTATGTATCTCCATTTGTGAATCTATATAATCCCTCATGAGTGTAATCTGTAAGCACTCTCATGCATTCATTGGCTTTGATGAATCTCACGTTTGGTTTGTCAATTAGAGGATGCCTCTCCTCTAAGTATTCTCCCAATCCCCCTGTTGTTGGCATTGCATTGTTTTTCATGTCTCTGAGTGGAGTAGAAAACCCTGGTGGTGAATGATTTATCATGATTAAGGATCACTCAAATCTCTCAAGATTGTCCTTGACAAGCCCACTTTGGCTTAGTGCAACTTATCCCTTTTTGCTCCTGGTAAGGTCTCTCAAAATTCAGAAATTTGTGACTTTTTGGTCTCTGGAAACTACACTTGGGTAGCCTAAAATTTTGGATTTAGTAAACCTAGAAAAATTCAGCTCTAAAACCAAAAATTCAGTGCTATTGTCTGCAAGCTTTCTTCCTAGCTATACCTGACTCAATTTGGAGTTGTCTATCAAAAGTTAGAGCACTTTTAGTGAACTACACTTAAAACAGCACTCAAAACAGACTCAGGACCAGAACACAAGAACTTTGGCTTGTATCTTCGCCTCCCGAAGGTATTTTTAGCTCAAACTTGAGATTTGGGATATACTCGAGTATATCTACAAGATCACTAAGTCAGATACCCCCACTATGCTGAGAGGTACATGGATCGTGATCCATGTTCCATGTCAAATTTCTTTTTCAAATTTTCCCAAATTTTGATTGTGTGTAGACAAGGTCATGTGCAAGCTATATACCAATTTTCAGCAAATTCTGAGGTTGAGGTACATGGATTGCGATCCATGTTCAACCACATCTGGACTTGATCTCTTGGCAGCTTATTGCACTCTATGTCCACAAGCTAAATCTCAAATCTTTCTGGATTTGGACTTATTTTGACAAGACAAATGGTCAATACAAAGGTCTACATTGCGGTTTTCAGTTTGTCTCCTCTTTTGTTCCCTTTTGACCCAAATTTGCTCGATTTTTTCCAAAATTGGACTTGGGGATATGTTTTCTTGTGTATACACTATTGATCTGGAAATTTTCAGGTCAAGCTGTCATTATGGGTACATGGATCGCGATCCATGTTTGGAGCCCAAATGGACTTCTCTTGGTATCATCAGATTCACCATGCTTAGGAGACCCTATGGTGTCAAAATTTTTGAAAATTGACCTCTGGATTGAAAGTTAGGTCAGTTCTAGCACTTTGTCAGAATGCTTGATAGTTCTATACTTTTGGACAGGTTTTTGATATCCAAATTCAGTTTTGAGAAGACCACTGGATTCCTTGTGATGTCCTCTAGCTATGGTGCAAGTTTGGTATCAGTCTGTGACAAAGGAACATGGATCGTGATCCATGTACCTATGTATTAGATTGCATTAAAACTTGGCACACAGCTTCCCCTTGGTCCACTGATCCCTGCTATATGGTTTTTGTATGATTTGGACTTGTTTAGGGTCAGGCAAAAGTCAAATCCTAGGTCTGTTTTAGGGTTTTCACCTTGAACTGTTTTTGGCTCTTTTCACCCACTTTTTGAACTTTTCTTGACAAAATTTCTTTGGAGACTTTTGTTCACAATGGTCTCTACTACAGGCTGGAAAAGTTCATGTCCAAAAATTTCTCAGAGGTACATGGATCGTGATCCATGTTCCACCACCTTTGGATTTGAAAGTTTGGTGTGCTAATAGCTTGTGATGTTTGTAGCTTGCTCCACAAAAATTTCTGGATTTGGATCAGTTTTGCCCAACCAAAACTGACTTCTACAGTCTGCTGCGACAAATTTGACAATGTTCTATTTTTGGCTCTTTTGACCACTTTTTACAACTTTTTTGCCTATGGTTCTTTTGGGAAAGTTGTTCCAAATGGTACCAGCTACCTACTATTTAAATCTTAAATCTTGTGATCCATGTTTGACCACATTTTGACATGAAACTTGGTCGGCTTGTAGTCCATGTTATGGTGATACTCTTCCCCAAATCTTTTTGAATTTGGCCAACTTTTTTCTAATCAAAAGTGAGTTTTTCTATCTGCCCTACGGTTTTTTACTAGTTTCTGTATTTGGTTATTGACCAAATTTTTTCAATTTTTTGACATGGTTTCTTTTGGCAAAGTTGTTCCAAATGATATCAGGAATTTACTTGTAAAATATTAGCCCCAAATGCCAGAAAGGTACATGGATCGCGATCCATGTTTGGCAGCATTTTTCCATGAATTTTGTTCTGCTAGTTCTCTATCCCCTATAGATGCCAAATCTCACCCCTTTTTGAATTTGGATCCCAAAATCTCAAGATTTTCTCAATTTTGTGTCTACAATGTCTGTTTTGCTGTTTTTTCCCTAACAGCCAATTCTAATGTGATTTTTGAGTTTTTCTTTCAAGTAAACTTGATCAAAGCAGTTTCCCAATGATGTACACTGTAATTGGTCACTTTTTTGCAAATTTGGTTTTTTGGGGTACATGGATCGCGATCCATGTTCCTCCACAGATTCTTGCCAAACTTTCCAAATTTGTTCTCGCGAGTATGTTGATGCCTTTGATCCACAAATTTTTAAATTTGGATCACTTTTGAGCTCTCTCTACCATCAAATTTTCAAGATTTCAGAGTTATGATCGTTTTTGCCAAAATATGGTTTTCACCCTTTTTTTCCTCAATCTTTTAGCCCAATTTTTTATGGTGGTAGTTTCTACTTACCCTACTCCTAAGTACTGAAATGAAACATGAAACAAAAACTAACAAGACGCTACAAAATAAATTCTCAACGAAAAACGGTACACCACTCTGAAAGCATAGAGAAAATCGAAGAATGAATTGCTTTTGGCTATCTCACTCACAATCCTCTTTACTTCTCAAGAATAGATCTAGCAAGTCCTCGACTTCTAGACTCTATCAAACACTAAACCCCGTGTCTAGCTACTTCACTGCTAAAGTGTAAATAGAATGGAAGGCAAACCTTTAGAAAAGAACACTCTAAATACACACTAGGTCACTCACCATCTAAGGATATAATCCCCGACAGCGGTGCCAATGTTAGCGGGTCGCCGTGACGGCTGTCTGCAGCATAGCTTTCTAGCACTAACATAATGTCAATACTCAGGGAAAGTGACTCGGATGGGGCATGGAGACTCTATAAGATCGTCAATCTCATAAGGTGAACCTTAACAAGCAAACACACTATCTCAACAAGCAAACCAACACTCAATGATCAGGGAAATCTGCCTATGTCCTTTCTCACAGCTCTAGGTCATCACGCCATTTCGGCACTCGAACGGACACGAAATGCAACAAAACTTTAGGAGGAGGTCTAGGACACCTCCTAGGGGCAGTATCCTAGAAAGTCTGGTTGCAATCCGACAAGGTACCAGAACCACGATCCATCATGAAAAAGGTCTTGAAAACTGCAACAGATCAGTCTAGAAAGGTCTCCCTATGGTCTAAGAACACTCTCCTATGGTCAAAACGACTAAAAACAATGATTTAAGCACTCAGCTCTGCAATTATAGCTCACGAACGCATAGTCGCGAACCACAGCAAAACTAACATTGCTTACACTTAATTTAAAGAGCAAAGAGAGACGAACACAATGCAACTTTCGGATTTGAAAACTAATTACCCATTCATTAGTTGCGTCGATTACAAATTGGAGCAGCTCGTAGCTTGAGCGTACGTTTTTTGAGCTCCCACTTCTTCTAAAGATAAGCCTCCTTTCACATTAAGGTTATTGACCTTTATACCTAGGGCATTCTAAATGGCCAGTGGCCGGCTCACACGGACCTTTCCATATATCATTACAGCATTACAACTCAGGCGATTGATCCACTACTCTGTAATCAAGATTTACACGGAGTATTACTACACTAGCTCGGAAAACTAATAGAGTACAAATGAGGTGTCCAGCTATGTGTCTGACCAATTGGGTGCTTGTTTGATCTGTCCTCAAACAATATACAGTAGTGAGAGAGTATATAAACGCAAGGTTCTCAGTGTATGTTGGATTTTGCTACGCCTTTTATCATCTCTTACAAACGCAAAAAACATATGGCACTTGGAAATGGGTGAACATATTTTAATAGTCTTCTCACAATTATGTACCTTCTAAAGTGAAATTTGCTGGTTCTTCCTTGTAATGATAATCGCATTCTTGTGGATGCATGGAATAACGTGGTGCACTCTTACAGAGATGCAGTGGTTTATGGGACTTCTCAATCACCTGCACGCTTTGCTTCCTCTGAGACAGCATGCAGAATGTTGTAGTTGAGTCGCGGATTGCTGATGTTGATGTTCTTATGGGCATGTCAACGTAGTCCCTTTCTTCCTTTTCCTCTGTACATATCTCTTGAAGGCATAGTTGTGTTAAATGCATTTCATATAATGTGTAAGGGTTATGTAACCCTGATAAGTGGAGATTAACCACGCACTATGTACATACACGTATGGCAGACAATGTGGTTTTGCAAGAGCATAAAAAGCATGAATATGATGGGCAATGCTCATATTTTGTGGGATATTGGATAGCATATGCTGATTTATCAGGCTTTTTAGGTGTTTTGATTATGGTAGACATGATTTTGAGCCAATTTTGGCGTATAATGATCCAGCGGGTCACTGGATGGTGGTTCAATGTATGATCAATGGCCAAATTTATGAATTTGGTGGTGTCTATGCACATATGCCTTAGGGAAACGAGCTATTTTGTGGCGTGAGTTATCTTGCTATCCATGGATTTCTAATGCGCTGCTTTGTGGTGATTTTAACAATGCACCTACTTTATCAAATAACACCACATGACATTCGCACATGCTGAGTATGGAATTGCAAGCCTGGAAAAATCTCATTACATGCACACGGATGTTGGACTTGTAGACTCTATTGCATCCCAATGTTTTGGGGTACACATTTTAGCATAATTCTCATTTTGCATATCGTGCAAGATTAGATCAGTAGTATGTCCTCAACATGCAACAATTTGATGAGTTTGTATGTGAAATGAGCATAGACCATTCTTTGCTTTTATCTAATCATGCTCCTGTTGTGATGATGTTGTGCTTTGGGCAACTACACTATGATCAGCCTCTTTCTAAGAAATGTATGTTGCACATCAACAATGCATATCTTTCGCAAGAAGCATTCTCTGAGAAGATTTATGTTGTTATTCCCCATCCGGTCGCCCAAATGTACCTTGATCCTGATATTGCATGGACTCGCTTTGTTGTGGGTGGGCAGAGTGTAATTCAGGATTATGGCAAGCATTACATGTTTCAATTATGTAATGGAATTGGCCTATTTAACTTGAAAGTAGCGGAAATTAATGAGAGTACTTTTGAAAAATTACTTTGTGAGCATAGCGGGTGAACATAATTGAAGACAGCAACATAATCATAGCAATTAGTTAACTTGGCATGAACAATACTTTTGCAAGAGAGATAATTTAGAGAACATGACAATAGTTGAGGACCGGATTTATGTAGAGCCAATCTCCCCTCCAATAGGCATTTGAATTATGATTTCTCCCATTAAGAGAGACTTGTTACAATACAATCTTTGTGTTCCTTTTGTGAACTAGGTGATGCAATGAAGATGGAAAGCTTCATGCATCTGACAAGCATAACATAAACTTGGAAGAAAGCTTTAACTATCCCAAGCCTCAGTCCCAAGACCTCAAACACCTTTGAAGGTGGAGAGAGCTAGCAGGGAATGAGGTTAGGGAAAAGGAAGAAGAAACATTTCATAGGAAAAAGAATTAGCTCCTCACTTATCATAACTCTTCTTGCTAGCATACATAATAGCATAGTAATGAAGATGGAGAAGATGGAAAGCTTAAGCATTGAAGCATGGCTCTTGGTTGGATTTGCACTCCATATCCAAGAGTGTTGGTGTAGGCTCCCACCTTCCCAAGGAGCTTGGAGAAGGAGATGGAGATCTTGCACTTTGCATAGCACACAATGAGAGTATGTGTGAGTGTGTGTGGGTTAGTATACCCTGCAAGAAAGGCCTCTTCTTGCTTTGGTCGACCCCCTCTTCTAGCTCATGCTTGAAGCTCATTGGTTCATGCCAAGCCTAGCCAATCACAAGCTTGGACCATTTCTAGCAATAGGGGTAGTCTTGGGACAAGTGTCCCCCTTTCCCCTTTGAGATAGAGGACTTGATAAATGCAAAAACAATTAGTTAATTCAAGTAATTTATCATTGGACTCCTTTTAACCAGGGCCAATAGGATTCAAGCACTTCATGAAGGTAGCATGGGTAGGAGCTTGACATGTGTCCTTGCTGCCTTTTAAGTCTTGGGGTTACCTTGAGAGAGAGGACTTGATAAATGCAAAAACAATTAGTTAATTCAAGTAATCTATCATTGGAGTCCTTTTAAGCATGGCCAATAGGATTCAAGCACTTCATGAAGGTAGCATGGGTAGGAGCTTGACATGTGTCCTTGCTGCATCTTAAGGCTTGGGGTTACCTTGAGAGTGTGTGTGTGTGTGTGTGTGTGTGTGTGTGTGTGTGTGTGTGTGTGTGTGTGTGTGTGTGTGTGTGTGTGTGTGTGTGTGTGTGTGTGTTCTCTCACTAGACCCTACAATATGGGCTCGCCCCCTCTTATGTAGCGATCACTTTGACTTTTGGTTCTCAAGCACCTTCCTCATCGAGCATGACAAAGCACTTCTAGCTTGGGGGTGTTCCCACAAGCATCTCAAGCAAGCACAACAAAGCACCTCAAGCAACTTAGTCATCTAGCAGGACAAGCACCTCAAGCACCTTAATCATCCAGTAGGATAAGCACCTCAAGCACCTTAACCGAGCACGACAAGTACCTCAAGCATGACAAGCACGGGGGTCTCATCAAGAGGCCTCCTAAGCTCTCTCTCCTCTTGGAGAGGAAGGGAAATCCCATAAGTGCAAAGTTTTTGAGTAACTTTGGATTGCAAAGCAGGATTGCCCATAGCTTGCTGCAACATAATAACAAGATAATTAACAAACATGGGGGCATCATCATTAGCACCTTCATGTGCAAAATCAAAGCTATTAATGTTCATTCTACTCTCTTGGTTATTGTCAGCCATGTTAACAAAATTTATGTATGTACTTAGTGTAGGCTTTGGCAATTCAAAACCTTAGTTGCCACTCCTCTTAGCATTTGAAAATTGGCTCTTAAGTATCTACACCCACGGCTCGAAGTGGTTAATTATAGATAGTAGTGGAGTAAGTCTAGCATAGCATAGTTGCCGAGGGCTAGCTCCTTTTGGATTTCTTATGGCTCAATAATGGTAAAGCCGTAGGCAAGTCTAAAAAGGACCCCATTATTAAGTCCACATCTCCTAAGGTGTGCACCATATCCCACATAAAGGGCTCAACAAAATCGATAATAGATCCCAGTTCCACTTACCCTAATAAAATTAACAACATCAACCATTTATAGGCTACTTAAGGACCTCTCTTCTTAAGCAATAAAAGAGAAATCAAATGCTCTGATACCAATGTAATGGAATTGGCCTATTCAACTTGAAAGTAGAAAAAATTACTGAGAGTACTTTTGAGAAATTACTTTGTGAGCATAGCGGGTAAACATAATTGAAGACGGCAACATAATCACAACAGTTAGTTAACTTGGCATGAACAATAATTTTGCAAGAGAGAGAATTTAGAGAACATGACAACAGTTGAGGACCGGTTTTATGTGGATCTGGTCCCCCCTCCAATAGGCATTTGTATTATGATTTCTCCATTAAGAGAGACTTGTTACAATACAATCTTGTGTTCCTTGTGACCTAGGTGATGCAATGAAGATGGAAAGCTTCATGTATCACAAGTATAACATAAACTTGGAAGAAAGCTTTAACTATCCAAAGCCTCAGTCCCAAGACCTCAAACACCTTCAAAGGTGGAGAGAGCTAGCAGGGAATGAGGTTAGGGAAAAGGAAGAAGAAACATCTCATAGGAGAAAGAATTAGCACCTCACTTATCATAACTCTTCTTTCTAGCATACATAATAGCATAGTAATGAAGATGGAGAAGATGGCAAGATTAAGCATTGAAGCATGGCTCTTGGTTGGATTGGCACTCCATAGCCAAGAGTGTTGGTGTAGGCTCTCAACTTCTCAAGGAGCTTGGAGAAGGAGATGGAGCTCTTGCACTTTGCATAGCACACAGTGAGAGTCTGTGTGAGTGTACGTGGGTGAGTATACCCTGCAAGCAAGGCCTCTTCTTGCTTTGGCCGACCCCCTCTTCTAGCTCATTCTTGAAGCTCATTGGAGCATGCTGCCAAGCCTAGCGAATCAGAAGCTTGGGCCATTTCTAGCAATAGGGGTAGTCTTGGGACAAGTGTCCCCCTTTCCCCTTTGAGAGAGAGGACTTGATAAATGCAAAAACAATTAGTTAATTCAAGTAATTTATCATTGGACCCCTTTTAAGCCTAGCCAATAGGATTCAAGCACTTCATGAAGGTAGCATGGGTAGGAGCTTGACATGTGTCCTTGCTGCCTCTTAAGGCTTGGGGTTACCTTGAATGTGTGTGTGTGTGTGTGTGTGTGTGTGTGTGTGTGTGTGTGTGTGTGTGTGTGTGTGTGTGTGTGTGTGTGTGTGTGTATTCTCTCACTAGCCCCTACAATATGGGCTTGCCCCTTCTTATGTAGGGATCACTTGACTTTTGGTGCTCTAGCACCTTACTCATCCAGCATGACAAAGTGCTTCTATCTTGGGGGTGTTCCCAGAAGCATCTCAAGCAAGCACTAGAAAGCACCTCAAGCACCTTGGTCATCCAGCAGGACAAGTACCTCAAGCACCTTTAACATCCAGTAGGACAAGCACCTCAAGCACCTTAATCAAGCACAACAAGTACCTCAAGCATGACAAGCACCTCGAGCTTGGGTTGGGTTCCCACCTCAGGCTCAGCCCTAACTTAGGTCAAAGGACTTTAAACACTAACCTCTAGAGGTCTTTAATGAAGCTAACATTAAGGTCTTTTAAGCTCCATTTGTAGCCTTGCTCTTTGATAGACCATCTCTCATTTGGGCCCCTTTACCATTGGCCCCGTGTTGAGATAGATCTATAAGCACATGTTTATATGTTAACCCTTGTTCCCATTTATTCTCCCACATTAAGTGATCAGTTTAATATGAGCAATCATTTGGGTTGGTTAGATATTAGATTTTATGACAATTACATGGTGATGTTATGGATTCCAACAAGCATGTGTATCAACAGCTTCAACTCTTAGCTAACACATACTAGATTTTATGACAATTACGTGGTGATGTTGAGGATGCCAAGCATGTGTATCAATAGCTCCAACTCTTAGCTGACACACGTTTATTGTCTGAAAGTGAATTGACAACTCTTTGTCAGGCTCGGGTGTGTGTCTGCAACATAATGATAAACAAAAATTGGACAAATGGTAGACTCGTGCTTGCCATCGAGTGTTTGTGGACAAGGGATGTGCCTCAAAACAATTTCCTAAGCACTTGCATCATTCAAGGGCTTCTCAAACTATTAATAGCGGGTTATGCTCCGACCAGGCACTTGGACGGCCTCAGAATGTGAGCTTGTGAATGCCCTGATTTCCCATTTTAGGAATGTTTTTGCCCCCCCCCCCCCCCCCCCCCCCCCCCCCGCATCTACTGAAGTTCTTCATGTAATCAAAGTTTTTTTATCTACAGTGCATTCAATTATCTTGCCTCGAGATGCTTTAGCCATGGAGGCCGATTTTATAGAAAATGAATTACACTCAGCATTGCTCGCTCTTGAATGATGGCGTTTGCCTGGTTGGGATGGGCTCACTATGGATTTTTAATCTCCTTTTGGGAGCCTGTGAAAGAATCTTTGCTCTACATGATGAACGTTGTGTGGGCAAAACAAAATTTGCCGATATCTTGGAAAGAGGTTTCGTTGGAGTTGTTGCCTAAACAAGCACTTTGTGAGCAGTTCTCGCATTGACGGCCGATTACTCGTATGCGGGTCATATATAAAATCTTTGCCAAAATGATTGTGAGTTGTATCAAGGATCCTCTTATGGAAGGTATCCATTCCGCACAATATGGCTTCATTCCTTGTCACCAAATTTTAGATAATCTAGCTAATGTATTGATTGGAATGGAATATGCCAAGTATACCTAGTAGGATGTTCTCACGATGCAGGTAGACATTGAAAAGGATTTTGATACAATAGAATGGGATTTTGTTGCCGCTACAATGTGGGCCCTTGGATTTGGTCCAAATTTGGTCAATGTTATATAGTTCTTGTATGCTCAGAATACATCTTCAGGCCTTCTTGATGGTGAGTTAACTGAACCTTGGCCTCTTGGATGCTCTGTCAAACAGGGTTGCACACTCTGTGAATTGTTGTATGCCATTGCCACTCACCCCTTGTTATTGTGTTTGGATCACTTGACTTTGCTTGGTCGTCTTCATGGGTTGAAATTGCCCAGTAGGAAAGACTTTACAGGGCAGGCCTATGTTGATGATTTGTTGTTTATGCCCTGCAGTAACCAAGATGATGTGCGAGAGATTATGCAGTCATTGGATACATTTGGTCTGGCAGCAGACCTTACGGTTAACTTTTGGAAATCCAAAATCTTGCCTCTTGGTGTTTGTGATCACTGGAATTATCTCTTGTGGCCTAGTGAAATTCTTGATCTGCATGTGGTGGTCAGGATATCCTATTGGCCGGCATGTAACTAATACCCAGCAAATCGATTGGGTCATACAACATTTAAATGTCAAACTCCAGTATTGGAAACTATCTACATGGATGTTACATGTTCGACTTTGTATTGTCCAAAGTATCATGATGGCATATATTCAGTTTTACTTGTTGTTGTTGCATTGGCCTCACTGTCGCTTCTCATTGCTTATGTCTGATATTGTATCTCACTTGTGGTGCACTAGTTCTCATAAGAAAGGCCTTTTTTTGTTAGCAATGAGGAAACTTTGCACTCCAAAGCATCTTGGGGGGATGAATATTTTGGACCTTATCCACCACGCATTGGCAGAAGTCCGTGTTATTGCCTATTATTGCACAACAGTCTTAGTCATGGACAGTTATGGTTGTTGATCTATGCCAGCATGTTACCACTCCCACCTTTGGTGCAGACTTCCATTTGGGATATTGTGTTTGGCAAGATGGTTGGTCATATTCTTGGTTGCTTGATCACATTTGGTTTTCTCTCTGCTTGGAAATTTGTTATGGGTCATCTCTCTTAGCATGGCAGATAGCAAACAGATGGGAATTCATTGTGTTTAAAAGCATTCACTAGAGTAGGGTGTTCTCTCTTACTCTAGTTGATCGGTTGCCTCGCCAAACTTACTTCCTCTCTAGCTGAGGCATACGAACGGTGGATGATGTGGCGGATTCATCTAGGAATTTGCTTACTTTTTCTCGGGCAACAACACACTTTGGTTTGGGCCTACATTATCGTCATATTTGGAGCTTCAGCATATGCTGGTTGTTTTCGTCCCCATTCCGCCAATGTCGTGCTGCTCAGCTCCTATAACAAGAAAATGAGAAAAGGGATGCGCATCAAGCATATTTGAATCGTGCATGATTATTCAGTGGTTATAAGGGCTTGCTAGCAAGCCAATTTTTAAGCTAAAAGTGTGCCAGATGCGGCTCTAAGGGCCAAAAGATGTCTTGGTAATGCTAAACAGTGAGTCTTCTTGAAGTGGTCATAGCTGGGATTTTATTAATCAAAGTTGAAGTACTTGAAGTGCTCTACCAGCCTCTCTTTACGGCTCGTCAATCGGAGCTACAAATAAGAAGTTATGGCAACTTGAAGTTTGAATTGATTGCAGATCTGTACCGGATTGGGCAACTGTAGTAGCTGATGGAATAAAAATGAAGTGAATGCACGGGCCTGAAGTGCTCGCTTTGTGGAGCGCGTCAGTCTTTTCAGATCAGTGATCGGAGTTATGGTTGTCAAGTTATTGGCCGCTATAGATTCACCGGGGGCTGGTTCTGTGCCAGTCAAGTTGACTCGACCGGAGTGCCATCTGGGAGATTTTGGCTCTCACTTGGATTTTTGGAATGCAGCAAAGTAAGTGCTCAAGGATAATCTTGTCCGAAATATTATCTCCTGCAGTGCATTGATAGCAGCTACATGTACGTCAAATGTGGTGTACGTCTAATTAAGTACAAAAAGTGCTTGAAGAGCTTCATGTGATCTCATGGGAAGCATTGATTGCGAGATTTACCCCAAGGGGAGAGAATCCCTAATGAGATTGTTGGCAAGGACTGCTCGGAAGAGATGTCGTGCTTGGCACTGCTTTGGCCAGCATGTTATCCCTTACAATTGCCGTGGCCGCCCACTGGAGATGCTTGGCAGTGCCTTGGCCGAAATGTATACCAAATGTGGTGCCCGAAGAACGCCAATGGAGAAGCTTAGCAATCTTGGCCGGCATGTATGCCAAGTGTGGTACCCTACAAGGGCCTAAAGCCTCAAAGAATTAAATTAACCGTCCAAAGCCATTAAAGTGTGGCCGCCCAAACCTTAAGGAGGATGTGAACAAAGAAGGATGGCGTGGACAGGCAGCGAGGGAAGCGCAAGACGGAGGGAGATGGGCTCGCGCACGCCGAATGGCGCCTCGGATGGCTTGGTCCACGAAGCGAGAAATGACAAGGAGCTCCTCACGACCCGATTCGGTACCATCCGTGCAGTGTTTGATGCAGCCTGAAAAACCGCCTGCCATGTCATAGGAAGGGTACCCCTTAGCGACATCGCCAATGGGTAGGCCCTTATTTAGAAAGGGGATAAGCTCATGCAACTTATAAAAAAGAAAGGGGGGCTCTCTTTGATCTCACTCGGGTATTGTTTTGGGAAGGCTCTCCCCTTCTTTTGAGCGCTCTCTCTCTAGGAGCAAGGGGCAAATCTTTTGAGCTCTTAAGCTCCATAGCCCAAGCTAAGCTTGATTAAGCTTTCATTAGCCAAACCAAGGCTTGTTCTCATTAAGCTCTCTCTCCGGAGAGAAGAAGAAAATCCCAAACCATTTTTGAAAGCTCTTAATCTTAAGCTCTCTCATCGGATTATCATAAGCTCTTAAGCCACTAAGCCTAAGCTCGTTTTCTATTAAGTTTTTGTATGCTAAACCAAGCCTAATCCTAAACTGATTACACAAGCAAAAGCCTAAGCTCAAATTCCCAAAGCCAAAGCCTCAATCTCAAGCCAAACTAAGCCAAAATTCAATTTCATTAATCATAATCTCATTACTCAAGCCTAAGTCGATTTATCATAAGCCCACTTTAAGCCAAGCCAGGCTAAGCCGGATTTCATGAAGCTTCCTTAAGCCGTGCCTAATCACAAACTCTTAAGCCGTTCCTAATCACAAACTCTTAACCCAAGCGTAATCCTAATCTCGCCTAAGCCATAATCCTTAACTCTCATTAATCCGCCATTGATCATATTTGTGTAACTCTCATTAATTTCCACCATTGATCATATTTGTGTAAAGACCAAATCACATTACAGTGATCAGCCAGCCAAGAGTCCTGCATAAGAGAAGCATAGATATTGCGAGTGGAAATTGCATAAAAAGAAGTGTCTTATAAATTCCAATCCTACATACGACATCCACTAGCCAACGGTGTCAGGGGATTTGTATTCGAAAGGTGAGCCAAGAAGGCACCGGGCCCCTGGCTATGAGAGGTGCGGGGAAAAGAGTTGTAGCAGACACAATTAACGGAAACAGAGCTTAAAACAGACAGTTTAGCTTAATCCTAATAAGCAAAAATATCCCTACTTAATCAAATGTTAATGGAAATTTTCAAATTGCACTAAGAGCCCAATGATTTGGTCTTTACACAAATATGATCAATCCTTTACACTCCTTAAGAGGACTCTTGGCTGGCTGATCACTGTAATGTGATTTGGTCTTTTCTCATATTTCATTGGCATGAGGAAAATACTTTTCCCTTGTTCAAGATTTCAATGAGGCAATTGTTACATGTTGCCTTTGATATTGGGGACATATCCCTAGAAATATTGGAACTCTTCTATGTTTTCTTTTAGTGCTTTTACATCATAGAACACTTATGTGTTCCTCCCTTTGTATCTGATCTTTTTGGTGGGTTTTCCTTGCTTTGAGGTTTCCCACTGGTAAATTAATCAGAACATATTTACTTTTTTAAAAATTTGTGTGTGTGTGTGTGTTATACCAGGTTGGACAATAAGAGGACAAAACACTAGTATAGTCCAAAGACAAAGTTGAAATGAAACAAGGTACACAATGAATCGGAGTGACTCTCCCCTCTATGGAAACTTCTCGTTATTCATGGGAGAGTTGTACATAGTTTCATGTACAATATAATGCCAGAGGTCCATACGGGTGCAAGTGAAAAACTCACCCACTCTTTTCAATGCAATAATGTATGCTTGCATCTTGAAGGCATGTGCTATTGCCCAAGATGTTGACATGGGTGAGAGATTTCACATGGAATTGATAGGTTCACGGACAGAGGAGGCATTGCAAGTACCTAAACATTAAGCACGGTGGTGCTGATGGTAGCATCTATTTCTAGCAAGCCAAGATTCTCTATCTTGAGGTATTATCTACATGTATTTCATGTTGCCACAAGTTTTCAAGATGCAAACAAATGTGAGAGCATCAAGAATAGCACACTCATGCTCAAAGACGGGGTCAAGTGTGCATGGAAAAAGGAGATATTTCAAGTATCTGGCAACACTTAAGGTGTCCCTCCTATATTGATGGAGAAGCAAACGTGATCCTTCAAGAGTAGAGGAGGAAACAAGTATACAGCAGAGAAGAGACCGTTTGTTATAGTTTACAATAACTCGGCGAGGACGGTGCCACCTCTCTGCCATACGATGTATGGTTTTAATTTTTTTTGCAGGCATGGCATGGTAGCACACAATGTATTGATCATGATCTTCTGGACCCATGTCTGTAGAATTTTTGTGCTGACTTTGATTTATAATTGCATCAAAGAATGTACCCATGAAGTTTCTATGTGATCTAAAAATTATGTCCATCCTTCTATTGAGCGTGGCAGGGGCATTTCTGAGATTGAATGCATGACAAGAAACTCATAAAGACCAAATTTTGTCTTGAAAGCAGTCTTTTGGGCATCTTTTGGCCTAATGTGCATCTAATGGTAACCGCTCTTTAGATATGTCATGCTAAACAATGATGCTCCCTCAAGTTGATCCACGCCATGAACCATCCTTCTTTTGCACTAGGAGTACATGCAAACAAAAAAGGGATGAAATAGGCTGGATCAACCCTTCTCTAGAAGCTCATTGACCTTTTTGTTGGGCTGCACTAACCTTGTATGATGGCATGTTCGATGGACTAGAACCTGATCTAAGTTATGATCCTCAGGTCTCTGAGGAGGTAACTCCCCTAGAAAAGAGTCTGAAAAAACATCAATGAAACCACTCAAAAAGTAGTCCTATCTTTTATCTAAAGTAGAAAAATTAGATACAACTTTATGTACTTTTTTACAAAGGTCAAGTTTGCAGAAAGGTGATTCTTTGTTACAGATGAAATGGCAAAATCAAAAACAATTTAATAGACTCGCGTCTAAGCTTTACATCAAGGGCATGAGTCTTTCCTCTATGTACAAGGGTAATATTTTTGTTGTAAGTATCCATCATAGCATGCAACATGTAACACCATGGGATACCCAATAATACATCACAACCCTGGAATGGCATAATATGAAACTCTTTTTCATCCAACTAACTTTGAATGTGCACACAAAGATTTCCCAAAATGGGTATAGCAGGCTTTGAATGACATGGACATGCAAAACCTGCTTCATCTATCATACCCGTCTACTCTACACAAATGCCTAACTTTGACACCAATCCTAATGATATGAAATTTTCACGGTTCTTGGATCAAAGAAAACCAATATTGTTTAGCCCTAACTTTGCCCCAAGCTCTGCACCATTTCGTGGCATCTATATTGGCTAATCTCCAACCAAATATGGGACAAGTCATGGCTTCTTTCCTTTATGCTTTGACTTATCATCTTTATCATGTGACTTCCTTTGTGGGCATTCATTTGCAAAAGGTCCCTTTTGTTCATAACTGTAGCATTTCTTGGCTTCTCTTAGAGCTTTTCTTTCTTCAAAAGATTTGCCACAAAAATAACTTTTCTCTTCAGCTTGTCCTCGCCTAGAAGAAGGTTTAAATTGCTTCTTGGACTTGTCATAGTACATTAGTGGAGGGTTTCTTTGTGAAAAGTACAGTAGGCTTTGCTACAATGTTGCCCTTTGCCTTAGGACCTCAATGCATTCTCAATCAACTATGCCATATTCATGACATTAGTCTTTGTACAATAGTCTGTGATTTCCTCGGGCAATCCACAAGAGTACTTCTCAATCTGCTCTGACAATGGCACAACCCTATAGAAGCTTCTTGGCAATAGTGCGACCCAGAACTGCTTATTGTACTCTTCAAGGTTTGCACAGTTTGTTGCATTCAACTCGTGCCATGTTGTCATCACATCTGCTTCAAATGTGTTTGTAACTCGTTTGTAAGCCATGCAAGTGCAAAAAATTGTTTTAAATGGACCCGTGTTGTAGGTGCTTGACCTTGATTCAACAATGCGGTCCACCATTGAAGCGCATTTCCTTTCAAGAAGGTGGCAACCTTGCATATCTTTGAATATTCTTTCAGCTCTCTCTCTCTCTCTCTCTCTCTCTCTCTCTCTCTCTCTCTCTCTCTCTCTCTCTCTCTCTCTCTCTCTCTCTCTCTCTCTCTCTCTCTCTCTCTCTCTCTCTCTAGTCATCCCGACTACAAGCGCTACAAGGGGACACAACATGTTGGTATGGATAGATGACATCATGGTTTAAGTCACACGATTTCAGCATGGATAGAGTGCCTCCATTCCATTACTCCTTGGATGCACCCTCCCTTTCTCTCACATGGATGGAGACCACTAGACTTATACATCAGGATTTGATTCAACTAGATACCAAAAGCACATGGATACAGTTGGTACAAGAGTTGGGCAAGTACGAAGATGGCTTTCTATAGAGAGCATCTCCTCCTCTACTAATAGAGGATGGATATGTGATCAGACCATCCTATATGGACAATCATTTATCCTATGGGATATGATGTGCTATTGTTCAGATGTGCACATCATTGCATCAGCTAGAGATTGAGACTAGCAAATTTGGGAGAGTATCAGTAGAAGCCAGTTACGTCATATAGAGCCAGAGATAGAGTTAGATCACATTTGTCATTGTTCGATATACTACGAGATACGAGGACGCTTTCACTATCTATTCAAAGAGGGCTTTGGACCATTGGCTAGAGTCATGAGATATCAAGATCAGAGATGCCTTGGGTTGTTTTGCTAGAGCTACGCAAACATAGGGAATGTCTCTTGAGGAGACCAGGTAGTGGGAGAAATTCACAAAGGGAGATCATTGACTTCTCTAGAGCAGGGACTCGGCAATCGGATGAGCATGCTTTGCAGCAGACTTCGGAGCCCACTTCTACCAGAGGTATATTAGTGGACAAAGCCACTAAGCTTGGGAGAGCTAGACGCCCACGTCTACGGGGGCGACCATGACATCGACGGAGGCTGCTGTATGTAGCAAGAAGCATTTCTTAATATCTACTCCTTCATTATGGATATTTCATTGTCTCTCTTGCCCTTAAAAATGTGTTTCCTACGTGTACATTTTTCAAATTTGTTTACTTCTAGGTTTTTTGTTTGACTTCCATGTTAAAAGAAAGTAAATACACTAATGAGGCAATATCTCAATTTTTAGCTAAAATATTAAAACCTCTAAGATCTTCTTTTCGTGGGTAGGAACACAAATATTCTGTGTGTCTTTTGTATTCAAAAGAAAAAAAACAAGAGACAATGATTCACAAAAAAATTGTACTACTAGCAGGTACATCGATCCTCTACTGTTTTTGCTAGTCTCATGATTATTTTACCTGTCATGTGGCAGCAAGTTCACTTTTTGCTTAGCTCAAATTGAGGATAACTAAGCCTGGCATGACCATTGCCTTTACATCGCCTCCAAAAGAAACATGGGGGTGATTGAGTTGTTGTGAGATGGGCGTGAAACTATACGCAAACACTGTATCAACACATGGCTTGCCTACACACTTTTTGAACATGTACACTTGCCTAGCCATGTCACATAGCTCTTTGAATACCATTTTCTTTCAGTCTAAGTCTATGGCAACCTCCAGCCCTTGCACTTGCACACTGTCTCAAGGAAAAAAACTCGCATGGCAAACAAATGTAGACTGAAGTTGCAAGGTTGAAGCACGCAATACGCTAGGAAATTAACTTGGTGCAAGGCTGAATTGCCCCCTAGAGACTTGCAGGTGGGGGGCGCTAATTAGATAGCCACAACTGAGAATGAAGGTAGAAGCGTGTCCGCTTATATGGCTGTTTCACTCTAGCACCTCTGATACCTATGCATTGCAAATAATCAAGGGGATATTAAGCCAATATATTCCCCATCTCACCTATAATGAGGGGGTAAGTCACACCTAGTAGTTCGAAGCTCCCAGAAGTTGGAGTTATAGTCTTTTGAGCCCAAATCACAGCACATTAGGGGCACTGCATAGGCTTGAAGTAAGGTGCTAGTGAAATTTTGCAGCATGTACTCAATGGTCTGAGAACCAATGTACATTAGATTACACCAATCAAAACATGGACGTAAAGAAAGATCAAGGGATTGCTCGACTTTGTGGCAGGTTAGAGTTGTGCCCCATCAAGTGTCTTGAGCTTCATACGTCCCATGATTTGGTTTGTAATATCCTATACAATTTTGTTGATGAAATATAAAGATAATGTTGTATCTAGTAACCCTTTTTCTAGAGAAACATGATGTGACCACACCACACTTAGACCAAATGACTCAAATCCAACTCCCATAGGGGTTGAAAAAGATGCAACTCTTATTTTATTTTATTTTATCTCAAAAATTTCACTCGTGAATGCAACTTTCTCTAGATATTGTGAGTGTTAATTAGCATATCTAGTGCATGGCAACTACAAACCATGAAATTGCTTTGTGGAAGTGGGCTTGTTGCCGCATGAAATGTAAAATAATCATGAGAGTGGCAAAAACGGTGGAGGATGTACCTGTCATGCTCATTTTATTTGCTCAAAAAATCTTGCTTGACCACTGAAATCCCCTATCTATGCTCAATGAGTTCTCTCTTTAGTTTTAGTCTTTCTCTTTACTTCATTTTATTTTTGTACCTACACATTGGATTAGATCCACAAGGATTGTATCAATTTGGTCTCATAGGTCATTTTGGCCTTTTGAAGATGTTTAATATAACATTTCATTTCATTTCATTTCTCTCACACAATCATACAAGTGAACTTCCTCCAACTCCCTTGAAATGTATGGCATATCAAATTTTTGTGTATCACGTTGCAATGTTTTTGTGCTGGTTTTTATATCCACAAAGACAATCGCATCACCTTTTCTTTTAAAATAAGAAAAGTCCTCCTCTAAATCAACAAATGGTTGATCTATCCATGCAAGCATAAAAGGCGAATCATGATGAGGAATATAACAATCTACTATCAAAATGGGTGCTCTTTTTGGTGTCATAGTTTTTATCCGTACATAATGTTTGTGCTTGTCATATTTGACAATTGATACAAAATCTTCTAACCCTTTTGTAATCATACATGCTACCCCTTCTTGCCCTCTTCGCTACTTGAGATTATTTGACCACATCAATGAATGTACATTGTAATACTCCACCCTATTAATCCTTTGTGCATCATGCTTCTAAGTTTCAACAAGAAGTATAACATTGTCTTTGCTAATTAGTTGATTTATTACAAACCCCGCATTCCATGGATATCCATTGCAATTCCAAAAGCATACTTTCAATTGTAGCTCGGACTCATAGGTGATGTGTTCCTATTTTCTCAAGAAACTTGCCTCCTCCTTATGCAAGCAAAGCATCTGCTTTTGAATTATTTTGAATCCCAAAAGTCTCAATGATGTTCCAATTTTTGAAAAAAAAATGTGCAACCTAACCACCCATAGAGGTAACAGAACAATCCTTGGAATTAAGAATGCTCACGTGTGGTAGTCTGTTGATGAATGGATATCTAATGTCAATGATGGTGAACCTATCAAGTAGTCCATTGTAGTTGCTCCACCCTTGTAGTTTCAACATGTCAAATCATCAAAGCTATTGGAATTAGGGTTACAGGGATGCACACATAGCTTGGAGAAGATGAAGAAGTTCAAGCACACAATAGAGATTGTCTTTTTCTAGTTAATCAATGCTCTCAATTCAACAAAGAAGCTCAAAAGACTGCTCACACCTATGCAAATTGGCCTCGCTACCCTCCTTAAATGTGTTGAGTTATCATCAAACTCAACATCCAAAAGCTCATCTCCTCAAATAGATTATTTTAATCCATGCAAACCAATCTCTTGTGAAGTCAAAAATCTACTTATCTCTCCAATATAGAAAACAAAGAACAAGGGAGTAAGAGGGCATCCCTTTTGTACTCATGTGTGAGCATGGAACATTCCCATATTCCCCCTTGACTTGGTCTTCCTACATATGTCCACTATGAGTTGTAGAGAGGGTGTTAAAGTTATAGCATTTCAAGTGAATTGCCCAATGTGATCCCAATATTTATTTTGGCTTTAGGTATTTATTTTTCAAAGTCTTGGGTAGGGCACTTAAGGGCACCCAGTCTAGTATATAATAGCACCTAGCCCCTACTGGTTGGTTCAACAAAAATCTCTCTCTCTCTCTCTCTCTCTCTCTCTCTCTCTCTCTCTCTCTCTCTCTCTCTCTCTCTCTCTTGTACGTATCCTCCGCTTTCCATTGCTTCCGCATCGTCAACTTTGACAAAGCCTCTCCAACTTGTCACTCTGGTTCTTGATGTATCAATTAACTTGTTTACACTAATGTCAACAATGCTTGAAGGATCTATATGCAAAATATTTCACCCTTGGAATGAAAGACTTTTGAGATGCACAATCATTTAGATCACCCATCCTCAATTTTCATTTACTACAAAGTAGCAAGAAATGAACACCCATCAAAATAATGATAACTCTTAATCAAAATGGACAAGTATTTTCACACCATTCATAAAGTAAATTTTAATTCAAAAGTTTAAAAAATTATATACATACACTATGAAGTGCCCCTCCACAAACTTTTGTTGCTATTTGCAACAGCATGCTTCAACTTTTTGTTTATGTGCTCTTTGCTTCATCACCATGGATTTCAACTTCCTAATGCTCAATACCTTTGACCTCAACACTCAAAAAGAGATGCGAAGGCCATTGTCTTCTCTCCCAACAACACTCAACACATGCTCAAAGTTGGGGACAAAAAGCATTGTATCACATTAGATTTTGTGTCTGCAACTATTGCTTGATGGATTTTTTGAGAATAATCATGTTGAAAGTTAGCAATGCCATGGTATATCACTATTTTAAAGATCAGCAATGAGGAGAATACTACAAAAAGGGGGTTGGGGGGCTAAAATAGAGTAGTTTAGTCAACATTTCAAATGGATGCTACTATATGTTTGGATGCACCCAAAGGCTCACAAAATGCTCCGGGTGGCCACTCATCAAAATCTCCTCATATCACATGCATTCATGAGAGTCTCACACGGTGTTCTTACATTGTGTGCCTTTTAAAAAACCCTCACCCCCCTTTAATGTATGTATATAAGCATACATTTCTCTCCAATTAGGTCATGTGATATAATATACATTTGAAATTGATCGCCCCGAGAGAGAATGCCAAAGGAGTTGATGGCATACATCACATTAGCCAAGGAAGATGGAGAGATTGTGTGAGCTAAGATTTTGTATGACATACTGGGGCTTTATCAAATGAGCTAAGCCGACCCCAAGAGTAGCTAGAAGCCTTCTCACAATGGCCAAATCTACTACAATATCAAAGAGATAGGGATACACGCCCACGTGGCTGCAAGCATGGATGGCCCCCGTCTTCCTCTTCCATGTACCAATCGGGCTGCCAACAATGCATGAGGCTAGCCATCCCTTTGTCTGTTGTTGGCACAATATGACCATTGCTCACTTTGGTGGCAACACCCCACAACCCAAGGCACTTCCTTGTAACCCATTGTCTTGCCCTCAACATTGTATCACATGCGGTCTCGAATGAAGATCGTGTGGGATCGACAACAAGCAACCAAGGTGTAGAATTCAAAATTGGCATGCACCCTGTCTTTTGTTTGCCGAGTTTACTTTTTTCTATTTTTGTTTACCATATAATGGTATGTGGTTAGGTTGTCCACTTACCAATGGGTAGGTTGCAGGTTTAACCACCTTGCAAGCATTGACTGCAAATTTTTTCCATCTGTTCATCCGTTTCAAGATCCTCACACACGGCCCACGACCATCAATACCACCGCTCAAGCGTCATTAAGACCCAGTGTGATTTAGTGGTGGGGCTGTCCCACAACCCGAGGACACTAATTTCCTTGTTTTTAGCCAACTACACGGCATGATTTTGGGCTACAAAGATGGTGAGAGACAAAGAGGTGACTTGTCAACACCAAGCCACTTGAGCGTGCATGCACACACACAGAGAGAGCTGTCTCCAGTTTGAGGCCGACAACTTGAGGGCGAGGTCACCTTTAAATATACATGGAGGTAAGGCTTGGGGAGAGAGAGAGAGAGAGAGAGAGAGAGAGAGAGAGAGAGAGAGAGAGAGAAAGAGAGAGAGAGAGAGAGAGAAGAGAGAGGAGAGAGGACTTATTGTCTACTATTACAGGAAGTTTACACCCATGCTGGATTTTCCTTAGTGGCAGCATTTTAACCATGGCCTCAACCCCACATATCAGATGCCCCTTCATTGCGTGGCCCAAGTCACTAGCAATATTGTGACTCCCATGAAGTGAGGGGGCACAAACAATCTAAAAATGGTGTCACCTTGACATGCAAGGAGAGATTGATTTCTTTTGTAGATGTTGCATGTGGCTTGCAACTGGTTGTATTGCTAGGAGTTAGAGTTGTTCATGCCTAATTGTCAAACTATTATTATTAGTCACCCCCTTTCCAGCCACCAACGCCCAAGATTCCAACCCTCAAATTGTTGTTGTTGTTGTTGTTGTTGTTGTTGTTGTTGTTGTTGTTGTTGTTGTTGTTGTTGTTGTTGTTGTTGTTGTTGTTGTTGTTGAGCGCGCGTGTGTGTGTGTGTGTGTGTGAGATCGAGAGAGAGACATTGCAAGAAGTTCTTCATAGTAGTGACGCTAGCAGTGCAATGCTCAAATGTGAAAATTCAGAGCGTCGCTATACGTCGCTACTATGAGTGTCGCTATATCATTTGTTGCATAGCGACACTCACAGCGACACCGACCATGTAAAAAAATAATCCGCAAGTGCCAAAAACTCAAATCTCAGATCTGAGTTTTGGCGCTCTGCAAAACAGATATACCGCACCCCCCTTTCTCTCTCTCTCTCTCTCTCTCTCTCTCTCTCTCTCTCTCTCTCTCTCTCTCCTACACACACACACACATACAGACACAAAGTGTGTGTGTGTGTGTGTGTGTGTGTGTGTGTGTGTGAGAGAGAGAGAGAGAGAGAATGTACAGGCATGCATAAACAAAAAACACATACACACACACACATTGAGAGAGGATACAAAGAGAGAGAGAGAGAGAAAGAGAAGAACGTACACACACATGCATAAGCAAAGAACACATACACATACACATTGAGAGAGAGAGAGAGAGATAAAAGTATAGAGAAAGAGAGAGAGAATATGAAATGAAATGTTATATTAAACGTCTTCAAAATGTCAAAATGATTTATGAAACCAATCTGATAAAATCCTTGTGGATCTAATTTAATGTTTGCGTTGTCCAAGAAAATAGTGCATCGATTGATGAAGAGCTTCATCAATGTATATCTTTGTAAATAGACCTACTATGACATATATAGATAAAGAGAGAGAGAGAGAGAGAGAGAGAGAGAGAGAGAGAGAGAGAGAGAGTTGACATAGGTTTAGGATTTAGTTTTTATATTTAAGTTAGAGTTTAGGTTTAGATTTAATATTAGAACTTTGGGGTTAGGTTTAGGATTTAACTCAAGATTTAAAGTTTAGAGCTAAAGAAGAGGCCCAACCATCTTGCTCTTTTTTGTAGAGCTTAAAAGTGTTTGAAGGTAGTTAGCTTTTGAATGTTCAAAGGGTAGGGACCAACACTAGCTGCTGAAAGCATTCTCCTTATGTTGAGCTTGGGTGATGGAAGAGGAAAGTGGATAACTCAGGACTTTCACAAAGTATCAAGTTGGCTTGTGTGTGTGTGTGTGTGTGTGTGTGTGTGTGTGTGTGTGTGTGTGTGTGTGTGTGTGTGTGTGTGTGTGTGTGTGTGTGTGTGTGTGAGTGAGTGAGAGAGAGAGAGAGAGAAGAAGAAGAAGTACTTGCGGTACCGAGCAAGAATTAGAGCAGTTGAAGTGGATGACGTAGCAGGAGCAGTTTTCATTTGAAAAATTTGCATTTTTGTTCTGTGTATGTGCATGCATGTTTGTGTGTGTGTGTGTGCGTGAGAGAGAGAGAGAGAGAGAGATTAGGTTAGATTTAAGATTAGATTTTGGATTTAATTTTTATATTAAAGTTTACCTTCAGGATTACGGCTTAAATTTAGAGTTAGGTTTATGGTTATGTTTGCAGTAGTTTGCATGTAGCTCACCTGAGTTTAGGAATGTAGTTGTTTGCAAGCTCACAAGTGCAAACATCTCCCTCTCTTTCTCTCCACGGATGTGGCATTAGGTTGGAAAGCTTTCAAGGACATGATACTCATAATGGAGGCAGACATGTAATGTGCATAGTAATCCCTTGAACAAGGAGTTGTTGTGAAGAGATGTTAAGCTGCTGTGAATGGCTACAGCTGACCAAGAGGCAAAGGGGTTTTGTCCACTACATGCATTGTAATGTAGACGTGGATGTGTGGATTTCTTGTACCCACAAATATAGGCATTGACCAATAAAGGCGAGATTATAACCCGGTGGTTTTGATCTCCGTGCACCTCTAGACCGAGGTGTGCGGGGATGGACATGGCTAGAGAATTTGAGGTAGTTTATAGTGTGATCTATGGTTTCTTGATTGTGAGGGAGATTAAGAGAGAGAGAGAGAGAGATAAGAGACGGAAGATGCCAATAGAAGATTAAATTTTTGTTCAAGTTATAAGGTTTTAACATTCATTATGAGTAGTGACAACGTGGGGCCATCCAACTGAAACTTGCCTATCTCTCTAGTAGGATCTTATGTCCTTGTAATCCATGCAAGCATGTTGTGTGACGGACAAGACGCATTTCTTTGTAGTACGTTCGTAAATTTGGCGAGTTTGACTCATCTATTATAGATCGAGTTGTTGCCAATTACAAATCGTCGGACCCTGACGCTTGCCAACAGGCACCAATCTTGCAACCCAATAGACGTGTTCGCAGGCGCTTTACTCAAGCAGCATACATGAGGCCACAAGATGCAGCCTCTGATGGCTCGAGGGTGATCATGCAGAGCACATTCCCAACAAGGCTATGTTTGAGCCCCAGATCAACAAAATAATCGAGACGATCATGGATTCAGAAAGACTTATCCATGATGTGACATTAAAAGTGAAGCCGATACGCCATTGTATGGTGGAGCACGTGTGTCTAGATTGAAGGTGCTCCTGGTTCTTCTGAACATGAATGAAAAGTTTGGATGGATTGACACTAGCATCACACCACTTTTCAGGTGATCTATTACAATGTGTTTACTTCAATAAAAAACCCTAAATGTATAATGTACCAAATTACTTACACTAGTGTACCACAATTTTTTCGTTGTGTAGATTTCTCGAAGAGCACATGCTGCCAGCTAAAAATGTGATGCCAGATTCCAAAGAGGAAGCCAATAAGATCTTGCAAAACTTGGGGATGGATGACATTTCTATTCATGCTTGTCCTAACGATTGCATTCTTTCTAGAGGAGAATACATAGACATGAAGAAGTGTCCGAAATGTGATTTCAAGAGATATTGAGTACACAGACAAAAAAATCCGGAGAATGTTTTGCGACACTTTCCTCTGTTGTTGTGCATCAAGCATTTCTTCGAATGTAAGTCCATGCTCGCCCTAGCATCATGGCACGAGGAGAATAGATCTTTGGATGGTGTGCTACAAATTCATGCACATTGCAAGGCATGGAAGCATATAGATGACACATGGCCGAATTTTGCCAGGGAAGCTCGAAATTTGCATCTCGGCTTGGCTATGGATGGCGTAAATCCATTTGGTCAAAGGTCAACATCTTACAGTGTATGGACAGTTGTCATTGTCAACTACAACATTCCCTCGTGGTTGACTACTGCTAAGATGGTGTAAAGGTCAACATTTTAGGCTAGAATAGATCAACAAAAAACATTTTACACAAGATTGTGGAATCATGGCAAAATTCAAACAATCTAGTCGACGACGGTCCTCTGATGCAGATCCTATGCTGGCGGAACTCACTTACTTTGGCACGCTATAAGAGATTTTGAAGATCGATTATAGAGGATATTTTGTGGTTTTGTTCGACGTGCAATGGTTCAAGATTAACATGGAGGCTTGCAACGCTATTGTGCACAGAGGAGAATCAGGTTTCCTTGAGGTGGACTCAACCAAGAAATGGACCAAACTTCTAGACACTTTTGTACTACCCGAGCATTGTGAACAAGTAAGTTTGTAGTATTTTAGCATCCAACTTTAAAGGATTGGTGGTATGGAAGAACTCATGTAAGTTATGTGGCTCTTGCGGGTGGTATTTTGTCCTACAAAGTCTGCACCAAACTAGTGCTATGTCATAGAGATAGCCCCTCGTAGTGCACGGATGTATGAGGGCTACAATGTGCCAATCACAGCGGCATCAGTGGAGGAGATTGGAGAGGATGCTGATTCGGAAGCCGCTGAGGTGGTACCACATGAGCCTGGCGCTGCTACTCTGATGCATGCAGAGGACCTACAAAATGAAACGGAGGACATCTACCTAAACGGAGAGCTCTATATAGACATAGGGATTTATGTTGAGTTATGCGAGGATGAGAGAGAGACCTCTTAAAGCCATAGACATTGTATTTGGGAAATTTTGCTCCTTTTTATACTATATATTATATTCACGTGGAGTTTTGTCCATTCTTGTCTCTATGGCTCTCCATTCACCATTAAGATTTAATATTCGTGTATTTAATGCAGGTATGGATGATGATTGGTTTCTTTCTTTCTTGGATCATGAGCAGAGAAGGTGGTATGAGGACCACCATCGCTCTAGAGCACCATCGTGTTGTTCCACTCCTTCCACGTCTCCCTCTGCTTTGGAGCGATCAGTGCGCTCCGAGAGAGAGTTCGGTGTCAAGTAGATGACCTACACACTCTTCTGGCAGTCGACGCTCTAGTGGTGGCGGCGGTGGCTGTCGTGGAGGAGCCACCACTAATGCTTCCACACCGCCTCATAGTCGTCGAGGCTCCTTACCTTCCCCTTCTTTGTCCACCCCCACACTAGCCACGGCATCTCCCTCTACTCCAGGTTTTGCGCGACTATCAGCCATTCCTGACAACACACCACTCGCTACTCCTCCAGAAGTCACCCCACTCAACACTCCTCTCTTCGGGGCCCAGACTCCAGTGGAGACACCTGTTGTTTGTACCCCCATCAAGACGCCACTCGAGACCCCTGTCGAGACACCCAAGTTCAGGCACCACAGGCGAGAGGGCTTGCCATACTCGATCGACATGAGTGGCAGCATCATCTTGGATGATGACGGCAAGAAGGTGATTTCACACATGCGCGGCCTTTGCTCTCAGGTATTTTGAAACTACATACTAAACACCTGGAGTAAAGTTCCAAATAAACTAAAAGATAGAGTCATCAACATGCTGCATGACGAGTTTCCTGTGTTAAATTGGGATGAGCACTTCAATGAAGGCCTGATGAAGGTGCGGATGCGTGAATACTGCAAGCACAAGCATTCTAAAGTGCAAAAGGCAATAAAGCATAGGTGAAATAGGCCAGATTGGCTAGCCAAAGAAGATTGGAAGAATGCAAAGAGGGCAGCACACGAGAATCCTTACAAGTGGAAGCAACAAAATGAGGGAGCCAAAGTGCGAGTAGAGGCAAGGAGCTCGCACCAATTGGGGAGCGGCGGATGGGCATCATTTGAGGCCAACTTTGTAAGTGTTTTTGCATTGCCCTTTAGGTTTGGTAGTTATAGGTAATTGTAGTTTTAAATTCTAACATAACATACTCTTTGTATGTTTTGAACAGTGATCGCTGACACAACATGTCCCCACACCGTACGAGCACCCTTATGGACATTCTCAGCCCTCTCTTTGGCTTGGTTAGTATTTAATTTTACTCTCTTACATTTGTTGTATTTTAATAATAAGCTAAAAAATAGATTGTTTTGTAATTATATGTTTATATTTACAAAAAGTCTTATTTATTTATTTTTTGCAAAATCTGACAAATACGCCGCTTGGACACAATGAGACGTCGAATTACATGACGTCAATCTAGCCATAGCCAGATAGCACTAGTTTTCTTTCCTCATTGTATGTATAATGAGATGACGTGTGTACGTCATTTTTGTAACTATTGGTCAACGATATATTTTCTCAATAATGACAATTATTTGTATTTTACACTACAAGAGGCTCTTCACATTAGCGACGCTCACACAGCGACGCTCAAAAAAAAAAATTCCCGGCGTCGCTATGAGCGTCGCAAATTTACAAAGAAATTTGCGACGCTCATAGCGACGCTTATAGCGACGCTCATAGCGACGCCAGCTGGGGTAAGAAAAATAACCGAGCGCGCCCAAAAACTCAGATCTCAGATCTGAGTTTTTCGACGCCCTCAAGCAAAGAGCAGGTAACGCTCTCCCTCTCTCTCTCTCTCTCTCTCTCTCTCTCTCTCTCTCTTTTTCTTTTACACACACACACACACACACACACACACGAGGAGAGGAAGGAGAGACAGGTATGCTCCTTCCCTCTCCTCATTCTCATGTTCCCTTCCTCTCTTTCTCTCTCCCTCGCTCTCTCTCTCACACACACACACATACACACACACATATAGTGTTTTTGAGAGAGAGAGAGAGAGAGAGAGAGAGAGAGAGTGCAAAAACGCACACACATACATAAACAAAGAATGCACACACACATTGAGAGAGAAAAAGAGAGAGAGAGCATGCATAAACAAAAAACGCACGCATTGAGAGAGGAAAAGAGAGAGAGAACATGCATAAACAAAAAACGCACACATTGAGAGAGGAAAAGAGAAAGAAAACATGCATACGATCCAAAAAAACGCACACACATTGAGAGAAAAAGAAAGAGAAACTAAGGGAGCGTCGTAGGAAACTAATTAAAATTAAAAGACCTAAAGATCTAGCCGACGAGGAGTTGAACTGAAGACCTATTATTCAAGAGAGAAATGGCATAATCAATCTATCATACTTGGCATGGGTGATAGAAAGGTTATACCATTTATCTCTTTTTATTGGCACACACATCCACACACGCGCACACACACAGGAAGAAGAGAGTTATAACGTCGTAGGAAACTATTTTAAAAGACGTTAAAGATTAGGTTATATGTAGACTTACATTAAATTAGATTTAGGTTTATTTTTAACTAGATTTACATTTATTTAAGCTAGATTTAGATTTATGTTATATTAGATTAGATGCGGGTCTCCATAGACTGCGATGCCTGCATGAAGCGGGTGAAGAAAGCCCTCAATGGAATATAGGGTATTGCTGCCTTCACTCATAGTGGGCTCCGTCGATCCAAAAGTACTGGTGAAATGTCTTCAGAAGATAGGAAAGAAGGTGGATCTTCAGGGCGGCAAGAGTCACTTCATCCCCGACACAATGACCATCTAGACAACCTCTAGTCATTAGACTTACGTTAAATTAGATTTAGCTTTATTTTTAGTTAGATTTACGTTTATTTAGATTTACGCTTATTTACGTTAGATCGAGTCCACGCAAGAATTACTTACGGTTTAGGGTTTAGAGTTAGACGAACAGTGAAAAGATCTACTGTGAAAAGATGTTAAGATGAAGTGAAGTGCTACAGCTAGAGAAGAGGCAAAGGGATTTTGTCCACTACATGCAGTATCATGTAGACGTGGGTGTCTAGATTTCTTGTACCCACAAATATAGGTATTGACCAATAAAGACGAGATTATAACCCGGTGGTTCTGATCTCCGTGCACCTCTAGACCGAGGTGTGCGGGGATTGGACATGACTAGAGAATGTGAGGTAAAGAGAGAGAGAGAGAGAGAGAGAGAGAGAGAGATAAGACGAAGAATGCCAATAGAATATTAAATTTGTTGTCTAGGTTATAAGTTTTTTATCCTCATTATGAGTAGCGACGAGGATGTGGGACCGTCCAACTGAAACACCTATCTCTCAACGAGGGTCTTATGTCCTTGTAATCAATGCAAGCATGCTGTGCGACGGACAAGACGTGTTTCTTTGCAGCACGTTCGTGAATTTGGCGAGTTCGATCCATCTATTATAGATCGAGTTGTTGCCAATTATAACTCGTCGGACTCTGACGCTGGCCAACAAGCAGCAATCTTGCAACCCAATAGACGTATTCGCAGGCGCTTTGGTCAAGCAGCATATGTGAGGCCACAAGATGTAGCCTCTGACAGCTCGGGGGATGATCATGCAGAGCACATTCCCAACGAGGCAATGTTTGAGCCCGAGATTGATGAAATGATCGAGACGATCATGGATTCAGAAAGGCTTATCTATGATGATATGAAAAGTGAAGCCGATACATCATTGTATAATGGAGCACGTATGTCTAGATTGAAAGCACTCCTGGTTCTTCTCAACATGCAGGCAAAGTTTGGATGGAGTGACACTAGCGTCACAGCGCTTTTCAGGTGATCTATTACAATTAGTTTACTTTAATAGAACTCATGGTGTATAATGATCTGATAGATTTTTACACGACTGTATCATATTTTTATGTTGTGTAGATTGCTGAAAGAGCACATTCTACCAGCTGACAATGTGATGCCAGATTCCCGAGATGAAGCAAGAAAGATTTTGCGAAACTTGGGGATGGATTACAATTCTATCCACGCTTGTCCTAATGACTGCATTCTTTTCAGAGGGGAATACACAGACATGGAGAAGTGTCCGAAATGTGATTCCGAAAGATATCGAGTAGATCTCCACGGGACAAAAATTCCACAAAAGGTTTTGCGACATTTTCCTTTGCTTCCTCGCATCAAGCATTTCTTCGAATGTAAGTCCATGGCCGCCCTAGCATCATGGCATGAGGAGAATAAATCTTCGGATGGTGTGCTACGAATTCCTGCAGATTGCGCAGCCTGGAAACATATAGATGGAACATGGTCGGATTTTGCCAGGGAAGCTCGAAATTTGCGCTTAGGCCTGGCTATGGATGGCGTAAATCCATTTGGTCAAAGATCAACATCTTACAGTGTATGGCCCGTTGTCATCGTCAACTACAACATTCCCCCGTGGTTGACTACGAAGAAGGGGCACCTATGGCTAAGCTTGATTGTGCCAGGGCGATATAAAGTGGGGAATATGGATGTGTATCTTCGTCCACTATTGGAAGAGCTACAACAATTGTGGATTGGCATAGAGGTGGTGGATATGAGCCGACACACAGGACGACGGAATGCTTTGATCAGAGGTATTCTAATGTGGACCATGCATGACTATCCCGGGCTAACAGAATGCTCAGGTGATCTATTGACACTCCTCTCTCAGACACTGTAAATCTGGTTTTTCCCCATAGTTGATCTATTATCATGTGTATACATGCAGGGCTTCAAACAAGCGGATACAGAGCATTTGTCACATGTGGACCTAGACTGAATGCACGTAGGGCACCCTCACTGAAGAAGCAAATCTACGAAGGTCATCAAGCGTATCTTCCGGAGAATCATGTGTTACGCGACGGCTTTTTGGGAAGAGAGCCACCAAGGATGTCTGCACAAGCATGGTTAGAGCAGAAGGAGATGTGCGATGACGGATTGCCTCCAGGGATGAAGAGACTATCTCTATGGTACGAGTTACCATACTGGCCTCGACTCGTGATCAATCACTTGCTCGATCCAATGCACATATTCAAGAATGTGGGTAATCTACTATGGGACCATTTGACCGGCAAGAAAGATACTTTGGGAGCCAGAGTTGACCTTAGAAATGTGGATCGTATGGAGCAATATTGGCCGCAAACAGCGTCTGATGGATCGATAAAACTTCCTAAAGCACCATGGATTTTCACAGGAGCCCAAGAACGCAAAGTAAAAGAGGCCATTCGATCTTTGCGGACCCCCACTGGCGTAATGCACTCGCTCCGAACGTGTTTTACTAAAGAAGGAAAGCTTACCGGTTTGAAGTCACACGATTGGCATAAAATGTGTCAGGTACGTTCATAGTGGACTTTAATATCATTGCATAAAATGTGGACTTTAATATCATTGCTGCACATACTTTACAGTTTATTTTACCGGTTGCCATTGAGGGATGTTTGTCTCTCGACATCCGTAACACAATCTACAAACTTGCAAAGCTGGTGCAATGGATCTCACAAAAGGAGATCGACGTAGACTCCATACCATTCGCCAAACTAAATGCTGCGGAGCTTGTGTGCATGTTTGAGAAACATTTTCCTACTACAATGCTAACCATTCAGGTGCATCTTCTTATTCACATAGTTGATGAGGTGGAAATAGCTGGCACAGTTCATTCCAGATGGATGTTCTTCTTAGAGCGTTTCATGAAAACGCTTAAGGGATATGTGCGTCAAAAGGCACGTCCGGAGGGTAGCATGGCAGAAGGTTGGTTGGTATCAGAGTCCCTAGTGTACATTGGAGAGTGGTTAGACGGATTTGATAAATCCCGGGATACGCTATGGCGAACCATAGATGATGAGCGCATATCTGGGATTTTCATGTGCAATCTCGGTGTTGAGAAGAAGATGACGGAAGATCTAGAGGCTAAAATCAACCGATTTTGCATGCTTCACAATCCAGTGATGCAAAAGTGGATTTCACAATATGAGGATGCAAAGCAAGAGCGACAAAGGGCACGAATCGAGTGGAGACGGGGAAGACGACCACCGATGCACTATCCAGCGGTTCTGGAGAGCCTACCAACCTTCATGAGCTTAAGATGGTTGCACAACCAATTGAAAAGCGCACAACAATGCGGTGACGAAGTGACTGAAGAAGAGTGGGAGTACTCTCGGGGTTGCGCGACCAAGGTAAGTTTGTAATGTACGACTAGCAAGTGACTTTATTTATAAACGTTTGAACGGCCACTCATAATCTTTGTTCGTTGTAGTATAAGTCATACACAGCAGCATGGTGTAAAGGTCGACATTTTAGGGTGGAACGAATCGACAAAAAGCGTTTTACTCAAGATTGTGGAATCATGGCAAAATTTGAACAGTCTAGTCGACGACGTTCCTCTGATGCAGATCCCGTGGTGGCGGAACTCACTTACTTCGGCACGCTGCAAGAGATTTTGAGGATCGATTACAGAGGATTTTTTGTCGACTTGTTCGACGTGCAATGGTTCAAGATAATCATGGAGGGTCGAAACGCTACTGTGCGTAGAGGAGAGTCTGGTTTTCTTGAGGTGGATTCTACTAAGAAATGGACTGACCTAAGAGACACTTTCGTACTACCCGAGCATTGTGAACAAGTAAGTATATAAATAGTTAACATCCCCCTTTTACAAGTTATGTGCTTGAAAGCTCTCATGTAAGTTATGTGGCTCTGGCAGGTAGTATTTCATCCTACAAAGTCTACATCAAACTGGTGGTACGTCATAGAGGTAGCCCCTCGTAGTGCAAGGACGTATGAAGGCTACCATGTGCCAATCACAACGACATCAATGGAGGAGATCAGAGAAGATGCTCAATCAGAAGCCGCTGCGGTGGTGCCAGACGAGCATCAAGATGCTACTGCTCTATATGGGGTGCATGCAGAGGAGCTACAAAATGAAACAGAGGATATGTGTTTAAACGGAGAGCTCTATATAGATATAGGAAGTTATGCTGAGTTATGCGAGGATGAGAGAGAGATCTCTTAAAGCCACAAATATTGTATTTGAACAATTTTGCTCCGTGCTGTAAAAGCTCTAGCTCTTTTGATTGAAAATTCTGAGTTTTCGACTTGCCTCTTCTACCACTCGATTCATTGCGTCATTGTATTTATATGCGTCATTACGTCATTGTATTTAATGGTCTTTGCGTCATTGTCTACTCTATTCATTCAATATTAAGTTTGAAGCTACCATGTGCCAATCACAACGACATCAATGGAGGAGATCAGAGAAGATGCTCAATCAGAAGCCGCTGCGGTGGTGCCAGACGAGCATCAAGATGCTACTGCTCTATATGGGGTGCATGCAGAGGAGCTACAAAATGAAACAGAGGATATGTGTTTAAACGGAGAGCTCTATATAGATATAGGAAGTTATGCTGAGTTATGCGAGGATGAGAGAGAGATCTCTTAAAGCCACAAATATTGTATTTGAACAATTTTGCTCCGTGCTGTAAAAGCTCTAGCTCTTTTGATTGAAAATTCTGAGTTTTCGACTTGCCTCTTCTACCACTCGATTCATTGCGTCATTGTATTTATATGCGTCATTAGGTCATTGTATTTAATGGTCTTTGCGTCATTGTCTACTCTATTCATTCAATATTAAGTTTAAATATTCGTGTGTTTAATGCAGGTATGGATGATGAGGAGTTTCTTTCTTCTTTGTCACCGCAGCAGAGACAGTGGTACGTGGAGCGTCATCGCTCTGGCGCATCATCGCGCGTTCCTACACCATCCGCATCTCCCTCTCTTTCGGAGCATTCGGCGCGCTCCGAAGCTTCGGCGTCGACGAGACGAGCGTCACACTCTTCTAGACACCGGCGCTCTAGTGGTGGCGGTGGCGGTTGTTGTGGGGATTCCGCCACCGATGCCTCCACACCGCCTCGTGTTCGACGAGGCTCTTTACCCTCCCCTTCTTTGCCCGCCCCCACACCAGCCACAGCATCGCCGTCTACGCCAGGTTTTGCACGGCTGACTGTTCCTAGAAGCTACACACCTCTACCTACTCCGCCAGGAGCCACCCCACTCGACACTCCTCGCTTCGGGGCCCAGACGCCGGTGGAGACACCTGACGTCCGTACCCCCATCGACACGCCGCTAGAGACCCCTGCCGGGACACCCAGGTTCACGCGTCACCGGCCAGAGGGCTTGCCTTACTCCGTCGACATCAGCGGCGGCATCATCATGGATGATGACGGCAAGAAGGTGATCTCGCGCATGCGTGGTCTTTGCTCTCAGCTGTTTAGACACTATATACTAAACAAATGGAGTGAAGTACCAAGTGATTTAAAAAACAGAGTCATCAGCATACTTCATGATGAGTTTCCCGTTCCAACACGGGATCAGCGCTTCAATGAAGACCTGATGAAGATTCGAATGCGCGAATACTGTAAACACAAGCGTTCCGAAGTGCAAAAAGCAATCAAGAATGGGTGGAATAGGCCAGATTGGCTGGCCAAAGAAGATTGGAAGAATGCGAAGAAAGCAGCGCGCGAGAATCCCGACAAGTGGAAGCAACAAAAAGATGCAGCCAGAGCGCGAGTAGAGGCAGGGAGCTCGCACCACTTGGGGAGCGGTGGATGGGCATCATTTGAGGCCGATTTTGTAAGTCTTTTCACATTGCTCTTTATGCATGTTCGATAGTTTAGGGTTTATGAGTTTTTTAGTTCTAACATAATGAAATCTTTGTATGTTTTGACAGTGGTCGATGACAGGACGTGATCCCACACCGTACGAGCGCGAGTACGCAGGCAGGAAGGGCTTAAACGCCCTGATGGACATTCTCAGTTCTCGCAGCGGCATGGTTAGTATTACGGTTTACTCTTTTTTATTTTTTGTATTGTTTTATAAATGTCGTTATATGTTTATACTTACTGAAAACTGTCTTATTGTCTTTTTTTGCAGAATCCGACAGATACGCCGCTTGGACGCGATGAGACGTCTGATTAGACGACGTCAGTTTAGCCGTAGCTAGATAGCATTAGTTTAGGGTTTCTCATAGCTTATGTATCATGAGACGGATTTTATACGTCTTTTTGAACCATGTATATTATTACATTTGTCACCGCAATTCCTTTTGCCAATCAATTCTTTATGCCTATGATGTTGTACAATTGTCATTATTACATTTGCCAATCAATTCAGTTTGTCTATGATGTGTACAATTGTCAATTTTGCAAACAATGCGTCTTGTGGGTGACTATTTTGGGTCTATTATTTACCTTTGCACTTTTTTTAAAAAGTGAATCAAGTACAATATGGTTGATGGGTGGCAGGCATTCAATGCCCTACCACCAAAAAAATATTCTCTCAGGCGTCGCTATATGCGTCGCTATTTATGGCTCTGTAGCGTCGCTATATGCGTCGCTATACTCTTCTGTGAGAGCGTCGCTATAAGCGTCGCTATAGGCGTCGCTATAGACGTCGCTATATAGCGACGCCTATAGCGACGCATATAGCGACGCTCTCGTAGCGACGCTTTTAGCGACGCTTATAGCGACGCCGGGGGTTATAAAAACCCAGTGTATTTCCGTCGCTAAGAGCGTCACAAGAGCACATAACCTCTTGTAGTGTTAGTGAAAGCTTAACGATCAAGTGATTTTTCCTATGATGTGTATAATTTTGTCATTGTATTACTTTTGTCAATTCACTTTTGTCAGTTTTGCATCTTTATTATGGAAACTTTATGTTCAATATGGTTGATGGGGTGGCACGGCAACACCCAAAAAAAATTATTATCGGGCGTCGCTATAGGCGTCTCTATTTTAGCTTCTGCACAGTCTAATTGAAAACTGCACAGTCGCTATATAGCAATGCATATAGCGACACTTAGCGATGCATATAGCGACGTTCTCTTTGCAACGTTTTTAGCAACGCTGATAGCGATGTTAGGAGGGAATATCCCCTTGTACTTTCGTCGCTAGAGCCGTCACAAGTGCACGGAATCTCTTGGGGGGGGAGAGAGAGAGAGAGAGAGAGAGAGAGAGAGAGAGAGAGAGAGAGAGAGAGAGAGAGAGAGGTATATAGTAGCTGACAACTTTCTCTCTCTCACTAAGAGGAAAAGTCCAAAATCCCCAGCATTGAAGTGAATTAACAAAGAAAAATAGGAAGAGAAAAGTTTGTGTGGGCCGTAATAGCAACAACAATGAATGTGGTACTGGTTTTTCAGCAATCTACATGGTAATAGTCACAAAAATATATTCATGACTATTACCGCATAAGGTGCCGCCACTATTGTCGTGTATATTGCCGCTACACGGCTTTTCAAAAATAAAGAAGCTCATCTGGGCCACCCAATTTTGGGTGGCCCAAATGAGCATCTTTATTTTTTACCTACATAAAACATATCAAATATCAATTGCATCTTGAAAAGTGTACAAGGAACTATTTCGTTCTCCTATGGATGATTCTTCTTCCTCTTCCCTACTCTCGACCTTCGAAGGTGTTTGAGGCCGTGGGACTGAGGCTTGGGATAGTTAATGCTTTTTGCAAAGTTTATGTTATGATTGTGATGTATGAAGCTTTCCATATTCATAGCATCACCAAGGTCACAAGGAACACAAAGATTGTCTTGTACCAAGTCTCTCTTGATGGAAGAATCTATAATATAAATGCCTTTTGGAGGAGGGACCTGCTCCAAGTAAATCCGGTCTTCAACTATTGTCATGTTCTCTAATACTCTCTCTCTCTCTCTTGCAAAAGTATTCTTCATGCCAAGTTAATCAAGTATTATGTTTATATTGCTACCATCAATTAAGTTCACCCTCTATGTTCTCAAAGCAATCTCACAAAAATGCTCACTCTAATTCTCTTGATTCCGCTATGCTCAAAGTTCATAGGCCATTTCCATTACATTGGTATCAAAGCATTTGGTTTCCCTTTTCTTTCTTCAGAAGAGAGGTCCTTAAGTAGCCTATTAATGGTTGATTTTGTTAATTATATTAGGGTAAGTGGGACTGGGATCTATTATCGGTTATGTGGAGCCCACTATGTGGGATATGGTGCACACCTCGGGAGCTTTGGTCTTAATAATGGGGTCTTTTTAAACTTTCATGCGGCTTTACCATTATTGATCCATAAGAAGTCCGAAAGGAGCTATCCCTCGGCAATTTTGCTATATTAGACCCACCCACTACTCTCTATAGTTAACCAATTCAAGCCGTGGGTGTAGATACTTAAGTGCTTATTTTCAAAGGCTAAGAGGAGTAGCAACTAAGGTTTAAAGGATACACTAAATAAACACATAAGTATAATTAGCATGGCTAACAATAATCAAGAGAGTAGAATGAACATTGATAACTTTGATTTTGCACACGAAGGTGCTAATGGTGATGCCCCCATGTTTATCAATTATCTTATTACTAGGTTGCATCAAGCTATGGGCAACCCTACTTTGTAAGCTGAAGTTACTCAACAACTTCGTGCTTATGGGATTTCCCTTCCTCTCCAAGAGGAGAGAGAGTTTAGGAGGTCTCTTGATGAGACACCTGAAAGAAGACTCTCTCCCATAAGAGAGGAGGAATCCAAAGAACGAGAAAGAAGCGAATCCCTAAGTTCCTATAAAGATGTGGCACCACGAAGACGGCGGTCTAGACCATCGCCAACTCCTCCCAAGAGGTAACCGTCAACCCATAGTCCTTCCAAATAATAATAATAATAATAAGCTTTGAGATTAGAAGTCACACCTTACCTTTATAACTTGAAGCACAAAAGAGTAGTACTTTAAAAAAATTACAAATAAAGCCAAAATTTCAAATGAGTTCTGTTTACAAATCATGAGGGGTTTTTTTGCCACATTTGCACTTGTAAAAAAGAACAACAAAAAATATATATCTATCCTAATCCTCGTCCTTGTCCAAACGTACATATATTTGATCGCTCTGACTTTACAACAACCAAAAAAAATTAGATAAATCAATAGCCCAAAACAATTAATACAACATTCATTGTCTACACTTATCGCTTGTAGAGGCTCGGCTGTTGAGTCGAATTGCTTGCAAGAGATATGATGGCTTTTCAACAAGCATCGCCAAGTATGAACTCCATGTGTCCCTCTACTAAATACTTGACCATCTCTCTAGTAGGACGTGTTTGAGTGATATTTTCCTAAGTTAACAATAACCAAAAAAGTTTCATAAGCTAAAACATCTTCTAAAACAAACTTGCACAATTAAAAATAACTTACATATTTATCTTTCCAAGCTGCTTTGCCTCCCAATCAAGGAAAGTAAAAGTTGAATGGAACGGTGTAGGGCATTGCGATGCAAGGGGGGTGGATCCCTGTGATGGAAGGGGGGGTGGGCCCATGTGATGGAAGGGGGTGGGGGTCTCTGCGATGGAAGGGGGGTGGGTCGGTAAGAAGGGCGGGTAGAAGGAGGTTCTGTCAGTGTGAAGCTCTAGATGTATGGAGTTCCTCCCTCATGGTGTGGTCTGCTATGAAAGACCGTAGGCCACAGGCTACTATCAGGTAGCAGCCAAACAATCCCTGCGTCGAATGCGGGTACTCCTTCATAAAGATAATGGGTGTTGCAAGTCTGAATCTACCACTGGCCGAGAAACCTGAGTAGATGGACTGGAACTCTATAGCTATAAGAGGGCCATGCTTGAAATCTATACTCATACTTGCAAAAAAATTGCTGCAAATAAACCTAAATCCACTAGAATTATCACCTCAAGAAAGAGGGGACGTCCACCTTGGATGGGGGCCCATCTGGGAAGTGAACCAACCAGAGTAAAATGTGAGGGTTGCTCCTCAGCAGGGGGTCTCTTGACTGACATCTATAAGAGATTAGTTGGTAAGTATTAGGACCTAGCCTCTCTCTAATCTCCCTATATCTAATCTACACACCTCTTTTCTACATATATATTTAATCTACACACCTTTGTATGTCTACACCTAATAAAAGAAGAGTAGGCGTAGAGAGAGTGTAGGTACACAGACACATAGATACATATATACATGCATACATATATACTATTAGACGTAAGTAGGTGCTAGTAGAGCCAATAGTCTAGTGGCACCTCTTTAGATATCATCACAATCTCAATCGTGGTAAAAGCAAGGATATGTTGCGGTAATCCATACATAAGTGGATCAAGGACCACAACACCATGGTTACAAAGGGACTATGCCCAAGTGAAAGCGTTCAACCATTGGGTGCTATGCTACCTCACTTAGTGCCGACATATATGCATATATACGCGCGCTCGCATAGATACATATATACATGCATGAGTACATGCATATATACGCACACTCGCATAACACATACATATATGTGGACCATCTATACACTCATATTTAAATAAATAGACCTGGACCATACTAGTAGACCTAAGTAGGGGCTAGTAGTTCCTATAGTCTAGTGACACCTCTTTTAAATATCATCATAGTGTCAATCATGGTAAAACCAAGGATACGTTGCGATAATCCATACATGAGTGGATCAAGGGCCATAGCGTCACAATTAAAAAAGAACTATACCCAAGAGCATGTGTTCAACCATCGGGAGCTATACTCCCTTACTTCGTGTCTACATGCGCATACACACACACACACTCGTATAGATAAATATATACATGCATACATATATCCGTACATACACATTCTTTTTCTCTCTCTACATCTCTCTTTCTCTCCATCATCACTTAATATTTACCTAATCTATACGCCCCTATCTACAGCTTGATGTTACCTAATCTACATACCTCTAATTTTCTATCTAATATTAATCGATAGAGAGGGCATAGAAAGAGAGGGCCTATTCTACGTCTGATCTACACACCTCTATTTCTTTACCTAATCAAGATAGAGAGAGAGGATGTTCAAAGAGAGGTAGAATAGGTGTAGATTAGGAGTATAGAGAGAGGCAGATAGATTTTTATCCACTTATCTATCGCTCTTTCTACACCTACTCTACAAAGAGAGGTATATTAATTGTATACACACAAGCTCTATCGCATATAACACACACATATATATGCGTACATACATACACACCCACTCACATAGATACATATATACAAGCATACTTAGTAATTACATACATGCATATACACACATACACACTTGCATATATATATATATATATATATATATATACACACACACATACATACATACATACACACTCACACAGATATATATATATACATGCACACACATATATTATTAGACCTAAGTAGGGGCTAGTAGTGCTAATAGTCTAGTGGCACCTCTTTAGAAATCATCACCATTTCAATCGTGGTAAAATCAAGGATACATTGTGATAATCCATACATGAGTGGATCAAGGACCGCAAGGCCACAATTAAAAAGGGCCTATACCCAAGAGGAAGCATTCAACCATCAGGTGTATGCCTTCGTGCAAAAGGGACTATACCCAAGAGGAAGCATTCAACCATAGGGTGCTATGTTCCCTTACTTAGTGCCTACATACATGCATATACACACACATATATACATATATACATCTCTCTACTCTACCTACCTCTCTCTCTCTCTCTTCTCTCTCTCTCTCTCTCTCTCTCTCTCTCTCTCTCTCTCTCTCTCTCTCTCTATCCACCTCTATCTATTTCCCTCTCTCCCTCTCTCTCTACTCTACCTACTCTCTCTCTCTACCTCTATCTCTTTCCCTTAAAACAACTCTCTCTCTATCTCTCTCTCTTTCCCTCCAAATTCCTCTCTCTATCTCTCTCTCTTTCCCTCTAACTCCCTCTCTCTCTCTTTCTGTCTCTTTCTATCTCTCTATCTCTACCTCTATCTTTTTTTCTTTCTCTTTCCCCCTCTTTCCATCTCTCTATCTCATTCTCTTTCTCTCTCTATCTCTGCTTCTCTACCTCTATCTTCTCTCTATATCTCTCATCATCTCCCTCTATCTCTCTCTTCTCTCTCCATACGTTCTCTCTCTCTCTCTATACTATCTCTCAACATTCTCTCTCTCTCTCTCTCTCTCTCTCTCTCTCTCTCTCTCTCTCTCTCTCTCTCTATACTATCTCTCAACATTCTCTCTCTCTCTCTCTCTCTCTCTCTCTCTCTCTCTCTCTATATATATATATATATATATATATATATAATCTCTCTATCATTTTTCTCCCTTTTTACAAACTCATTTAGTTTTTGTTTCTATTTAGTTTTTTTATATGATTGATTTTACTTACACTTATTTAGTCACTTTATGGTCATTTTCTTATTTGAAAATATTCTTTGTTTACCTAATTTACTTATTTTCACTCATTCACTCGATTAAACATAAACCTACACCACTAATCAAACATTCTTTTCCTCTCTCTCTCTCTCTCTCTAAACATTAAACATAAATATACATTAATCAAGCAATCTCTTTCTCTCACACACACATTAATCGCACATTGATCTTACTCTAATCATACTTATCGCACACTTATTTTTTCCTCCCTCTCATTTTCTCTCTATGTTTTCCTCTCTCTCACTCACTCTAATCACACGTCGCAAGCACTCAAATTTGAATATTTTAGCGTCAAAGTGGGGTTTGGTAAAAGGAGCAATAATATTAGCGGGAACTAGTGTGGTAATACAAGCGGTAATAAGTACTCAAATTTGAATATTTTAGCACCAAAGTGGGGTTTGGTAAAAGGAGCAATAATAGTAGCGAGAATTAGTGTGGTAATACAAGCGGTAATATTGGTGGTATTATGCGCGGTAATAGTTAATTTGCAAAAATATGCCCTCTCGTCCCCCTCTCTCTTCTTTGGCCAACCCATGTTGGACTCTCTCTCTCTCTCTCTCTCTCTCTCTCTCTCTCTCTCTCTCTCTCTCTCTCTCTCTCATGCTTGCTTATATGATAGCATTATTCTTGATGCGCAGGTGAGGAGCTTATACCATTGACAACTTCAATGGTGTTGTCAACTCAAAGAATGAGTATCCATGGTGGTTATGATCTTTGGATGCCGTGCTCTTAAAAGCAATACATCACCTTATGTCTACAAGTGATAATGTGATCAAAGATACTTGGTATGTTTGGGAGTTCATGGTTGGATAGCTGAACACGAGACCCGAACCACACGGCCTAGCCACACACACACACACACACACACACACACACACACACACACACACAGAGTCAAGTGTAGGCTTGAGCTCTCTATAGATCAGAGCCCGTGCATAGGGTCTTCAAATGTAGGTAGATGACGAGAAAACAAAGACATAAAACCAGTTTTTGCAGTTGTTGTCCCAAATTGAAATAACTCTTCAATTTGTTTCAGATGGCTCAACACTCTTTTGTTCCTGAAATCCTCTAGATTTTGGGTTACATTCCCAACTCTTGCTCGATTACCCACATCCTCTTAGGCTATGGGTTAGTGAGCTTGGGAGTAGTCATATTTGTGTGCTTTTGATCAGATATACTATTGCCACTCAAATTAGGGCGTATAGAGATCCTCTCAAGCTCATGGTTTACTTGGCAGACAGCTTATGGGTTCTATTTTCTATTTTTATCAATGACGAGGTAGATTGCATTGGACCATTCTACTATTGTATGTGTTATATACTAGCATTCCACACTGGTCAGTAGATTTGTCCCACTTTTCCTTCAACAAGAGATAGAGACTAATAGAGAGAGAGTGGGAGGAGACTAAGAGAGAGGAGAATAGAGAGAGAGAGAGAGAGAGAGAGAGAGATGTTACAAATAAGTACATTATTAAGGAGATTTTTTTCAAACAAAATAAGACCGCACTTGTAGTTGTTCTATTTCAGCACGATCAAGATATTGAAATGGAGCTCAACACACTTCTCTTAAATATATTTTTTGACTCATCTCTTGTAATGATGAATTAGCCTAAGCTCTTGTTTCAAGAGCATGAGCCTAACATTACCAAAGCAATGTGGATTGAGCAATTGCATGTAAATTGTGTCCAACTCTTCGTTAATACATCTTCCCCACTTAGTGTAATTTTCTTTGACATGGCCAGCCATTGCCCGCCCTAGTGTAAAAGGGGCCTTAGGAGGGGTTTTTCATACTACACAACCGAGGTAGTGAAGGTTGGATTTGCACACATGCAACATATATCAGGGGTGAGTGAAAGCCCAAAAAGCAAGCAAACTATCAAAGGACCCTTACAATCAAGCGGGCAAAAGGCACGAAGACTCAATGCCATCCATCTCCATTTTTCTTTTTCGTGGAGGAAGTACTCAATTGGTCACAATTGTTTTGGATTGTGTACTCAAAGCTTATGGCCCTCTCAAGTTCACTTTTGCAAGATTTAGCAAGGGAAACAAACAAGTGCATATGTTGTATTTTAAGTTGGTAAAGGGAAAACTTTAAAAAAACAAGAAAAGGAAGATTATTTTTTTGCTTTTTGACTCATATTGGACAATTAAGTAAAGCAAGCTATTGCGGATATCTTTCCCTCTAGACTCTAAATAAGTGCACTCATGTTAGCATTTGTAAGATTCAAGTTCCTTATCTTGCACATTTATTATGGATTATGCTAGATTTCCAAGTTAGATGTACATGCTTGGACATTGCGATTAGTGAAGTTTAAGAACAAATTTTCGAAGTACAATGCAATTTCTTTTTTCTTTAATGGAGGAGATAAAGTGTGTGCATAGTGAACTAGTGTATTATTTATTCTAGATTAGCACTCTCAAGTAAGAGTTTCACTATGATTCGGGTCAGATGTTGAAGAGTTTTTCTCCCTCTCTCAATGATGAAAGTCTTGACTATTCACCTTTGGAATGTGAAAGGATCGAAGACCCGAAAGAAGCAGGCCCTCTTCTGGGAGGAAGTTAGAAAGGAGAAAGACGTTAATTGTTGGGCCATCCAAGAACATCATCTGGATGCTTGCAGCAAAAGAAAACATCCGTTGAAAAAAAAGCTGGTGTTCTATGAAGAGGGAGTGGATGGGTTCAATGGAGTCCTTTCTATTGTGGGCAGAGACCTGGAGCCCAAAGTGGTCCTTAATCACCCTCTGGGAGAGCCCTAGGAGTGAGAGTCATGTGGGCTAATTAGCCGATCACTTTAGTCAACATATATGGCCCTTGCAATGCAGAAGATAGGCCAAATTGTGGATGCACCTTAGGAACTCCGCTATTGAAGGAGAGTGGATGTTGATGGATGACTTTAATATTGTGGAAAAGAGCAAGGATAGAACAGGCTCAGCCAGCCTGTTGGTAGGCTCTGAAAAAACTAAATGGTTGGGTCTCTATGAGAAATGGACTTTGATGGACCTGTGGGAGACGGGTCCCTGGAACAGCACGTTGGGCTTCACATACACAAGCCTTCAGTATGCCTGCATGGCTTCCCGATTGGACGGATGCTACTGCTCTCACCAAGATGATTGGATTCCGCCGCTATTTGAGATGAAGGTGTTGTCAATGAAGAGCAAGTCGAACCATCTACTCTTACACCTGAAACTCAGGAAAGCCATTGGAGAGGGTAGGGCCCCAAGGGAATTAAGAAGCTTCTTGTTACTGGGGCACACCTCTTCAAAGACCCTTTATTTAGAGGGATTTCCAAAAAAGCTTTAGGTAAACTCAGTAAGGATGTCAATCTTGAAACTCCTAAAGCTTGGGACCTCTTTTCTCAAAGTATACAGAAAGCAATCAAAAGCTCAGGCCCTCAGATGAAAAAGGCTAGGGAAGAGCATTGGAAGCAACTCAAAGAGGAGGTTGCTAGTCTGGCTTCCAAGAAAGCTATTGGACTGACCTCCAAAGAAGAACACAAAAGGTGGTTGGAGGCTAAAGACAACATGGCTGAGCAGTAGATTGAGGGGGTCAAGAGGGCAAGGCTCATATCCAGGGAGACCTTCCTCCAGCCAGAGGCGCCTAATCAAGCACATTTTTTTAGGGCCCTGAAAATCAAGAAGAGTCGTAGCTCCATCCACTCGCTCACACAGTGAGAATGGGAATGTTACACAAGACCAAGACATAATGGCTAGGATGATGCTTGATCACCTTAGCCAAATCATTGGACAAACAGAGACCTGCTCTCTTGGAGTGGATGAAGCCAGAGCGACCTTGCTCGAGAGTATCAATAGTAAAATTTCCCAGTCTGATGCTAGTCGTCTTGAGATGGCCTTTTCTGAAGATGAATGCTTGCTTGCATTGCAAGCCCTTGGCAAGGAGAAGTCCCCTGGTTGGGATGGGCTGACCATTGAATTCTTTAGGGAGTTCTGGGAGGACCTCAAGGGCCCAGTCACGTGCATGGCGAACCAAGAATTTGTCAAGGGGTTTTTGGATCTAAGTGTGAAAAGAGGGCTCATTAAGGCTATTCCAAAACAGATATGTTGCTCACAACTTAAGCACTAGCATTCTATAACTATGATGTCTGTGGCATACAAAATCATTGCCAAGGCAATCGCTCTTAGGATGGCCCCCCTCCTGGATAGAGTCATTTCCCCTCATCAGCACGAGTTTATCAAAGGAAAACAATATATGACAACATTTTGACATCAATGGTCGGCATTGAGTACGCAACCTTCACAAGTAGGAGTGCATTCTACTACAGCTAGATTTGGACAAGGTTTATGATAGAATCTTGTGGTCCTTCATTGAAGATTTCTTGAAATCATTGGGCTTTGGGCCTCACCTTTGTCGGCTTATACACACTCTGGGTGCAGGCAGCCAATCTAAGCTCTTGTTCAATGATAGAATTGTGGGCTCCTTTGAAGCCAAAAGATTGATCAAGCAAGGATGCCCCCTGGCCCCTCTTCTCTTTGCTATTGGATTGCATCGTCTAATAAAAATGCTTGAAGCTGCTACTGCACGAGGGGAAATACAAGGGTTAACCTTGCCTGGTAATGACCAATTGTTGGCCAAGAAATTTACGAACAACTCCCTCCTCTTTCTAAAAGCCTGCCCTCAGGAGCTCACGAAGGCTCTGGAGATTGTGCAGACATTTGCTATTTTGCTTCCGGGTCAAATTGTAGTATTGAGAAGTCTAGACCAATCTCCCTGACGAAAAATGACTCATTTGACACATCGGTCTGGTCAGGGAAGATTGTGTCTAACGGTATGATTTTTTGGCATTTGGGGTGCCCTTTAGGGATGGACGCTACTTACAAACAAAGGTTCCAATGGGTCCTTGAGAAGATCCAGAGGAAAATGAGAAGGTGGGAGTATGTGTTTCTTCCCTTCCAGAGTCGGGGTCAGCGTGATCAACTCATTTATGCTACCTTATATTGCCTTCACCAGCGTGCTCCTCAAAATAGCCAAATGTAATTGGAAGGAGCTTTTGAAACCTGTTAAAAGATTCTTATGGGGGTATAACACTAAAGCCTCGTCACCATGGCATTGGGCAAAGTGGGAAGGTAGTGCTCGATCGTTGGTCCAAGGTGGCCCTGAAAATTCTCAGCCTTGTTGTTCATGTTGAGGCCTTGTATGCCAAGTTTGTGGTCTCAATCACAAAACAAGACCAATCTTGGGCTATCATGACCAAAGATATGATAGACACGGCAAAACTTTTCTCTGAAGGTGGTCAGTGGAAAGGGATCGAGGTGCACAACAAACTTTTATCCTCGAGGTGGGCCAGCCTAAGATTGAGTGCCATCACAGGAGAGTTGGTGCAAAAGTGCAATAGGGAAACATGGGCACTGGAATGGGGTGAATTAACCAGATACTTCCAGAACTCCATCTCGCATTGGTCTCCCTTGAAGAGTGTGAGTGCACGAATGCGTGCCTGCGCGGTGCGGTGCACGTGTGGGAAGGAGAGAAGGAGAGAGTATACAGTGTGTCGGTGGAGCAAGCCTCAGGAAGTGAGTGAGGTGCTCCTTATTATTATGTATAGAAAGAATAAGGAAGTGTGTATACACAGTGGGTGGGCGATTGGACATCGGACCTCACTCTCTATGTGAGTGAGGTGCTCCTTATTATTATGTATAGAAAGAATAAGGAAGTGTGTATACACAGTGGGTGGGCGATTGGACATCGGACGTCCAGCCCGAGCAAAAGGTGTAGCGCCTTTATCCCAACAATCTCCCACTTAAAGGCAATGCACGGATAAGTGAGGCCTACTAGCTAAACTACTAGTATGTACAAGAAATTAGGTGAGAGACTCTCTCAACCTATGCCCACTAGTTTACTATGTCAATCTACATGCAGTCGTATTGGCTCTGGTGGTAGGCTAGTGTGCGTACCCATGCTAGAGCGTGCATGTAAATCCCACAGACTACTTTGTATGGTCTGCAAAGCTCCACGAAGTGTCATGCTGGTGTCAGCCATCGTACGAGTGACTATCCCTACTACAAATGCTCCCACTATAGTTGCTAGATCGTGTCTCAGCACAAGTAGGTTGTACATGAGACGCCCGAACGCTGAAGAAATCTGCACAAACATGGCTATCCTAGCCTCTCCTATGCTATGTGCATGTACTGCATCATCAAGACTGCTCATCACGTATGGATGTGTCACTACCGACACTAGGGCAGCTACATCCCTCTCATCCATAGGTGGAACTGTGTATCCTGGAATCAACTCATCAGCCTCTAGCATGAGCATGTCAAAAAAATCTATTAGCTTTGTCTCTATCTCTAGGGAGCAGACCTGCTCTAACTCTGACTGCACAAAGTCTGACAACACCTGTTGTGCCTCGCACGAGCACTGCCGCTCTATCTCTATCTCTACAGAGTCTACTGGCACATCCTGCACAACTAAATGCTCTGTCTCTTGAGCATGATGGAGATCACTGGCGAAAGAAATATGTCTCATCTCTCGCTCAAAACATGTCAGCAACAAAATCGAGACTACACCGTCTCGAACCTCAAACACATGCATAGGATATACCAGGCCGCTACGGGCTCCTCTGGCAATCACTAATGAGCCACAATGCATCTGGAAAGACTGCTCTCTAAGCAGTATCTAACAACCAAAATCTGCTAATAACTGTCTCACTGAGATTAAACTCTATCTCAGCTGAGAAACATAATGCACATGCCGTAGCGTGTAAGATGCACCACTAGGCATAGACAAACAAACATCTCTTGCACCCTCTATGACAAACACCGAACCATCGGCACAGCCAAGTCTCCCACTAGAAAATGTGCTAAACCACTCATGACATGGTGTACCATGGAAAGCAGCATCGCTATCTAGTAACCATTGTGCAAAAAGTGCGCTAACCATAGACAAATCTGCAAGAGGTACACTGGAGGCAAGCGTGACATCACCATCACTGGCATAGACTGCCACTGGAACTGCCTCTGTAACATGTAGTTGTATCTGCATCTCGTATACATCTCCGTTGATGTCTCATACGTCTCAAACAACGATGCCTAATGTGCCAAGTGTGACCACAATGCCCACAACGCAAGTATCAGCAAGATCGAGAACTCCGTCTCTCATGAGCCGTCACTTAGACTCAATTGTGTCACACATCATGTCAATGCATACGCGTCAAAAGCGGGACATCACTCAACCACTATGCTAATCAAGCATAAACCAATTAGTTTAATAGTGAAAACATGTAACTTGCAAGCTGTAGTCTCACGCTCGAAATATGCATCGATGTGAGAACATGAAGCAAAATCAAAGGAAACCTGTAATAACCACTATGAGCATACTATAAATGCACTCCTTCAAGAGTGTATACAAGAACACTAAACCTGTGTCCAAGTGTCAAAGTGAGAGTAAATACTCGATCACTGTCAAAGTGGGAATACATCAACCACTGTACAAGATGGCATTGCACTGCAAACTTTTATGGCAAGAAGACGAGGAAAAACGGACAGAGATTCCTTTGCAAAATGAGCCAAAACTCAACGCAAACCGCAAGCCAAGAAATTGCAGATACTGCCAGAGTGGGAGTCAACTCGACCACTAAACCATGAGAGAGTAAACTGCGAATACGCATAAACCATAGCGAGAATCTACGAAAAATCCAACAGAGTTTCCCCAAAATACTGAGCAAAAAACTCAAGTACAATCTCTACCATAAACCATAACACTACTCAATGCCAATGAGTAGAAATGCCAAAATGGCTCCACATTTTCATATACAATGGCAATCCGCACTCAACGTACATCAACGGAGTGACCCCGCATAAGTAAGCGCCAAAAGAGTTGCAATCCGAAAACTTGATCAATGCAAAAACAATGCTCTCAAGAGAGCTCACCGGCACTTGTTGAAAGTTCTCGCCAAAATGCATGTGCAATGGGCATCAACCATGTGCCATCACCATATGCAAACCATCCGCAAAGACCATGAATCGAAGCACAAAATCGTTGCCAAAGTATCCTGTGAAAACCTGTGAAAGAAGCTCCACATGTGTGCTCCCGAAATCCTGTCTCACGAGAGACAGCTTCAATGGTGTGCAAACGCCTCCATGACTCTTTGCCCGAATCTACCAAAAACCCTCAAACCACAAGCTATGCACAAGCTGAAATTACATCTTCAACTCAGAATTTATGCACCTAACTTAGAGCACCTGCCATGCTTCCAAAAGTGCATCAAACTCGCATACTATGTGAAAATAGAAAACCTGCAATTTTTTGTTTTCGCACACTATGCGAAAACAAAAACCTGCAATTTCTGTATACAATCATTATGAGCTGAATATCAGCAAAACAGTAAGGAATTTGCAAAAGTTTCTTCTGCAAAGTTGTAGACCACGTCGAAATGGATGGGCACGATGGAAAAAATATTCAAATGGGGTCTTCTACAATGAGAAAAACAAATCAAAAAAAGTGATGCTGCACTCACGGTTTTTAGGACAGCACTTCAATTACACACAATCTTTCACCTTGTCTTTTGAGCTTCCACAGGAGCATACATCACTCTCAACAACTGAGTCCACAAGCTTCCATTGCATTCTCACAAAGCTTTCAAGCTTTCTTGATCTCCTCACCGCCACGAAGCTCAGGCCGCCATAGCCAAGCTTCGTCGCTTTCGTCTCGCTAGAAAGTCATCGCGCATGCTCTCGCCAAAGCTCTGATACCAGTTGCAGAGTGCGAGTGCACAAATGCGTGGTGTGGTGTGCATGTGGGAAGGAGAGAAGGAGAGGGTACACAGTGTGTGGGTGGAGCAAGCCTCAGGAAGTAACTCTCTATGTGAGTGGCGTGTTCCTTATTCTTATGTATAGAAAGAATAAGGAAGTGTGTATACACAGTGGGTGGGCGGTCGGACACCGAATGTCCGGCGCGGGCAAAAGGTGTAGTGTCTTTACCCCAGCACCACTGGTTGTCTAAAGCTGCGGAAGTTATCTTGAACTCTTATTGAAGAGAAACTGAAAGAAGGATGAACAATAAAGGGCTTCGGCGGCTGAGCCATTTCTGGGATAGAAATAGCAAGTGCTGGAAATCCTCTGACCATGTGGCTGTCTAGTTTCAACTCAATGGCACTGAGAAGATACTTGTCAACAAGGTTGTTGAGCGCATGGACAATGTTTTGATGCCGATTTGTGAATCTACTTTTGAGTGGAAAGCTCAGAAATGGCCCATGAGGAGTCGATTCACTAAACCCCATACCAAGGCCATTTACCAAATGTTGATACACAAGGCTGATTGGTTTGCCTCTTTAAATAAGCAATGCAAGAAGAAATGGTCGGACACTCGATGGATATAGGTTACAAAGAACATTTGGAATCCACAGTGGCCTCAATCTATGAAGATATTTATGTGGAAGGTTTTATGGGGGGCCTTGCCGACCAGTGTCAAGATCCAAGCACATCGCATCGGGCCCGATAGATGTTCAGGGTGTAGATTGGCTAGCGAAGACCTCTCCCACCTTTTGATGGATTGCCTCGCTATTAGAGGCCTTGCTTGAAAGGTGTGCAAATCAATACAAAGAACGTGGAAGATAGGGTTTTCCAAGAAGGATTTATGCCTTGGTGGCAAACAGTTTCAAAGTTCAGCACTTTTAAATCGTACTCAAATTGTCAGATTTGGTTTCTTCAATAATATCTGGAAGGCAGATATTATTGGGTCTTTGATAGCGACCTTTTTGTGGCTAGCTTTTGCGAGATTGTACAAGAAAGCAAGGAGATAATATATATGGTAGGTAAAAGGCATAAATTTGGTGATTGTTTTAGGATGACCCTAGCCATCCGATCGACCCCTGTCTTGTAAAGGATTGTAAAGGACTGTTTTTGTGGCTAGCTTTTGTGAGATTGTACAAGAAAGCAAGAAGATAATATATATGGTAGGTAAAAGGCATAAATTTGGTGATTGTCTTAGGACAACCCTAGCCATCCGATCGACCCCTGTCTTGTAAAGGATTGTCTTAGGACGACCCTAGCCATCCGATCGACCCCTGTCTTATATGGTAGGTAAAAGGAATAAATTTGGTGATTGTCTTAGGACGACCCTAGCCATCCGATCAACCCCTGTCTTATAAATTTGGTGATTGTCTTAGGACGACCCTAGCCATCCGATCCACCCCTAGGTACTTGTAACTAAGCTCGGATGTAACCCTTTGTCCCTCAAGGCTCGGCATGAGCTTGAGGCTGGTTTGTAAGATTTCTTGGTGTCATTATAATTCCATCACTCACAATTGTGAGTTTTGCCCCAAAAAAAAAAAAAAGAGTTTCACTATGATTCTTTGCAAAAGGATTTCTTTGTCCAATCCTCTTGTTTCAGGATACATTGCATGCTTGAAGAGGGATATCAATAACAAAGTTCAACTTCAAGTTATGCCATTCCAAAAGAGAAAGTGGGATGGTTCTCTCTTGGTTATAGTTTAAACTTCATTGATATCAAATGCTCTAGACTCGCATGCAATCAATGCCAACTACGTGGCAATGCATGCCACCTAGTTGGCATTAATTGAGCTACTTTAATCAAGTTTGTAGTGCACTATCGGAGCTTGGTGTTGCATATAAGGATTGTGAGCTCTATAGATGAGTGCATTTTGCACAATTTCTTGTTTTAAAGTGGAAACATATGCAAGGGTCCAAGTTGTTCACTGCATACACCATGAGTTCGGTACTTGCCACATTAAACTCTTGAAGTATCTAATCGATCATTTCTGTTATGTGTATCATGGCTTCAGTGGTTGAGTTCTCGTCTTTATTTTAGCGTCACAAGTATGTGATGACTATGTTGCACACATGCATGAAGTCGATGAAATGAAGCTAATGAGGATAATGATCAGAAACCGGATGTCAAGGATCATGGTGAGTGGCCCCGCATCATGTTCCTCTATCAGTGACAGGTCAACCATCAAAATCTGCAAGGTTTGGCTAACACTCAAGCCCAATGAGGAAATCAAAACATCTATGAGAGGTACAGCTATATCTTTGAGATTAAAGGAATGTTAAAGACACAAGACAACACTAAATTGCTAAACAATATTAGGCATTCTATGTTCAGTGGCCAAGATGATATACATCTATTCCTGCAAAATTGCAGAGGACTTGCATCAATTGTATCATACAACAGACCTAGGTGACTAAGTTGTGTAGGCAACCTTGTCACGTGAGGACATAGGCTCCAAGTGGTAGCTGAGCCTACGCCCTCAAATTGCTACACTAGTGGAATTTGAGACCTTACTTTTGTAAGATTTACTTACTTAAAATGAGCCAAATTGTACTTAGATAATAAAGGAATTAGGTCAGATGCTTGATTTGACATTATTCTAACATATTTACAAGTATATATTTTCTCTCACGCTTAATAATTGGATGATTTCTACAAGGTGGAATGTTTCTTACATAGATTGAGAAAACAATACCTATCTAACATCAGTAACCACTTTATGTTTGGAGGATATTAAAAAGGCACTACGTATACAGTATATTACAAGGGTACATTGATCCTCCTTTTTTTCTATAGAGCAGAGTATGTTAAGAACCGAGATGTGCACTATTGGTGCAAAACATTGCCATGAATGCCAAATCATTGGTGAGTGATGATTGGTGGTACAGTCACAAGGGGCTATCATAGATCAAAACGTATTTGAGAAGTGGGGCTTGGATGGTATTGTTCCATTACTCAAATCACCAAGTGGCAAGAAGTACATAATGCACAAGGGGAATGTTGTTGTCTTGAATGGCAATTTTCCAAGAACAACAAAACCAAGAAGACAAAGTTATCTTGGGATCAATTAGTTATGAGTTTACAATTGTTTGTGTTGAAGATAGATGCTATTCTTAAGGCATATTTCTAAGGTTTTTTTTTTAAAGGGTAGATTTGTGGCTTTCAAAGAGGAAGATGAAGCTAGATAAAGTTTGATAGAATTATTTTGTCTATGAGCTTGTAGATAGAGATTGTAGATATTTAATGTAGACAGAGATTGTGTTTAATCATGAGAGTACAAATGGTTTTGATCTCGAAGAGAACCAAAGGACATAAAGGCCAGATACGTAGAGATTCTTCAAGAGTATGATTTTCAACTACAATATCTTAAAGGACAACATAATGTGGTAGGGAATACCCTAAGTAGGATACAAAACATTAAAGCTCTTAGCATTGTTGAGCTAAAGGGTAATCAACTAGACTCTATGAAGGAAAAATGTGAGCATGATCCATCATACTCTAAAGTATGGAGTACAATACAAACTAAAGATCTATCTGAATTAAATGTAAATCATGACTCCACACATGGTTCTCGTCTATTGAGTGCAAAACTCAATTGTCAGCACTATCCCATCAAAACTTGTTCCTACTTCATAATGGGAGATTATATGTAGTCACACGAGCTCAAACACTAGGTGCCACATCCTTTATGAGTTTCAAGATTATCTAAGTGAACGTCAGCCAAGGATACAAAAGACATATACAATAGTAAGATGGTATTTTTTTCTTACATCAAGGAATTCAAAAATACCTCATACATTGTCAAAAGTACCAAATAAACAAAGTTGAATATTCAAAAGTCAGTGTGTGATCCAAAGTTTATTTGATCATTTTTTATGAGCCAACAATGCTCCAATTTTAGTGATCATCAAAATTTTGATGGCCAAGTAGAGTAGATAAACCAAGTGCTTGAAGATATACTTGAGCAATTAAAAGCAACAATCACTAACTGAGCAGAGTATTTATCCATATTAGAATTTTCTTACAACAATTATAAGTGTGTAACAACAATCTAAGTATGTTCATGCTTAAGTGTGGCTATCAACCTAAGCCACCTGTCATGGTGGATATGCCACAAAGAAAATTTAGCAATTTAAAGATTTTCTCCCTAATGAAATAGATATGTTGTGCATTGTTTGTTGAAAATTGCAACAAGCACATTACAGTTACCAACATTTTGCAAATGAAAAGAGGCGACCTATTACCTTTCAAAAAGGTGGTCAAATTTTTTTGCAAATTCCAAAAGGTCTCTATACGAAAATACTACCCAAGTGTTGTAGCCCTTTCATAACACTCAAGGAGGTAGGTGAAGGTGTTTGCAAGTTACATGTACTTGTTGAATCATGTGTCCATTTCTCGGGGTGGTCAATTATCAAAAGCTCCCTATATTATGTGTGTTCAAGAGGTTACTAAAAATACATCAATATACATACTATTTTTACACTACGGATCTATTTAAAGAATCCTCACTCCCCTCTAATATATACATAAAAGTATACATTTTGGATAATTACTAATCCTCTCTAGTTAACTCGCGTGATATAATACACATTTTGAAAGTGGCCACCCGAGGTCCATCCAATATTCCATGAGATTTGTTTTAGGAAATGGCTTAGGAGCAAAGACAATGTGGATAAGTCGGGCATGTTAGGATATTTTATCAAATCCCCAATTCTATCTCAAAATTTGGAATGTACTGTAGATTACCATGACCAACAGAAACGAAATTATGTAAGAGAAGTAACAAAAAAAAACTTATCGAGAGGAAAGACCTATCTAAGAAAAGTTGTAGTTAGGAAAACATTCATGTTAACAAGGAGATTTTTCAACCAAAAAAAAAGGGAATAGAAACTCTTCCACAAGGGGGGAGTAGTGTCAAGGCATGGGTTCTACAAAGATGACATCCCAAAAGGGAGTAGTGTCAGGACATGGGTTCTACAAAGATGACATCCCAAAAAGGAGTTGGCAAGCAAAGGGTTTGATCTTTATATAGGACAGATGAATCATGATTTGTCAATCTCTAGCCACCACGGTTCTAGACAAGCCTAAGGGAACCCCTCAGAGGCATTGGTCACAATGATGGTTGTGCCAATGGCCTTAAAGATCACATTCATAGACAGAGTGCAAAAAAGATATGCATCCGTTCATATACTTCTTTTCATTCATGGTCAATCTCATAATAATGTTGCCAAAATCCATTATATCATATTGGATGTCTTATAAAGCAATCATATTGTATGTCTTATAAAGTATTGTAACAATAGAGACAAGGCTAGAATGTCCGATACATAAGATAAAACAAGACAACAACTAAACTCGGATAAAGTAGTCTATATGAACATCTTGCAAAGTTGAAAAAAAAAAACTATTTTGTTAAGAAACAAAAGAAAGCATCAACATGCAGCTTTGATTCTTCTATTTAACAAAGTTTTGATAATCTAACCCAACATGTTTTGACGTAGCCAAAGAACAAGGCGCTTAGCATTTTGGCATAACTAGAATTGTTAAATTATAATGATATCTTACTAAATTGTACTACTGGCAAGAAATGAAGTGCCCCTAATAAAACTATGCAATCCTTCAAAATGTATTGTTCTCTCTAACCATTTATCATTTATGCAATTCTGATCATTTATCCCTCCAAAAAAGACAAAGGTTGAATACAAGGGTTTTTTAACCATATAAGATGCTTGTTTGTAATTCAATCATCTCTAAACTACTCACGTTTGCTAAATGCAGCTCTGTTGTGGCTATCTTCAAAAACATGCACATTCTGTCTGGCAATGACTTTGATGAAGCAATTGAGTAATTAAATTATTACCTCTCTGTGCTCTCAACTTTGTTCTAACAATTCAAAGTGAGAAATGAAGCTCGCCATATAATTTGCAAATGCGCGATTGTGTGTGTGTGTGTGTGTGTGTGTGTGTGTGTGTGTGTGTGTGAGAGAGAGAGAGAGAGAGACAATTTCCAATACCTTCACATGTATATGCGATGTCATTTGGGTGCATGTTTAAATAGAAGTTTGCGCATAAAATTGACGGACCTTTGGAGAAGTGACTTAAGTTGCATAATTCGTATTTATTGGGAGTGGCAAAGCAATTAAGAAACCAATGCGGGGTACTTTAGGAGTTTTTTTAATCATCAAGGTTAATCTTGCTAGAATTGCACACAAAATACGTTCCCTAATTCATAAAAAAGCAAGATTGATACCAATGCTTCAGAGAGGCACTTGATAAGCTTGCAAACATACAAACCAAATATGGCATAAGAAATTTGATGCCCCATGCAATTCACAAGCATTAGGCCCTCGATGCCAATGCTTTGATCTCACTTCTAAATTAGTTCACCGAGTATATGTACATACAAACAGCAAAAAACACTAACGTCCTCCTTGTTGACGATAAATTTAGTTGCCCTTGGAGGCTCCTCCCTTTGTATTCACCTAGAAAAGCAGAATTCCAAAGCAAAAGCTTAGCTGTTTGCTTTCGCAGAACTGAAAAATCATGCTTTCTACAATGTCATACCTCCTCTCTAACTGGAGCAGTTCTCAAACCGAAAACTTCAGCAAACGGAGCGGTGCCATCAATTCGATATTGATCACCCATGCGCCAGCCCACACCATGTTGATGTACCTATTGTAAGCATCCACACAGTTCAGCTGCAAGAAGTGTATTGATTCGAGGAATATTCAGTTATGGATGATATCATGATTCATTACACTAAGTGGTGCATGAGGTAAATTTTGGTTATATAAGTATGGAATTTGTTGGGTTACAAACGTGAGATACGAGTTTCTTCATGGGTGAATCAATTGGCTTGGCATAATCAGTCTACCCTGCTGATTAGGCAGCAAATCACCACACCTTACAATGCAACCCTCAATGGTGTCTTAGCACTGCTATATTCATTAGTCCCTCACAAGTTCACTGAGCCATGAATTGAAAAGAAATGCAACCAGCACCCAAATTGTGAAAAAGTGTATCAAAACTTGCAAAATGTTATTGCCAGCATTAACAGGTTCCTGTCATAATGTCTAGTTTCAGACCCTCTCGAAGTCTTGTTCGTGATCACAAAGAAGATTGCTTGACATACCCATTGCTTCCAAGGTTCAAATCTCTTATCAATAGCTTTAGCCCAAGGTCGGATGTGCTCGTGACCTTTCGTGCGAATATCTTCCACCTATAAGCAACCAAGAAACCAGAAGTCAAACTCTCACCCAGCTCCTGCCTAAGTAAAGCAAAGCAGGATTGGAACACCAAGTGAGGACTATGCACATAATACTAAGAACTCAAACATCAAGCCTAAGAACTCAAACAGTGCAAAGTGGACACGTAAAAAAGAACTCTACCGAATGGATCTGTGCCTTGGATGCAATCGTCCCTACAGCAATACTTGATCCTCCAACAATAAGCGCTGTGGCAATCAAGAATGCCCTCATAACTGGTGACAAGAAAGAACAGATATATGTCAGAAATGTGACCAAATTAACCATGTGCAACACAACCATTCCAATGTCTACTCTCACAAAGTTTCTTGCAGGCATGAAAAACTAATATGTAAGCTATTAAAACCAGGGAGTTTATTACCTGTAGAATAACCCTCAACAAAAGCCTCGACTCTTGTGTCATCCATGGTGGGGAAGCCCTCCATCCTTGCTTGATTTGCAGTAGAAGCTACTAATTTCAATTCCTCCTCCACAGGCGGCTTCCACCTTTACAAACAGCCAGGCAAACACATCATTGGCATACCGTGTAAATGATTTCACACCGAAGATCTTGGAAGCACAAGTGCATCCAAGCGTGACCACGTCAAGCTTCAGGAAAACAATGAGAGGTCTGAGAGTAAAGGAACGGAAGGCAGACAGACAACAAGCATATTGAGAGTAGTAGCACAACTAACCAACCTACGAGGGCCGAAAGAGCACTGAGGGAGGTTGGGCGAGAAGGCATAGAGGCCTGTCGTGTCCAGATTGACATGATAGGCATGAGGAGGCAGGCGTGGCGGTGGGGCAGTGGAGGAGAGCGAGGCAGCAAGCGAGGAAGGCGAGGGCAAGAGTTGCGATGGGAGCGAGTAATGCTGCAAGTCCGCTTGGAGGCAAGCTCGAGGGAGAGGAAGAGAGTGCTGCAGGATCTCGGGGAGCACATCTGCTGCGATGGCCGCCTCTTCCAAGGATGAGGAAGTCGAGGGCTGAAACAGTGTGTTGCTGGCTGCTGCTTTCTCTCTGAGCCGAGCTATGGCGTGCTTCGAGGTCTCGTTGAAGTAGGCACCTTCTGAGGCTGCCACTCTTCCGGCCAGGAAACTCATTCTGTGATTGAAGAATTTAAAATTTCGAAGTTAACAGTTGTTAGGCCTAGCCTGCTACAAGCTCGACACTTTATAGGTAATCCGTGTTTCTTTCTTGTCAATCAAGCAACTTTCATATACCTTGATATCCAAGATTGTGTGCTAAGGTCTCCTAACCCACCCTCCGCACTATATGGCACGGGGTTTTCGAATGGGATCAACGCTGGGGGTCATTCGAGCCATCGGATGCGTTTTCGTAAATTTGGGCCGATTTATAAATTCCGGGTGAAAAGAAAATTTGGGCTAACATGTAAATTCGGGCTAGTAGGTAAATTCGTGTCCGCACCTTGAGTTTCGAACCCACGACCTCCCACGTGCGGTGCATATGTGCAAAATTGTGCTCTAATTCGGGTCGCACGAATTTGTAAATTTGGACCGGCCAATGTCACGGCCTTGATATCCAAGATTGTGTGCTAGATGCCGGTGCACAGTCTCCTAACCAACCCTCCGCACTATTTGGCAAAATGGGATCAACGGTGGGGGTCATTCGAGCCATCGGATGTGTTTTTGTAAATTTGGGCCGATTTGTAAATTCAGGGTGAAAAGAAAATTCGGGCCAGTAGGTAAATTTGTGTCCGCACCTTGAGCTTCGAACCCATGACCTCCCCCGTGCGGTGCATATGCGCAAAATTGTGCTCTAATTTGGGTCGCGCGAATTTGTAAATTCGGACCGGCCAATCGCACAGCCTACAATGCGCACACCTCACCATTCTCACCTCCACCCTTGATCCCATTTGAAGGTGCCCATGCCATATAGTGTTGAGGCTAACCCACCCTTTCCGCTTAGAGCCTTAATCCAATCCTTTTTGGCCTGCCCAAAGTGCAAAGGCTATAGAGATCACTTCTCTTTTTGCTGACTAAAATAATTTTTTCTTTTTTTATGTTCATTTTGTGGTTTTTAATCAAGCACCGTTTTGTGGAATGATTAAAGTGGTGGGGAATGTGACGACTAGCGCACAAAGTGGGTATCCTAAGTGGTTGGTAGAGATAGGGATATGGGTTGCCCATGTGTAGCATTTTTATTGGCTCGCCCAAATTTTTTGGAAGGAGTGATAAGACACTCCGTTTAGGTTTTCAAGAAGGCCATCATTTGGATGCGTAGCTTCCTCCTCTGCAGCGGGATGGCGAGGTCGAGACGGCTGCTTGGGTGTGTGCAAACGCCTTCAAGGCAGTGAGCCCCATAGGGCCTGCCCTAGGTAAAGTCATTCGCATTTTGCTCACGCAGAGTAACTCCCTCCCACTCTCTCTCGCTCTCTCTCTCTCTCCCTCTCTCTCTCTCTCTCTCTCTCTCTCTCTCTCTCTCTCTCTCTCTCTCTCTCTCTCTCTCTCTCTCTCTCTCTTGGCTTATGTGCTTCAGGTGGGGGCTTCTACACTACGACGGGCCTACAGATTGAGAGCCTCGCGGACTCCCTGACAGCTTTGGCGCGTGTAAATGCGCTGCAGAAGTTGCCTGTCGATGCTAAGACAGCACGCCCATTGTGCGCCCATTGTGCAGAATCAGCCCCGCTGAGTATGACAGCTTTGGCGCGTGTGTAATCCGCTGCAGAAGCTGGCTGCCGATGCTAAGACAGCACGGCCAATGTGCAGAATGAGCCCATTGTGCCCATTTAATCTGCTTGCCTATATGGTCCCACCGCTTCCACATCCTTTGGTTCGATGTAGCCATCTTGGTTTCTTATTTAGCTCAGTACATTTGCAGGTTGATAGTGCGAACAAGAATGGGATTTTACTAGAGGTTGTACAGGTTCTCACTGACCTTGACCTGAGCATCTCTAAAGCCTACATTTCTTAAGATGGAGGATGGTTCATGGATGGTACACTCTCTTTTATGTTAATTTGCTTTCATGAAAATAAAAGTGTACCATTCTGAGAAAGCTTGTTCGAGTGTCTTGCAGTTTTTCATGTCACAGATCAGCACGGCGACAAGCTCAAGAATAAGAAGTTTATTGAGGAGCTACAGGAGGTGCGAGACACAGTTTTCGTCTTTTTTCGTGGGCGAAGTTTCCTGTTTTGCATAGGGTCATGTGCAAGAGGGTTCATTGATCTACGAAGAGAAATGACATTAATGGCACTTTGCGTAGGTAGTGCATGATTGGCATTTTGCAGAGTTTGCTTAAGCTTTATGCAGTAATGCTGTTTTTCATGGTCTTGTTGCAGCCTGTGAAGATGTTGAAGAGCTTTTTTGAATTTGGTATATCATTTCTTTGCTTGAACGCATACTGCTGCAGAGTTTTTTTGCTTTGCTTATGCTTCCTTATGTTGTGTTTGTAATTGTTTTCAATTTGCAGGGCAGTGGGGCGGTTACACTCAGCTGCTGGGACATAGCTACTCAGAAGGGCTGGGACGATGTGTGCAGATGTTAACTTCACCAATATTTGCCTTTAGATAATAGGTTAGGTAATGTTGAGGTCTTCTAAGAAGGACTCGGGCGATGTGAGCAGATTTTATTTGATGTTATTTTTTCTATTATGCCTTTAGATAATAGGATACATATTCTTGAGGTTTCGGGTATGCACTGGGGCCATATATTTCCGGCTCTGCCTCATGTTGCTTTCTTTATTTATTTACCCATCTGCTTTTGACTCTGCAGATACGCTGATGAAAGTTTCTGGCGTACCTACTCGCATGTTGTCGATCTCAGGCCATTGCCTTGGCTAATTGTACAGCTCTAACACCATGCTCAATTCTGGTGTGCGGCTGCTAAAGAATCTCAGGCTTTTCTTGTATGCACGAGTTGCTAAAACGTGGATGATTTTTTGATTAAGCTGAGTGGTGAGAAGTATTTAAGTTATTAACAATATCTACTTTCCTCTCTCAGTTTTGCAAGGCAGATCCTGGATCAGTAAAAAATTATGCCTTAAGACTTTTGTGAGCATCTGCGACGCTTTAAATTGGTTATGTTTTTTATATAATTACTTTCACGGTAATGTGAGATAAGTAGCCGTGTTTCGATCCACTGCTTTTATAATGGTTAGCTTTGTACAGGCATAAGTCAAGTTCCTGCTTTGAAAAGTAAAGTATTTTTGTTATACCTCTTCAGGCAAAGGAATAGAGCCTTTTGGCTTACTATCAGTTTAACGGGGATTTTGGATAAGCTGTGAGGAATAGAGCTTTTTGGCTTACTATTTAACGGGGATTTTGGATAAGCTGTGAAGATTAATATATACCCAATTATGGATGTACATCCTTCATTTTGGGCATATTGTTCTGAGCTTATGGGATAGGGAAAGACAAATGTCAAGGTTGAATTTAATTCTTGTGGATTATTTTGTTTAGTAATTTCTTATGAAGTCTATTTTGTTGCTGAGTTATAAAAATTAGTTTAGACTCTTGGAGCCAAAAGTGTTTTGGTATTATAGCTTTCCATGAAATATTGATGAAAACTATGAGAATATTATTGTACACAATCTTAATTTTAATATAAGAAAATAGATAGGTTTATATTATTTCTGATAAACATGTTGTATTTATTAAAAGATTAGGGTTTTGAATTAAAGTCTGTTCCTTTAATGTAGTCTAGCTTTTAATATTATAAATAGTATTTTTAAATTATTTTATTTATATAATTGGTAATTTAAAATCTTTTAAAATAAACACGTATGCCATGATAAATAAACCGTATAAGTATATATTTGATGCCAATAATGTCTTATATTTTAGATTAATTGTTAGATATGAACTTACTCTTTAAAAAAGAATTAATTAATTACAACTTACTCTCAATGCCACCAAGTCGGGTAATAAAGTTTCTTTGAAAAACGTGCACTTACTTTGAAAATGTGAAATGATAGCTTCTCATTTATGAAAAGATATTGCATCATTTTACTGCAATCTCTCGTTTTGGCTTTTGTGCTGAACGTGAGGTAGTGGCTCTCATTATAGAAACATATCCACTACTCCTTTCCTCTGCCTTTAATGCAGCTCCTATATATATAACTATCCCTTGCACAATATACATATCCACTACTCCTATATATATAACTATCCCTTGCACAATATACATATGCTCTCTTGAGGCTTTAACTCTTCTTGCTCATAGTTGTTTGCAGTTCTAGTTTATATACCTCATACAATGGATACTCCCATGAAGGGTGAGTATGTAACAATATTTCATTTGAGCTGTGATCACCTTGAGCATATGATCTTGAGCATTGACATGAGCATATGTTTGTAGATCTTAGTTTTGATGAGGCATTGTCTGAGCCCAAGCGTGTAGAAGCACATTCAACTGAAGTAGAGCTTCTTGAGAATACCAAGTGTAGCACTGTTGCTGAATATTCACCTGTGTCGCAAAACCCCAATCAAATCTCTGAATCTTCTCCGTACAACAAAAAACTTAGTCCAAGAGGAAAGTTGAATAAAGCCTCTTCTTCAGCTATAAAAAAGGCCTTGCTTGCAGTTAGAGGTAATGTTTACTGTTGTGTTTTGATCTTTAGAGTATTTTGCTCACACCAATGCTTTTTCTTAGGTAAGGCGAGTAGGTGCTTGGCAGATACCTCATTCTCATCCCCTTTGATAAAAAATATATGGGAAGAGAAAGATGAGCTTAATGTTGAATCTTTCTCTTCACATCTAGCCATAACCCCTGCTCTAAGAAACCTATCTATCTCCGAGCTGTCAGAAACTGCAAATTTCAGATTTGCATTTGAAGGCAAAGTGCTCTGTAAGTATGGTACTTATAAAATACCGAAATCTAACTTTGGTAGATACCTACGTGCAGACCTTCTTGACATAGAATCTCGTCATACTGTGACTTTTGTTGTGACCGAGATATACCTCTCAGACTTTATTGAGGCCTTTGTTGTCCATGATTATGTGCGCATCGAGGGGGCATGTGTAAAAAGAGCTGTTGCAAAAGACGGCGGTACCTGCCTGTGGGCTTTGTACGCTGATGCAACTACTTTGGTTGTGAAGGCTGAGCCTTTCGAGTGTTGCCTCTACCTTTATCCAGAACAGAAGATCAAAGAGTTGTTGTCCCAAAGTTCTAGTGCTAACGAGTCAGTGGCAACCGTTGCGTTCATTGTCGTCAAAATAGAGAATGCAACTAGAAGTGATGGTACCCCTAGTTTTCGATTGACTGTTGCTGATGGGCCGTCAACAAGCGATCGAGCTAGTGTAAGTGTCTCCCATCCTTCAAATCTATAGTGTATCCTTTTTCTAAGACTTTTTTTATGGCAGCTTTTGTTTGTCCCAACTCGGCGCCTCGATTATCAACTTATGGTAAATGAGGTCAAAGAAAAGGGATTCTACACTTGTGTTGCTCGAAACATCAATGTTTTCAAGCACCTGTCGAATACTCTAAGTGTTGTTGATGCTACAATCTTATGTCCATTGCCTCCTTCATTGGCTGATGTCTTCCAAGAATACTTGCATAAACAAGTCTCAAATTTAGGCTTTGGGAAGAAGGTAAATTTTTTATTGCATATCAATTAAAAATCGGTATAATCCTCATTGATAAATGTGAAATTGGTAGGTGTTTGGAACTTTGGAGATTGTGAGTGTGAACAGCTTGGATGGAGTTCTCTTGTGGCACGTGTAAAGGTCTGAATGTAAGCCGCCAAGCTAGCAACCCATTTTGCTACTCATGTGGAAGACTGTCTACAATCAATAAGCAACCCGTCTTACCTGCCAAATTATATCCTCAAGATGGAGAGGCTGTTGGTGTTATTTTACAAGGTGCAGTAGTCGACTCGGTACTAGGATTCTCTCGCCCATTTCTGCATCTCTTGGAGCAAATCTTGGTGGATTTAAAATCTTCTCTCTTGAATTTTAAGAAGGCTGGTTGGTTCACTATTGACAAGGCTAGTCAGGTTACTGCTTTCAAAGGTGCTTAGTTCTGTTTCTCTTTGTTTAGCTATACCTTTTGTAAAATGGCAAGTGATCTCATTTTGTGGGCACAAAGCAAAAGGTTGTACCTTGATCCCATATTTATATGTAACTTTCCGAGCAACAAAGATGTTTTGTTAAGCTTACTTCAAGTGTTTAACTCGAGCCTCTCGTTGCAATCTCTTGAGTCCAAAGTTGTTGATGTTATTGTAGAGCAAATAGCATTAAGAAATGAAGACATTTTGAAAATTTGGGTGCAGCCTTGGACCATAAGTCTTCTATCGCCCTCTTTTGATCAAAGAGAATTTATAATGTCTCTTTTGTCTAGTCGTCAATCCTCAATGATGTTAAGTGTACACTTGGTTGGTATAATGTGCACGATGTTTTTTGCTACGTGTAGACTTTACTTTTATCAAGGTGAAGCTATTCGTGAAGCTCGCTCCTTTGGTGCACATGATTGTCCATCTTCATCCACTTTGCCATCATTGGTCGTGTTGACTTTGCATGGTGAATTTTTATGGTTTCCTGCTGGTTTTGACCGTCCTAAACGTAAAAGATGTGTATGACTAAAGAGGCTAGTCTATCTCTAGCTACTCTTGTCGACAACCATAATGTTGCTGCTCAACAAATTGCATCTACTTTCTTGAGTCTATATCCCAACACCTTTACGCTTAAACAAGTCACAACCAAAATTTACAATATGTCCAAGTCATCTCGAAAACATCTAAGAATCTCTACAGTTTCTTCTTGTAGAACTTCCCAATATGCGAAGATCATCGAGGATACCCCTTCTTTTGATTGTGCTTCATGTGGTTCGCTTATGTTTCGTCAAAGTTTGCATGGCATGTCAAAGGTGGAGTTATTGCTTCTTTAAAAAATAAAATCAATCGCAGTGGTTGACGATAAGGTTCTTCGAGTGTGTCACCTGTGCAAGGCCGCAGTGAAGAAACAAGAGGAGCCACTATTTTGCATGAGAAGAGAGATGACTTTTAGTGTCAAAATATCTAGTGTGGAGAGGTTGAATTCAATAGGGAGTCGTCTTGTGTCATTGCGCATACCATTCGCACAAATTCGAGAACTAAACTTCGAAGGTCAATTTGGTTTGCGCGGAAGCATCGTGAATGTAATGGCAGATTTGTCACGAGTACAAAGAGTGTTGCCACGCTTCTCTAGTGATCAAGCTTCAATTCTAGTTGAGATAAAGCGAAAGCTTGATTATGATCATGCCTACTTGAGTGGCATTGTGTGGCCAAACTGTGTGCTTCAAGCTTTGGTTGACCTATTGAGTACTTCCTTGTACATTGAGCATGGTGTTTCTATGGATATGTCTTGGTCGTCTAGGTTCACAATCCATGCAGATGTGTGTCGCAGTCTGCATGAGGCACTAAAATGCCTCGCTTGAATTAGATGTACACCTTCCCTCAACATTGCTAATGGCATATACAGGAAAAGCAGCTTTCAACCTCGGAGGAACAATGATTCACTTAGCATTGCGTTTGCCCCTTGTCTTCCAACCAAATGTTTCTCTTTCTTCTGAGAGCCTTGCTGAGGTCTCGCAACTGTATAGAAACCTCAAGCTTGTTGTGTTTGATGAGGCATCTTTGATTGGGAATAGACTCTTGCGTATCATAGACACAAGGCTGCGATCAATTAAGCACAATCACACAGAGCCATTCAGTGATCTAGATGTCATCTTCTGCGGTGACCTGTGTCAGGCAAGCCCAGTTCGAGATCGTTGGATATTTAGCGAGCCACAGGATTCTCTGCAACTGCTCTCGCCTTCATTTTGGCTTACCCATATAAAATGCCACGAGCTCACAAAAACAATGCGTCAATCAGATAATGACTTCATTGCCATTCTCAATAGAATACGCAAAGGAAAACACACAGCCGAGGATTTGTTGCTCTTGAATACCAACCATACCAACAAGGTCTTTAACAAATTGACAACACCCCATTTATACTTCACCAACAACTTGAAAGACTCACATAATCGACTTGTTTTTGAGGAGTTGACTACTCACGCATACATAATCCATGCGAGAGATAAGCACCATAAAACTTGCTCAGAAAACCTAGTTGTTCCAAACAACCCACAAAACACAGCAGGCTTGTCCTCAACCTTGGAGCTCAAAGCAGGAATGATTGTCGAGCTTTGTGGTGGAAATATTGATATTTCCGACGGTCTTGTGAATGGCGCAGATGGAATTCTGAAGCTTGTGGACAGTAATCCTAGCTGCCCTATTGCATGGATAGAGTTTTTTGATTCCTCAACAGGCTACAAACAGCGACATGTGAACCAACACCTTAATATGATTCCCATTAGCCCTCAATGGACACCAATTTTTCAAACAACAAAAGAATTTCAAGTTGGTAAAAATGCATTGAACAGTGTCTCTCGAACTCAATTTCCAATACAAGCAGCGAATGCACGCACTATCCATAGGTCACAAGGCTTGACAATGAGCATAGTAGCCTTTGATCCAACATCAATAAACTCACATGGATTGGTTTACACAGCTCTTTCCCGCATTAAAGATCCATCAAACCTCCACATTCTCAATCCAATTCATCCAGCTCAAATCAAAGTCGACAAAATTGTGCTTGATGAGCTTGACCGCCTCAACAATGATGCCAAATGGCAGTATTTGACAAAATTTCCATTCGCATATAAACACACACATCATATCATTCAATCATTGAACATCGTTTCTAGTCACAAATATCTCAAACATATCAAAGAGGATTTGAATTTTGCAAGTTCTGACATTCTATGCCTCCAAGAAACAAAGCAAAAAAATCCTTTCAACGATCTTGCACCAAAGTTTCATCATGTCCATCACCACAGCAAAATAGGTGTTTCAATCTACTACAAGCCTAACATCAAGCTCCACTCTGCAAAAACATTCCTAGCTCCAGGAATAGAAATAATTCAAGTTATATTAGCCATCCATAAACACCTTGATTGGGAAATCATATGCGTCTACAAATCACCAAACACATCTTTGACCGCGTTGGTCACACAACTCTATACCTTGCTGCAACAATCCCATTCTACACGAATGAGTGTCATCATGGGAGACTTCAATGTAGACAATGAGCCCACAAACAATCAATATCATTACTTGGAGGAGAAGCTCCAAGCACACGGCTACACACAACAAATTCATGATGTGACTACTGTGTACAACTCAAAGCTCGATCATGTTTGGATTAAAAATCCCCCTGCATCATTCATTACAGGCACACAATTTTGCTTCTGGTCCGATCATTCATCCACACATCTAATCATTCCTAAATGATTCTTATACCTCCCTCGCTCCCTCCCTCCCTTTTTCCCGTCATCTCACCCTTCCCTCATCCTCTCCACAAAAACAAACCATATTTCCATATTCTATGCCTACCTTTATCCTCAAAGGACGAAATTTTGCTACCCTTCAGCCCTTCATTGAGGCCGACATTCTGTAATGTAATTTACTAATCACTTTCTCAATCAATGTGACTTCCGTCCTTGCACATTTGTGTTTCCCTTCCATGTTCTTAATTTGTTTCGTCTATTGGCAGGCCTTGTGATTTTAACACTTGTTTTGGCCTGCAAAAAGCCATACGGGGCTGGTGGAGAAAGCTTGCATCTTTGAACCATTCGTTTTCGAGGGCTAGATGATTGCCACGTGTCTGGGAGGGCTCTTAAGGTTAGGGTTCTGTGATTTCATGCGTCCTTTTTGGGCCAGGTCTACGGAGCTTTTGCTCTGCATCGCGAGGATGAAGGCGAGAGCCATTTCTGTAAAGCAAGACGCCATCAATGTTGTTGCGGGTGATGCAAAAGGGCTGCCTTGTCGCGTTGTTGGGGATGACATATAGCCTCTATAGCAAGGTGGTCACGACTCACAAAAAACCACAACCTAAAAAGTCATTTTTGCCTCTAAGCACCCTTCCATCAGACCTTCAATGCGCACAGATCATGACCAACAACGCGACAACGCATCCCTTCTGCATCAGCATTAATGTCGCCTTCCTTCACAGAAATGATGGCCGCCTTCATCCTCCGGATGCAGAGCAAAGTGAATCGAAGACATCGCAGAGTAGCAATCACCCTAAGCATTTAGTGTGTGATGAGCATTTGCTGATTGGTACTATGAGCATTACTTTGTGTACTTGTATAAGAGGAGGCGTCTGCCTCTCTCTCTCCATCTGAATGCATGAGAACATGTTTGATAGCAGTTGAGATTGGTATGTTTGTGAGTGTTGCTTGCTAATGGGTTCCAAACGGGACAGTGCAAGTTTGTATGCTAGCGAAGCGAAAGAATGGTGCATCAGCAGTGGTGATTCTCTTGGAGCTGAGATCATGGACTTCGAAGGGGGTGAGCTCCATTGAAGACTTTTGTGTTTTGATAGTTTGTAAATCTGTTTCGGCCAAACTATTCAAGCATTCTCTTTCTTGAGATCTAATCTTGAGATTTATTGCGGATCTGTTGCTCGTTGTTCTTGGTAAGAAATCATGTAATATCGTTGCCAGATGATGTATTGTTGGTAATATGATGGTTATTCTGCTCATCGCATTGTTGGTGTTGCGTTTGTCTTTAATTTGTGTGTTTGGGCTCGGTGGAGTTTTGTTGCAAGAAGGTGGTTAATTTGGTAATCTGATGGCTATTTTGTTCATTGCATTGTTGGTGTGTTGCCTTAGTCTTCAGATCGTGTGGTTTGGGCTCGTGGAGTTCTGTTTTGAGAAGGTGATTGGGTCTTGTTTGGCTTGAAATCTTGCTTGATGTTCACCTTGTTCTCTTTTCTTTATCAATAGCCTTGCTAACTAAGTATGAGCTTGATGTAGGTGTACCTGCTCTTCATATTTTTAACTATGCTAAGGGATTTGTTAAATTCATTAGCTTTTCAAAAGCCATCTCTCACGCTATTGTTGTGTGATGATGTTTGGGGTGCATTCACTCTTTTAGGTTTGTGTCAAAGTGACCAAAGGCATGTTTACTTGATAGCTTTCAATAGTCGTCTATTACGTTCCTATAAGTGATGCAATTTGGCATGCATGCCCTCTACTTGATATGTATGAGTGCTCATTAGCCTTCAATAGGCCATCCATCAAGTTGTTGTAGTGATCATGTCGGTTTTGTGACCTGCTCATTCGATGCGTAGGCTAGGTGCATTTGTAAGTGTTGAAGCTCTTGCCTTGTAGATTGTGCGGCCTAAAGTATAAGACTTTTTATCTTGCGATATAAGATGAGCGGCATAGCCTAATAGGTTTTCATAGCGCGATGTCAAAATGCTTTACTTATATCTTCTTGTGCCTAGCGACAAGATTGCAAGCAATCTTGATCTTTAGTTTTGCAAGATGATAGCTCTTTGTAGTTTGTCGCAAAATACTACCCTTATTGACAAGAGTTGGTGTATGTATCTACTATGTGTGGGTATCGACCACGTTCAAAGCATTATCTATTTTCTTATTGAAAGGAAAGTGCAGTGGATTAATCATTGATTATGTGTCAGCAACATCCCTTGCTTTAGCAATCAAAGTCTACCATTTATTACAACTCTATGTGAGGCATTAGAACTCCTTGTGAAAGAGTACTGCTAGAGATCACCCTTATCTTAAGGTCTTGCCCAATTGTAATTATAAGTATGGTTTGAAGGAGAAAACCACCTTGATATTGAGAGAGAGAGAGAGAGAGAGAGAGAGAGAGAGAGAGAGAGAGAGACCTATGCAAAAGCATAGTAATAGTTGTGGGTTTGGTATGGGAAAGTACCCTTTGTGTAGAGACATAGATAATGAATATGAGCAGTCTCTCTTCTCCTATATTACAAGTTGTGGCTATGGCACGAGGCTGGTGTGAAGCATTGCGAGCTTGCATGTTTTGGTGAAGCAACATATTTTTGTTGTTTCTAGCAGTCTTTTGGCCATTTTGTCCCTTCGTCTCTTCTCTTTCCTTCTCTCTTTATTGTATACCATAGTGAGTTCTAGCCTTTCTTCGATTCAACGTTTGATTGCCCACCCCGCCCCGCCTCTCTCTCTCTCTCTCTCTCTCTCTCTCTCTCTCTCTCTCTCTCTCTCTCTCTCTCTCTCTCTCTCTCTCTCTCTCTCTCTCTCTCTCTCTCTCTCTCTCTCTCTCTCACACACACACACACACACACACACACACACACACATATAGAGTCCCCTACCACAAGGGCACTATAATATGGCGATTCTCATATGATTATTGATCTTTCTACAACCACAGGAGCATATCCAACTTCTAGGTCTTTTAATATGCAAGCAGTCATCATGCAAAAAAGTTGTGGTGTTGAATTTTCCAGTAGTCTTTGTAGAATTTTCCATTGCATGTCAAACACATTAGCTTCTCACAATTAGTGTTCTATAGAGCTTCGAAGGATCACAGAAGGTTCTCCTAAGTCAAGCGGTAAATGTATTGGCGGCTCTCCAATTGCATTCACTTCATTGCCACCTTAGAAAATAACTTCATAGGCCTCACAAGGGTGTTGCATGCACATTGTATCATTTGAACAAACCAGTGAACTTTGCACGTGAGCTTTATCTATTGCAAAAGAACTGTTGTATGAGATTCATGTCATGAACTTGTAGAGATGTGTGCTTATACTGCTATCTTTCGAATTATGTAGCGAATGAAGTCATGGAGGAGCCCATTGATGTGGAAAAGGCAGCATATTTTGATGCACCTATTCCAGTCCATGTGACAAATGAGACAAGATCTCTTTGTATTGCGCCTTTGTCCATTGAGGCTCCCCTCCAACTACAAGCAACAATCGTCCCAAATCCTATCAACAATATAACTTTTAATGTTGTTGATGATCCAAGTCTCATTGAGATCAAGCCTTGTGTTCAACCTTGTAGCCTATATGAAGTGGATCAATCATCTCATGTAGATGCAAAGGGTATCAATCTTAGCATTGTTCCATTTGGTCAAAGTCTTCTCCCACGATTCTTAATTGCTGACATCTCTAACCAAGTCCATGATTTTGTATTGAGGCCAAGATATTGAATGTGTATTGTAATGGAAATGGCCTATGAACTTTGAGAATAGTGAAATTAAGAGAATTAGAGAGAACATTTTTGTGAGACTACTTTAAGAGCATAGAGGGTGAACTTAATTGACGGTAGCAACATAATCATAGTACTTAGCTAACTTGGCATGCAAGAGAGAGAGTTTAGAGAACATGACAATAGTTAAGGACCGGATTTATGTGGAGTCGGTCCCCCCTCCAATAGGCATTTGTATTATAGATTCTCCCATCAAGAGAGACTTGGTACAATACAATCTTTGTGTTCCTTGTGACCTAGGTGATGCAATGAAGATGGAAAACCTCATGCATCACAAGCATAACATAAATTTTGCAGCAAAAAGCATTAACTATCCCAAGCCTCAGTCCCAAGGCCTTAAATACCTTCGAAGGTGGAGAGAGCTAGCGGGGAATGAGGGTAGGGAAGAGGAAGAAGAAACATTCAATAGGAGGAAGAAGTAGTTCCTCACTTAGCATCGCTCTTCTTGCTAGCATACATAATAGCATAGTAATGAAGATAGAGAAGATGGCAAGCTTAAGCATTGAAGCATGGCTCTTGGTTGGATTTGCATTCCATAGCCAAGAGTGTTGGTGTAGGCTCTCAACTTCTCTACTAGCTCGGAGAAGCAGATGGAGCTTTCACACTTTTACACTTCACACCCACTCCACAAAATGAGAGTGTGTGTGTGGGAGAGTATACCCCCCAAGCAACCCCCCTTTTTGCTTTGGTCGATCCCCCCTTGTAGCTCATGCTTGAAGCTCATTGGACCCCTCCATGCCTAGCCAATCACATGCAAAAGGTATATCAAGCAACAATGGTAGGCTTGGGACAAGTGTCCCCCTTTCCCCTTTGACAGAGAGGACTTCATAATACAAAAACAATTAACTAAATTAACTAATTGGACCCCTTGGGAGGTCAACTAACACGCTTTAGACAAACCATGAGGGAAACCTTAAGAGGAGCTTGACAAGTGTCCTAAATGCTTTCTTTGTACCAAGCTTTCCTTGTGTGTGGGTGTGTGTGTTCTCTCTCTAGCCCTTACAATGAGGGCTCACCCCCCCTTGTGTAGGGATATACCTTTTTTGTGTTCACCTCCTCAAGCACCTTTGTCATGGAGCACCTTAGTCAACAAGCACAACAAGCACCTCAAGCACCTTAGCACCTTCGTCATGGAGCACCTTAGCCCTCCAGCGCCTGTGCACCTTAGTCATGTAGCACCTCAAGCACCTTAGTCAGCAAGCACGACAAGCACCTCAAGCAGCTTGGGCCGGGTTCCCACCTCAAGCACAGCCCTAGCTTACCTAAGATCAAAGGACTTTTACACTAACCTTTGGAGATCTTTAATGAAGCTAGCCCTGAGGTCTTTCAGCTCCATTAACATTGCTCTTTGATAGACCATCTCCCGTTTGGACCCATTATCTTTGGTCCCGTCTTGAGATGCATCTAAAGCACATATCTATATTCTAACATTTGTTCCCATTTATTCTCCCACATTAAATGATCAGTTTAATATGAGAAAATCATTTGGGTTGGTTAGATATTATATTTAATGACATTACCTCTCTCTTGATATCATAGTCGTCCTTGACTATGAGGTAGAAGAGATAAAGCCTTAGTCATTAGTCAATCTTTCTTATCAGGTAGAGGATCCCTTTTTACCCTACGACATCATTCCAAGATGGATGACTAATCCATTTGGTGCTTGGGAGACGTAGCTGCTACAATCATGTCTGCTCTTTAGTCCATTTCATTCTTCCAAAGTAGAGAGATAAATTCTACTTGGTGTTTGAGAGATGTCATCATCAGAAACATGATTCACAATAAAAAGAGAATTAGTCTTATAAGACAAAAACAGTGGTCATTTAAAAGAAATTTGTACATTTGCTTACTCCAATGTAGCATTGTAAGCATTGACAAGGTTCATACTATCTTTAAGTTGTATTCCTTGCATACATCTAGCATCTTCAAAAGAATAATTTTTGAATTTAATAAGATATAGTCAGATAATCTTACCATATCGTAGTACCTTGTCTTCATGCCAAAGGATAGCTTTGGGTTGTAGCTCCTCTTCTTGGTCTTCAATTTCGGGAGGGTCTTCAATGATTGGTTCACTTGGTCGCTCTCCTTTGTAGGGCTTAAGTAGGCTCACATGAAAAGCATTATGTATGAGCCAATGGCTGGGAAACTTGAGTTGATAAGCCATCTCATTGATTGGCTTGAACATTTGAAAAGGACCATAATACCTTTTTGTTAGTCTAGCATAATACTTTTGATGGCTTGTAGGACTTTTTCTCGTCATTTGCCTTAATCGAGCCTTGGGAAACTTAAGTAAGACCCAATCGTTTTCTTTGAACGTTACTTAGCCCTTTTGTGCTTGTCAGCAGCAGCTTTTTTACTTTGTTGAGATATGGATATAGCCTCATTAATCTTTTAAAAAGATTCTTGTAGGTCATGGTTATACTCATCGGCAGCGAAGATCTTCCCAAGTACCTTAAGTAGCAAGGGAATTTTAGGTCTTCCCTCAATGGTTTCGCTAGGTGCTTTTCCGATAAAAGTATACACAATATTATTGTACGCATACTCTACAAGAGGTAGGTACTTTTCCCATTGTGAGCATTGATCTACTTATGTAACATAAGTCTTTAGTAGATCGAGAATCGTTAGATTGGCTATCTCACTTTGGCCATCCGTAGAGAAATTCAATCTTGTACCTAGATTTTCAAAGAGACCTTTCCAGAAATTACTGGTCATTCTAGGATCTCTATCTGACACAATGGATATTGGCAATCCATGGTGTTTGAAAATATTAGATATGAAGAGAGTTGCCATTTGGTGTGTCTTAATGGTCTTTTTGACGGGAATAAAGTGTGCTTGCTTGCTAAATCTGTTGACTATTGTCCATATTCCCGTATTCCCATGGATAGACTTGGGTAAACCAAAGATGAAATCCATGGATATGCTCTCCCATGGTGAATTTGGGATAGGCAATGGCTAGAGTAATCCAGGTTGCTTCTTTTGGCATAACCCACATTTTGAAATATACTCTTGTATGTCCACTTTCATGATAGGCCAATAGAAATACGTCTCTACTCCTCGGAGAGTAGGTTGAATGCCTCTATGCCCCGCATAGGGAGGAGCAAGGGATTCATACATAAATTTCTTACGAAGGGAGTGGGTAACACATAGCCGATTGTCGTGGAGAAGATAACCATCCTGCAAGGTGAATGGTTCCTCTTTCTTCCCCAAAGCAAGGCCTGGCATTAGGTCTTTAAAGTCAGGGCCAGTAGCATACTCATCTATCATAGAAGATAGACCATTGTGAGTTGCTATAGACATCGCCTTAACTTTTGGTTGTCGTGAAACATCGCCCAATTGATTGTGCTTACCAGGAATGTGAGAAATATGAAAATAAAATTGCAAAAGAAAATTTCCCCACCTCATTTGTTTGTCGAAAAGCTTGGTTTGCGTCATGAAGTACTTGAGACTTTGGATACACACTTCCTTATTCTTTCTATAAATGAGAATAAGGAGCACCTCACTCATACATTGAGTTACTTCTTGAGGATGCTCCATCTACATCCTCTCTCTCTCTCTCTCTCTCTCTCTCTCTCTCTCTCTCTCTCTCTCTCTCTCTCTCTCTCTCTCTCTCTCTCTCTCCCCCCCCCCCCCCCCCCCCCCCCCCCCCCCCGCACACGCACCGCATTCGTGCACTCACAAGCTCCTGAGGTGTGCACCACATCCCACATAGTGTGCTCAACAAAACCAATAATAGATCCCAATCCCACTTACTCTAATATAATTAACAAAATCAACCATTAATAGGCTACTTAAGGACCTCTCTTCCTAAGCAAGAAAAGAGAAACCAAATGCTCCGATAAACCTATAACCATCTCTTTAGTCTCAATCATTTTCAGCGTATGTAAATTTACATGACCAATATGTTTGCTCAAATCTCTATATCTGGAACAACACCTACACCTCGTGCAAACATGGCAGCATTCACTTCGGGCACATTTACATCCAAAGTAAACATTCTATCCACTTTCTTTCCTTGGGCAACCAGCCTTCCATCCTTCTTATGCTCTTTGACAAAGAGCCATCAGAGTTTATAACCTGACCTGCAAGCCCTGCTCAACCATTTGCCCAACAGAAAACAAGTTCTTTGTACAGTTGGGTAAATATAATACATCAACCAGGTATATAGACAATGGCACATATCTTTATATGCATAATAGGATATGTAGTATCATCCCCAGTTTCTACAAAACCAAGACATTGTAAGTCTACATTTCCTTAAACCATTCACCATGCATGTGATTTGATGCACCAGAATCCACATACCATACATTATCACTGTATTTTGACACATTTGCAGACATAGTATTCAACATGTGGTGCACCACAAATAGCCTCTTGCACTCATCTTCATTCTTGCTAGTGGTTGCATAATTTTTTTGTTGCCTCCTGTCTAGACAGTCACGTTTCACTTCCACAGCCCCAACATGCTACATTTTTGTGTTGACCTGCATTATTGCATTGCGCATTTCCACGATCTCTTAGACTCCCCCTACCTCAAAAGTTTTCTCAACCACCACTTGTGTTGTGACCTTGATTACTGTTCTGTTGTTGTGCTTGGTTGTTGCCTCTTCCTTGCCTCGTCCCCACGACATGTACCACGTCCTTATTCTCTTTCTCTGTTGGTGAAAAGGACCTGTTCAAAATCGTTTACACCCTGCATAGAGGAGTCTTCCTCAAGTTCCTTCTCTTCCACAATCAATAAGGACACTAAATTTGTAAACGAGGAAATATTCTCTCAAAGGTGGATGTCGGTTTTAAATTGTTTGTACTCAGGACCCAAACCTCGCACAGACAGAATTCTACTTTATCATCATCATCGATTGTAACACCAATCGATGCAAGTGACTTACATATGTTCTTTATCTTCAGCGAATATTCATTGATGGACATCTTTTGCACAATATTCAGCTCAGTCTTCAGCTGCAGCTTCCTTGCCTTTGTGTTGGTCACATCCAGGTCACATCCACCCAATAACAGCAAAGTGTCCCAAGCCTCTCTAGGAGATTGAGCATCCTGTATATGCCCAATCATAGTGTCTTATACACTGACAAAAAGCCAGTACACGACCATTCGAGCTCCCTGGTTCCAATATTTAGATGTCTTAATTTGCACAACTCGTACCTTCCTCTGGCAATGGTGGTGCTATCTCATGCTCTCCATCAATATAGTCCTAATAACCTTTTCCCATAAGGAAATTGGTCATTTTGAACTTCCAAGCATGGAAGTTGTTCTTGTCCATCTTCTCACTAACAACTTGGTTAAGCCCATCATTGTTGGCCGACATGTTCCCAACCCTTTACACAATCTTTGAGCAACCTACTAAAAATAGTCGGTTGCCACCTATAACCACAATCTACGTACATACACCCATTTCACTGTACTAAATAGTATATGTGCCCATTGCATCCAAACCAAAGCTTTCTGCACCACCTATATGCAGATTTGAATAATCCCAAAACCGAAGCCGCTTCCTAGATTGCTCTTGCTTGTTGCTCCAAACTCCTCAAACACAACCAGGCTTTGATACCATGTCAAGAGATAGAGAAGGAGAGAGCTTGAGCTCTTGCAAGTGCGCACACACACAAATATGGAGGCAAAAGCGTGTACTTCTTCTTCTTCACAAACTCAAGATGAGAGGTCTACAAAACATAAGGGAAAATACAACATAAAAGGGGAACCAATACAACGGTCTAGTATGAACCGCTAGTGAGTGAGGTGAGTAGATAAGTGCACCATCACTCTAATAGGTAGAACAGCTCGGTGTAGTCCAACTGTAATCATTGGCGAAGATATGCGTATACACCAAGGTGTGCCAGTGTTGATGACTATCAATGGTAGTCATCCAGGAGTCATACATGTTGAGCTTGGCATCTCAACACTTAGCTAAATATGCATCAACAGTTAGCCAAGAGGGAAAAGCATGGAACAAATTATGTAAAGCTAAGATCATACGATCTACGAAATATAATATTCTTAAAAGTCCAGAAGACCACTACAGAGGATAATGCTTGTTATACCTCCCTTGGATCAACAATGAGAACCAGCATTTGAAAGAACCTCTACATGGAGGGACACATATGATCAACATTTGCAAGTCATAAAATCAAAATGAAATCAAGTTCAATAAAGACACAAGCCCAATAGAAAAACTCGCAAAGCATTGCACTCTCTCCCCAAGCACAACAGACAATGACTCATACCACTCACCTCAAGCGGATATTCTTAATGACTTAAACATCAATGTGCACTCTAAAAACCCTTTGCAATTACTACATTTTAAGTACCTTGCTATGGCAAATGATGACTACTATGCAGGCATTGAAAAATTAAACCACCAACCACGACACATATTTGATGACAAAATGTTAAAAAAGAAAATTCAACCGAACAAAGCAATACATCTCTTCCTTATAGGAGGAGCAAGAACAGGAAAAACATTCGCCTTGCTATTGTTAGTAGAAGCATTGCAAGGATTCTATAGCCATAAAAGTCCACCCAATCCAAAATATCCAACAGCATTACTAATGGCATATACAGGGAAGGCAACTTTCAGTATTGGTGGCACCACAATGCACTCTGCACTTCACTTTCCTCTAGTTACTTCTTCACAAACAAGGCTGAGTGTTGAAAAGTTTGATGCACTTTCCCTTCTTGTAAAGATTTAAAAATTATAGCCTTTGATGAGGTTTCTTTGATTGGTTCAAACGTGTTTTCCATGGCCAACTTGTGTTTGCATACAATCAAACAAGTCCATCATAAACTATTTGGTGGATTGGATGTCATTTTGTCCGGTGATTTATTTCAAGCAAGCCCCATCAAGGATACCTCAATCTTTGCAGAAAAAAACATACACTTTTAGAAATGATTTCTCCTCCAAATTGGCACACTTATCCACGGTGCTACAAACCAACACTAACAATGCGTGTCATATAATATAATATCTAACTTTACCAAATTATTTTCTCATGTTAAACTAATCATTTAAAATGGAAAGAAAAAGGGGAACAAGAGTTAGGATATAGATATGTGCTTCTAGACCTATCTCAACATGGGACCAAAGGAGAAATGGTTGCATCTCAATAGGGGTCCAAAAGGAGACGGTCTACCAAAGAGCAATGTGCAATAAGTGCTTCTAGAATTACCTCAGCAAGGGACCAAGAGGAGAGATGGTTACATCTCAATATGGGGTCCAAAAGGAGATAGTCTATCAAAGAGCAACGTCCATCTAATGGAGTTTAGAATACCTTAGGGTTAGCTTTATTAAAGACCTCCAAACGTTATTGTTAAAAATTTCTTTGTCCTTAGGTAAAACTAGGGTTGACCTTGGGGTGGGAATCCTACCCAAGCATGAGGTGTTTGTCGGCTTGCTAAAAGTGCTTAAAGTTTTTGTGGGAACCTTGCCCAAGCTTGAGGTGATTCTGCTTAAATGACTAAGGTTCTTGAAGTGTTCAATTCAAAGCTAAACTCTCAAGAGGCATAAGTGGTTTCCATGCTTAATTGACTAAGTGTTTGAAGTGTTCAATTCAAAGCAAATGACTTAAGAAGCATAAAAGACACATGTCAAAATCCTCTACATGTTGCCCTCATGATGTGCTTGAATCCTATTGGATAGGCTTTAAAGGGGTCCAATGAGAATTTAGATGCATAAAAATAAATAATTAAGTTCTTTCTCTCAAAGAGGAAAAAGAGGACACACGTCCAAATGATATAGTTAAATAATACGAGAGAGAGAGAGAGAGAGAGAGAGAGAGAGAGAGAGAGAGAGAGAGAGGTGGACCAAGCATGAGAGGGGGGGGTTATACTCTCCCACACAATGACACACACATCCTCATTGTGGGAAGTGCAAAGTGCAAGAGCTCCATCTCCTTCTCCAAGCTTGTTGAGAAGTTGAGAGCCTACACCAACACTCTTGGCTATGGAATGCAAATCCAACCAAGAGCCATGCTTCAATGCTTAAGCTTGCCATCTTCTTCGTGTTCATTACTATGCTATTATGCTATGCTAAGCAAGAAGAGTGATGATAAGTGAGGAACTATTTCTTTCTCCTATGGATGATTCTTCTTCCTCTTCCCTACCCTCATTCCCCGCTAGCTCTCTCCACCTTCGAAGGTGTTTGAGGCCTTGGGACTGAGGCTTGGGATAGTTAATACTTTTTGCAAAATTTATGTTATGCTTGTGATGCATGAAGCTTTCCATCTTCATAGAATCACCAAGGTTGTTACCATATACATGTGGTAGTGATGTGTGTGAACACACTAGGACCACCGGGGCATTTTTCCCTCTTTAGGAGGTTTTTTCCCCCGTGCATTGTATATACGCCCATCACTCTAGGGCTATCTATCTTTCCATTGCACACTCAATAACACACTCTCTATTGTGTGCCTTGAGCTTCCTTTGTCTTCCCTAAGCTGTGTGCGTTTCTCTGCAACCCTAATTCCAACAATTGGTATCAGAGCAGGTTGCGTCCTCTCGGGCTTAGTCGCCAGTTGCTCCAGCACACGCCTGCTCACTTTCTCCGATTACAGTGAGGCTTGGCGAGCATTCGCAGGTCGACAAATATTTTGGGAAGGCTCATAGAGCTGAGTCTGCTCAGATTTTTGATTCGGGCTCATTTCGGCCTACGTTTCCACTACGGTCAGGTCTGCACAGGCAATTTCGTCATTTTGTGCAGAATTTTTATCAGTGCCATTTTGTGCATAACTGGTGCCTTACAGTCTTCTACAGTTTGTGCTATATAGCACGTGTTGTTCCCACTCTGTTTCTCCTATCTTCGGAAAATTTTCACATCAGGTGCAGCATTTACCATGGCTGACAACAACACGGTTGTCTTCAAGATGTTTGCTACTGAGGACAGGTTGGATGGGGACAATTACCCTATGTGGGCTTATATGATGCAACACGTTCTTGTGTCAAAGGGTGTCTCGAATATTGTGCACGGCATTGATGTACGTCCTGGTTCTGAGGATGTAGGCGATGTTGAGGATGTTGCAGGTCTTGCTGCAAGGATTGCTGCTATTAGAGTTGTTTTGCCTATGGCAGAACAATCTCATTGGGATGTAAAGGATGCGCAGGCTCATGCATTGATTGCGTTGTTTGTGAAAGCACACCATTGTTCCTCACATCCGTTCAGCAAAATCTGTAAAACAGGCTTGGGATATTTTGGCTGGTCTTTATGCAAGTCGCAAAGAGGCTAAAATTGCTTTACTGCGTAAAGAGCTGGAGTTGAAGATTATGCATGAGGAGGATGATATGGACACTTTTCTTGTTGATGTTAAGGATATCAATGAGAAACTTATTTGAGCAGGTGAAGACATTTTAGGCACTTCCCTTGTGCAGATTGTTCTTGATGCCTTACCAGATTCTTACCAGACTTTTGCTAGTACTTGGAGACTTATGAACTAAGGAAATCCTGAAGTTGTCAAGTTTGATACATTCTGCACATTGCTGTTGCAAGAGTCACTTTCCAGAAAAAATAGGACTGGGCAGCGTGCAGTTGAACGGGCTTTTATTGCTTCTCAAAGAAAGGGTGGTAACAGCAATGCAGCCACTTCTTATGGTTATGATGTGAGTGGCAAAACTTATGTTCCTAATGCTTCTGCTGGCAGCAATTCATCTGGAAATTCTGGTGATAAGGACAAAAAGAAGATGTGTTTCCATTATTGTAAAGCTAATGATCACTTGATCAAGCAATGTCCTAAGTTGAAGGCCAAAGAGGCTAAGAAGAAAGAGGATGGTTCCACGACAAATGCCGGTTCCACTACAAAAGCAGCCATTGTTGAGTCTTCTGGAAAGGAGACTGTGATGTTGATGTTGATGCAGAATGGGCTTTTAGCGCAGAGTGCACTTACAATCTTGATGTCCATGATGCATGCTTGTCAGTTGCTACAGATTCACATGTGTGGTATTTCGACAGTGGTGCTACAAAGCACATTACCTCGCATCGTGAATTGTTCACCTCTCTCGATTTTGTCCCTCATGGGAATTCAGTCACTTGTGCCAACAATGCCTCTTATCCGGTTCAGGTAGTTGAAAAGATTGTGCTTACTGCTGCTAATGACAGCTCTTTCACACTTCGATGCACTTTATGTACCTGGGATCAAGAAGAATCTTTTGTTTATATCTGCACTTGCTAGACTTGGACTTGTAGTCAAATTTGTGGATGACAAATATACAGTTCATGATCTCAATTTTGGTGATGAAATCGTTGCATCAGGGCTTTTGTGCCGTGGGCTGTTTAAGCTCACTTTGTATGACAAGTGTGGACAAAATTTTGCAAATGCACTTGCGGATTCAAGGGCTATTTCAGATGCAAAACTTTGGCATGCACGTTTTGGTCATCTAAATTCTGCCAGTTTGCTGCGTTTGCAGAAATCTGATATGGTTGCTTCTTTATCGCCTCTTGAAGCACTTGTCAAACATGTTTGTGAAGGTTGTTTATTGGGTAAGATGCAGCATTCTAAGTTTCCAAAGGATGGTTCAGTTCGGGCCACATGTAGGTTGCAGCTTGTGCATAGTGATGTTTGTGGACCCATGCAAACTCCGTCATTGGGCAATTACCTATACTTCGTGACTTTCATTGATGATTACTCCAGGCATTCGTGGGTATTCCCGCTTAAAGCAAAGTCTGAAGTTTTTATGTGCTTCAAACAATTTCTGGCTATGGCTGAAAATGTCTCGAAATGTACTATGGGCACCCTCTATTCCGATCAAGGGGGGCAGTATATGTCTCATGAATTCAATGCATTTCTAGCTAGTTGTGGGATAAAACACCAATATATAGTGCCTTATACACCTCATCAAAATGGTGTTGCTGAGAGAAAAAATAGGTCACTTACGGAAATGGCACGATGTATGGTCAAAAGTCAAGCTTTGCCGCGTTCTTTTTGGCTTGAGGCCATCATGTGTGCCACTTATGTACTAAGCAGGTGTCCTACGAAAGCTTTGCAGTCTATTACTCCATATGAAGCATGGCATGATAGAAAGCCTTCTATTGAGCACATGCATGTTTTTGGTTGTTTGGCATATACTTTGGTGCCACAAACACAGCGCAGAAAATTGGATGATAAGGCTCTCAAATGTATTTTTGTTGGTTATAGTGCTGAAAGCAAAGGTTACAGGTTGTATCATCCACAAACCAAACGTATTTTGGTTTTACGGGATGTAGTGTTTGTGAAAGATTCTATTCAGCCCTTGCTCTCATGTACTAGAGACAATAATGTAAGCTTACAAGACATTTATGACACTTTGTTGCCTCTTTCAATAGTGGAAATGCAAAGGTAAGTTCCAATGAGGCAAATGTACAGCCTATGGGGGTTTCTAAAAATGTTATAGATCAGCCTGTTAGTGATGCAGATGTACATGATGTACTTGATGAGGAAAGGACTGAAAATGAGCCTGGTGCACACTTTGTGTGACAGTAAATTGGATGCACCTTTGTCTAGTCATACTCGTTCACGCTCTTGCCATACATCTTATGCATCAAATTGTTATGCTTTGGCTGTGTCTAGCTTACATGATGTTGAGGAGCCTCTGTCTTTTGATGAATCACAAAATTTAGAAAATTGGATGGCTGCCATGCAATCAGAATATGATGCACTTATAAAAAATGACACATGGACTTTATGTGATTTGCCTCCTGGCAAAAAGGCCATTGGTATGAAGTGGGTTTACAAGTTGAAACGCAAGCCAGATTGTGAGATCGATCGCCATAAGGCTCGACTTGTTGCAAAGGGTTATGCACAACAAAAATGCATAGACTATGAAGAGACTTTTGCTCCCACTTGTCGTATGACTACTGTGTGTTTTCTATGTGCATCGTCAGCTCATTTTGGTTGGGATGTACATCAATCAGACATTGTTACTGCTTTCTTAAATGGTGACATATTTGAGGAAGTTTATGTAACGCAACCTCGCGGTTTTGTCATAAAGGTACAAGAGGACAAAGTGTGCAGATGTAAGAAGGCTTTGTATGGGTTGAAGCAATCTCCTCATGCTTGGTATGAGAAAGCTGACACTCATTTGGTCAAACGAGGCTTTCGTAACAGTCCAACAAAAAGCACATTGTATGTAAAGCATGAGGATGATGTACTTCTCATTGTGGTTCTTTATGTCGATGATTTGCTAATCACTCGACCAAATGAGAGACATATTGTTGAATTTAAGGCTGATTTGAATGCTACTTTCAAGATGAAAGATTTGGGGCTATTGCATCACTACTTGGGTATACAATTAAGCAGTGTGATGGTGGTATTGCCTTGTGTCAGAAAAGTTACATAGAGACATTGCTATGTAAGACTTGAGGATTGCAAACCTATTGCCACTCCCATGGAGACAGGTTTGAAGTTGAGTCTACATGATGCTGGCGATCCTGCTGATGTCACTCTTTACCAAACTGATGTTGGCTGCCTCATTTATGTATACAACATGAGGCCAGATATTCAGTTTGCAGTCTCACAGGTCAGCAGATTTATGCATAGCCCAGGGTCTAAGCATTGGCAGGCTCTCAAGAGGATTTTTTGCTACCTTGGTGGCACTTTACATCTTGGCTTGTTTTATCCCAAGGGGGGATCATTGCCGCCAGACTTACATGCTTTTTCGGACTCAGATTGGGCTGGTTGTTTTGACACGCGAGTGTCCACAAGTGGTTTTTGTTTCATGCTTGGCAGTTCATGTATATCATGGTTGAGCAAGAAGCAACCTACTGTGGCCACTTCGAGTTGTGAGGCTGAGTACAGGGCAGTCTTCACAGCTATAGTTGAGTGTGTATGGCTCAGACACCTTATGGCTGATTTGGGTGTTGGACAGGACACTGCCAACACTATCTACTGATAGTCAGAGCGCATTGGCAGTTGCGAGGAACCCAGTTTTTCATGCTCGCACAAAGCACATTGAGGTGCATTACCACTATGTCAGGGAGAGGCTCTCAGCAGGAGAGATCAACTTGGCTTATGTACCAACATAGGACAACCTTGCAAATCTTTTCACAAAGGCATTGTCTCGTGAGAATCTTGAAGCTTTCCACAAAGCTTTGGGCTTACTCCCCTTTGTGGACCGATCATGTCCTCAGGGCATGGCACTTCCCTTTACTCATGTGCCAGCTCTCGTTCACCGCATCATTCCAGGGGGGATTTGTTACCATATACATGTGGTAGTGATGTGTGTGAACACACTAAGACCGTCGGGGCATTTTTTCCCTCTTTAGGAGGTTTTTTCCCCCGTGCATTGTATATACGCCCATCACTCTAGGGCTATCTATTTTTCCATTGCATACTAAGTAACACACTCTCTATCGTGTGCCTTGAACTTCCTTCGTCTTCTCCAAGCTGTGTGCGTTTCTCTGCAACCCTAATTCCAACAATAACTTAGTGTGCAATGGAAAGATAGATAGCCCTACAGTGATGGGCGTATATACAATGCTCGGGGAAAAAAACCTCCTAAAGAGGGAAAAAATGCCCCGGCAGTCCTAGTGTGTTCACACACATCACTACCACATGTATATGGTAACACATGCCACTCAAATTCTCTTGAGAAGTACAAACGACACCTCCAGGTAATCTTTGAAGTTTTGAGGAGAATAAGCTTTTCATCAATCAAAAGAAAAGTGATTTTTTCCTACAAGAGGTTCAATATTTAGGTCACATTATCTTTCAAGATGGTATCCATATGGATACATCAAAGTTGGAGGTAATAAAAGCATGGCCTAGTCCAAGGAATCTACATGAGCTAAGAATCTTTATTGGTATGTCTGCATACTATAGATGCTTCATAGCAAAATTCTCTCAAATAGCAGGACCACTGCATGACTTAACAAAGAAGAATGTTAAGTACTCATGGACTACTAAAGAACAAAATTCTTTTGACAAGCTCAAAGAGAAGCTTACCTCTGAACCAATCCTCATGCGTCGGGATCTCTCAAAGCCATTTGAGGTCCAATGTGTTGTTTGTGGTCATTGCCTTGGAGTAGTTTTGCTTCAAGAAGGGCATGACATAGCATATGAGAGCCGAAGGCTCAATGCTAATGAACGGGTCTTGGGCATATACAAAAAAGAGCTTTTATCTATTCTACATGCCCGAGACACATGGAAGCAGTATCTCTTGGGGGATCCATTCATCCTATGAATGGATCACAAAGCCTCAAGAACTTCATGATGTAAACCAAGATTTCCGACAAACAATGAGGTTGAAAATTTTTCTTTCGCAATTTAAATTTCATATTGCTCACATTGTTGACAAGCACAATTAAGTGGTCGATGCACTTTCACATTGGCCAAGGGTAAATGTGGTGTCTATAGCAACTCACAATGATCTATATTTTATGATAGATGAGTATGCTACTGACTGAGACTTTAAGTAGGTAATTACAACCTTGCATTAGGGAAGAAAAAAAAGCACCATTCACCTTGAAGGATGGTTATCTTTCAAACGGCAACAACACGCTATGTGTTACTCACCAATACAATAAGAAAGTCATTTATGAATCTCATGCTTCTCCTTATGTGGGGTAAAGAGGGATTCCATAATCTACTTTTCGAGGAGTAGAAATGTATTTCTGTTGGTCTACCATGAAAAGTAAACATACAAGGGTATGTTTCAAAATGCGTGGTATAACCAAAATTGAAATTTGATCGAGGGAAGCAGCTTGGATTGTTTCAATTCACAGGCTTAGGAAGAAAACGCACTCTATGCTTGTCAAAAAGACTATTAAGGCACATCAAACGGCAACCCTCTTTAGATCTCAAATTTTCAAGTATCATGGCTTACCAACATCCATAGTGTCGGACAAAGGTCCTAGAATGACCAGTAATTTCTAGAAGGGTCTCTTTGAGAATCTAGGAAGTAGATTAAATTTCTCTTTTGGCCTATCATCCACAAACCGATGACCAAAGTGAAATAACTAATCTAACAATTCTTGAATCTACTAAAATCCTATGTCATGGAAGTAGATCAACGTTCTCAATGAGAGAAGTACCTACCTCTTATAGAGTATGCGTACAATGACATTGTACATACTTCTATGGGAAAAGCACCTTTCAAGGTTAAAAAGGGAAGATCCAAATGTCCCTTACTACTTAAATTAATGGGAAGATCTTCGTTGTTGGGTAATATAGCCGAGACTCACAAGAATCTTTTCCAAAGATTAAAGAGGTTATATCCATATCAAAGTAAAGGCAAAAAGGGTTGTTGTTAATGAGCACAGAAGAGCCTTAGCCTTTAAGGAAAATGATTGGGTCTTGCTAAAGTTTCTCAAGGCTTGTCTAAGGCATACTACGGGCAAGAATCCTACGAGCCACCAAGAGTGCTATGCTAAACTAGCAAAAAGATACTATGGTCCTTTCTTTTAAAACTCTTAAGCCAATCAATGAGATGGATTATTAGTTAAAGTTTCCCAACCATTGGCTCATTCACAATGTTTACCATGTAAGCCTTATCAAGCCTAAAGGAGAGCCACCAAAACAACCAATAATGGAGTACCCGCCAAAGATCGAAGATCAAGAAGAGGTGTTGCAGACCGAATCGATTCTTCAACACGAAGACAAGGTACTAAGAAACGGTAACGTTATCCAATGATATCTTGTTAAGTTTAAAAAACAAAAATTTAAAGATGCTAGATGGATGCAAGGAACCTAGCTTAAGGATAATATGAACCTTGTCAATGCTTACAATGTTATACTAGAGTAAGCAAATGAAAATGCATTTTGAATGAACATTGTTTTTGTCTTATAAGACTCATTCTCTTTCTTTCATTGTGCACAAAATTCAAGAAGTATGCATAATTAGGATCATGTTTGTGGTGACGACTTCTCCCAAACACCGAGTAGAACTTGTCACTCTACTTTGAAAGTATGATATGGACTACAGAGCAGACATGCTTGCGGTAGCTAAGTCTCTCGAGCACCAAATGGATTACTCATCCATTATGAAATGATGTCGTAGGGTAAAAAGGGATCCTCTACCTGCTAAGAAACATGGACTAATGACTAGGCTTTATATTCTCTACCTCATAGTTAAGGACGACAATGATTTCAAGAGAGAGGTAATGTCATAAAATATAATATCTAACTTTACCAAATGATTTCCTTATATTAAACTGATCATTTACTATGGGCAGATAAAAGGGGAACAAGAGTTAGGATATAGATATGTGCTTCTAGACCTATCTCAACACGGGACCAAAAGGAGAAATGGTTGCATCTCAATAGGGGTACAAAAGGAGACGGTCTACCAAAGAGCAATGTGCAATAAGTGCTTCTAGGTTTACCTCAGCAACAAGGGACCAAGAGGAGAGATGGGTACATCTCAATAGGGTTCCAAAAGGAAGTAATCTATCAAAGAGCAACGTGCATCTAATGGAGTTTAAAAGACCTTAGGGTTAGCTTCATTAACGACCTCCAAAAGTTTTTTTTTTTTTAAGATCTTTGACCCTAGGCAAGCTAGGGCTGACCTTGGGGTGGGAATCCTACCCAAGCATGAGGTGCTTGTCGGCTTGCTAAAAGTGCTTAAAGTGTTTGTGGGAACCTTGCCCAAGCTTGAGGTGATTCTCATGCTTAAATGACTAAGGTTCTTGAAGTGTTCAATTCAAAGATAAACTCTCAAGAGGCATAAACGATTTCTAAGCTTAATTGACTAAGTGCTTGAAGTGTTCAATTCAAAGCAAATGACTTAAGAAGCATAAAAGACACATGTCAAAATCCTCCACATGTGGCCCTCATGATGTGCTTGAATCCTATTGGATAGGCTTTAAAGGGGTCCAATGATAATTTAGATGCATAAAAATAAATAATTAAGTTCTTTCTCTCAAAGAGGAAAAAGAGGACACATGTCCAAATGATATAATTAAATAATACAAGAGAGAGAGAGAGAGGTGAACCAAGCATGAGAGGGAGAGGTATACTCTCCCACGCAATCACACACACACACTCTCAGTGTGGAAAGTGCAAAGTGCAAGAGGTCCATCTCCTTCTCCAAGCTTGTTGAGAATTTGAGAGCCTGCACCGATAGTCTTGGCTATGGAATGCAAATCCAACCAAGATCCATGCTTCAATGCTCATGCTTGCCATCTTCATTATTACTATGTTATTATGCTATGCTAAGCAAGAAGAGTGATGATAAGTGAGAAACTATTTCTTTCTCTTATGGATAATTCTTCTTCCTCTTTTCTACCCTCATTCCCTGCTAGCTCTCTCCACCTTCGAAGGTGTTCAAGGCCTTGGGACTGAGGCTTGGGATAGTTAATGCTTTTTGCAAAGTTTATGTTATGCTTGTGATGCATGAAGATTTCCATCTTCATAGCATCACCAAGGTCACAAGGAACACAAAGATTGTATTGTACCAAGTCTCTCTTGATGGGAGAATCTATAATACAAACGCATTTTAGAGGGGGGGATCGGCTCCAAGTAAATCCGGTCCTCAACTATTGTCATGTTCTCTAATACTCTCTCTTGCAAAAGTGTTCTTCATGCCAAGTTAATGAAGTATTATGTTTATGTTTCTACCATCAATTAAATTCACCCTCTACGTTCTCAAAGTAATCTCACAAAAATGCTCACTCTAATTCTCTTAATTCCGTGTGCTCAAAGTTCATAGGCCATTTCCATTACAATGCAACGAAATGATCCAATATTCATAGAGATCCTTAATAAACTTTGAGTTGGCCAACACAACTTTGAGGATTTGGAATACTTCAATAACAATTACTATAGACCTATTCCAAATTACCATCAATTTTCTTATCTATTTTTATTCCAACAAAGGAAAGGACACTCATAATCTTAATATCTTCAATCAAATGCAGGGAAACTTGAACATTCTTGATGGATTAGTGAACAGTGCAGAAGGAGAGTACAAAGATTTCACCAAAACAATGAGAAAAACAATACTATGGGTTCATTTCTCTAACCCTATCGTTGGAAAGAAAAAACTCTATGAAAATCAAGCACTATATTCACCAACCATTAGCAAACAATGGACTCCAAATAGAGCATGTGGTTCTTAATTTCAAGTTGGGAAAAACTATTTAAATACAATTTCAAGATTACAATTCCCGTTACAACGAGCTAGTACCCGAACAATTCATCGTTCATAAGGTCTTATGTTGCAAAGAATGGCCTTCAATCCTGAACACATAAGAACACATGGTCTTGCATACACACCATTATCTTGTATTTAAGACCCAACTAACCTGTACATGCATTCTTATGTGTTTAGAAGGTCTTACGTTGTAAACAATGGCATTCAATCTTGAACACATAAGAACACATGGTCTTGCGTACACATCATTATCTTGTATTCGAGACTCGACTAACCGTACCTTCTCAAAAGAATACAACCTTCCTATATCAAAGTTGACCAAACCATGTTGAAAGAATTGCATTGCTTACAAGTACTTACAAGCTAAATGGATCTCCACTCAAAAGCCATTAGAAGCTTACTCAAACACACATATTATCATTCAATCTCTAAACATTGTCTCTTTCAAGAAAAACATAACAAAGATTACAACAAATTCGATCCTAATGGCATCACATGTAATCTGTTTGCAAGAGACAAGGCTAACAAAAAAAATACCACATGAAATACCAAGCTTTCTATAGCACCAATTTAATGGAAAATTTGGTGTTGCAATCCTCCATCAAAAGACACTCATCCACTTTGATTATGCCAGCATCTCTCGTCCAAAAATTGAGATATTGCATACAACCATTGAGTTCACAAACATTAAAATCATCAAAGTAGTCTCTCTTTACAATTCACCTTCAATGCCACTAACAAATTTAATGGATGCCTTAACATCATTGCTTGAACAACACACTGTGGAAATTCCAATTATTATCTTGGATGACTTCAACATTGACATTAAAGTTCCTAACACTTCCTACAATCACCTTTCCTCTTTTCGAAATAAATTTAGCATCAGATGATTAATAACAGATGTTACAACTATCTATGGATCTTCTTTAGACGAAATTTGGGCTAGCTCAACAATCTCCAAGTACGGATCAAAGACCAAATTTATGTATTGGTTTGATCACTCTGAAACATAAATTATGCTACCTTGTAACTAGCCTTAACATTTCCACCCCCCCTTCTTTTGTCCTCATGCAGGCCACCATGAATTTTTGCCTTGTTTTTCTGTAGTAGCATGAACGTTCCCAGTCGCATGATACAACGAGTGTCCATGAGCACTGTCAAGGTTGCCCGATTGCATTTGAACCCATGACCCAGGTCACAGAGGACGAATGCTCAACCAACCGAGGTAACTCCTTTGGACATCCTTAGTCCCAATATCAGTAACCTTCCAAGTTCCTACTATCACTCATCCATTCTTATGTGCAAGAGGTCTGCCCCACTCAAACCACTTCACGGCCCCAATTGTTCAATGACACATGCACACACTTGTGCAGTCACAACAACAAAGAATTTTCACAGTGTGTCGCAAACAATTTCTTCCTTGGACAAAGTGACTTGTAACTTACTCTCAATGTAGGCTCAATAAAATTTACACATAACACTATTTTATCAAAATCCAAGGGAGGATTGGGACTTGTGAACCTATGCAAGATTTCCACCAAGCTGGCAGGAAAATGGGTTCTTACAAAATTGAAATTAGACGATTTCTAGCCCTGCTTCTGAAAGAAGTTTGAGAAAATTCAAGCTCAAGGAATACAAAGCCTAGGCTAATATATCCTTAAGAGGTGTGATTGTGGCTACAGTTAAAACTATCCCTAATGGTTCTAAACTAATGGGCAAGTTTGGGAGTCTTGGCAAGCAATTAGAGAACAATGGAATCCGAATCAAAAATTTATGTCTAACCTCTATTGTTTCTTATAGGAGTCACCATCATGTGGATGTTTTGCAGTGCATTGTAAGTTGCCTTTAACCAGGAAAGCCCACAAATGTTATAAAGATGGAATTCACACATGGGGACACTTCTTTTAGGGTTTCAATATAAAGGATGAGGGCATCATCCAATCCCAATATCAACTAAATAGAAGACATACAAACAATTTGGTGCTTAGAAAGACCACTTTGTTTTGGCTAAATTGCACCTTCTTCCTAGAAGAGACAAACACAAAGTTGAAAGTGGAAATATTGCCAGTCAAATCTATTAGCAATATAGGCCAAAGGATGGGGTAGAGGAATAATTAAAGAAAAAGCTTAACAGAAAGTGGAAACAGTAATGGAGCTGCAAGCAATGGACATACATTTCAAGTGCATTTGGGCCTACCCCAATGCAAACAAACATAGTACCCTCCTTCAGTTAAATATGCACCAAGGTGTTGGTATGGTCAAAAATCTATAAGGATAGGTGTCAGTGATGGAAACTATTCCAAGTGTTGAAAGCTCATTGAAACATTTTACGATTTATTTGGCTAAATAGAAAACATTGTTGTCTTTAACACCCCCCTCAGCACCCCTACCCCCTTCATCTTGAGTTGAGGAAATCATCTAATATGATCTATAAGGAAACCACAAAAGCATTGAATCTAGAGATCTTTATAACTCATCTTCAAAAATCTGTAAGATGGCAATAATGGCATGCTAGGATTCCTAAGTTCTATTTCCGCATCAGATTCAGAATGAAAGAAATGTTGTATAAATGATCTAACTTTTGGCACTTGGGGCTACCCTTCCCCTACTTGAGTTCCATTGTATATTTTTCTTTCCTTGTTCTCAGTAATTCAATATTCTACCTTTTTTTTTAACACGCGAGGGGGTAGCTGTTTTGAGTTAGCCCCTCTCCCCTCCACTAATTGCACCTCAAAGAGGTGCACTTGCCAAACAATATTTTTACCACCCTCTCTTGGTGCGTGTACGTGAAGCTTCTCACATCAAATCAATCAATTCAATCCATCTTTTATGATTATGTGAGGGGTAGCTAATCATCATACCTATTACTTCTAGTTCTAAGCATGTCGTTTTATATACAAAGGTCATGCTTGTCTTTAGACATAAAGATGTGAGAGATCTTGTCCTCAAAACATAATAGCTTTATATGCTTGATTTACATGCATTTAATAGCTTGTAAAACCCAAACCCTTAAGGCCAATTAATGGATCATTTGGAAAGAGTGGTGACTACAAAGATAACAAGGTGAAAACTCACACTGGCTTGCATAATGGATGTCATAAAATATAATATCTACCTTTTCCAAAAAGACTTTCTCAAATTGAAGTGATTATTTAATATGGGGAAGATGAATGGGGACAAGAGGTAGAATATAGACATGTGAATATAATGGAGCTTAGAAGACCTTAAGCTTAGTTTCATTAAAGACCTTCAAAGGTTAGTGTTAAAATTCCTTAGACCTAGGACCTTAAGCAAGTTGGGGCTAACCTTGAGGTGGGAACCCTACCCAAGCTTGAGGTGCTTGTCGTGCTTGTTGACTAAGGCGCTTAAGGTGTTTTTGGGAACCTTTCCCAAGCTTGAGATGCTTGTCATTCTCAAATGACTAAGGTGCTTGAAGTGTTCAATTCAGACATGATCTCTCAAGAGGCATAAAAGATTGTCATGCTTAAATGACTAAGGTGCTTGAAGTGTTCAATTCAAACATGATCTCTTAAGAAGCATAAAAGACACATGTCAAGATTCTCCCCATTTTACCCTCATGATGTGCTTGAATCCTATTGGATAGGCTTTAAAGAGGTCCAATGAGAATTTAGATGCATTTAAATAAATAACTAAACTCTTTCTCTCAAAGAGAGAAAAGAGGAGACTTCCAAATGATATAATTAAATAATACGAGAGAGAGAGAGAGAGAGAGAGAGAGAGAGACAGAGGGAGGGAGAGGGGCGGGGGGGGGGGGGGGTCGACCAAGCATGAAAGAGGGGTTGATTTGGGCATCCTTATTTCTCATTCTCAGACACACACACTTTGATGGTATAAAGCAAAGAACTCCATCTCCTTCTCCAAGCTTGAGAAGTTGAGAGCCTACACCAACAACTCTTGGCTATGGAATGCAAATCCAATCAAGAGCCAAGCTTCAATGGCATGCTCATCTTCTCTACCATCTATATTACTATGCTAAGCTAAGCTACAAGAGTAATCTATGGTGAGGAAGTTACTTCTTTCTCGGATGTTACTTCTTCTTCCTCTTCCCTGCCCTCATTCCCTCCTAGCTCTCTCAACCTTTGAAGGTGTTTGAGGTCTTGGGATTGAGGCCAAGGACAATTTAATGCTTTCATTAAGTTGATTAAGGGCATAATGTTGATGCATGAAGCTTTCCATCTTCATTGCATCGACTAGGTCTTAAGGAACACAAAGCCTGTATTGTACCAAGTCTCTCATTGTGGGAGAATCTATAATACAAAAGCCTTTTGGAGGGGGGACCGGCTCCAAGTAAATCCGGTCCTTAACTGTTGTAAACTTCTCTAACTCTCTCTTTTGCAAAGTATTGTCCATGCCAAGCTAATTAGGTAGAATGAATATGTTTCTATCTATCATCAAGTCTTCTCTTTATGCTCTTGAAGAATTCTCTTAGAAATGATCACTATAGTTATTTTAATATTGCTACTTTCCATGTTACAAGTCCAATTCCGTTACATTGGTATCAGAGCTATTGGTTTCTCTTTTCTTGCGTAAGAAGAGAGGTCCTTAAATTTTCCACAAAAGGTTGGACTTGTTAATTTCAAGAGGGTAAGTGGGACAGTGATCTATTCTCTCGATGGGAAGAACTTAGTTCGAGGTACACCATTGAGAACTATAGACTTAATAATGGAGTGTTCCAGGACTTGCCTTTGGCTTAACCATTATTGAGCTAATAGCAAACTCAACAAGAACCATAATCCATCGAGCACTGTTAGACCCTCTCCACTACTCTTTGCAATCAAAAATATCTACACCACGGGTGTGGTTGCTTGAGAGCTGATTTTAAAGAGTCGAGAAGGGTAGCAACTATGGTTTTGAGGGTACCAAAGCACAAAGTACTACTTACGTAAGTTTAAGTAGCATGGCTGACAATAATAAAGAGAGTAGAATGAATGTTGATAACTTTGATTTTGCACATGAAGGTGCTACTGAAGATGCACCCATGCTTGTGAACTACCTTGTTACCAGGTTGCAACAACAAGCTATGGGCAACCCTTCCCTACAAGCCGAAGTTACCCAAAAACCTCTCAGCTATGGCCTCCTTCAAACTCCCCAAGATGAGAGAGAGCTTAGGAAGCCTCTTAATGAGACTTCCAAAAGAAGACTCTCTCCGGTGTGGGAAGAAGAAGAGGAAACCACTGAAAGAGAAAGAAGTTATTTGGAGGATGTGGCTCCATGAAGACAGCGGTCTCAACAATTACTAACTCCTCCTAAGAGGAAGCGATCACTACATAGTCCTTCTCCGCGTCATTCTGACAAGGAAGGAAGGAACCAAAGGAAGAAAAAGACGAAAAATAGTTCACCCTCTTCTCCATCTTCATCCTCTCCCGATGAAAGCGGCGGCTATTCTCCTAAATAATTCAAGAGGAGAGGACATCGCAAGTCCCATGCTTCTTGGAAAAGGTATTACAAGTTAAAGAAGTTCAAGGAGGGAGGAAAGAGCGTCTCTTTGCTCACCTATGATGGCACCTTTGGTGCTACAGACAAAGTTTTGTCCTTCATCCAATAGGTCGATGCGGCCTTTGGAGACGAGGGCTTTATAGAGTTTTCCAAGCTACGCCATGTAGCTATGCACTTGCAAAAGTCTTCCCGTCAATGGTGGACTAATCTCCATGGGAATGGCAAAGCCCCAAGAACATGGAAAACTCTACAAGTTTCCATAAAGAAGCAATTCCTTGCAAGTGATGCCAAGGACAAAGTGCTCACCGAATGGCGAAGTTTGAAGCTAATCTTCAACAAATCTATCCACAAATATGTCGAGAAGTTTTGGATTTACATCTTAAAGCTACATCTTTCAATGGATGGACTTCGCCGAACAAAAGCAACAATTTGTGTAGGACTACCTGAAGAAATGGCCAAGTATGTCAACTCACTACGGCCTAGCACTATCACTAAAGTCATCCACCACACTATGTTTTCTTCAAAAATCAATTTCCAACATGGGGCGAGAAGAAATTTCAATCCCATGGAAAACAAGGATCGAAATGCAGCTAAAGGGAAGCAATGCTCAAAACTCTTCCAAAGGCAACACCAACACCAACAACAACAATACCAACGAGAAAGGAGCTTACAAAGGTAAAAATAATCTCTCTCTAGAATTAGAGGCCTTCATAAAGACCATAAATGCTTTAAGTGTGGGGAGCAAGGACATGGTTATCGTTCTTGCTCCAAAAGAAATGTAGGCAATGACACTCCTAGAACTTCCATGGTTGAATCTCCAAAACAGGATACTAATTGCAAAGGCTCATCCCTTTCCTATGCTTGGGGAAAGGTGAGGGAGCATGATGCTCTTATTCTCTTTGACCCTGGCTCTACTCACAACTTTACATCAAAGGAGTTGGCCACCAAGCTGGGCATACAAGCTTTTGAGATGGGAGATATGTTCACTGTTGATGGAGCTTTCAAGGGACAACAAGCCTCCGTCACTCCCTTAATTGAGAATTTGAGGCTTCATGTCCAAAGCTATGTCGACAAAGAAGATTTCTTTATCTCCCCTCTCCAACATGAAGATGCTATCCTAGGGGTACCATGGTTCAATCGCATGGCTACCAACATAAAGTTCCCCAAAAGGAGAATCTACAGAGCATGTATATAGATGTTAATAAGTATGTTCTTACTATACCACTTGTAAATTCACTTGCTTTTGATAAGCCAATGAAAAGCTCGTTTTTTGCATACATGATTTTTGTCAAAGAATTCACTAATGACCCTAATGTTTAGGTAAAGATGATAGGAATCAAGAGGAATTAGAGTTTTCTAATTTCTTAAATGGATTCCAAGATGTTTTTATCAAAGACATCCTTGAAGAGCTACCTCCAAAACGAGGGGATGATGACCATAACATAGAGCTTCTACTTGGGAGCTCACCACCTAATAAGCCTCCTTATATAGAGTTTCTCAAGCTCAACAAGAGGAGATTATGAGGCAAGTGCATGAACTGGTAGATAAAGGGATGGTGAGGCCTATTTCCTCTCCCTTTTGTTCACAAGTCCTAGTGCAAAAGAAAGATGGCACATACGGCATGTGTGTGGACTATCAAGCACTAAACCGTATCACTATCAAAAACAGATTTCTTGTACCACGGGTAGAAGATATGTTTGTCGATAAGCCACAAGGATTGACCTACTTCATTTTGATTGACCTTAATAGTGGCTATCATCAAATAAGGATAGTGAATGAATATATCATAAAGATCGCATTTCGCACATCGTTTGGTCTTTATGAATATCTTGTCATGCCTTTTGGCTTGACAAATTCTCAAGCCAAATTCAACCGCCTGATGGAGAAAATATTTCGACCCTACCATATGTTTACCGGTCAGTGATATCATCATCTACTCCAAATCCATTGAGGAGGAGCATAAGCAACACCTCCATGTTATTTTTCAAGCTTTAAGGGAGAATAAATTTTTCATAAATCCAAAGAAGAGTGAATTTTTCCTTCAAGAGATTCAATACTTTGGTCACATTATCTCTCAAGATGGTATCCATATGGATCCAACAAAGTTAGAGATAATAAACGGATGGCCTAACCCAAGGAATCTACATGAGCTACGAAGATTTATTGGTATGTGTGCATACTATAGATACTTCATAGTTAAGTTCTCCCAAATAGTGAGACCATTACATGACTTGACAAAGAAGAATGTTAAGTACGTATGGTCGGCCAAGGAGCAGAATGCTTTTGATAAGCTAAAGAAAAGCTTACCTCTCAGTCTGTGCTTACACTTCCGGACCTCTCAAAACCATTTGAGGTCCAATATGATGCTTGTGGAGATTGCCTTGGAGCAGTCTTGCTTCAAGAAGGTCATGCCATAGCATATGAGAGTCAAAGACTCAATTCCAATGAGCGTGTCTTGGGCATCTACGAAAAGGAGCTACTAGCTGTCCTACATGCCCTTGATACATGGAAGCACTACCTTTTGGGGACTCCATTCATCCTATGAATGAATCACCAAAGTCTTAAGTACTTCAAGACACAAACCAAGCTCTCTAACAAACAAATGAACTACCAAAGTCTTAAGTACTTCATGATACAAACCAAGCTCTCTGACAAACAAATGAGGTGGGAAAATTTTCTTTCGCAATTCAATTTTCATATTTCTCACATTGCTGGCAAGCACAATCAAGTAGCTGATGCACTATCACAACGGCCAAGGGCCAATGCACTGTCCATAGCAACTTACAATGATCTATCTTCCATGGTAGATGAGTATGCTACTGACCCCGATTTTAAAGATGTAATTTTAGGCCTTGCCTCAGGGAAGAAAGAAGAACCATTCACATTGCAGGATGGTTATCTTCTCCATGGAAATTGGCTATGTGTTACTCACTCTCTTCGTGAGAAAGGGAAGTATGAGTCCCATGCTCCTCCCTATACGGGGCATAGAGGGATTCAACCTACTCTTTAAGGAGTAGAGACGTATTTCTATTGGCCTACCATGAAAGTGGACATACAAGAGTATGTTTCCAAATGTGTGGTATACCAAAAGACCAAGTATGATAGGGGGAAGCAACCTGGATTGCTCCAGCCATTACCAATTCCTAATTCACCATGGAAGAGTATATCCATGGATTTTATCTTTGGATTGTCCAAGTCTATCCATGGGAATACGAGAATATGAACGATAGTTGACAGGTTTAGCAAACAAGCACATTTCATACCTGTCAAAAGGACTAAATTTTTGCCCGTAGTTTTCCTAAATTGAGCCTTGGGAAACTTGAGTAGAACCCAATCATTTTCCTTGAAAGCTAAGGCCCTTATGTGCTTGTCAGCAACAACGTTTTTCCTTTGTTTGGAGATGGATATAGCCTCTTTAATCTTTTGAAAATATTCTTGTAGGTCTTGACTATACTCATCAACGGTGAAGATCTTCCCATGTACCTTAAGTAGCAAGGGACTTTTAGGTCTTTCCTCAATGATTTCAAAAGGAGCCTTCCCTGTAGTGGTATGGACAGTGTTATTGTATGCATACTCTATAAGAGGTAAGTACTTCTCCCATTGGGCACATTGATCTACTTCTGTAACATAAGTCTTGAGTAGATCGAGAATCGTAAGGTTGGCTATTTCACTTTGGCCATCCATTTGTGGGTGATAGGTCAAAGATAAATTTAGCCGTGTACCTAGATTCTCAAAGAGACCCTTTCAAAAATTATTGGTCATTCGAGGAAATCTATTTGACACTATTGATGTAGGCAAGCCACGATGTTTAAAAATTTGGGATATGAAGAGGGTTTCCATTTGATGTGCCTTGATGGTCCTTTTGACAGGTATGAAATGTGCTTGTTTGCTAAACCTGTCAACTATCGTCCATATTCCCATATTCCCATGGATAAACTTGGACAATCCAAAGATAAAATCCATGGATATGCTCTTCATGGTGAATTAGGAATTGGTAATGGCTGGAGTAATCCAGGTTGCTTCCCCTATCATACTTGGTCTTTTGGTATACCACACATTTGGAAACATACTCTATGTCCACTTTCATGGTAGGCCAATAGAAATACGTCTCTACTCCTCGACGAGTAGGTTGAATCCCTCTATGCCCCGCATAGGGAGGAGCATAGGACTCATACTTTCCTTTCTCGCGAAGAGAGTGAGTAACACATAGCTGATTGCCATGGAGAAGATAACCATCCTGCAAAGTGAATGGTTCTTCTTTCTTCCCTAAGGCAAGGGCTGAAATTAAATCTTTAAAATCGGGGTCAGTAGCATACTCATCTACCATGGAAGATAGATCATTCTGAGTTGATATGGACACCGCATTGGCCCTTGGCCGTTGTAATAGTGCATCAGCTACTTGATTGTGCTTGCCAGCAATGTAACAAATATGAAAATTGGATTGCAAAAGAAAATTTTCCCACCTCATTTATTTGTCAGAGAGCTTGGTTTGTGATGAGCCTTTGCAATTAGTATCTTGTTTTGGAGATTCAACCATGGAAGTTATAGGAGTGTCATTGCCTACATTTCTTTTGGGGCAAGAATGATAACCATCTCCTTGCTCCCCACACTTAAAACATTTATGGTCTTTATGAAGGCCTCTAATTTTGGAGAGAGCTTATTTTTATCTTTGTAAGCTCCTTTCACATTGGCCTTGTTGTTGCTAGTGTTGGTGTTGCCTTGGGAAGAGTTTTTAGCGTTGCTTCCCTTTAGCTTCATTTCGATCCTTGTTTTCCATGGGCTTCAAATTTTTTCTCGCCCCAAGTTTGAAATTGATCCTTGAAGAAACCATAGTGTGGTGGATGACTTCAGTGATAGTACTAGGCCGTAGTGAGTTGACATACTTGGCCATTTCTTCAGGTAATCCTACACAAATTGTTGCTTTTGTTCGGCGAAGTCTATCCTTTGAAAGACTGTAGCTTTGATGTAAATCCCAAAACTTGTAATGGAATTTGCCTATTCAATTTGAGAATAGCGGAATTTAATGAGAGTACTTTCAAGAAATGATTTTGTGAGCATAGCGGGTAGACATAATTGAAGATAGCAACATAATCATAGCAATTAGTTAACTTGGCATAGACAATACTTTTGCAAGAGAGAGAGTTTAGAGAACATGACAACAATTGAGGACCGGATTTATGTGGAGCCGGTCCCCCCTCCAATAGGCATTTGTATTATGATTTCTCCCATAAAGAGAGACTTGTTACAATACAGTCTTTGTGTTCCTTGTGACCTAGGTGATGCCATGAAGATGGAAGGCTTCATGCACCACAAACATAACATAAACTTGAAGAAAGCTTTAACTATCCCAAGCCTCAGTCCCAAGACCTCAAACACCTTCGAAGGTGGAGAGAGCTAGCAGGGAATGAGGGTAGGGAAGAGGAAGAAGAAACATTTCGTAGGAGAAAGAATTAGTTCCTCACTTATCATACTCTTGTTGCTAGCATACATAATAGCATAGTAATGAAGAAGAAGGAGATGGCAAGCTTAAGCATTGAAGCATGGCTCTTGGTTGGATTTGCACTCCATAGCCAAGAGTGTTGGTGTAGGCTCTCAACCTCTACTTGCTTGGAGAGGGAGCTCTTGCACTTTGCATATCACACCATGAGAGTGCTTGTGAGTGTGTGTGGGTGAGTATACCCCCTAGGCACCCCCCTAGCTTTCTTGGGTCGACCCCCCCTTGTAGCTCATGCCTGAAGCTCATTGGACCCCTCCAGGCCTAGTTAATCACAAGCAGGAGCCATTACAAGCAACATGGGTAGCCTTGGGACAAGTGTCCCCCTTTTCCCTTTGAGAGAGAGGACTTGATAAATGCTAAAACAATTAGATAATTCATGTAATTTATCATTGGACCCCTTTGAAGCCTAGCCAATAGGCTTCAAGCAACGCATGAAGGTAACATGGGTAGGGGCCTGACATGTGTCCTTGCTGCCTCTTCAAGTTGGGCTTCCCTTGTGTGTGTGAGTGGGTGTTCTCTCTCTAGCCCCTAGGAAAAGGGCTCGCCCCCCCTCTTGTAGGAATGCTTTTGACTTTTAGGTGATCAAGCACCTTACTCACCAAGCATGACAAAGCACTTGAACTAGGGGGTGTTCCCACAAGCATCTCAGGCAAGCTTCTCAAGGCACCTCAAGTACTTTAATCATGCATCAAGTCAAGCACCTCAAGCATGGAGCCATTCAAGCACCTCAAGCATCTTAATCAAGCACCTCAAGCATGAAAAACACCTCAAGCATGACAAGCACCTCAAGCAGGACAAGCACCTCGAGCTTGGGCCGGGTTCCCACCTCAAGCTCAGCCCTAGCTTACTTAAGGTCAAAGGACTTTTACACACATTTATTGGAGGTCTTCAATGAAGCTAACCCTAAGGTCTTATGCTCCATTGGTTAGCCTTGCTCTTTGATAGACCATCTCCCTTTTGGGCCCCTTTACCATTGGCCCCGTGTTGAGATAGATCTATAAGCACATACCTATATCTTAACACTTGTTCCCGTTTATTCTCCCACATTAAGTGATCAATTTAATATGAGAAAATCATTTGGGTTAGTTAGATATTAGATTTTATGACATTACCTTTCTCTTGAAATCATAGCCGTCCTCGACTATGAGGTAGAAGAGATAAAGTCTTAGTCATTAGTCAATCGTACTTAGCGGGTAAAGGATCCCTTTTTACCCTACGACATCTTTCCAAGATGGATGACTAATCCATTTGGTGCTTGGGAGACATAGCTGCCGCAAGCATGTCTGCTCTTTAGTCCATTTCATTCTCCCAAAGTAGAGTGACAAATTCTACTTGGTGTTTGAGAGACGTCGTCATCACAAACATGATTCTAAGCATGCATACTACTTAAATTTGTGCACAATTAAAAAGAGGACTAGTCATATAAGACAAAAACATGAGTTATTTAAAAGAAATTTGTACATTTGCTTACTCTAATGTAGCATTGTAAGCATTGACAAGGTTCATACTATCCTTAAGTTGTACTCCTTGCATCCATTTAGCATCTTCAAAAGGATAATTTTTGAACTTAATAAGATACCGTCGGATAATCTTACCATGTCGTAGTACCTTGTCTTCATGCCGAAGGATAGCTTTGGGTTGTAGCACCTCTTCTTGGTCTTCAACTTCGGGATGGTCTTCAATAATTGGTTCAATTGGTGGCTCTCCTTTGTAGGGCTTAAGTAAGCTTACATGAAAGGCATTGTGTATAAGCCAATGGTTGGGCAACTTGAGTTGATAAGCCGTCTCATTGATAGGCTTCAAGATTTGGAAAGGACCATAGTATCTTTTTGCTAGTTTAGCATAATACTTTTGATGGCCCGTAGGATTTTTGCCCGTCGTTTGCCTTAATCGAACCTTAGGAAACTTGAGTAAGACCCAATCATTTTCTTTGAACATTAAGGCTCTTCTGTGCTTATCAACAGCAGCTTTTTGCCTTTGTTGAGAGATGGCTATAGCCTCCCTAATCTTTTGAAAAGATTCTTATAGGTCACGGCTATACTCATCGGTGGCGAAGATCTTCCCATGTACTTTCAGTAGCAAGGGACTTTTAGGTCTTCCTTCTATGATCTCGAAAGGTGCTTTGCCCGTAGAAGTATGTACAGTATTATTGTAGGCATACTCTACTAGCGGTAAATACTTTTCCCATTGTGAGCGTTGATCTACTTCGGTAACATAAGTCTTGAGTAGATCGAGTATCGTAAGATTGGCTATCTCACTTTGGCCATCCGTTTGTGGGTGATAGGCCGAAGAGAAATTCAATCTTGTTCCTAGATTTTCAAAGAGACCTTTCCAGAAATTACTGGTCATTCTAGGATCTCTATCTGACACGATGGATGTGGGTAATCCATGGTGTTTGAAAATCTGAGATATGAAGAGAGTTGCCATTTGATGTGCCTTAATAGTCTTTTTGACAGGAATAAAATGTGCTTGCTTGCTAAACCTTTCGACTATTGTCCATATTCCTGTATTCCCATGGATAGACTTGGGTAATCCAAAGATGAAATCCATGGATATACTCTCCCATGGTGAATTTGGAATAGGCAATGGCTGGAGTAATCCAGGTTGCTTCCCTCTATCGTACTTGGTCTTTTGGCATACTACACATTTTGAAACATACTCTTGTATGTCCACTTTCATGGTAGGCCAATAGAAATACGTCTCTACTCCTCGGAGAGTAGGTTGAATACCTCTATGCCCTGCATATGGGGGAGCATGGGATTCATACATAACCTTTTCACGAAGGGAATGGGTAACACATAGCCTATTGCCGTGGAGAAGATAACCATCCTGCAAGGTGAATGGTTCCTCTTTCTTCCCCAAAGCAAGGGCTGACATTATGTCTCTAAAGTCAGGGTCAGTAGCATACTCATCTATCATAGAGGATAGATCATTGTGAGTAGCTATAGACACCGCATTAACTTTTGGTCGTCGTGAAAGTGCATCGGCAACTTGATTGTGCTTACCAGCTATGTGAGCAATATGGAAATTAAATTGCGAAAGAAAATTTGCCCACCTCATTTGTTTGTCGGAAAGCTTGGTTTGCATCATGAAATACTTGAGACTTTGGTGGTCGGTTCGTAGGATAAATGGAGTCCCCAATAGGTAGTGCTTCCATGTGTCTAGGGCATGTAGAACAGCTAAAAGCTCTTTCTCATAAATGCCCAAGACTCGTTCATCACCATTGAGCCTTCGGCTCTCATATGCTATGGCATGCCCTTCTTGAAGCAAAACCGCTCCAAGGCAATCACCACAAGCATCACATTGGACCTCAAATGGCTTTGAGAGATCCGGAAGCACGAGGACTGGTTGGGAAGTAAGCTTCTCTTTGAGTTTTTCAAAAGCATTTTGCTCCTTAGCAGTCCATACAAACTTAACATTCTTTTTGGTTAAGTCGTGTAGTGGTCCTGCTACTTCAGAGAATTTTGCTATGAAGCGTCTATAGTATGCACACATACCAATAAAGCTTCTTAGCTCATGTAGATTCCTTGGGTTAGGCCATGATTTTATTACCTCTAACTTTGATGGATCCATACGAATACCATCGTGAGAGATAATATGGCCTAGATATTGAATCTCTTGAAGGAAGAATTCACTTTTCTTTTGGTTGAGAAAAAGTTTGTTCTCCCTCAAGGCTTGAAAAATCACTTGGAGATGTTGCTTATGTTCCTCCAAAGACTTGGAGTAGATGATGATATCATCGAAGAACACTCCAGTGAATTTTCGATATGGTCTAAAAATTTTCTCCATCAAACGATTGAATGTAGCTGGTGCATTAGTCAAGCCAAAAGGCATGACTAGATATTCATAAAGACCAAATGTTGTGCGAAACGCGGTCTTTAAGATATCCTCATCCACTATCCTTATTTGATGATAGCCACTCTTAAGGTCAATCCTACTGAAGTAGGTAGAGCCTTGTAGCTTATCAAACAGATCTTCTACCCGAGGTACGGGAAATCTGTTTTTGATAGTGATATGGTTTAGTGCTCGATAGTCCACACACATACGGTATGTACCATCTTTCTTTTGCACTAAAAGGACTGGAGAACAAAAGGGAGAGGAACTAGGCCACACCATCCCTTTGTCTACCAGCTCTTGTACTTGCCTCATGATCTCCTCTTGTTGAGCTTGTGACACTCGATAAGGAGGTTTGTTAGGCGGTGAGCTTCCTGGAAGGAGCTCAATACGATGGTCATCATCCCCTCGTTTTGGAGGTAGGTCCATAGGGATATCATCGATGAACACATCTTGGAATCCTTTTAGAAAAGTAGACAAGTCTAACTCTTCTTGATTCCTATCATTTTCATTTGATGAAACATTATTAGCTTTTAGAGACTCTTTGACATAAATCATGTACGCAGAAACTGAGCTCTTCATTGATTTATCAAAAGAAAGAGGATTTACAAGTGGAATAGTGCGACCACGCTCACTAGCATCTATATACATGTTCTTTCCCCTGTAGGTGAAGTAAATTCTCCTTTCAGGGAACTTCATGTTGGCAGCCATGCGATCAAACCATGGTGCCCCTAGGATAACATCCTGATGTTGGAGGGGAGAGATGAAGAAGTCTTCTTTGTCGACATAGCTTTGGACATGAAGCCTCAACTTCCCAATCAAGGGAGTAACGGAGGCTTGTTGTCCCTTGAAAGCTGCATCAGCTGTTACTATATCTCCCATCTCAAAAGCTTGAATGCCCAACTTGGTGGCCAACTCTATTGATATGAAGTTGAGAGTAGAGCCAGGGTCAAACAAGATGAAGGCATCATGCTCTCTTACCTTTCCCCAAGCATAGGAGAGTGATGATCCTTTGCAATGAGCATCCTCTTTTGGAGCTTCGATGGTGGAAGCCCTAGGAGTCTCATTGCGAGTATTCTTCTTAGGGCAAGAACGATAGCCATGTCCTTGCTCCCCACACTTGAAACACTTATGGTCCTTGCGAAAAGCTTCAAGCTCTTCAGGAGAGAGTTTGTTTTTACCTTTGTAAACTCCCTTCTCCTTGGACCGATTGTTGTTGTTGTTGTTGTTGGAAGTGCCTTGGGAATTATTTTGAGCATTGGATTTCCCCTTTGCATCATTTTTATCTTTGTTTTCCATGGGCTTGACATTACGTCTAGCCCCTTGATGGAAATTGATGCGTGAAGCAACCATGGTGTAGTGGATTACTTCGGTAATAGTACCGGGCCGTTGAGAGTTGATATATTCGGCCATCTCTTCAGGTAATCCCGCACAGAATTGTTGTCTTTGCTCGGCAAAGTCTATCTTTTGAAAGACAGTAGCTTTGAGATGTAAATCCCAAAACTTATCTACATACTTGTTGATAGACTCATGAGAGAGGAGCTTCAAGCCGCGCCATTCGGTAAGAACTTTATCTTTAGTATCGCTTGGAAGAAATTGCTTCATGATGGAAACTCGTAGAGTTTTCCATGTCTTTGGGGCTTCTCCATTGCCACGAAGGCTAGCCCACCATTGACGAGCTGATTTTTGGAAGTGCATGGCTACATGGCGTAGCTTGGAGGACTCTGTGAAGCCCTCGTCCCCAAAGGCCGCATCAAATTACTGGATGAAGGCCAACACTTTGTCGGTAGCACCAAAGGTGCCATCGTAGGTGAGAAAAGAGATACTCTTTCCTCCCTCCTTGAACTTCTTTAGCTTTTGTGACCTTCGCCATGCAGGAAATGATTTTCGATGTCCTCCCCTCTTGTATTCTCTAGGAGAATAGCCATAACTTTCATCGGAAGAGAAGGAAGGTGAAGAAGAAGGAGAAGAGGGTGACCTCTTCCTAGCCCTTTTCTTCCTTTGTTTCCTCTCTTGCCTTTGAGAGTGATGAGGAGAAGGACTATGGGTTGCTCTTTTCCTCTTGGGAGGAGTAGGCGATCGTCTAGACCGCCTTCTTCGTGGAGCCACATCTTCAGAAGAACGTAGACTTTCATTGCTTTCTTTCTCTTTGGATTCCTCCTCTCGAATGGGAGAGAGTCTTCTTTTGGGGGTCTCTTCAAGAGGCCTCCTAAGCTCTCTCTCCTCTTGGAGAGGAAGGGAAATTCCATAGGCACGAAGTTGTTGAGTAACTTCGACTTGCAAGGTAGGGTTGCCCATAGCTTGTTGCAACCTAGTCACAAGATAATTCACAAACATGGGAGCATCATCATTAGCACCTTCATGTGCAAAGTCAAAGCTATCAATGTTCATTCTACTCTCTTGATCATTGTCAGCCATGTTAACAAAATTTTATGTATGTACTTAGTGTATGCTTTGGCAATTCAAAACCTTAGTTGCTACTCCTCTTAGCCTTTGAAAATCGGCTCTTAAGTATCTACACCCACGGCTCAAAGTGGTTAATTATAGAGAGTAGAGGAGTAGGTCTAACATAGCAGAGTTGCCAAGGGCTAGCTCCTTTCGGACTTCTTATGGCTCAATAATGGTAAAGCCGTAGGCAAGTCTAAAAAGACTCCATTATTAAGTCCAAAGCTCCCGAGGTGTGCACCATCCCCCACATAGTAGGCTTAACAAAACCGGTATTAGATCCCAGTTCCACTTACTCTATTATAATTAACAACATCAACCATTTATAGGCTACTTAAGGACCTCTCTTTTTAAGCAAGAAAAGAGAAACCAAATGCTCTGATACCAATGTAATGGAATTTGCCTATTCAATTTGAGAATAGCGGAATTTAATGAGAGTACTTTCAAGAAATGATTTTGTGAGCATAGCGGGTAGACATAATTGAAGATAGCAACATAATCATAGCAATTAGTTAACTTGGCATAGACAATACTTTTGCAAGAGAGAGAGTTTAGAGAACATGACAACAATTGAGGACCGGATTTATGTGGAGCCGATCCCCCCTCCAATAGGCATTTGTATTATGATTTCTCCCATAAAGAGAGACTTGTTACAATACAGTCTTTGTGTTCCTTGTGACCTAGGTGATGCCATGAAGATGGAAGGCTTCATGCACCACAAACATAACATAAACTTGAAGAAAGCTTTAACTATCCCAAGCCTCAGTCCCAAGACCTCAAACACCTTCGAAGGTGGAGAGAGCTAGCAGGGAATGAGGGTAGGGAAGAGGAAGAAGAAACATTTCGTAGGAGAAAGAATTAGTTCCTCACTTATCATACTCTTGTTGCTAGCATACATAATAGCATAGTAATGAAGAAGAAGGAGATGGCAAGCTTAAGCATTGAAGCATGGCTCTTGGTTGGATTTGCACTCCATAGCCAAGAGTGTTGGTGTAGGCTCTCAACCTCTACTTGCTTGGAGAGGGAGCTCTTGCACTTTGCATATCACACCATGAGAGTGCTTGTGAGTGTGTGTGGGTGAGTATACCCCCTAGGCACCCCCCTAGCTTGCTTGGGTCGACCCCCCCTTGTAGCTCATGCCTGAAGCTCATTGGACCCCTCCAGGCCTAGCCAATCACAAGCAGGAGCCATTACAAGCAACATGGGTAGCCTTGGGACAAGTGTCCCCCTTTTCCCTTTGAGAGAGAGGACTTGATAAATGCTAAAACAATTAGATAATTCATGTAATTTATCATTGGACCCCTTTGAAGCCTAGCCAATAGGCTTCAAGCAACACATGAAGGTAACATGGGTAGGGGCCTGACATGTGTCCTTGCTGCCTCTTCAAGTTGGGCTTCCCTTGTGTGTGTGAGTGGGTGTTCTCTCTCTAGCCCCTAGGAAAAGGGCTCGCCCCCCCTCTTGTAGGAATGCTTTTGACTTTTAGGTGATCAAGCACCTTACTCACCAAGCATGACAAAGCACTTGAACTAGGGGGTGTTCCCACAAGCATCTCAGGCAAGCTTCTCAAGGCACCTCAAGTACTTTAATCATGCATCAAGTCAAGCACCTCAAGCATGGAGCCAATCAAGCACCTCAAGCATCTTAATCAAGCACCTCAAGCATGAAAAACACCTCAAGCATGACAAGCACCTCAAGCAGGACAAGCACCTCGAGCTTGGGCCGGGTTCCCACCTCAAGCTCAGCCCTAGCTTACTTAAGGTCAAAGGACTTTTACACACATTTATTGGAGGTCTTCAATGAAGCCAACCCTAAGGTCTTATGCTCCATTGGTTAGCCTTGCTCTTTGATAGACCATCTCCCTTTTGGGCCCCTTTACCATTGGCCCCGTGTTGAGATAGATCTATAAGCACATACCTATATCTTAACACTTGTTCCCGTTTATTCTCCCACATTAAGTGATCAATTTAATATGAGAAAATCATTTGGGTTAGTTAGATATTAGATTTTATGACAAAACTTGTTACATATTTGTGGATAGATTTGTTGAAGAGTAGCTTCACACTTTGCCATTCGGGTGAGCACTTTGTCCTTGGCATCGCTTGCAAGGAATTGCTTCATTATGGAAACTCGTAGAGTTTTCCATGTTCTTGGGGCTTTGCGATTCCCACGGAGACTAGTCCACCATTGACGGGAAGACTTTTGGAAGTGCATAGCTACATGGCGTAGCTTGGAAGACTCTGTAAAGCCCTCGTCTCCAAAGGCCGCATCGAACTATTGGATGAAGGCCAAAACTTTGTCTGTAGCACCAAAGGTGCCATCATAGTCGAGAAAAGAGACGCTCTTTCCTCCCTCCTTAAACTTCTTTAGCTTATAATACCTTTTACAAGCAGCATGGGACTTGCGATGTCCTCTCCTCTTGAATTGTTTAAGAGAATAGCAACTACTTTCATCGGGAGAGGATGAAGATGGAGAAGAGGGTGACCTCTTTTTCGTCTTTTTCTTCCTTTGTTTCCTCCCTTCCTCGTTAGAATGACGAGGAGAAGGACTATGTGGTGATCGTTTCCTCTTAGAAGGAATTAGTAATTGTTGAGACCGCCGTCTTCGTGGAGCCACATCCTCCGAATCACTTCTTTCTCTTTCAGTGGTTTCCTCTTCTTCCCGTCGCACTAGAGAGAGTCTTCTTTTGGAAGTCTCATTAAGAGGCTTCCTAAGCTCTCTCTCATCTTGGGGAGGCCATAGCTGCGAAGGTGTTGGGTAACTTCGGCTTGTAGGGAAGGGTTGCCCATAGCTTGTTGTTGCAACCTAGTGACAAGGTAGTTCATAAGCATGGGCGCATCTTCAGTAGCACCGTCATGTGCAAAATCAAAGTTATCAACATTCATTCTACTCTCTTTATTATTGTCAGCCATGCTAATTAAACTTATATAAGTAGTACTTTGTGCTTTGGTACCCTCAAAACCGTAGTTGCTACCCTTCTCGACTCTTGAAAATCAGCTCTCAAGCAACCACACCCGTGGTTTAGAGATTGTTGATTGCAAAGAGTAGTGGAGAGGGTCTAACAGTGCCCGATGGATTATGGTTCTTTCCGGGTTTGCTATTAGCTCAATAATGGTTAAGCCAAAGGCAACTCCCAAAAGACACCATTATTAAGTCTGTAGTTCTCAACGGTGTACCTCGAACTAAGTTCTTCCCATCGAGAAAATATATCATTATCCCACTTACCCTCTTGCATTTAACAAGTCCAACCTTTTGTGGAAAACTTAAGGACCTCTTTTCTTAAGCAAGAAAAGAGAAACCAATAGTCTGATACCAATGTAACAGAATTGGACTTGTAACATGGAAAGTAGCAAAATTAAAATAACTATAGTGATCCTTTCTAAGAGAATTCTTCAAGAGCATAAAGAGAAGAAGACTTGATGATAGATAGCAACATATTCATTATACCTAATTAGCTTGGCATCAACAATACTTTGCAAGAGAGAGAATTAGAGAAGTTGACAACGGTTGATACCGGATTTACTTGGAGCCGGTCCCCCCTCCAAAAGGCTTTTGTATTATAGATTCTCCCATAATGAGAGACTTGGTACAATATTGGCTTTGTTTTCCTTAAGACCTAATCGATGCAATGAAGATGGAAAGCTTCATACATCAAAATTATGCCCTTAATCAACTTAATGAAAGCATTAACTTGTCCTTGGCCTCAATCCCAAGACCTCAAACACCTTCAAGGGTGGAGAGAGCTAGCAGGGAATGAGGGTAGGGAAGAGGAAGAAGAAGTAACATACAAGAAAAAGTAACTTCCTCACCATAGATTACTCTTGTAGCTTAGCTTAGCATAGTAATATAGATGGTAGAGAAGATGAGCATGCCATTGAAGCTTGGCTCTTGATTGGATTTGCATTCTATAGCCGAGAGTTGTTGGTGTAGGCTCTCAACTTCTCAAGCTTGGAGAAGGAGATGGAGTTCTTTGCTTCACACCATCAAAGTGTATGTGTCTGAGAATGAGAAATAAGGATGTCCAAATCATTCCCCCTTTCATGCTTGGTTGACCCCCCCAACCCCCCCCCTTCTCTCTCTCTCTCTCTCTCTCTCTCTCTCTCTCTCTCTCTCTCTCTCTCTCTCTCTCTCTCTCTCTCTCTCTTATTATTTAATTATATCCTTTGGACAAGTGTCCTCTTTTTCCTCTTTGAGAGAAAGAGCTTAATTATTTATTTAAATGCATATAAATTCTCATTGGACACCTTTAAAGCCTATCCAAAAGGATTCAAACACATCATGAGGGCAAAATGGAAAAGATCTTGACATGTGTCTTTTATGCTTCTTAAGAGATCATGTTTGAATTGAACACTTCAAGCACCTTAATCATTTAAGCATGAAAATCTTTTATGCCTCTCGAGAGATCATGTTTGAATTGAACACTTCAAGCACCTTAGTCATTTGAGAATGACAAGCATCTCAAGCTTGGGAAAGGTTCCCAAAAACAACTTAAGCGCCTTAGTCAACAAGCACGACAAGCACCTCAAGCTTGGGTAGGGTTCCCACCTCAAGGTCACTCCCAACTTGCTTAAGGTCCTAGACCTAAGGACTTTTAACACTAAGTTTTGAAGGTCTTTAATGAAGCTAACCCTAAGGTCTTCTAAGCTCCATTATATTCACATGTCTATATTCTACCTCTTGTTCCTATTCATATTCCCCATATTAAATGATCAGTTCAATATGAGAAAGTCTTTTTGGAATAGGTAGATATTAGATTTTATGACATCCATTATGCAAGCTAGTGTGAGTTTTCACCTTGTTATCTTTGTAGTCACCACTCTTTCCAAATGATTCATTAATTGGCCTTAAGATTTTGGGTTCTACAAGCTATTAAATGCATGTAAATCAAGCCTATAAAGCTATTATGTTTTGAGGACAAGATCTCTCACATCTTTATGTCTAAAGACAAGCATGACCTTTGTATATTAAACGACATGCTTAGAACTAGAAGTAATAGGTATGATGATTCGGTACCCCTCACATGGAGGGGAGTAATCGTAAAAGATGGATTGAAGTAATCAATTTGATGTGAGAAGCTTCACGTACACGCACCAAGAGAGGGTGGTAAAAATATTGTTTGGCAACTGCACCTCTTTGAGGTGCAATTAGTGGAGGGGAGAGGGGTTAACTCAAAACAGCTACCCCCTCCTGTGTTTTTTTTTTTTTAAGGTACAATATTGAATTACTGAGAACAAGGAAAGAAAAATATACAATGGAACCTCAAGTAGAGGAAGGGTAGCCCCAAGTGCCAAAAGTTAGATCATTTATACAACATTTCTTTCCTTCCGAATCTGATGTTGGAATAGAACTTAGGAATCCTAGCATGCCATTATTGCCATCTTAAAGCTTTTTGAAGATGAGATATAGAGGTCTCTGGATTCAATGCTTTTGTGGTTTCCTTACAGATCATATTAGATGCTTTCCTCAACTCAAGATGAAGGGGGTAGGGGTGTTGAGGGGGGAAAGACAACAATGTTTCTATTTAGCCAAATAAATCATAAAATAATCCCTCTCCAAATATTCCAAAGAGGGACGTCAAAGCCTTTGGAGTTACCCAAAATGAGGTCTTTAGCATCAATAGGCTTGAGCCTATAGAAAGTTGCACATAATTGAATTTTGGCCATACTAGCCCTTGTGTCCAGGTAGCTAAAGAAAAGATGAGGTATATCTTCAATGAGCTGTCGGCACTTGGAATAGTTCCCATTACTGACACCTATCCTTAGAGATTTTTGACCACACCAACACCTTGGTGCATAATTAACCAAAGGAGGTACTATGTTTGTTTGCATTGGGGTAGTCCCAAATGCACTTGAACCTGTACGTCCATTGCTTGCAGCTTCATTACTGTTTCCACTTTCTATTAAGCTTTTTCTTCAATTATTCCTCTACCCCATCCTTTGGCCTATATTGCTATAGATTGGACTGGCAATATTTCCATTTTGAACTTTGTGTTTGTCTCTTCTAGGAAGAAGGTGCAATCTAGCCAAAACAAAGTGGTCTTTCTAAGCATGAAAGGGGAACTGATTTGGGCATCCTTATTTCTCATTCTCTCTCTCACACACACACACACACTTTGATGGTGTGAAGCAAAGAACTCCATCTCCTTCTCCAAGCTTGAGAAGTTGAGAGCCTACACCAACAACTCTTGTCTATGGAATGCAAATCCAACCAAGAGCCAAGCTTCAATAGCATGCTCATCTTCTCTACCATCTATATTACTATTCTAAGCTAAGCTACAAGAGTAATATATGGTGAGGAAGTTACTTCTTTCTCATATGTTACTACTTCTTCCTCTTCCCTACCCTCATTCCCTGCTAGGTCTCTCCACCTTTGAAGGTGTTTGAGGTCTTGGGACTGAGGCCGAGGACAAGTTAATGCTTTCATTAAGTTGATTAAGGGCATAATTTTGATGCATTAAGCTTTCCATCTTCATTGCATCAATTAGGTCTTAAGGAACACAAAGCTTGTATTGTACCAAGTCTCTCATTATGGGAGAACCTATAATACAAAAGCCTTTTGGAGGGGGGACCGGCTCCAAGTAAATCCGGTCCTCAACTGTTGTCAACTTCTCTAATTCTCTCTCTTGCAAAGTATTGTTCATGCCAAGCTAATTAGGTATAATGAATATGTTACTATCTATCATTATGTCTTCTCTTTATGCTCTGAAGAATTCTCTTAAAAATTGATCACTATAGTTATTTTAAATCTGCTACTTTCCATGTTAAAAGTCCAATTCCATTACAATGGAAATACTGGAAGGGGTTGATTTAGAGAAATATGTAAGTGGATGAGTGATCTAATCAATAGACATAGTTAGTTCTGAATTTCTTCGGTGTGATAGTCTTTGTCATCCATATTTGATTGATTGTTGACCCATACATGGTGATTAGTTATGCGATATGTTGTGTCAATTGGTAGGGTGACAAGACGTTTTTTAGTTTTATGTAGTTAAGAGTTTTCTATACTTGTGTCAATGTTGAGATCTCCAAGAATGAGGATTGTCATGTTTGATGAGGTGTCCCTAATAGGGAGGAATACAATTGGCCCTTGCTATGAAACGAGAACACGATAAGCTATTCAATTATCTACTTGCATGATGTGTCTTAGAAATGAAGCTTCTATTTCGTCCGTCTCTCTAATTATTCACAATATGATTTTTTGATATGTCTAACGAGGGGCAGTCATTGACATTTAGCAGAGGAAAAAGTATTGAACAATGTTGGTGGTCCAAGTTGACAAGTCATGGCAAAGACATTCTTTTTCATCTTTCCCTTGGTAGTTTGGTGATGTTTTCAAGCACTTTAAAGTCACAGAAGCCCATTTTCGAATTTAACAACTTCTCAATGTTTGTGCTATTTGTTCAACTTATAAATTTGATATTGCAACCATCCAAAAGTTGGATGCACGTATCACTTGTGAAAATAATAGTGTTGTCAACGTCCAGATTTTTTGTTATGTGGTAGATGTTGAGCTTTGTTTTGAACAAATCTTCAAGGAGTTGTACACTAGAAATGTTGCAGATGCTTGAGACATCTTGGCTACTGCAAGCAGAGTACGGCATGTAATAGGTTTTGCACCCCCCTCAAAGTTGGTTGACTAAGGTTAGCTCGTGCATGTCCATTTGGCCAAAAATATATGTGAAATAAATCTATAGCTTATTTCGTGTAAACCAGTTGCTCTCTCTCTCTCTCTCTCTCTCTCTCTCTCTCTCTCTCTCTCTCTCTCTCTCTCTCTCTCTCTCTCTCTCTCTCTCTCTCTCTCTCTCTCTTAATTTTGGTCAGCAACCTACAATTGAATCAAACTAAATATTGTTTAGGTCCAATCACTATTTTCACATTCTATGTCCCTCCACACCACTATATATTGGTTCGCTAACACAAAGGTACTTGTCAAATTAGTTTAAAATTTGACCTTTCTTTTGTACCTTCTTTTTCAACATAGCATGCCCCTTTGTTTATATTTACGCAGGTTCCAATCCGTCCGCAACCAAAAGTTCATCTAGTTGCGCTCCCTCTTTGGATTGGAGGTTTCACATTCTATGTCCCTCCCCACCACTCAAAGTTGGTTAGCTTTCACACATGTACTTGTCAAATTAGTTTTAAGTTTGGATTTCTTTCGTACCTTCTTTTTTGGCATAGCATTCCCTTTGTATATATCTACGCAAGCTCCAATCCGTCTGCTACCAAAAGTTCACCTAGTTGCGCTCCCTCTTTGGATTGGCGGTCATGCAAAATAACAAACACCAAAGTTCCCAAAGTAGCACCTTTGCTTATTGGTGATGATGGTTAGCTTGTTTCCTCCAAGTCTCAAGGAAGAAAGGCAATGCCTCTGGGAAGGGTTCTGCCTTTATCAGCAGCATTGAGGTAGTGACATGCAAAGAACGAGATGATGTGGCTCTATCGCCTACGCTTGACACTAGGATTTTTCACCTTGATGTGCTCACTGATGGAGTATATTTATCAAAAGCTATTTTGTATGTGTCATAAAGAATCGATATCTTGCCCTCAATGGAAAACTTGGGGGAGGCTTCCAATTTCAAAAATCACCACCTACTATTGGAGATTGAAGTCCTACTCGAGGTTGAGTAGGCACAATAGGGGATGAAATAGGCTTAACCTTCACTTCGGCTTGCACAAGGACTTCAAGTGGGGTTTGCTTGCCACCAATGGACACCTCTATTGCTACACCTACATAACAAACATTATTGAATAGCAAGAAGCTAACAAAATCAATCCAGAATGGCACCTATGTTTTCATTGACTTTGTTGGGTTTGATTTCTAGGTATCCTCCCCCAAACAACCCTTCACTAGCCACACAAACCATCAGGTCATTTAGCACATGACACTTGCAAGCGAAATTAGATCCAAGCTTTTACCAAGCATGGTTGTGCATGAACTCATTCAAAACTTTATGGAGGCAAAGTTGAACGAGTCAAAAAAGCAAAGGAAGAGGTTTGATGCTTTCAAGCCTTAGCCTTGCACCTATAACAAAACAAGCTTGGATGTGCACAAGGGTGGGAAGACTCAAATTCTATGTTTGATTGCTAGTTATTTCTTGTTGATTAACCCAGGCCTGAAAATGGGAGGCCACCCTTGAGTTTCTTTCAGAAGGCCAAAATCAAAGTTGGCCTTCGAGCTGAAAACCAACAATCAATGCAACCCTTCAATTGCAATCCTAAAGTCCATGTGAGACTTCCCATCAAAACTACTGAGTAATCTTAAGCTTAACAATGCATTCTAAGAATAGCATCAACTTTTGAATCCTTTGATAGTTAAGTGAAGACTCACGACTTACAAAACACTTTAATCATCTCTCTCTCTCTCCCCCTCTCGCTCCCTCCCCCTCGCTCTCCCTCTCTCTCAAATCAAGCATGGTTCTATTGCATAGATTTGCTCAAAATTGAATTAACTTTTTGTTAGGCTAATCCAAAATGAAATTGGTAATAAGTAGCATAAAACCTTTGTTGTCCAAGCCAAAAAAAACATTCAAAAGTCCAACCAACCACACCACTTCATAGGCAAGAAAAAAATCATTTTTTTGCATCTAACAATATGCAAGAAAGGCATTTGATAGTTTCATGAAAGCATCAAACCCAAGAAAAAGCTATGTATCCACATGTCTGACTCTCCGAAACTTCATGTTGGCCCAAATTTCATAGATTGCATCCCACTCCACTTTGTCTAAATCATGTGGTGCTGACAATGATAAGAACATGAGCATCTCCAAAGTTTTCAAAGTGAGACTACTTCTCTCATCGTCTTTTATGCGATTTTGTTTAGAAAATCCACGCTCACATGCAGCCGTGCTCATTGAATGACAAGTAAAGCCTACCACATTTTCATAAGATTTGGGAATGACTCAATCCATGAGATCTGATCACGACAATGCGACCATGCATCATGAAACCCAAAACTTGAATTTGTCTTGTACAATTGTAGACAAAACCGATCCACCTCAGCCTCACATAGAAAACCATCAACAAGGCCATTTTGGCTTGATCCAAACTTTGCACATAAACGATCCAAGTACACTTTGTGAGTCTAACCACGAATAGATATATCTTTATCAAAGCTCGTGGGAGAATATAATTTTTCCGCATTGTATAATGCAGCAATCAACTCATTAAACTTAGTTTGTGCTTCCATCAGCTAATGGAAGAAGTGCCACAAACTTACATACAGGAGACCCTCTTCCCTCATCTTCTAAATACGTCACATAAACAATCATATGCTTGTCAAATATCAAGTCAGTGCTGTCATCAATCAAGATAGCAAAGAATGGACTTTTGCATATGGATAACTTCAATGCGTCCCAATAAAACTCCTTAGCAGCTTGAATAAACTCCATGCCAGAAGTTATGTTTGTGTATGCTGAGTACTCATTACTTACTGGCATATTTGGAGTGCGCATATACCGCATAAACTCACATTGAGCATAATAAAAATTCAAAGGCATATCTTTCACCACAACAAAATACATTGTTTGTATCACAGTGATAATACGCTATTTTTCTGCATCCACCATGAGCTCTACATGCTTTTGAATGGGCATCACATCTCTATGTGACTTGAGAGCCCATCGTTGCATAGCTATCTTATGAGCATCTGAATTTTCATGTTTGTCCAGAGCTTGAATCCCCATTGTTGAAGAACCTTCCCCAGCAAATGGAGTCTTTAACCCAAATTTTGAACACCAAATACATTTTGCTCGTTGTTTGCCATCAGAGCCAAAAATGGGATAAGCCCATTTATGCTTTAGGCTCCAGTGGGCAAGAAAGGATCTCTCACTTTCTTTCTTTTAAATGGCCTCAACGTCACTTACATTAGCTTCTTGAGACATAATCCCGTCAACAACATTCCCCTGTGCATCAACGACATCCTCATTTAGATCTACTCTTGGTCGCCTCACACGGTACTGATCTAATGTTTTTTGCTTAGAGTCACGTTTTGGTCTGCCAATTCTTTGAACTACATTCCTAACAATCTCTGGGACAACATTTCTTGAACTGTCACCCGACATACCTATGAAGAAAAATCAACATCCAACTTACATCGTATAGACAATGAAAACGGAAAACCAACTTACATTGTATAGACAATGTACAAACATACAAGTGCAACAACATAAACAAAAGTAGCTAAAAACAATTAGTCTCATACCTTGAAGGAGTTTGAAACGAAATACAGTTGGTAAATGCCTGCCAAGTCGACCGACTAACACCTCCATAATTTTGTATAGTTTAACAAGCCTCACGCCTACGCTCCACCAATAGAGATAAAACAATCATATTGCAATTGCCATTAAGCACCGACATAAGAGAAGTCTATGAACTCTTGAAACAATGTAAATATAGGCTTTGAAGTTTGTACATACCTTGAACTCCATAGTCGAGCCCAAGTAGCACAGACATTGCACAATGCTGGTGATGGATCAACAAGGGTGTGAGCCTCACGAGTTGAAGAGGTATAGGCATGTTAAGAAACTCGGAAGTGAGGACTCAAATGCACAAAAGTAGACCCCAAATCGAAACCCTCAACTTGCCGCATCAGTTTCAAACTTGTGTAGAGGTCGCAAGCATTGTGTGTAGGACTCGGATGTAGACTCTAGAGGGCTCGCTGCTCACCTATCACAAGCCGTGAGGGGTCGCAAGCAATGCGAGACTCGGATGTAGAGGGCTCGTTGCTTACTTACCACAAGCCGTGAGGCTTTTGCAGAGGTCGCAAGCACTGCAAGACTCGGAAGTAGGGGGCTCGCTGCTCACATATCACAAGCTGGGAGGCTTTTGAACGCACTCAGCTCTATCCATTCGTCATCGATGCTGCTGCGTACAAGGTGCAGGGCTGGCTTTGCGTGCAGGGTTTTGAGTATGCTGAGGTTTCGGGTATGCAGAGCGAAAACTTTTCGCTCTCTGGAATACGATTTGCAGAGTTTTGCTCTCTGGAAACTTTTTACGCTTTGCTTTAGGGTTCACACACATTGAACCTTAAAATGTCCAAGACCAAGGCTAAAGCAATTTGACCGAGCAAGACTAGTGCCCTCAAGTGCCTATAGCTCCATACCTTAGAAGTTAGAAATAAAAGGTGTTAATAATAGCCTATGCATACAAGGTACCTTAAAAAATTGAAAAATTTTTGAAGGCCCAAAAAAAAACTTGACCTTCATGAAAAGCTTTACCTTGGAATAGGCCTTCAGGCATGGAAGGCCTATTCAACATTTCGAGTTTCATCTGCCACCTTGGTTTGTTGAGGGACTTCGTATGAAGCCCCAGGTGCTTGAGGAGGCCATTGCAGCCTTCAAACACTTCCCTCTTGAGTATCAAATCTTTCAATTCAGGACTTGTCGGATAGGTCTTTGAGGTCTGTTTGGCTTGTTAAAAGTTCTCTTCTTCTTCTACCAATAGTTGCAAGTCACATATGAGAACCACCAGCCAGTCTCCATTGCATGGAATGATGGTGTCTAGTGACTCAAGCATGCACGGTATTACAAGCAGCATAGGTAGTTCACACGAACGAAGCAATGTCTTTCCAAACCCTACCTGCGCATGCAATGGACGATTTGATAGATGTTTGAGAAAGGCAAGTGCTGTATGGAGCGGGAGATGATCTGAAGTAAGAGTTGGTTATGGCTCGCTTGAAAGATGACTTCGAGATGGCAGTGAGAAATGGGGATGAGGAGACCTATGTTGCAGGCAGCAGTGGCACCTCCATCTCTGCGTCTCAAAAGGTGGATGCCGTGGGGAATTTTCCCATCATCTGAACAAGGGGAGCAAGTTCATCAACAGAGAAAATGGTTGACATGATGAAGGGCAAGGCTATTAGCAGTCCAGTATGTAGCAGTAGCTCTCAAGCCGTTGCTAGTCCTGCCAGCATTTCATGCGGCCTGGGTCTTTCACCATTTGAGGACAGTTCCAAAATTCAAAATATGAATACAAAGAGTGTGCAATAGTTTACGAACTCCTTGACGACAATGAGGGCTTCCTTTTCATACACAAGGCACCACGCAGAGCGCAAGTGAGGAAGGGGTTGCATCACAATGACACGCTCCTCATACTGAGCTTCGTTTTTATGGCTGATATGGTTTCTCATCCTACGTCAAATGGGTCTGTCATGAGGCCTACATCAGTTACTGCAAAGAAGGCAACATGAGGGAGAGGCTGGGCTCCCGCTCCCTAGGTCTAAAGAAGCGTACACCCAAGGTCTGCTTCAAAGCTGGTCAGCTTAGTCCTGCAATGCTAATATTTTTGTGGAAGCCTGCTTAAATCCTTACCTTCGTTCTCTGGCCAAGCGAGAATTTGTACAACAAAAACTCAGGACACAATTCATGCAACTTCACATGCACACTAGATCACAGCAATATTCAAGTTCAATAAAAGCATCACATTACCACACATAGCCATCCATAACTTAGCATTCACAATCACAAAACACCTTGCTCAAAGTCCATCTCCTCACTTATACTCATGGTATCAACATCGCAAAATCAGAAATCAAAATTCGATGCCATTAGCACTCACCCACCCACCTCCTTCAGCACTTGACCTAATAACTTCACCACTTGTCGCCCATCGAGGCATTCCATCCCACGGCCAAGAGATGCACCAAATTTTTTGACCCTGCACTAAGGCCTTCTTCTGTTGGCCAAAAGGTTTTAAAACATCAAAAGAACTTTCCCCAGAGGCATCTTCCTAATCAATTATGTGTTTGACCTATGCAACATATTTAAAACTCCAAATCTCACCCAACCAGTTGAAGTCAAACTCACAATTAACCCTTCTTTTTCTCGCTATCATAATCTTAAATCTATTATGTAACGTGATGCACAAAGGATGTCCTTTCTAGGGGCACCCACACGTATGGAGGTAAATGTTATAGATTACCCTCAGGACTAAAGAACACGGCGTCTTCAATGATGACCCCATCATGGGATCCACGGCGAGGAGCTATGTGCGCAAAATACGAGGTAGGCTCGACTAACCGATTTTAAACGGACGTGTTCGAGTTTATTTTTTCTGTCTTAGTTTACTTTTCCCTGTAGGAGTTTATCTTATATAGTTTATTTTTCACCATGATGACAACGAAATGCACGCGTATGCGTGGTTAGCTAACCATGCTGCCATGGCCAAGGTTGTGGGTTCGGGTCGTTGACTTGCCTTTTTTGTTGGACGTTGATTGTCCTCGAGATTCCCTTGTGCTACGCCCGCCGTCGAACCCATGATTGGCCCTTCATTAAAGATCCTGTGCCCTTTAGTCACGTGGATAGATTACCCCTAAAAAACAATACCCCTCATTCAAAATGCAAAAGACAATTCCTTTGCAATCACACGTGGAAAGCAAGCCCTCCCTTTGATAAATCCTTCAATTTTTAATTCATTTAAAACACTTTGATTTTATGTGCCTTTTCCTAACGATATGAGAGAGAGGATTCACACTAGAGAATGATAAAAAGTGAGACTTTTGAGGTCAAATTGCAATCACTTCACCATTGAACAAGGTGAAACTTCACTATGGCCTACATAATGCTATTGAGAGGAATTTAACAATAAGAGAGTTCTTTGTGAGAGGAAAATTGAGAAAGTGACACTACCATTTTTTTTATTTAAAAAAATCATTATAGAGTATTACACTTTTTGGAAACAAGTGTAACAATCAGCTATTTAGATTACAATATATACAAAAAGTATAAAAAATAATGACAACCAATATTCAATGGCCCTCTTTAAAGAGAGAGTGACTAATATGCAATCTTTATCCTATGGTCCACAATTGCACCAAAAAAACAACCCTTTACTAAAGACTCCCTATGTAGTCCAAAAATATGTGAGAAAAGATTCCAAAGTGCTTTACAAAGGTGGGTAAGACAAATGCACCTCTTTGGGTTGGAGTTAACCTGCTTGCCCGTCTGCATACCACCCCTTTCAAATTACTAATAACAAATATTTTGTGTGCGAGCTTGAGGTGATGGGGGTAACTCCAACCAGATATTAGATTACCATCCACTGTGTGGAAGGTACCTAGAATACAATTGTGGCTTGCCAAGGAAGTTGCACTCACAACCCTCATCACAATGTAACTTCTTTAAATTTGGCGCACATGCTTTTTAGAAAGCATCAGAAAGAGCTTTGAAACCTTCAAATTATGTTTTCTTAAGAAAACTAATAGCAACAAATAGACTTCCCCACTTCCTACAGCTGATGTCACACGTTGTATTGAAAAAGCTACTACTTCTCATTGCTAGTTGGTAAAAATCTACGAGATAAAGAATCGCCTTACGCTTTCACATTTCAATTAGCAAATCATGTGTCCACTAGTTACTCCAACCTTACCTTCCTAGATATTTGTAATGGCAAACCATATTAGCTTGTACCTATGGGTAAGTGTATCAAAAACGTCACACAATTCTTTCGTCCCTTTGTATTGCATGATGACCTGAGGTACACTTCTTTGTGACACACATTTATAGCCCATACGCTTTTCATAGCTTTGTTCAAAAGTCAAAACATTTGTTAACAATTATTTTCAATAGAAAATCTACATCTTTTAAAGTAAACTATTCGGAAAAAAAATTATACTCATCTTGGCCACACCAGTCAACCATGTAGTTCATGTTATTTGGGCTATATATCATACACCTCAATTCTCCTACTTACAGTGAAATGGTCAGTATGTCAAAAAATGCACCTTTGCACTTATAAATCATATTAATCATAACAATTAGCGATAGATGGACAATGATAAAAAAAACCCCTTTCAAGAGATCATTTAGACAACGCAGCATACAGCAAATGCGCTTATACTCCATGTTGCAATATACTCTGATCGATTACAAAATGCAGATTTAAATCTCAATAACTGGAGGACAAGTACTTGCTAGTTAATTTAAATTGCAGGCTGAACTGTATTGATATGTACCCATCTAACAGTATCGCATTATCTCAATACTGATAAAATCAACAAGAACATGATTGCCAAGACTAAAATCTATGCACAAATTTGCGAAAAGGTTCTGCCCTGTACTCTCACAATACTCCTCTCAAAACAGCAAGGCTACACAGAGATGACAAATATTGAAGGTGGGGGATGGAGCTGTGATACCGATTCTACTTTACTAATAAGTAAACATTAGTGAAATACTTCATTGTTTAAGCTCCATGTTTTTAAAAAAACTGCTCCACCAACTCTTCTAAAAATATAACTGTACATCTCCTGCGCCACCATTATACGTGTAAGAAAAGGGGGATGGTTAGGTGGACTAAATGGATTATGAGCCAAAGAATTAGGAGGAAGTGCTGGATAATGAAACAATGCCCATGATAGATTACAGGAGTCAGCATACTCGAGCAGACAAAAGTGCTACATACTGAAGCCCTCTGTTACAACATAGATCATACAATCCTGGAGTTAACTTCGTTAAGTCAAAACTCGAGTGCTCAGCTGCTCAACTCCATGATGAGCGTTAGGACTTGACAGCTATACAATTCAAAACGGAGCTGTTTAGTTCATCAAAATGAACCATCCAAGAGCAAGCAAGGTCTCCCTTAGCATTAGTAAGAGAGTTATATTAGTATGAAATTATCCCAATAAGCAATATTCACTTAGAACTTAAACTCTTTCTGCTTTTTGGACTTGCCCTCCTTTTCTTGCATCCGTCGCTTCTTTTTCTTTGCATCCTCTGCAACCATGTCACTAAAATCTTCATGCTGTAGCCGCAGTTTTTCCTCTTCCCTAGCTTCATCAAACCTGTATTGCCAATTTGATTACAATCAAATGCAGACGACCTCATATCAAAAGGGCATATCAATCACAAAGATCAAAAGATCCTACTTGGCAGCCAAAGCTTGGTCATCGAGTGCCTCCAATTCTTCGGGTAGAAGTGTAACATCAACTTTGTCTGATTTAAGATTTTTGAGCAACTCAACCTGCAAGAGGTTTGAAAAAACAGCTTACTTTCCAAATTCACCTTCTAAATACAAAATGCCACTCCGGCGTCCATATTTTTACACGCCTATATATATGCACACACACACACACACACACACACACACACATACCTGTATATTATATTTTTATTTTTATAATAACACAGAATATATATATATATATATATATATATATATATATATATATATATATATATGCGTGCATGCACACAGAGAGAGAGAGAGAGAGAGAGAGAGAGAGAGAGAGAGAGAGAGAGAGAGATGAAATGAAATGAAATGTTATGTAACGTCTAAAAAAGTCCAAAATGACCTATGAGACCAAACTGATACAATCCTGGTGGATCTGATACAAAGTCTGTATGAAACAGAGAGAGAGAGAGAGAGAGAGAGAGAGAGAGAGAGAGAGAGAGAGAGAGAGAGAGAGAGAGAGAAGAAGAAGAGAATTTTAACTTCGTAGGAAACTATCCCAAGAGAGAGAGAGATGCACCTTCTTTGGAGCTGCTTTGTCTGCTGGAGGATTAAGTACGTATCTGTATATAGATTGAGCATATGAAGGCAAATGCATTAGTAAATCCATTACAGCACCACATTTTATGCTTGCAAAGAAACAAAAGCAAACAGTAGTCCTTACGTATGGCTTGTTCCAAGCAATGTTCCTGCTCCGACTCGTTCCTCTTTCTCTTCCAGTACCTAAATAATTAGTATCGTGTTTAACAAAAGTATGCATCATTCACAAGCAGATAAGTTTACAGATATTTAGCAGGATACCGAAACTGACCTGATAAAGAGGTTTCTCGGGTTCCTTGCGCTGGGACTTGCGCAGATCAATGACATCCGGTGTCTCCACACCAGTGGGTGTCCTGCCATAGAAAACGTAAAAACCATCACCCCTTTTCAAGAAAAACTGGTGACCCCTTAATCAGATACGGAGGAATATACTTACGTTGAAATGCTATCGACTGATGTGATACCAGCCTCAAGCTCTTCTTGCCCAAGCTCCTCCTCCTCCTCCTCTTCTTCTTCCTCCTCTTCCTCCTCTTCCAGGTCACCCCAATGCTTTGAGCGATCCACAGGTTCCATCTAATAATAGATGAAGGCCCCCAACATTAAGAACAGCCATTGCAGCAAATGTAAAACCTCTAGCGTAGGAGTCACGAGGACACTTACCTCATAAGCTTCTGGCTCTGGCCTGCGGACACCGAACACATCCCCATACACTGGACGCCCAACCTACATTATATATGATATTAGTAAAACACATTGAACACAGAAAAAACCAAAACAAAAAAAACGTGAGAGAGAATAAACATGTCACCTCATCAACTGGAGGTTTTCCCCAGCCTCCAGGATGGTAGCCAAATGATGCACCCTCAGGAATAGGCGAATTAAGCCCAGCAATCTTTAGATGAGGATAGGAAGGAGGAGGGCCATACCTCTACCAAAACAGCAAATAACATACAGTGATAAACCAGCACACAAGGGACCTGCCAAGAGATATAAAAGTGCTTGACACAAACCTGCATGTTAATGAGCCATGGTGGTGGTGCACCCTCTGGCATGCCAAGCGCATCTTTTAGCTCCTGAGATAAATGTCCTGGCTTCATTTCCTTTAGTTTGACCTAGAAACGAAAGACGAGAGCCAAAAGCTGTGATTGCGACACCAACAAAAGCAACAGAAAAAGAGAGGGTGAAAAAAGCACATAATTTTATGATTATGAGTATTACCTCAAATTCCTTGCCTTCAAAATACAAATCTCCGTGGGTGGTAAGCTTAGGTTTAGTTTGGAACTTAAAGAATGCATCATGTAGCACCTGTTATGAGATGTTCAGAACTAATCAGCATTTCTTGTACCAGCACAATTGCAACAAATAAACAGGAAAATTTTAACCTGATAATCAATGTCTGTTTTGCCCATTTTAGGTTGCATTCGCTCCCTTTGCTTCTGCTTCAGCTTCTTGCTGTCCTCTTTTTCGATGTATGCCTATGCCAAAGAGCAACTTTTAGATGTATGGAGTCTTCAAGTATTGTACAAAACTGTGAAAAATTAAAAGACGACACAAAAATTAAGTGCCATGTGGATTAAGTGCAACACATGGCACTTTAAAGTTATAAAATCCAGAAAATTTGTCTTGCTAATCTAATCTTACAAATCGCAAGTGAAACCTTGGTAATATGCATTTCTATACATCAATTAAAGAAATAGTGAAATCGTACCAGTATACATTTGCAAGCATCTACGTAAGTCAATTAAACTGATAGTGATGAGTTATGTTCAAATAAGCAATTGCATCTGGTTGCATTGTTAAGAGAGAGATGCTCATATAGGAAGTTCCAGCTAATTGCATTGCTAAGGCCGGGTTCAGACGACACGGTGGAAGTGGAGAGAAGCAACTTGTACCTTGCGCGCGTTGGTTCAGACGACGCCAGTGGAAGAGAGGAGACGAGCTGACAAAAACAAGGTTTCGCCATACAACACAAGCACGCACTCGCAATTCATTGGTCTGCTCAGGTTTATTTTGTCCTCTTCTGCGCGGCAATCCTCTCTTCCGAGGGGGGGGGTAGCGGAAAAGAAATGGCGGGTCCGGAAGAGAGGAGGTTTCTGCACCTGCGAATCAGTTTACTACAACTCAGCTCCACTTCTTCTTCTGCCGCTCCGTCTGATCCCTACTTACCCGTCTAAACCAAAAGTAGGTGTAGGGGTGGTTCCTGATTGAAACGGACTGAGTTTCTATCTTTCAAGCTTACCGCGCTTCCAATAATTTTTCCACTTATACACCAAGATGAATCCAGGATAAGCCACCCATAAGATGATATAACCACCATAATGCATAGTATTGGCTAAATACAACATCCCACTAACGTCGTCACTGCCCAATAGTCGCAGTATAGCTAGGATACATGCTCTTTCTTTCTTTCTTTTTGGCAAGAAAAGTGGCTGTATACTGTGTGCAAAAAAACCTCCAGAGATGCTCAATAACTATCACCCAGAGGATGTACAAAACAAGGATAACAATGTGAGGGCTATGTATATATCAAGGTGACCTGTAAAAAGAGGAATGAAAAATAAACCACTGGAGAGACGCATAGTGTCATGTGATGACACTGTGACTATGCCAAGATTGAAAAGAACTGAAGGTCTTGCCCATGTCTGAAGAAGGAATATCTACGCCTCCCCTGGAGGAGCCTGCTGAAGCATCCAACTAGCGGTGGAGTATGTAAGCATCTCAATTCAAATAGCTGTCAAAGTGGTGGATGTAGGAGAACACTATGAGCACAGAATGAGAGTACACTGAGCCTTCCATGGTCCAAAGAGTGATGCTGCAAATCGTAGTAAAAACTATGTCCCTCTAGTAGAGATTCAACTGATGGCCTCTATTTGGAATCGACTCTAGAGGCCCATTCTATATCCCAATGAGGTAAGTATGAAGACCGGATCTCTCGGCAAGCCCTAAAATAGGTGTGTGACCCCCAAAATTGCAAAAGCCATGCAACGGTCCCCATCATGAATGCCCACTCTAACCCACAAACAACTATTAGCCCTCTACACTGGCTGAGCATGTGAGCAAACCCAGAAACGGTGCCTCAAGGCTCAAAGGCCATAGTTACCCGGAACGCGGAACGGGAACGGCGACGGGATCCCCGCGGAACGGGGGAACGGCTAGGGGTCCGGAACGGGAACGGCACGGAACGGGAGGTTAAAAAACACCAAAATAGTGCATTTTTTAGCTCCTTGTGTTTAAATACAAGGAGTATTAGAGTGCTTTGACTCTAATACTCACAAAAAACTCGTTTTGAAGACCATTCAACCTTGCTATGACTAGATGAAGATGAGAGAGAGAGAGAGCTTGAGAGAGTGAGAGGGAGAGACTCGAGAGAGGGAGAGATTTGAGAGAGTGGGAGGGAGAGGAAGAGAGCTTGAAGGCTTGAAGCCTTGAGCCTTGAGAGAGTGAGTCTTGAGAGGGAGAGATCTTGAGAGTGTGAGAGGGAGAGAGCTTGACCCTTGAGGATTAGCTTGTGGAGAGAAAGGGGGAGGGGGGTGCATTTTATGAGTCCTTGAGGCCTTGCACACTTCAAAAAGAAGCCCAAACATTTACTTCAATTTTTTCAATTTTTGCCAAATTTGTTTGTAGCCGTTGGCCGTTCCAGGGGCATTCCGGAACATTCCGGGGGCGTTCCGGAACGTTTCGGAACGGCCATTCCGGTTTGCACTGGCCACCTGGAACGTCAGACGTTCCGTGACGTTTCGGAACGTTCGGGAAGGGAATTGCCCCCCGGAACGCCGGAACGGGGGCTAGGGGGCGTTCCCCGGTAACTCTGTCAAAGGCTCCAGCTGCAAAGTACACAACTGGCAACAGGCAATCCTGCACGCGTAATCATCCACATAAAATAACATATCCAACGGCTGATCATGAGTCCAAATGCATGATCAAAACTGTCGCACAAAAGCTAGAGATGCATTGATCCTCCTACACCTCTCATTGACATGGACAACGAGGCGGGTGTCCTGTGCGTAAGATAAGCTGTCACAAGACGGGCACCACGTGCCAATAGAAAAGAACAGACTAAACAGACTTTTAGCACTTCAATAACAACTGAATTGAGGAGAGAGAGAGAGAGAGAGAGAGACGATACCCGACACGGAGTGGCGGAATTCCACCCCAAAGAGTATTGGCCCCAAACCTTGGCGCCCCTTTCTTTATATTGCATCATCAAAGTACAAGCTGGTACTCGAGACTCTGCACCTTTTCCAGGAAGCATGCCAGAGAATGAGCCCTAACCTCATATTTAAAGGCCCTTGGCCTAACAGCAATTACAGTGAAAAGCCTTCAAACTTGAAAGCATCTGGTCCAAAAGCAAAGCCAAAAAGCTGTCAACGTAAATGACCGAAATCCATACAGTCTGCCACGTTCCAAAATTAGGGTTTTCAGGTTTTAGGGTTAGGGTTTCTAAAAATAGGGTTTGCAAGTTTTAAGGTTAGGGTTTCTGAAATTAGGGTTTCAGCAGTTAGGGTTTATGGTAGAAATTAGGGTTAGGGTTTCTGCTCTTGGGCAGCCACGTCATCAATTTGTGACATTTTAGGCCCCTCGACCACATCTGTAAGTTGGCTCCATTCTTTAGGCTTTGACACATCATACATCTCCCCTTCTTGAAAGAGAGTAATCGTCCGCGATTACAACATATCTGCAAAACAACTCAAGTTAGCTCAAAAATTTTTGAGGGTCATTTCGAGGGACAATCAATTTGCTCTTTTTATTAAGGAGTTAACTTCTCCTTTCGACTGTTTTGATCAAGGAGTTAGCTTCTCCTTTCTGCTCTTTTGATCAAGAAGTTAGCTTCTCCTCTCAGCTGTTTTGATCAAGGAGTTAACTTCTCCTTTCTGCTCTTTTGATCAAGGAGTTAGCTTCTCCTTTTGTCCATATCGAAACTCTTGATATTTCGACGTAGTAAAATTAGCCATCACACCCAGACCGTACAAATCTTCCACGGGTGTCTTGATGCACTAAAATTACATACCCAGGTAATCTCATCCAATTAGGAATATTCAGTAATTGGCACATCACAATGCAACACAAATGCTTACATATGCATGTTACAAGACACAACAAACAGCGCTGCTGAGCACTCCCCCGAGACAAACGGTCTACGTTATGAAGCTACTCAACGACTACCTCGTCACTCTCCCCACAAATAACCTAAAAAGGTCCGGGCCATGAGCTCATAAAACTGTACAACCAAACGCTCCCCAAACACCGGTCTGCGTCGCTTGGAGGTTCAAGCATACAACCAAACGCTCCCCAGGCATCGACCTGCGTCGTTCGAAGGTTTTCTAGCATACAACTAAACACTCCCCAAGCATTGGCCTGCGTCGTTCCGAGGTTTTCAAACATATAACGAAACGCTCCACAGGCATCGGCCTGCGTCGTTCCGAGGTTCAAACAATACCAAAACAATATTTCTGACTTCTCCACCCGAGAGTAAAAATCACTAACCATTGAAACTAGTATCAAACCAGAGTCAAACAATTCAAATCGGCACCAAAACAGGTTCAAAACAGATAGCATCCATTTCAAACAAATTCCAAACAGGATCACCAAACAAGTTCTCAAACAGATTTCAAACTTAAAAAGCAATCTCGACATTAGTCGAGCTCAAAAAGTTAACTCACTTCCCGTCCTTAAACCTACACCAAAATTAAGATTTGGTTCATTCCATAAGGTCGTAGCCGAGCACAACATGGTCCATCAGCTCTTGGACAGACGGTGTTTCTTTGGCGGCAATGGTAGTCCCAAGAGATAGCAATCACACCGAATCTCCAAGGTTATCAACTCGAGAAGAGACATCTACTGAGAGATGTCAAGAAATTTCAAGATATAATCTGCTAGGGTTTCCATGGCAAGCATTTCAAGATACCCCCCTCTGCCAGAAGTTGTACTCCGAAGGAAGATGTCAGAAACCATATAACTACGGACAAAAAAAAAAAAAAAGTTTCCCTTGAAAGCTTACCAAGTACTTGGAGTATGTTGCTTGGTAGTTGTAGACATCAACATCTGCATGGCACTGCTTTTGAGAAAAACAACGACGACTCAAAACAAATATCGGATCCTTCTTTGCAAGTGATCTTAATGACTTATGTCCTATAAGACATGAGCGGTGAAGACGGGAGCGCGCCCGATGCGTGATGAAGTAAGGGTGGGAGTGGCTACTAAGTTCGGGTTGGAGGACGAAGTTGGAGGACGAAGATACCTCAAATAATAATTCCAAAAGCTCTGTCTGCTCTTTTGTAGGACCGATATGCTTTCAGAAAAGCACACGCTTGATGCTCTGATACCACTATCACAAGACGGGTTGGAGGGCGAAGATACCTCAAATAATAATTCCAAAAGCTCTGTCTGGTCTTTTGTAAGACCGGTATGCTTTCAAAAAAGCACACGCCTGATGCTCTGATACCACTGTCACAAGACGGACACCACGTGCCAATAGAAAAGAACAGACTGAACAGACTTTTAGCACTTCAATAACAACTAAATTAAGAGAGAGAGAGAGAGAGACAACACGCAACACGGAGTGGCGGAATTCCATCCCAGAGAGTATTAGCCCCAAACCTTGGCACCCCTTTCGGTATTTCTTTATATTGCATCATCAAAGTACAAGCCGATACTCGAGACTCTGCACCTTCTCCAGGAAGCATGCCAGAGAATGAGGCCTAACCTCGTATTTAAAGGCCCTTGGCCTAAGAAGCAATCACAGTGAAATACCTTCAAACTTAAAAGCATCTGGTCCAAAAGCAAAGCCAAAAAACTGTCAACGTAAATCACGAAAATCCGTACAATTTGCCACGTCATCAACCAACGCAATTTTTGGAAATCTCCCTACTGCCGTTAGGGTTAGGGTTAGGGTTTTTGCAGTTTTACGATAAGGGTTCCTAGAATTAGGGTTGCAAGTTTTAGGGTTAGAATTTCTAGATTTAGAGTTTGCAGGTTTTAGGGTTAAGGTTTCCAGAATTAGGGTTTCAACAGTTAGGATTTTTGTCAAAAATTAGGGTTAGAGTTTTCGCTCTCGGGCAACCACGTAATCACTTTGTGACAATTTAGACACTCGGCCACATATGTAAGTTGGCTCCATTCTTTAGGCTTTGACACGTTAGCAATTTGTTACATAAGCCTCCTCCCAAGGTAGAAAATGTACTCAGAAAACAAAAGAAGGCCCCTTCAACCTGTAAAGAAGGCCACTACCACTCGCCAGGATCCCAGTCTAACTCACTCAGCCAAGGGCCTCCTGCCATATCCACAATCTCCAAAGTAGTACCTTCTCTTTAGTGAAAACAGGGTCCACACAGGTGCGCCTCTCTAAAGAGCCCACGGCTATCACAGACTGCCAATGAGCATCTAGCTGTTGATCAAGATTCTCGCCCTGATAAGTGTTAGGTGCAACGGAATGAATGTTGTATTTTCTCAAGATTAGTGATCTTTATTGCTCAAGGTTCCTTTTAGTTCTTAGGGAAAGAGAGAGAGAGCTTTCCGTCTTGTAGAGTGCTGTGGTCACGAACAAAGTGAGTGGATATTGTGCGTGCAAGTGAATGAGACTGAGAGAAGGAGAGAGAAGAGATACGACACCCGAGAGGTTGTAAAACCCTCCTCCGAAGACCCCACTCTCGTCGGCGAGAGTGGTCTACTTGATTGCACAAAGGTGTACAATGCGTATACAATGGACTGATGCAATGGGACTATGCCGATGACGACGACGGTGGTCACGACGACGACTTGATGGCTGAAATCTGTGATCTTCTAATCGCTGAATTCGGGACTATTTCGGTGGCTGAAAATGACTGTTTTGGCTGCGTTTTTATGGCTGAAAATGGGGGAGCATCTACAACCAACTTTGGGGTGGTTCTGCTACTGTGCATGAGGCTGAGAACGCTCTGGATCTGAGGCGGTTTAGGGCTGAAAACTAAAACGCTGGCTGGTTTTGCCTCCTTGCCAAAACACTGGCCCGATCTGAATCTGCAAATCAAAAACGCTGATTTTGCTCCTTGGGAAAAACCCACCAAACTTCACGAATTCTGCTGGCGATGGCAGTTATCTGCTAGCGCTAGGGTTCTTGTGGTGTTGACGATCCAGGCTAGGCTGAAAACACCAGATCTTGTGGGTCGGCGAGGATGGGATCTCCAAAAACGCCAAGGTGCTTGAGGGGGTACTGCTGAGAAGTTGCCTGTTGAGCGGGAAGCTCTTGCTTCCTCTTCCGCCGGAAAGTGCTAACTTGGGTTTGCTTATATATTAACTTAGCAAAATTGCCCTACCTACTTTTGTTGGAAAGTCACTTAAAAATAATAAGTGAAAATCCCAATAAATAGGAAAATAGGCTAAATGCACTGGAAAATTCCCCTAACTGATGCTAATGGATTTTGATGGGAATTCCGATGATCATGATGTGTGCAACCGGAGGATATGCATCTATGCTAAGTGACTGGACATGCACGGTCTACGAATAGACTCACAAAAGTGCCAGATCACTGCTAATCTAGACTTGATTGAACCCTGCTATGGTGTAGCTTGTCCACGGACACATAGGGTTGGAATGTGTCACGTGACAATAAGTCATTCTAATGTGATGGCCAATCCATGCAATGCCAGACTCTAGAGTCCCTTGCTATGCAACAATCGGGTCTTAGGAGTAAGGATCGAAAATCGCCCACCAACCTGAATCTTCCCTCCCAATATAACCATGTCAATCAATAGATAGCCATACAACTAGCCACATGGCAAAATCTAAAATACTAGAGGGCTAGAGGAAAAACTTCTCCTAAAGAGAGTAAAAGATATCCTAGCCATCTAAGAGAGAGAGGATGACAGCAGCCTCTGAAAGATAGAAACTCCCCACGAAAAGCACTCTTAGCAACTGCACGTTACCAAAGTCCAAGATAACCAAAAAGATGTCTTGGTGTAAGGAATGTTCAATGTGCAGCCCAGGCACGTCCTTGGTGAGGGTAAAGCCCACCAATTCGTACTATATGGAACCATAGAGCTGATGAAGTGCAAAATAGAGAGAACAGTCAATGATTACGATGACAGATAAGAAGTAATTGGCATCACAGAGAAATTTGCAAAGGAAACCATAAAGAAACCAGCAAGAGCGCTAAACTAGAGTTGCCAAAGATGCCTCCTAGAAGACGAACTATTTGCTCAAGGTGGTTGCTGTAGACAATGCGTGGCTTGCCAAAAGAAGTGGTAGAGACAATAGAGCTCAAGCCCACGTGCACCTCAACATCCCAAGACACACAAGCGTAAGCAAAAACCAAAGTATACAAACAATAAACAAATGTTGAAAAACAAACCAATAGAAAGGAAATCCAAAAACCAGAGAAAGCAACAAAAAACTAAACCTAACAAAGCGAGCTTAACACACTCCACAAACCCGCTCATCCCCGTAAAAGCAAGCCTGGAATCTACATACAAAACAATATTGTAATCACTTCCAACGAGGGATCAAACCGAAACACGAGGATAACTACAAACTACACACTTGGCAACACTTTTCGTACTTCAAAACAGCTTGAAAAGAATGAGAGAGAATCCACGCGACATGGAGTGGCGGAGTTCCACCCCTAGATGGCACTTGCCCCAAAGACCGGCACCCCTTTCGATATTTCTTTATTATTGATTCGCCAAAGTACAACTCCTCAAGGTCCAACTCTCTCCAAGTCTCTGCGTTCACATGCTCTTTGAGAAGTGGCCCTCTAGGCACTTATAAAGAGTACAAGGGACGGCAAAAGCATGATCTTAAAAGCATCTGCTCTTCAAAAGCTAGCGCTAAAAACTGCAAAAGCTGCTAGTGCAATTTGTGGAATTTTCGTACAGCTGCCACATCATCAACCAAAAGCGCAAAACGCAAAAATTTGTACAATCTGCCACGTGACAATTACAACGTAAATCATGAAAAATTTGCCATGTCACTGACTTGTCACAAATACATACACCAAGCTCCACTCACTCACACAAGGCACCCACACTATCACAAACTACTAAATGTCAAGCCATTAAAGAACGAAGCCAACCAGGATCTCGACCGGGAGGCCTAAACCCTAGAAGCAACAGAAGGAGTTCTACCAACTTGCAAAGTCTTGCCGAGTAGCCTATCTTTAAAGAAGAGTTCCCACCAACTTATGGGACCCCATCCCATGTGACCCAAGTGACCTAAAGAGATTAATATAAAGCAAAACCACACACTCTATTGCTTAGCAACAAATGACGTGGTAGGTCAATACGAAAGACCCGGATTTTACGTTGGACTGCTAACCTGGAAGTTTATACGGAATTTCGCATTTCACGCAATTCTGTACATTTCACGTTGACTATGTTGTACAAAATTTTGCATCTCACGCAATTCCGTACATTTCACGCTGACTGTGTTGACGTGGCAACTTGTACGAACTTTTGGCATTTACATCAGAAAGCTTTTAGTGCCAGTTTTTGTGCTTTAAGTCTATGGCTTTTCATGTAACTACTTTTCATAGGCCAAGAGCCTTTAAATATGTGCAGAGGGCTCATTCTCCGCCACGCTTTTGAATGAAGGTGCAGAGCGCACGTACCAACATTCTACTGAGTTCAAGCAATATAAAGAAATACCAAAAGGGACGCCAAGGTTTGGGGTCAATGAACTCCACCACTCCTCGTGTCGTGTGCCGTCTATCTCTTTCAGTTCAGTTGTTATTTGAAGTACTTACGATTGTTCAGTCTGTTTTTTTTTGTTGGTACGTGGTGCCCGTCCCTGTGACACTCACACAAAAGCAAGGAAAACACACAAAAAAACAAGACAAACGAGATAAGAGCACACAAAACAACGAAATTAAAATATCCACACAAGAAAAATAACCACCTGCAATTGACTCGTCACTCAACACCATACGGGGCATTGAAGGAGAGCAAGTCGTAAGTTGTCCAGCTGAAGTAGGCAACAAGGCACTGCAGTTGACAACAATCGAGGTAGAGAAGTAAGCATGACAGAAAACTTGGGGATTTTCCAAATAAGTAGCACCCCTCGGCAAATTCAACTCTCAAGATTGTACATGAAGTCGAACTGGGTATTGAAACCCTAATAAACGTGCAAACAAGAAAAGGCGAAGCTGCGGGCGGTCGAAGAGACAAACTCCAAACTGGAAAGATGAAAGTTGTGTAGATGAAAGCTGTGGGGCAAGGATTACCAAGGAGTGACAACCCCCAAGCCGAAGTGACTAGACTGGCCTCTCGGACAATACGTACAAACAACAAAGCAAGGGTTGCTCTTGCAACAACGGGCCAATGCACTGCAGCAACGGGCCGAGACAGCAAGGCCATTAACACTAGCAATGAGTCCACCCGCGTCAAAAGGCCCACCACACCGACTGCAGGGACCATGGTTGCGGACAGCAGCAACACGCAACGCAACGCCCACAAGGATGCAACCTACTGACTTGATAGAAGCATTACCAAAGTTTATAAACAAATTGATATAAACCGAGGCATATATCATTACTATCTAGGATATAGAAAAACTTATCTTCAATTTGTCTATATGTACTATCTACATCCTTAAATTCTCATCACATGACATAATATGCAAGGCTGATTTTTTATTTATACTAACGCTTATAGTGTATACGTTTTCATTGAAAAAAATGCATCATCAAAATTAAGGCGAGTCATCGAATTACCCACTAAAGGGCAGCGGTGGATGTAGAATAAGGTAGGAATATACGATCCTACACAAGCACGCACAATAAGGCACAATCATACAAGGAATTTGAATCTAGAATTCCTACTAAAAATAAGTTAGTGATACCTTCAGCAATGCATCAATTCAAGCCCAAAAACAGTATCGTATTCTTGTTGGGCAAAATATAATTGGCACTCACCAAATCTAGTATCACAAAGTCTCTCTTATTTCTACAGCTCTACTATGACGTACTAACTTGAATGTAGATAGTCTTCTAAATCCTTAGATAGTTGCAAAAAACTATCAAGGATAATGCAAAAGTACACTTAGATAGTTATCTAGAAGATACAAAAATATCAAGTTATGACATCTCTCTGGATATGTCTAGTCGGTTCCGGTATCTTCCAAGGACAAGTGATAGGAAGTGTGGGCTATTTAGTGGCTATGCCCAGCCAAAGTGAGGTAGTTTCTAGCCTCAAGACTTTCCAACCATGTGTAGCTTTCAGATTTTGGTTCTTTCCATGGCAATATGGGCTCTTGAAGAACTGGGAAGCTTTATCCCAGCCTCTTAACTACTTTTCCCCAGGCATTAGCACCCTCTCTTGCCGCCCTTGTATCTCATTCCTCGTATTTGCACCTATTTTATAGATCCTGGGGGTGGAGGTTTGGATCAAGCAGCCAAGCTATATATAATATCCTTATATAGGAAGCAGGGTGTACCTCCGCTAGACACAACACAGCATAGCCCAGCGGGGAGGCACTCTCAAGGGAGAGCCCTCAAGTTCAGGTCTGCCCACTGATAAGCAGGCTTGCAGGCAGGCAACTTCTCTTTTGTTTTTGCTCAACCATGGTGGCATTTTCAGACTAGCCCCAACGTTTTTACTAGGCAGCAAGCAGTGAGCACAGTGTCGGGAGATCCTCTTACCTGCAGTTCCCTCCTCAAGGCAGCCTTACATAGGCTTTGGATCATGCAGTGACAGAGTTTCTCATCCAAGAAGATCACTTCTCTTGCCAGGAGGAGACGCACCAGATCTACACTCTCAGGGCATGCTAAGAATCGGTACCCAAGTGAAGGCCGAGTCAATGGTCACATGTGCAGGAGCAGATAATAGTGTGCAATAGCAGTTATGTATACCTTGGGTCTTGCATATTAGATGTAAGCCGGACCACCCTTGGTCACTTGATTTGCAGTTTGTTATCAGCATGGAGAGCCTTTCCTAGAGATCTCTCTCTCTCAATCTCACATGTCCCGTCTCTTTCTACCTCAATGATCTCTCTTCTCTATAGTTGCCCTATGTATGTAAGTGGGCATTGCAAGTGTTCTCTAGTATCAGAGAATATATTTGGAGTCAAGCCAGATTGGAGTAGAGGTGTCCAGGTGTCCACCAGATCGGCCACAAGTTCGTGTCTTCATTGCATCTTCCGCTGCCTATTTGAAGAGCATCAGCCTCATCATGCACATACATATGAGCACACATTAAAAGTAGAATCCACAATGGTTCTGAAACATTATCAATGTTTCCTTCAGTCTTCAGCAGCACATCACATTAACCTCCAAGATAACCTATCAGACTATCACATTCTTATATCATACCTGTCTTATTTTCTCTATCCCCGTCGCTGCAATAAAGTCTGGAAGCTGAAATGGCTGCTTCTCAATTCCCCGTTTTCCCTGCAATAAATCGGCAAGAGGTCAAGATGGCTATAAGTCACACTCACACACAAGCACTCTTTGCATTGCCTTTGAAGAGAAAAAAAAAAATCCTTAGGTAGCAGCGCCAGGACGATTCTGCAATTTCAACCGACTATCCCCAATCAGCAATTAAAAAGAATCAGTAGGAATAAGATCTCTCTCTCTCTCTCTCTCTCTCTCTCTCTCTCTCTCTCTCTCTCTCTCTCTCTCTCTCTCTCTCTCTCTCTCTCTCTCTCTCTCTCTCTCTCTCTCTCTCTCTCTCTCTCTCTCTCTCTCTCTCTCTCTCTCTCTCTCTCTCTCTCTCTCTCTCTCTCTCTCTCTCTCTCTCATTCATATACCCTATGCTGCATGTATGTGTCTTACATACGCAAATAGATAACATGTGTATATGTCGTGAAATATATAAAGATGTATCCATTTACACACAAACACAAATATGAATGTAAATTACACAACAATAATATAAATGTGAGTGTAATTAGCTATGTGTGGCTTGTATGTGTGTGAATCTATTAAACACATACCCACACAGACATATAGGTATTCACACGTGTACATAAAGACACATAAATGTATGCACACATGCATATAATTATACATACATGTGTGTGTAGGCAGATACATAGCACGTGTTTGAGCACATTTATATACATGTAAATACAAATACCAATTTATGCATGATCATGAGTGTAAATGTTTACACGCTTGAATATAAATGAACACATGTATATCTGCATACCTATCTACGGCACATACATACATAAAGACATGCATGATGCACATGCACATGCAATTGAGTGATATGCACTTGTAACCCCCACATGCCCTATCAATGTATCAGCATATTGCATGCCCTGTTGCACACACCAGCACCTCAGCCTACTTCACTTAACTGTCTAAAACACCCGCCAAACACCCGCCCCTTACTGTCTTATCCCGAAAAAAGTAGATGGCCTTTTTTGCTGTGCACTTGCTCTCTCTGCCACACGTAAGTGTCGCCATCAGCTAGACCCCCTCAATTAATAAGATATACACTCAGGCTATATTTATTTCAATCAGAAATGGTGACAGGGTTTTCCTCGCCACCTACATACCAGTCCTCCTTCCTTTTACGATAGCTGATTTGCCGCACCCTGCAACCAACAGATATATAGCAAATAAGAGACATGACGCCTCAGGCAGCTGCCAGTCTCTCTCACTTTAACTGTTTGTACAACTAATCCCACAACTACCCATTTAAATTAGCATACATCCAGGGGGCCTCAGTTACAAACCTGTAAGAATTTTCGCTTCTGACACCAATGTCTTGGAACTGGTACAGTGTTGCGATAAGCTTTTAGAAACACCAGAAGCTTTGGATCTGCTGCTGTTGCATCCCATACCTGCCAACCAGAATGCAATATCAAGAATGCAGCTAGCCAAACTGAAACAAATTGCTCAAGGTAGTTGTGGAACCCATACCTCTACAACGTCTGGCTTTGAGCATTGTTGTTTAAGCTCAGCAATTTTCATTCGTCTTGCTAACTGTTTGAAAAGCATAAACAAACTTGTCATAAATGATCAAGCAAACTAGCATCCACAAAAGAAAACTACTGTAGTTTCCAACAAGGTAAACACCAACTTAAAAATTCACCTTTTTCTTCTTGTTTGATAGCCCCTTTTCCTTCAGTTTGTTATCCTGCTCATCTTCATCCTCATCATCTGAACCAGTAAGCTTTGACTTATCAAGAGGTTCCTCCTGCTTTGAAGCATCATCCTGTGTGGAGAGTCTACAAATGAGTGCACTGTACAACACCCAAAACACTGCAGAGACAACATCATACATAGCTCAGAATCACAGACCTTTGTTGACACGAACAATTTGTCCGCGGATGACAGCTTCTCAAACACCTCGATAAGATGACCGTATGTTTCATCAAGATCTGGTTTTTCTAAAATGTACTCAACCTCCACTTGCTCCTCCATCATCTACAAGACAACAATGTGTGAAAAGAAACAGTTGAACATTTTCCAGCTTTTAAACTAATTTCCACATCCACATTTCCTGCAATATTGCAACACTTCATCAAACACTTTCACATGCCTGAATAAATCACCCATAAACGTAAGAAATGCAGCCTTCCATGCTAAATACAGAGTCTTTTGCTCAAAACAACAAGTAAACGTTGATGCTGTAAGTGGCAAGGCAGAGATATGCCTAGTTCAGTAAGTTACTATTCTACAGATTGTAATCGGACAGTGTGCATTTTGTGTGACTTGGACAGTTGCTACGTTTCGTCCCTTGAGCTTGTGGTGATTATGACCGGGGTCTAACATGGACAAAAGATCCTAATATTTAGCTTGTTGATGCTCTGTAATGTGTCCGATAACAAGTTTGACCGTTTTACATGTTTCGCTTGCTACCAGCAGTTCTCGCTTTCAAATTCTCGTTGTGATATTGTCCTGCATGCATGAAGTAATAAGCATCCTTCAATTTTCTTTGAGGGATCTACTAGTCTCGCTATATTCAGTTCCACAGGCAGAAAGAAAAGTTTTAAGATTTAAAGAAGAAAACCTTGGTAGAGTCAGAAGCGTTTTCATCCCCACTATCTTCTGCCGAAAACTTCTCTTCGCCGTTTCTGCCACCTTTCTTCTTCTGCTTGCGCCTACGACGGCGCCTCTCTGCCTCCTTGTTCCTCCTGCCAACGTCCCCATTCTCGACGGCGGCAACTTCTTTACCGTTACTCTTCCCGAGTTCCTGCTGTCCCGAGCCATTGGCCAATGCAGCAGCAGCCATCGGCAGAATCAATGCGCTAGGCTAGGGCAGATTACGAGCGGCAGCAGAAGAAGAGCACACCTAGAAGTTCAGCGTAAATCTAATCCGTGGTGCTTAGGCCTATGTCTGTGTTGGTCGAGAGCTCGAGCCCTAATATGGACAACACAACATCCGAACTTGGGCGTCCCTGTTGCGCATGGGGTCTTATTGACCCCAAGGGGCGGCTGACCCTCCCCTTTAAGGTTGAGTTCACATCGAGGCGGCGAAAAATGGCTTTGTGATACAAATCCAACCAAGAGTCATGCTTCAATGCATGCTCATCTCCTCTACCATGTTAATTACTAAGCTAAGCTATGCTAATATGAGTGATTATGTGAGGAGATGTACATCTGTCTCGTAAGAATACTCCTTCTTCCTCTCAATCTACTCTCATACCCCGCTAGCTCTCACCATCTTCGAAGGTGTGTGAGGTCTTGGGTTTGAGACCGTGAGGGAATTGATGTTGTGTTTGATAAGTGTTTTGCATAGTGCATGAAGTTTCCATCTTCATTGCACTAGCTAGTATCGAAGGAACACAAGAAATTGTATTGTAAAATGTCTCTCTTGATGGGAGAAACCATAATACAAAGCCTTTTGGAGGGGGGACCGGCTCCATGCAAATTCGGTCCTCAATTGTTATCAATTGCTTAATTTCTCACTCTTTTGAAGTATTGTTCATGCTATCTAACTAGGTGTTATGCTTTTTGTTGCTCTCTCCACCCAAGCACTCTTGTTAATCTCATTAGGAATCTATTCTAATGAAATGCTCACTATGTTCATGCTATTTTTCGTTACACACAAGTTACTAGGCCATTAAATGTTACATTGGTATCAGAGCACAAGGTTTCTCTTTTCTTGCTCAAGAAGGGAGGTCCTCAAGCTAGCTATAAATGGTTGGTACTATTAATTGCATGTGAGTAAGTAGAATAGGGATTTTTCAGCTTTGCAGTGTGCCTGGCTTTGTGCAGTTAACGGGGCATCACCGTCGAGAGCTATGGTCTTAATAGTGGAGTCCTACGGGGCTTGCCTACGAGGAATTTGATAGTGTCACTCAAGTAGCAAAAGATCAATTTAATTGTCTTCCAATATGTAGACCTTGGGCTATGCATAAATCTACTAACTTATGAAATTGCACACTAAACATTTAGCCTCGTAATGCATACATACATCAAGAAACCAACAACTTGTTGATAGAGAGTTGTGAGTGTGCGTGTGCACGGATGCGTGCATGCGAGGAAGGGGAGGAGCATGAGATGGTGTGGGTGGAGCAACCTCTAGAAGTATGAGTGAGGAGCTCCTTATTCGTCATATCGAAAGAATAAGGGTATGTACACACAGTGGGCGGCCAGTCGGACATTGAACGTCCGACCTCGGACAAAGGTGCAATGCTTTTACCCCAACCAACTTCCACTTAAAGATGATGCACCGATAAGTGAAGCCTACTAGCTAAACTACTAGTATGTACAAGAAACTAGGTGATAGACTCTCTCAACCTATGCCCACTGGCTCACTTTGTCGATCTACACACAGTCATATAAGCTCTAGTGGTAGGCGAACGTGCATACCCACGGTAGAGCTTGCATGTAAATCTGGCAGACTACACTGTATGGTCTACAAAAATCCGTTATGCATCATGCTAGTGTCAGTCATCAGACAACTGACAACCCCTGATGCAAATGTTCCCACTGCAGCTGCTAGATAGAGCCTCGACACAAACAAGATGAACATGAGATGCCCGAACGTTGACAAAATCTATGCAAACCTGGATGTAGTGGCCCCCCCTATGTGATCTGCAATCATTGATTCATTAGGACTACCCCTCAAATCTGGATGTGTCAATACCAACACTTGGATAGCTACGTCCCTCTCACCCATAGGCAACACTATGTATCATGGCAACAACTCATCAACCTCTGGCATGAGCTTATCAAAGAACTCCATTTCTGTCATCTCTAGGGAGCAAACCTGCTCTTTTTTGCATGCACAAAGTCTAACAACACCTGCTGTGTGTCACTAGAGCACTAGCACTCTATCTCTGTCTCTACAAAGTCCACTGGCATGTCCTGCACAGCTAAATTATTTGTCTTGTGAGCATGGTGGAGCTCACTTACGAAAGATGCAGGTCTCCTCTTTTTAAATTTTGTGCTTCTCAAATGACAAAGACTTTTCCTCATCGTACATACTAGACACAACTAGAACATAAAAATCTAATTTATAAGGGGCATGCTAAAAACTTGAACAAGTATGACTAAACAAAGGTGCACCCAATTTACTATCATGTAAGATTTGCACCAACCATCTTGGCATACCTTTAGCTTGCTCATTTTCAACCCTAACCTCATCAATTACATTTTGTAAAATTGCATTAAAAATTGGCTAATTTGTAACATCATTTGAAACATGCATAGGCTGCATATGTGTGTCATTAGGACTTACTCTTTTACACCCATCATTTCACAAAGGCAACAAAGTATCATACACATTCTCTGATCTCATATCTATCTCCTTAGTACATACAAATTACATCTTCCACCAAAAGACATCTTGACTTTATCAAGTTATGATTTATTTGCAGATGATACAATTTGTAGCCTTTGCTTTTTAGACTCTAAAATACACTTCACAGCCTTGTCATCCAATTTTTGCGGTGTTGCTCATGCACCAAAGAATAAACCTGGCAACCAAATGCATGCATGTGACCAATGGATGACTTATTGCCATGCCAAGCCTAATAAAGAGTGATAGACTGAAATGCTTTAGTGGGACATATGTTATGCAACCCACATGACAACCTCAATCAAAATGCATGTGGCAAAACGTCGTTTTTGACCATACATCATGCCAGTGAGTTTTTCCTCAGCAACACTATTTTGATGATTTTGATGAGGGCTATATAGCTGTTGTCAACCAAATTCGTTGCTCGTAGTTGCTAGCAAAGTGAGAACTAGGCCAACAAACAAGATGTCAACCAAGGACGGAGCTTGACCCGTAGGCACATGGAAACAAATAGATAGGTGTCAATCATCTACTCGACCTTCTATGGACAATCGCTAACAAGGAAAACCAACTCAAAGCACACTATGTATGCACAAAAGTTATCTTATCTAGGATGGCTACACTCTCCAAAACAAGACCTAACGTTATTGAATCGTCACAAAACTCAAGGGATGACCTACACACCTAAAGGACACTACCCTAAAGTCTCTAACCTAAATCACTACTTATAAACACTTTGTGGCGCAAAAATCGCGTACGAAGACATACCAAAAATTATAGGTCACCAATTCTATACGTGTTTATGCCTTATGTGTAGTTCTACTTGCCGTGAACGCATTGACATATAGTAATCTCTAATTGGATGCACCGTTAGAGAGAAAACTCATCTCAAAGCTCGTGGGAGAGCTCTTTGCCGAAACCGTGCAAACTTGGCGTTGGCATGTAGCTCTTGCTGTTGCTAACACGATGGTGAAGATGCCTTTGCAATGTAGCATTTGTAGCACACGTAGAGAGTAGAAGAAGATCACTCCCTCTCTCACACAAACTCACATCACACTTAGTTGAACTCAAAAGTTGATTGTAGGGTTGCAAAAATTGGCTTTTATACCTCAGCTTTGGAGGTTCTAACTTATTAGAATCATCTCCTACTTTCTGCTATGGGTTTGGCTAATCTGCATACTTAGTATATCAGAACCTTGAAACTCAATAAAGTCCCAAAAAATAATCACATTGAGTTTGATGGAATAAATAATTCAAAATTGGGTTTTTTTTTTTGTGTTCGGTGGTAGCAGTCTTGAGTCGTTTGTGTCAATGAAAACCTTGTGGCTTTAGCAACTTTAAGTATGATTCGTCACTGATGTTGCCCAAGGTGACGGTAGGACCGAAGATCTTGTTGTCGTACATGAAAAAGCCAATGTAGAAGGCTTCCTCAAAGGCTTGCATGTGATATATTGGCAAGAACATCAATGTTTGATAAAACAGATGTAACACCTCTCGGGATGGTTGTTTTGACAAATTATATGTCATTTTGGTGACAGTGGTTCCCGTTGATAATAGTCTGGAGTTTGTTACTTTGGTCGGTCGGTGCAAACACTTTGAGGCAGGCTAGGAGGGTTTTGCATATTTTCTTGATCATTACACACGTCAAGTTAGGAGAGCCAATGGATACCTTAATGGTGCCCTTTAGGGTTTTCACCATATAAGATACACTTATTCTCTCCCCTTTCTTGGGTGGTAGCATTAACAGGTAGTTAAGCCAGGTGGGATTCTTCTTCAGGAGTCTGAAGTGGTTTGCCCATTTGCGTACACGAGGTATTGGAGAGTACATAGTGTCATCCCTTACGCTTTTTGGGGCTTCCACCAAGTACTTCAAAAATACGGGGTACTTGAGAAGCCACCCTTTTCTCCTCTTTGGTTGGGAGTCCACGATCCTCTTTGTAATTTCCAGCTGGAGTTTGAGTTGTTCATTCTCTTTTGTAGTTCTTGCTGGCTAGCTAACAATCTTTCTTCGACGGCTAGGAAACCTTCGTTCATATGCATTCTTTGTCTTTGTTCCAAATGTAATTCCTTGTGTAGTGCAATGACTTGAGTCTCCAAGCCTTTTATAGCCTTGCAATCCGATCCTATACTTGCTCTTGCAGCCCTTGGAGTTGCTCGAAGTCTCTGTATTGTCAAATCTTGCAGCTCTAACATGGCTTTTAGCTCTAATACCTCATCTTTAGCTGCCTCCATCTCATCCTCCATATTTTCCTTCTCTTCATTCAAATTGATGACTTCCGCTAAGACCTCTGTCATCTTCAGTGTAAAAGTGTCTCGTTCGATCTCAACATTCTTTAGTGTTTTAGTGAGAGCCTCAAGCTCTCATTTTGCCATGTCAGCTCTTTGAATCGTTGTTTGGAGAGTCCCGGTGAAAGCTTCATGCTCTTCTTGCATATTTCCCTCCCTGGTGCATAGCATGATATTCTCTTTTTGCAAGTGTAAGAGATCGGATTCTAATTCTATCTATTATTTGATGAGCATCTCTTGCATCTTCTTCATTAGTTGCTACCATGTTGCTTGTCGATGGCTTGGGGAGTGGACCTAAAAATGGAACCTGATGTCCCATGCTTAGCATTACCCCCAATGGAGGTGGTCTCCAAGGGTTGGCCAAAGTTCTCCATTATGGTACTGATAGAACCTGAACCAACCCTGGTACTCTAGGTGGTGGTGAGTGCACTTCTCATGGTCTTCTCTGTGTATCCTGGTCCCTGAGGTTTTCTTTATCTCTCTCTTTGTCTTTTGCATCCCATGGTGGAATAGAGGTGTCATATATAGCCTCAGACGCATCCTCGGCTTTGAGAAGGTCTTCATAGGTGCATCTCTGTGCTTTTTTTTTTTCTTCTGGTGTCAATTCAACCTGTGTTTTCTTCTTCAATAAGTCCCTTTTTTGAGATGTTGGGGGTTTAGGGGTTGGAGGTAGAGAGGTAGGTTTTGGGGAAGGTTTAGGTGGCGAAGTATTTGCTCCTTGCTTACTTTCTCGGTCGTCCTTCCCTTGTGTTTCTGGCATCTCTTTCAACTTCTTTTTGATACCTTGGACTTCTTTGACTGTGAACGGCTCTAAATCTTGTTGTTCAATCACTCTTTCAGGTTCTTCATAGGCTCGAATGTAGTGATCAAACTGATCTCCTAGTGGTCTTGAGGAGCTTCCCTCGATCTTTACATGATATGGCACCCAGTACTCTTCAAAGTCTCCTTTGAGAGCTTGCTCAACCTTGAATTGCTCAATCAACCTCTCGATTCGAGTTGCACTTTGTCTGGTTGTTTCTTTCGGTTTTTGTTCCTTTGTCACCTTCCCCTTCTTCTTTGGTGGTTCTTTCGATTTTTCCTCCCGTATAGGCTCTAGCTTCCTTTTGAGCCATGTAGCGGCAGGTGGTGCCATTGATGGTTCATCCTCTACATCCTCTTTTAATCACGACCACTTGTTTTGTGTAGGTGGGTTGGCCACCGTCCTATGGCTTCGATAGCCTCATATGCAATTCTTGTCAAAATCTCTCCACCTCCAATGTATTTTGGTTTCTCCATGCCCATTCCAACCACTTGCTCATGCAGATACTGGGCATAATTCACTTCTTTGGGCACACTCCTTCGTAATGCCCATGTGGTTGTGGTTGCTACTGCGTGTGGTAGTGTCGTGTACTTTTGTGGTCGTTTGCCGCAAACATGAAAGTATTGGTTGTAAAGCTTGCAGATCTTTGCAGCCCTTGGATCCTCTAGGTCTTCAAATGTGGGATTGGTCTTTTTGTGAGAGTAGACCTTCATATCATCTCTCCTTTCTCCAACAGAGTTGCCTTATTGTGGAGTTCCAAAGCATCTACAATGATTTGAGGGGTTATTACCACCTCGATCTTTTGGCCATCCAAAGTAGTAATCACTACTTTGTTATCTTTCTGAATGGAGCTGGCTAGCTCCTAGACTCTTTGTGTGTCCACACTTTCTCGTCGTGCTATGAAGAAGTTATATAAATTTTCTCTTTCCAGTTGGTTAAGAGTTTCTACTTTGTTTGCGTATTCCATGATTTCTCGCAGATTTATTGGGATATCCACGGTATTTCCTTGAGGGTTTCTGAATGTACCTTGGTACATTGCCAATCCTTCCCTTTCCAATATGGCTTCATCTACACAAGCCTTGGCTAGATTCAGTGTCTCTTTGGGTGTTGTGTATGGTTCAATGGCTGCAATGATATCCTTTAAGACAGCCTCTTCTTCTCAGCTGGTGATTTGCTGGCTTCCATTGATCCAGTGGGAACTCCAAGTGCAAAAGTTAGCGTTGTTTACAAGAACTTGTATTTTCTCAGTTTCTAGCTATCCAAATGACTTCAAATTTGAAACATAAGATAATCAGGGCCTACGGGTGTTATGCATGTGGTATAAAATGCATTTTGGGTGCAAATTCATGTTGTGAGACATCATAAGTATATGATGTGTAGGTGCTTAGAACTGGGTGATTTCTCATACGTGCATAACTCATAGCATGTACATCGTGAATATATGTCTGAATTCCAATTTCGATGTCATTTGGACAAGCTGTGACCATTACAACTCCTTTCACACTTTGAAGCTGTATTCTGACTTAGTTTTGAGCAAATGAGGTTCAAATGGGGTGAAACTTGGTAGATGCTCTCATAATCATGTGGTAAAGGCTTAGAAGAGGTCAAGTTAGCTTCCAGGTTCATTTTCATGCTAGTACACCTTTGTTCAAAATGGCTCAATCTTGTACTATAGCTTGGCCTTAGCATGCTATAGACTCCTGTGATGTCACACTTTGATTTGGGTTTCTTCTCATATGTTTGAAGCCAAAAATTAGGTATAGAGCTTAGGATTCCAAAACCTGGGTTTCAGTGGGTATAAAAATTAAAAACTTGATGAGAATTGGGATGTGGGCTAAGATTAATGGGATAAAGGCATTGGAAGTGAGAAATCCCCTAGACTGGTCATTTTGGCCTCTCGAGACATCATACGCGTATGATGTCTCCTTTGAGATTTTTGGCCCATACTTCATTTGTAGCATCCTCACGTGATGGAAAATCCTTTTATCATCTCAAATTTTGAGTTGGAAATGAGTCATGTGTTTGGGGCCATAGAATGTGTCTGTTGCCAGGATTTTTCGATTTTAGGCTCAAGATTGAATGCATGGCCTTTATACTATGTGGTGAACATGCTCATGATGAAAGTTGTGGAGTTTGGCATCTATACAAGAGAAGAGACATCATACGCGTATGATGTCTGTTGATACAAAACAGCTTGAAACTCCTTGGCTAAGTTGTGTATAGCATGTGCATGGTGTCCATGGTCTCAGATTTGAAATTGAGCTTGTGAACGGCATCAAAGGGTTTGAAGGGTTTGTGCATCCAGATTTCCACTTTTTGCGTAATTGGAGGTCGAAAGATATACAAATGTGATGAATATTTGATGGGAAGGGGTCTAGACATCATACGCATATGATGTCTAGGTTGGCATTTTTGGCTCAAACTTGGTGCAGAGGTAGCTCCTGATGTGTGTATTGCTTTGATGTGTGCAATTATGAATGTGGACTAGTGCTTATGTACCTAAGGCCATAAAATGGTTTTAGGAGGCTTTGCTTGGGAAAATGACAAGGGTGGTGATCAAAACATGGCCAAAGGTGTCCAAATCTAGTGTAGAGGCTATATGTACCATGCTTTACAAATCTGGATGCCCACAATGTTGACAGAGCTTCTCTATGACAGGTCTAGACATCGTACGCGTATGATGTCTCATCTTGCAAACTAGATATTCGAGCATTGGGACATGATGTATAGGCTATGTGCTTGCTTTGTGTAAAATTTCACTAGATTTGGAGCCCTTTTGGTAAGTCCAAAGCCAAATTATGGAATTAGGTCAAGACTTTGCATTTTTTGGGTCTTTAGTACCCTAATCAGCTCCAAATCGTATGAAATTTTATGTGCTTCGTGTTTAGGGTAGGCACAAGGTGTCTGTGAAGTCAAGTGAGTGATATTTGTGAAAAATCTCACTGTGAGACCTCAGGCGCGTATGATGTCTGCCTTGATAAAAAGTGAGTTCGATGCCTTGGGGTGTTTTGTGCTTGTGCCCTAAGCCCTACTAGCTAGTTTTCAACTTAAAAAGTTAAATGTTTAGCTTAGAAACTCCATGTTTGGCATTTCGATCTCTGCAAGTGATTTCTTCATTGGAAAATGACTTCCCGTGATGATTTCTCTTGAGCTCCATCTCTACGCTTGTGGATATAGAAGGGAACCTTTCCATGGCTTCGGTGTATCATTTAGCCTTACGGATACCCTTTTTGGCGATTTCTCACTCAAATAGCATCTTTATGGCAAGAGATTTTCAGTGAGGATTTTCATTTTCTTGCTATCTTACCATGTGTGTTGGATGTTGGTGATATGTCAATGATGCCTGTGAAGTTTGGTGGAAAACGGATGCACCGTTCGGCCGTGAAAGCCAAATGACGCTTTGCGTGTCCGAAGCATAGCTTGATGTTTTGACCAACACTTGGTAGTGTGACTCTAGAGGTAATTACATAGGCTTGTAGGCACCCTCAAGGAGCACCTATTCCTAAATTTTGGTAGCATTTTGACAACTTTCTTCGGCATCGACTTCTGTAGGCTCCAGGAAGTTAGGTTTTTTTTACTAGTCTAAATCAGTATGGGAGGTCATAGACATGATCCTCTAGCCTATGGTTATTCCCCTATTAAGTCTCATAGCTATCGGGTTAATGGTTCTTGCGTTGCAGCCCCTTTTCAATCTTTTCCCTGCGATGCCACATTGTCGTTTTTGTCAATTTTTGCGATGAAGTAAGCATAAAACATGTAGGGCACATGGTGAGGAGCCTACCTCTCATATCTGATGCCAACTAGTGTCCTGTGGGCATCGTATAAAGCCCGTAGAAAGTTCGTGCATTGTAGTTCTCTCTAGCTCTCTCTCTCTAACTAGTGAATAGCAGAAATGAGAGAATAAGTGAGGCCAAAATATCTTATATTGGGGTTCCCCAGGCCACTTGCCATGAGATTTGACATGCGATTTTATCACATTGCGAAATGCACTTTAGGCTCAAAAAAAATTCCATTTGGACTCTGTTTGACCCATTTCTGGATAATTTGCCCTTTCGTCTAAAAACTGGCCAGATTGGGCTTCCTCAACTTTTTTCCATATAACCATATGATGTCATTTGTTTACTGATCATTCCTTTTTTCTTTGGTCGTTCCGGCTCCATCTTACCTGCTTTTTCTATTTTCTTTATTTTTTTTCAAGAAATTAGCAAAAATAGAAGGAAAATTACTAAAGTAACTCGAGAAATACCAATAGATCAAAATAAATAAAAAACAACACAATGGTATGTTATGTATAGTTATCTGTAATATTTTTGGTCGGATTGCTCGATTTTCTTACTTTTATGCATGAAAGCTATTATTTTTACAAATACACACACACACACACACACACACACCTAGAGGCTCATTAATGACGTTCATTCTCATGTCTCTCTTTAATCACATTAGATAAATTAGATAAGGGCATATATACTTGGGTTCACCAAATTTTTGCAATCAAACGCGATCAGAACCCAAAATCTCATTTTAGTATTATTCTTGGGTTTGCATTGACAATGCCTTCCCCCCCTCTGAGTCATGGTCTGCCTAGGCGACGATGTATCGCCCTCGGGTATGTGTTGTGCATAGGTTACCAAGCGATGCTAATGCGAGCCATGTAATGCGGCCCTATATGCATACTCGGTCAATGCATATGAAAAGTTAATGATGTGCAAGAGGAGGGTATAAGCGATTTGCTTATTGGCATTCGATGTGGAGGCTTCTTGTTAAGTCAATACCAAGAAGATAGCGGTGAAATAACAATCGCACTAAGTGTGCCGTCGCTTTGATTGACAATGGTTGCTTTGGTACTTCTATTATTTGTTTCAAGTGTTATTGGACAGTCATGTTTGAATATGTAATCTGCATGTGGCTTTTGTGTTGGTCTTCGTTTAAGTACCCAAATTTTTGTTTGGTTCTTTGGAGCTTTCCGTAGTTGCTTTGGTACCCAAATTTGTTGCACCGCTGGTTGTGGATCATATGACTTTGGTCTTGGTGTGTTCTGAGAGGTTGATCTTGTAGGGAGTTCCTTGTTGTGCCGCTTAGGAATCTAGATTTGCTCTTGATTACCTTGTGCAATAAGCAATTTCTTCGGCACCCATACCTGATTATACCTTCGGGTTAGTTGTTGTGCTTTGTCATTTGTCTTCGTCGAGGTATCTTGTCGTTGGGTCTGCTTAACTTGTGCAACCGCTTTCTTTTTTACCCAAACTTGCTTCAATGCTATTAGTGACTATCATGGTGGCTGCTATTTAATAGTTTTGTTGAATAGATTCTTTGAGCTATTATTGTTGCTCAGCTTTGCAGTAGTAATGACCTTTGCGTTGCTCTTTGGAAGCCATTTCTTATATGTTGTACGTAAGGGTTGGTTGCCCTTAGCTGGTAGGTTCGTCACCAACGATTTGTCTTTTTTTTTTGTTGCAAAGGGAACTACTTGTTTTTCAGTTGCTACTGAATATTGGATGTATCAAAGCTCCAATCAATTTTTACATTGTACTTTTGCTATCATGGCTAGCCCATTAACAATGGATGTTGTGCTTGCTTATCTTTTACCACATAAACTTATGCGGGTAGATATATTGATTAACATGTACATGTATCACCACCCATCCAACTGCTTTGATTGAGTGCTCTGAATAACTTTGAATGCCCTGATGTGTCGCTTGAAGCTGCCCCTCAAGTCTCAGCTGCTTGTATAGGCTGTAGGAAATGAGGTTTCCTTGAGCTCCAAAATCCAGGATTGCCTTGGCCTCCACTTGATTACCTCCAAGCTTGACTTTTATGGTTGAGTCCATTGTATGCTCCTCTTTGAAGTCGATTACTTTGATCACATTGATCCGTATTAGTGGTCCGTGTTGTTGCTCTTTTCCTAGAAGCTTTTATTTTGCCATGCGCACCCTGACTTCTTCTCGAGCTTCTTTTACAACCCGTTGAAGCATGTTTTGTGTTAATGGGAGACGGTATTTTTTAAGCCGACACCCACTAATCCAATTTAGCATTTCCTCACCCTCCAATGTAGCAAGCTTGACGGGTCCACTTGGTGATATATCTGTGATCACCAAGGGTCCCATCCCTCACTTTTTAAGTTTTTTTTGCATGTTGTTTCAATGTGTAAACTGGGACATAGTGTTCTGTTTTAAACTCTTTTGAGCGTACATGCTTATCAAAAAACTCCTTTTATCCCCTTTTTTGAGCGTAGACAGAGGTTTTGGCCTTTAGGTGAAGCTCATCTAGTTTTTCAAGGTCATTGACTCTGGCGGACAATTCATGACCCGTCCATCCAAGTTGTTTAGCTACTCGTAGAGTGGGGATCAGGAACTCAAATGGCAAGATCGCATTAAGGCCAAACACCATGTTGTACGATGCTGTCCCAATCCAGGTCTTGTATCCTACCCAATAAGCCCACATTGTGAACTATTGGTCCCAATCTGCTCTCGAGTTAGATACTATTTTGGTCAAAACCGTGCATAAAATCTTATTGGTAGCTTCAGCCTGTCCATTAGTCTATGGGTGGTATGTAGCAGACTTCCTGTGAACTGCCACGAATTCGTCCAAAAGATTTTCAATAACTTCATTAAGAAAATGTGTGCCACGATTACCGATAATTTCTATGGGTAAGCCATATCTAACAAAGATGTTTTCATATAGAAACTATGCAGTGGTCCTTGCATCAACTCTCCGTGTGGCCTTAGCTTCGGTCCACTTTGTGAGATAGTCCGTAGCCAATGATATATTGGACATGAGTTCTGTAAGCGGGGGGTGAAATTGGTCCCACAAAATCTATATCCCACTTAGCAAAAGCTCTTGCTCCCATCATTGGCCTTAAAGGCATCTCATCTCTCTTCATCAATACTTTGGTATGCTGACACACATTGCATCTCTTAACATATTCGTCAGCCTCCATGTATAATGTAGGCCATTATATTCCAGCGATTAAGACAATTTTGGTCGTCTTATCCCCTGAGAAATGGCCTCCACTGAGTCCCTCATGCGCCTGCTCTAGGATTGGTAAATACATTCTTTCAGTAGCACATATCTAGAGCTTATTGTCCTTTTGTCTCTTCTACAATTGATTTTCAATTAGTACAAAATCCCAAACCTCTATTTCTACGGCCCGTTGTCGTGCCCTAGAGGTACGTTCCGAAAATATTCTTGTGGTCAGATAGTCAACAATGTATTGGGTCCATTATGGTGCAATTGTCACCTGAAACAATGTAACATGGTTTACCAGTGGGTTAGACCTGCAGGATGCGCAATTAGTAATGTACTCCTTAACATCAGTGTGCATATTCGGCCAATAAACTCCTTATTGTTGCAAGCACTGGAATGTTTTTTGTTGCGAGAAATGAAATGTGAATTCCTGAATATGTGCTTCCAAAAGAACGTTGTATTCCTCTTGATTTATGCATAACCACAAAATGTTATCCAATCCCAACAGATACAAACATCCATCAAGTAATTGGAAATAACGTGATTGTTGAACCGTCCATCTTTTACTTTCCTGTCCCGTTCTATCGATCTCTCCTCCATAGGATATTAAACTGACTATCTCCTGATACCATTTTGGTGCCATCTTAGCATTAAAGAGATATGCGTCATGGATGTCATCGTCTAGGCTATCGGTTGGGCTTGGCAGTTGGCTTTAATGGGATCTTGTGTTGACATATCATAGGATCTACTCCCTTGGGGGCTTTATAGGACCAAGAAAACACGTCCTTGTATTCCTTGAGAAGACTTATAAGCTTCTCATTCTCTTCTAGATTTAGATCCATTGCTATATAGACTAGCCATGGCTCTTGTTCGAGTCTTGCCAAGTTTATCTTCTTTGCAACCTCAGGCTCGTCGTACTCCTTGTCTTTTTGCTCTCGTAGAGGTTGCATCAGCACTACCTTTCGATCTTGGATAGTGAACTTTTTGTAGTGGGATGACACACTCATTTTGTCTTTATTATTGTCTTCTCCCTTCCCACTTTCTACTTCCATTGTCCACACCTCCCTAAGAGTCTTCTTAAGCTTGCGGTACCTCTTCTTTCTCTCCACCTTGGTCCATTTAGTTTCTCCAAACTCATTTAATGTTGATTCTTTTGTTTGTTTGGGTTTGTTTTCAGCTTTTGACTTTCTGGTTTGCTTTTGCAGGCCCTTTATGCTCTCTTTTGTTTTAGGATCTTGAGCTTTAGAGAATCTTCCGGATATCTTGTTCTTAACACAATCTTTTGCTTTTACAAGCATCAAAAACTGTGCTTTGCCTCTTAATCTAGGCATATGGTTCCCTCTTGGTTTGATTTTAGCTTCTATTTTTCTTGTAGCGTACTTGACATCTAGGTTTTTTATTTGAAAAATCATAAAAGCTGACATCTATAATTATTTCTTCCTCCTCACTTGGGTTGTCAGAGCATTCATCATCTGCGTCATCCTCTCGTTCAAACTGTTCCGGGGAGTCATGAAACTCTTTTCCCTCTCTTTGGGCACTTGCCAATAAATCATCTTTGGGTCCCTCTAGGGCTTATGTCTCAAACTCGCATTTACTATATTGACCATATAGTATGGAACCACATTCTAACCGTCTTTGTCACAAAATTTTTTTGTGGGGCCATCTGAAATAGCACACACATCTAGGGTTGCTAGGGTATGAGTCCATTCTATTGGCTCAAGAGCTTCTTTAGGAAAAGGTTCAGGAACATATTCTTTATCTTCAAGTGCCCTTTCTTGCACTCTTCTCGTTACAAACTCCCACATTGTGATGCACCGCACATCCATAGCTCTTTGGGTTTGCCTAACCAAGCTGAAAGCTGCGATCCTACTATCGTAGATGAATCAAACTCCTCCACTGGGGTTCAAGTCACGTCTTTGTAGCTATGGTCTTTAAGTGTTACACGTGTCGTGGTTTCCATGTGTTTGAAGTATATATGATCATATCCACAGTCTTGAACCATCTTAAGTTGTCTCATAAATGGCCATCCAAGTATAATGTTGTAATTGTTCTTTTTGTCAAAGTCAACTATGGCAAAGGTATGCTCATACTCAATGCTGCAAGAAGTAACAATCATTTTCTCTAGAAGTCCCAGGGGTTTTTCCATGTACCCATCTGCTAGCCGCAGCCTCATTCTAGTAGCCCTCAAAGCAGGTTTTCTCCATTTTTCCCAAATTTCCTTGGTGGCGATAACAACACCAGCTCCATTATCAAGAATTTCCATGGTTGTTACACCTTGGAATTCTATTGACAGTGTAGTATTTCCATTTTCACCCTCGCAATACTCACCAACCTTGTTTAATGGTATAGGTCTTGTGTTCAATTGAGGTTTTTCCAGCTCTTGGATCCCTTCTTGAATCGGTGACGTTGTATCTTTTATCCCAAATTTCTCCAAGCAGTTTCCAACAGTTGCCCACATGTTTGGTCTTATCCACAGGAGCTCTGCTAGCGTGATAGTACAAGTCATAGGTGTAGACAATATTTCTATCAACCCCTTAAAGTCCATAGCCTTTTTTGACGAGAGCATTTGTGATGGCACTACCTTCACATCCGATTTGGCTTCATACTCTCCCGTGTATGAGGTTTTCAAAGATTGAGGTTGACTCTCTAAAGAGTGTACTGACCCCTTATCTCCCCAGTATGAGCGAAGGTCTAAATCATCTTAAGATCTTGCCTTGAACTCTTCAATAGGTGGAAGAAATACATCCATTCCTTTATAGGTTTGGTTGACTTTCTAACTCAACTCTTTCACATTGTTTGCTTCTCATACGTGTCTCCAAAGCTCGTCTAGACTTTCATCCTCTTTGTAGACTTTTGGTATCATAGAGTGGAGATCCTCAAATGCCTAATCTGTGGTATTCATCACTACTTTGGGCTTTTCTATTTCAGCTATGGATTTCCCGATGGTCCCTTTAGTTTCATGCCTCTGCGAGATCATTGGTGTTAGAGTTGGAACTTTGATCCAACTCTTTGGATTACTTGCAGGTGGCTGTAGCAAAGCTTGGGCAATTTGGATCATTTTTTGACACATCTCCAATCTTTTCTTTTCTAACTCTGCATAAGGGTACGTCATCCATTTTGTTCTTGATTTTGTTTAGTTTGAAGTCGCGATTCATAGACTTTCATAAGTGCGTCTAGAGGCTCATTCACTTTTTCAACTAGTACTGATCCTCTAGAACTTGCACTCTTTTCTCATTAGGATCTCTTGACTCAGGGAGTTCCAAATCAAGATTAGTTCAACTCTCTAATCTCTCTAACCTATCCCTAGTTTTTTTTAACTCCTGCGCTTGGGCTGTCTGTTCATGTTCCTTTCTAGCGTTCATACGTGTCTTCCTGGCTTTCCAGTTGTTTTGTTGACATTTTTGTTCATAACCAGGTGCGTCTATTTTAGGTTCCTCAATTCTCGGTTCTTTCCTTGCTTTTTGAGCTTGCGCTCTTATGACGACTTGTATGAGTATCACCATTTCATTTTCTGAACCGCTACTTGATGGGATCGCACCCACTATGTTCAATGTAGTTTTCACTATTTTATTTGGGTTTTTCGAACATTCACTAATCAAATGCGTAATACCGTAATTTGGACAATACACATTCACTCTCATGATCTCAATGTGAGGATAGTCTTCATAATGTGGTCACAACAGCATTTGTAGCACCATCCTAAGTTGGCAAGGCGCTCCTGGGGCCGCTCTCTGCTGATAGGCAGGTCTTGGTCATGTTAACCCCTCATTGGCTATGAGCAACAACGTGCGTTCATCCAAATTGTATCTACCTTCTCTTGCAGGATGCGTTGCTGTTGCTGGTCAAACATTCAGAATCATGCTCCGAGGTTCATGTGCTTTTAGCTATTTGGGTGGATAGTATGTTGAACTAGCTCCATATTCATTTGGCTCTTCATAATACACAGGTGCAAGCACACGCACTAAGGCTTGTTCCTCTGATTCCTCTATAGTGGGTGTATATCTAACGCCCATTGGTCGCGTTAGGTGGTTGTTGCCCTAAAATTGGCTATGGCTCTTCAACCTCTTCTGGTCCTAGCAAGTTTCCTACCGCATACCTAGGCATTGGTAGTACCTGAGGAGTGCTACTTGGGCTACTGGGGTATATTGTCGCTCTCTTAGATACCTTTTATTATAGTAACACTCTTTCGTAGCATGATTCATCCATTTTTGCTCAATGGCACACCATTTAGGTTGCTTGGCCTGCGGCTTAGCAAACTGACTTATTCGTTTAAGAACTTCCTCAACAAGTTTCTCTTGATTCATTCATTACCTCATTGTTGTGTGATGACTATATAGACTTAGCTCCGTTCTGTTGTGATGATGAGTCATCATCTAAGTCTCTGTAGTTGCCTTCCTTGTAGACAACACAATTGTCTACTAGGTATAGAGCCTCCTTGGTCAACTCATTTAGAGTTGAGATCTTCTTCATATGAAAATCCTTCTAAAGATTTGCATTTTTCAGTCCTTCAATAAATATCAGCATGAGTTAGAATTGAGTCGGTAATTCCTCCATTGGGCATAATTTTATGTAGCGTTTCAACCTTAAGGCTACCTTTCTAACAGATTCTCCCTCTTTTTGCTTGAACTTATGGATTTGTGAGACTGTATAATGAACTATCCCTCTTTGAGAGAATTCTTTGATAAACTCATCAAATACCTCCTCCGTTGATTAAAAATCTCTACGTTCAGCAGAGTCGAACCAAGTGGCGGAATCCTCCTTTAGGGTTAACCCAAATCCCACAAACTGTGTGGAAAAGTCCAGTACTTCCTCAGCCTTGATGACGCGCACAAAGGCTGCCACGTGGACCCTTGGATCCCTATTTTTATTGCATATTTCTTGTTAACCCATTTTTGGACTTGAGAGGGTCTAATCCTTCGGTGATCAACCATCCTAAACATAGGATCTTTTATTCCTCCTCTATAAGCCCTTTTTGTCTTGGGATATGGTGCATGTTCCTCCCCTAAGGGTGCTCCTAATCCATAGTTCCTAACTAGCCTAGCAAGTGTTTGTGCTTCCGCTCGACTTGTTATCATTGTGGTGTTTTCGTCCTAATTGGATATAGTGTTCTGGTGTTATCACTCTCCCTACATTGTCTGGGTGAATTGAGTCGTATTCTTGACCATACTTATCGACAAGAATAATATGGTTTCTTGTCATCGACTAGCATGAAAACAAGTACAAGACTTTGTCCATGCTTAACTCGTTTACATGGGCTCAATGCATTGGTAGTAAGAGGTGACTCTTCCTTCCTCGTGCTTGTAAATCCCGATGTTTTCATGGATCGTCGCCATTCTTTCCACTCTCTTGTCATTACTGTAGCAGGCTCCAAAAAGAGTGAGTTTAGGAGGTATCTCTCGTGTCTACATAACCATCTTCGCTTTTGCTACATTGTCTCCATATCGATTGTAATTTTTAGGGTCTTTCACAATGAGATAGTGGTTTCCCTCCTCATCGCGAAGCCTATCACCATCATCAGTTACCATGATTATTGTTAATCCTCTTGCTGACCGTTCTTCAATACATATGCATTGACATTGTCGAACATCATCATACATCAAGGCTCCGTGGTCATTGGTTCCCTTAAGAAAAAATTGATGTGTATTTTGGCATGTTTAAGGGTTTTTGGGAGGTACTACCCCCCACAGTCCCTTGCTATTGGAAACCTCCAAGTGGTCGGTTAGCCATCCAATGATACGATCCTTCGGGACAGGTGTTTGTATCACTGCCCTCTTCTATGATAGGTGCTAAGGGATCTATCCTTGCTTGGTTTACACTCTCTTCTATCGACACTAAGCTAACCTAATCTCCAACCACTCCCTGTTCTGTTTGAATACACCTTCTGGATCTCAAATTCATCAAATTATTTATACAAACAGTTATCAACCCAACCTCTTTCATCATAAGTTTGCTTGCGGTTGTTCCTTTGTCGTTGTTTGCTTCAAAGTAGCTTTTCAAATTGGTAGAGCGCTTTTCAATTTCAACTGATTACCAATTTGCAAGTTCCTTGGTTTTGGCTATCTGTATAAAACTTTGACTCTACAATTCTTTGTCAAATCAATATTTCTCACTTATTACTGTATATAGAGACAAGATCCTTATATGAGTTCCAAATCCTTATCTAAGAAGACAAATGGAATGCTAGGATATTAGCATAGGCTTCTGGAGCAATAGTTTCTCAATTTGAACACTAAAATTCGCACGTAGACGTCATATGCGTATGATGTCTATTCTCTTAGAATTGACTCAAACTTGAACCATGCACTCTCATTGATGTTTTTACTCCAAAGCTAGGCTTACTTTGAAGTTCTAACCCCTGTAGGTAGGTTAATCTCTCCTATGTAGGCCTCGTTCCCTCTCAGCTTATTCAAGAAGTTAACTATGTCAAAATTGATCCAAATTGGGTGAAACTACCAAAGTCCTTAGGCTTGCCTTGAGATTTTTCACAGTCTCGTAAGCTCTATTGGCAGTTCTGGTCACAAAATATGCCCCTGAGACATCATATGTGTATGATGTCTACCAAGTCAAAATGGAGTGAGTCTCATTCTAGAGGATACCCACCACATAAGAAACTCACTGTCACTTGTAGAATGTAATTTCAATACCTATTGTGTTAGATATGGTCAAATCAAGCATTCACTTTGCTTAACTTTGTCTCTTGGTCTCTATCAGCCTTATATTGCTTCAAGTTCATTGGAACTTGGCCTATTTACTCCCTATATACTCATAAACACAATGGTTCACACAAAGGTGCCTTTTAGCCCAAAATTTGGTCTCCCGGACATTACACGCGTATGATGTCTCAGTTGTTAGAATGCATTTCTGTTTCTTTCCTAGGTGCCCCTTAATGTGTACAACATGCACAAGTGCTCACATCAAAGTTTGGATATCAAAATTGCACCTTATCACCACTTTTTCTCAAGAAGTTTCTCGAAAAGAGTAAAACTTCCTCAATACTTAGTTCACATGTTCAAATGAGATGAAACTTGGTGTATGTGCTCTATATAATATGCAGACTATGGGTGTCAAGTCAAATGTTCAGTTTGCTGCCATATCTACTTTTGAGCTATCATACACGTATGATGTCTGCTAGGGAGATTTGGTCCAAAACTCAAGCAAAGGTTTCCCGAAGTCTTTAGCAGTGCCTCCAAAGCACTCTTACAAAATTTTAATGCAAAAATATGCACTAAATCACAAGTTTCCTTTTTCTTTTTTCATTTTCACACACGACTTTTCTTTTGGGGACCAAATGTTGGTCAAAATCTTAGTCCCGGGTTGCACTTAGGGTAAAACACCCTATAAAACACTTTGGTGCAGTCTGTGTTGTCAAATTTGGTATCTTGCTAGGCCCTAAGACATCATACGTGTATGATGTTTGCAGATGAAAAAGTGCAGATTTCTCATCCAGATCTCTTGCATATGAGTTCTTTTGTGCCCATCATCACTCAACCCTGCATAATGTTGAATGAAGCTTGTTTATTGCAAGTTATCTCTAAAAATTGACTTTTCAGAGACTACTTATGCAAGCCAGCATACAAGCAAATAATGTCGATGATGGATAGCTCTAGTTCACAATCTCATGTCCTATCTACAACTACTCCTACTCATCATGTGGAGTTTTGCAATGGTGTGTAGAAACACACTTTACTCCCACACACGGACTAGTAAGTACTTTTATACCACCACAACCAATCAAACACCAACAATCACAACTATACCAAACTAACTAAAACTGTCTACCACGAAAGACCCAGGTGAGACACATGCTCCTTAAAACCTCTCTAAAACCTTGAGTCCTACCTAGAGTAAATTAACAAGGCTACGGTGAACCCGAGGAACTTTCACCTCGTAGGACTAGTCTAAGGTCATCTACCTAGCGCTCTTGTCCACGACAGCGGCGCCAATGTTGTCGAGCAGATTCATTGCTCGCAAATGCTAGCAAAGTGAGAACTAGGCCAAGAAACAAGATGTCAACCAAGGACGGAGATTGACTCGTAGGCGCATGGAAGCAAATAGATGGGTGTCAATCATCTACTTGGCCTTCTATGGACAATCACTAACAAGGAAAACCAACTCAAAGCACACTATGCATGCTAAAAAATTATCTCATCTACGATGGCTACGCTCTCCGAAACAAGACCTATTGTTATCAAATCGTTACGAAACTCAAGGGATGACCTCTACACACCTAAAAGGCACTACCCTGAAGTCTCTAACCCAACTCACTACATGTAAACACTCGGTGCAGATATCACGTATGAAGACATGTCAAAAATTACAGGTCACCGATTCTATACGTGTTTAAGCCTAATGTGTAGTTCTACTTGCCATGAACGCATGGACATATAGCAATCTCTAATTGGATGCACGATTACAGAGAAAAATCACCTCAAAGCTCATGGGACAACTCTTCACAAAGAGACCGAAACCGTGTAAGTTTGGATTGGCACGTAGCTCTTGCTGTTGCTAACACGATGGTGAAGATGCATTTGCAATGTAGCATCCGTAGCGCACGTAGAGAATCAAAGAAGATCACTCCATGTCTCACACAAAACTCACGACACACTTGTTTGAACTCAAAGGGTTACAAAAACTGGCTTTTATACCTCAACCTTGGAGATTCTAACTTATTAGAATCATCTCCTACTTTGTCCTATGGGTTTGGCTAATTCGCATACTTAGTATATTACAATATGGAAACTCAATTGAGTCTTGAAAATTAAGTACATTGAGTTTGACGGAATATATAATTTAAAATTGGGCTTTTCCCGTGTTCAATGGGTAACACTCCCCCCCTCCGTGTCCATGTCGTCCCTAACATGACGGGTCTTTGTCTTTTGGATATTCTAGTCCTTATGTCCTGATGTAGCAGTCTTCAACCGTTTGCGTCAATGAAAACCTTGTGGCATTAGCAGCTTTAAGTATGATTCGTATTTGGTGGTTCCCAAGGTGACCGTAGGGCCGAGGACCTTGCTGTAGTACATGAAAAAGCCGGTGTAGACGGCTTCCTCAAAGTCTTGCATGTGATAGCAACTTTAAGTATGATTTGTATTTGATGGTCCCCAAGGTGACCGTAGGGCCGAGGACCTTGCTGTCGTACATGAAAAAGCCGGTGTAGAAGGATTCCTCAAAGGCTTGCATGTGATAACATGGCAAGAACATCAGCCTTTGATAAAACAGATGTAACATCTCTAGAGATGGGTCATAAAACAAATGGCTCATATTGGCATTGCTATTTTAAAACCCATTATGCATCCTGCACAATATTTGTCAAATCTGTATTGGAAGATAGGTGCATTTTCCTCTTTCTTTTAAGCCTCTTCGCCCTTAAGCTTAGGACAATGCTTAATGAGATGATCATATGATACCCTACAATGATAAAAACTCAAATTTTTCTTTTTGTTATCGTTAGACTTCTCAGACTTATTGCTATTTGAAGAAGCAGCATCTGCGGGGACATGCCTAGTACCTACAAAAGCAGTGGAGGTGGCAACAATGGTATTCTTCTTTTGTTGTGCAACGAATGCCTATGCAATAGCATGTTGAATAACCCTACTTTTTTTGGATAGCACCTCTTAGAAGAAACAAAGATAAGAGTACTAAGAGTACTATTGGAATACCCTCGACAATGGCAGTTAATCGCTCATGAGATCTTTAATTCCCATAAGAAATACATCCATATCATCCTCCTTATACAACGTTTTGTTGTTCATGCTGAGAAACTGTGTTGAGGAATGGAATGCTTAATGGAAAGCACAATTAATGCTCAACATGGGCAACACAACTTCTTCATTAGAACTACCAGGAGTTGCACCATCATCCACAAAAACTAGTCTTATATAATAACCCTTCACAAGGATCCAAACGCCCTTTGCAATAAGGACATGTTGCATCATGTATGCCCAAATTGAATAGCTATCGTTCTCCAATTTCTCTTGGGTAGATAGAATGCAAAAAAACATCATTGCTCAGCCATGGCCAATGTCTGCACCTGATGCAAGAACTACCTAGATCAAAGAAAAACTATACAAAACCAACCTATGTTAAAGAGCACAACCCGCAACAATCTACAAAGTTCCTAATTTTTAGAGATATTCACTATCCGAAAGGAAAAATTTCCTACATTGTACTGCAAATTGTGGAAGCGAAGGCCAAAATGAGCCTGAATTAAAATTCTAACAACCCAAGTTCAAATATCTTAGCCAAAGGTTATGCTCACCAAAAATCACCTCGATCAATGAACGTGAGTGTACCAAAAGGTTACCGATGAAGCTGTCCTAGATGTCAAAGCCCTCCTTGATACTGATTGTTGGAAATATGGCTACAAGAATGCACAGAAAGATGGTGAAGATGAAGGAGAAGCTCAAGAGCATACACATAAGAAGTAGTATCACTGAGTGTGCCTTTTCAAGGATAAGGCTTGCCCTATAGTAATGGGTGTATACAAAAGTTGGGGGAAAATACCTCCTAACAAGGAAAAAAAGTGCCCCATCAGTCCTAAGTCTATTCACACACATCACTACCATAATATGGTAACAACAAGAAATCTCATCGTGAATTATCTCACTCATGTGAAGGTGTTGCATATGGCCACATACCTTTAGGGTGCAAACGTGATTTCATTTATAGAAAGATGTTCCCTTTGGATTTGGTTAAATGAGCAACACAGAGCTTCCTTGCCACAACCATCATGCCCATCAAGCACATAATGTGATACTTTGACAACTATACGATGGATTACAGCCATGCATGGATGTTATCCACCTTTACATGCTTTGTATGCTCTATTGTTGTTGTCACCACATGCAAAGTGAAGGGGCCCTAAAGAAGGAACACTGTGTGTGTGTGTGTGTGTGTGTGAGTGAGAGAGAGAGAGAGAGAGGAGGAGGAGGAGGAGGAGAAGACAACGTGACACAGATAAGGAGGGAAGGAGAGGGATAGAGCAGGAGAGGTATGCAGTGGGCAAAGGAGAGGAAAGCGAGGAGAGATACCTCTAGATCTCACTTTCCTCTCCTTTGCCCACTACATACCTCTACTGCTCTGTCCCTCTCCTTCCTCCTTATCTCTGTCACATTGTCTTCTTCTTCTTCTTCCCCTCCTCGCTCTCTCTCTCTCTAGAAAATTCTCTCTCCTAAGTTATATTTCTCTCTCTTTAACGTGTTATCTTTGTATAACTTCAACCTCAACACGTTTTCTTACAAATTATCTTCAAGTTAAGACACAAACACCATAGATGCTCCTACTTCTTGAGTCACAAGATCTCTTCCAATTGAGGTTATGGGCATGGAAAGTGTTATGGAGTACATGATAAAGCTGTGTCAAAACCCTCACATTACCTTCCTACACTTACATGGGAAGCAAGCAAAAAGTTCAAAACATGCATGAAAGCAAGATCTTGAGCACATGATGGATGCAATACACAAAGAAGTGCTTTGGGATATGGGATGCATTACACTTGCTACATGATGCCTTAATAGACTCCCAAGTGAATGAAGCTTTTCTACGCCACCAATGTCTTACGATGGGAGGAATGCGGTGGGTCACTCTTTCATTTTGAGTGGCAAAAAAATCTCCCATACAAAGCTAACATATACAAATGTTAAAGGCCATAAATGACAACTTTTACATGGTGTAACTAGAGGAAAACTAGAAAAAGCACAGAAAATAAATAAAAGAAAAAAAAATTGTTGGCGAAAGGGATCCCTAACTATCTATCTTTATTGTTGCCTCTTCTTCCTCTCATTAACCCCAATCTTACTCTCTCAACCTTTCTCACCCCTACCCTCTACTATATCACTATACCCTCTAACTCTCTTCTTCATATGCACTCTATCTCTCTACGCTCTGCCTCTCTCCTCCCTCCATCATGTACCTCTATCCTCTATCTACCCTCTACCTCTTTTGTCCTTCTCACCCTTCATACCTCCATCCTCTACCCTCTACTCCTTCCTATATGTTAATTGTCTCCACTCTTCTCTATACCCTTTACATATCCCCTTCCTTGAGCTTCTACTTCTCTTATCCCTCTCACCCTTCATTTCTCTACCCTCTACTTCTCTCCTCCCTAAATGTTTTTTTCTCCACTCTTTACATATCCCCTCCCTCCAGCCTCTTTTTCTTATCCCTCCCACCTTTCATTCCTCTACCCTCTACCTCTATAGTCCCTCTCACCCTAACTTCACCTCATCCCTCTACATTTACATACAAGTGTTTGGAACGAACATAAATCACAATATGTTCATCCACCAATTTATTTTAAGCATCACAAGCTCAACATTTTGTTGCAAGAGGCAAAAGGTTGAAGTTATAATTTTCTTCAGTTATTGCATAATCTTTGTCGAGATTATTTTAGTTACCATAAATAATGGGTTTGTCAAAGCTCGTGATTAACTAAAAGATTTTATGCATTTGGCTGAAACTTATACGCGTAACATTTTCTCATATAGAGACACATATCATTGGAACCATTGAGAATAGTTATGTAAATGTGCAATAAACAACACAAAGTCTTTATAGGTGATCAATGTGATGTTTTTGAAGAAGACATAATGCACAAAGATGAGGATGAGAGAGAGAGAGAGAGAGAGAGAGAGAGAGAGAGAGAGATGTAATGTACAAAATGAGAGACATAGGGTACACGATAGATAAATAGATAGATGGATTAATTATCATTCATAGAGGTCCTATATGACTCATGGAACCAAAAAAAACATTACAACGGTTCCATCTAGGTGGAAGATGGTCGATACATATCAATTAAGGATTGAGGGTCCATTGGGAGGGTAAAAAGAAAAGGAAAAGGAGAAAACAAAACAAAACCTGGGGGGGTGGTCAGCTGTGGGGAGAGCCAATTTGGGATTTTAAAACTCATGGATTATGGCTTTATCACCTCTTGTTTGTGGGCTTCATGTACCTTCTTGAGCTTGCTTGCTTTAACCTTGAGTTGATTTGTGATGATCCAAAGCGTCTTTAACCTTGAGGAAGCATGATTGGTAGAGTAGCTTCATCCATTCTTCTTTGTCCCCGAAGGTGAGGATACAATGTTTGGTTGGCACATGTTTATGTGTGTCGTTTATCCAAGAAATGGTTTCAAGCTTGATGTTGATAGGTTGAAGAATGTCATTGAGTTTACTTATTGCTTCATTAAAAGTTTCCTCGCTGGTGCACCATGGTGAGTGAAGTCCTCCAATCCGGACCTTTAGGCCAAGAAATTCTTGTAGTAGGCATTTTTGTAAAGCTACATGTATCTTGGTGTCAATCTTCCTATGTGTCACTTCATGGACTTCCTTCTGAACTGCTTTGACGGTATCAATGAATGAGGATTTAAATTTGTGGGCTTCTGCAAGTAGAGCTTGGCTCTCTACTTCCTTCGTCTCTTCTAGCTTAAGCAAGCGTTGTTTGAGTTTCTCATTCTCTCCAATGAGTTCCTGGGTTTTAGCCTCGAGGGCGGTAATCCTTACTTCTCATGAGCGACGAAATCCTTTCTTGGTGCTGCAACCACTATGAGGAAGCTTTTGCATGAGATCGGAGTGCCAAAGGATGACATTTAGGCTTCCTTTAGTACCTTTCCCAAGGCTTAATATATTTAACATAGTTTGTACAGTCTTGTTAATGAGTTCTCTTACCTTCAAAGGTGTGAAAGACTCCTTGTTGGAGCTCTGAAAACTTCAAAAGTAAGGCGGATATGCATGTTTGCAACATAAAATTCGATGTTGTGCGGACATTTCACTCAGTGAGCAGCAAGTAACCCGCAACACTGGGAGCAACAAGTATTGAAGTCGGCACCGGGGGGGTTAGAAGGTGATAATTTGGGTGCTGAAGTCGGTAGTGAGGGGTCTGAAATTGACCACCATGAGTGCCAAATCTGCACGCAGGCAAAAGTCGGATGTGATCAGATCGGCAAGTAGCTTGAGCACAAGGTGGTTGTAGCTTGAGAGAGAGAGAGAGAGAGAGAGAGAGAGAGAGAGAGAGAGAGAGAGAGAGAGAGAGAGAGAGAGAGAGAGAGAGAGAGAGAGAGAGAGAGAGAGAGAGAGAGAGAGAGAGGCACAGTGAGAAAGGAGGGAAAAAGAAAGGAGAGGGGGGGGGGGAGAAATCAAGAAATATTGTGTGAGATGTGGAGAGGGAGAGGGGGGAGAGAGAGAGAGAGCGTGAGGGGCAGCCAGAGGATGGGAGAGGAGGGGGTTGGAAGTTGGTGGTGTAACATGGAGGAGCAAGAGGGGTTGCGATGGCTTAAAGAAAGGGATGATTGCCGTTGGTGGTAGAGATGACATATGGTGGTAGTGAGCGACAGGGGTGGAAAAAAAACTCACTCCAAAACTCATTTCTTTAAGCTCTCTCCAAATCCATCCCCTGCATCTAGACTTCATCACCATCATGATCTACCTACAACTACAAGAACTGGTAGACTTTCTTCCCAACTCACTCATTAGCAATTTCACAATGAACACTGTACACAAGCAATAGTCTATGCTGTATATCCTACTTTATTTGAACCTATTTCATCAGAAGAAGAAGATTCCATTCTCCATCTTTCTATGCGTGCTCTTAGTGTGTGCATTCGTACTTGTAAAATCTCAAGCTCTTTTCTTTTCTATCTCTTTACTAGTTCGGGAGCTATGATGGAAAGCAAGAGTAGTGGAAGAAGAGTTTGAGGTTAAGAGTGTCTCATCTCTTCTCTCATGTGTTGGTACTACACTCTCTCTAGGGTTTACAAATTGACTTTGAAAATTTATAGAGAGATTGTGTAGTTTGGGACTTTGTGTTGTCAATTAACAATTTTTGTATGCAAAAACCCTTTGTGAGTGTGAGGATGAGGTAGCGTCATCCTAGCCAATGGTGAATTGACAAGAATGGTGTAGAATGCCCATTTAAAGGCTACTCGTATCCAACGTGACTAGTGTTTTATATCACGATATTGGAGCCTAGTCGTAGTCGTAGTAGTAGAAGTAGTAGTAGTAGTAGTAGTAGTAGAGAGAGAGAGAGAGAGAGAGAGAGAGAGAGAGAGAGAGAGAGAGAGAGAGAGAGAGAGAGAGAGAGAGAGAGAGAGAGAGAGAGAGAGATCTGAGTGCTACCCATCATTATTGCTAGCTTGCACTTCCTACCCCATGACAAAAGGCTTGCTTGTCTGTGCTAATGGGCTTGCATGAAGAAGCCTCGCCCTCAACTTTTGTTCAAGAGCCTTGCACTCTACTTCCGTTCACAACAATGCTATTTTTGTCTCTAAGTGGGCACTGTTGACCGCCTCTCCTCACTCTTAGCCACCCACTACTACGTGTTGCCCTACCTACCCAGTTGCTCCATGAGGTTCCGCTCAATACTAAAACCACCACATCCTTAGCCTTTGCAATCACAGCCGTCTTTGTTGTCAGCCTAGATATTGTCTACTTCTATGTTGAGTGTAAGTTGCTGCCAACAAGACTCTTCCCAACACCACCATCACCCCCCCTCATGTGCAAAGGATTGAAGCATGTGATGGGTCACATGAAGGTGCATCTTGCCTGTCACTCTTGCAGCAAATCACGAAGCACTGGGTCTTATTGCACCATTACTTCGTGACCATGTTATCTGGCACATTGTTGGTATTAAAGATGCAAAAGAAGCTTAGGATGCTCTCAATAGAAAGCTTGGTATGGCATCTAAGAGCTCAAAAAGTAATCTAGTAATGCAATCTTACAATTGCAAAAAAGGCGATGAATCTCTTATTCCCGATCTCAACAAGTTTAAAGTATTGAAGCAATAATTCCTAGGTGTGCACACATTTCCTAATGATGAAGCAATAGACTTTCTTCTCAATAGTGTAGAAGCAACCCCTCGATGTGCCAAGGTCCACTTTGCAATATATGAACAAAAATGGGAAGAGGTACAAACCGCTCTTCTGGAGCATGATTCGAAGCATAGTGCAGTCAAAAGCACCAATCACATTCACACCAAGTAGAGACAGAGTCTTTATCAATCGAGGAGGATTTATTTGAGGTAGGCACACCACCATTCATGGAAGGGACGAGATCAAGGTGAAGGACAAAGATGAATTATATGCTCTCTTGGGGGGGGGGGGGGGGGGGGGGGGGGGGGGGGGGGGGGTGGAGTCCACCTCAAAATATGTAAGGTGAATTGCATTAGTTCACCGAGAGGGGTTTTTAAAATTTCCAATAGTTATAAAACTAAGAAAACAAAAAAAGTTACCCGCTTATGAAGGAAAAGGGGTCACTTACATATTTTGAGGTGGAGTCCACCTCAAAATATGTAAGTGAATTGCATTAGTTCACCGAGAGGTTTTTTTTAAATTTTCAATAGTTATAAAAATTACATTTAAGAGAGGGGTTTAAAAATGTAAAACAAAAAAAGTTACACGCTTATGAAGGAAAAGGGGTCATTTAATATATGGAGGAACGCGTGTGTAGAGGGATTTTAAAATTCTCTATGGAACTTGATATATACTTTTAAGAGGCAGAACCCCCGTGGTTTTATGTCAAAGATGCGGAAGATGATCACACTTTGCAAGGGACTGCTTTGAACAAGAAGCCAGTTTCTCAGGAGGAGAAGCGGAAGAAGAAGCACCAACACAAGGACAAAAAACCTTGGGAAGAATGTTTTGAGTTTCCTTGTTGTACTTGTGTATGCATTTGTCAAGGTTTGAGCAAGCCAATGTTGGACCGAAGGAACGTGGGGCACCATAATCAGGCTTCTCTCTATGAAAACTTTGTAACTTCAAGGGGATTGTTATAGTTTTTTGCATGTGGAAACCCTCTTGTGAGAGAGAGGATGGGGCTAACTCATCCTAACCAATGGTGAATTGTTAAGACTGCATATTTAAAGGCTCCTGATAATGAAGTGGTATTCTCTTTCAACAATCAATGATGCCTTTGCCTACCAAACTTCCATTTTGATCGCGTTTTGCCATTTATTTTGGAGTTAGAGGGCACTCACATGCAATAACATATTGTTCAGGTTCCTCTAGATTTTCTAGTACACTCTTGCAAGCAGCTTGATTGTCATTGCATTGTTCATGACTACCATGATAAGAGTGCAAAACAACATATTGGGTGTATGTACTTACATTGTGGTCACATGATGTGTTAAGTATGGGCTATTTTGAGTCCGCTATAGGTGTTGTGCATAATTTTTATCTTTAGCAAAAATTTCCGTAATGATGAAATGAACCAAACTGTGAGTGAGAAGTTGGCTTTAAAAAAATCATGCTTGGAACCTCAAAATGGCCAATTTCATGGATAGGGAAAGTTATTGGGACTATATTGAAGGTGATTAAGAAGTATGACCACAGTTGCCAATGGATAATCCTACGCATCAACATATGAAAGCTTTCACGGATTTGAATCAAGGATCACAAAAGGTCCTATACACGTTCTTCGTCACAACACAAGGCATAATATTGGGCTCTTAACAGATGCCGCTTCCCTAATGGAGGCTTCTAACAATTTGGTTTCACTAGATGTGACCAATACAAGGCAAGGAAGTTGCAAATCAAGATATAGTTTCTAATTCAACTAGCGAGAGTTCTTAGTCCATCTCAAATAAAGTGGTGAAATTTCATGTTTTAGGGATTGTTCATCCTCTACATACATCCCAACAATGACAAAAATTGTGACAAGCAACCTTTGACCAAGATACATAGATGCATTTTGCCTTTGTAAATGATGCACTCACTTCTATATACTAACATATTTGAGCCAAACCTAAGCATGGTTGGTAGGTACTAAGCATGGAAGGGGGGGTGTGAACAAGGTGGATATCTTAGTAAGAGAGTTGATTTCCCTAGTTGCACTTGAATTGATAGGCTAAGTAGGTTGGAGGAGGTGCAAACACCCGATGAATTAGCAGACGTGCGTGTTTGAGGAGGAGCATGTAGAGCGCATTGCTGAATGGATGGTGTGAACCTTGCCTAATGCCATGTGGAGCTGCAGTCCGTAATTTTGTTACTAAAATTTAAACGGAATTGAAAAAACCAGGATTGCCGCCGCCCTCAAAAATCCTAACCCTAATCCTAATGATAATTATGAAACCAGTGGATGTTGATTCAAGTGGGTTACTTACTTTATAAGCTATCATATCAGGTTTCATATTTTGCTGCATTTACATTTGTGTCCCAACCCTCGTGACAGGATCATCAGTCTCCGTTTGTTTATGAGCCGGGCTGCGACAATCAAGAAGCACAGCACACGCTACTACTCTTGTGTAGCTTGCACGCCTATTCTATTAGCATTTAGCATTCACTTCAGGTCAGGCTTTGATTAGCAGGTCATTCTGTCTGCTATGCCTTTTGTGTTCAAGAGTGTTGAGAGTGGAGAGATGAATACGGTCTTTACAGACAGGGCGACTCGACGCTAGCTCTCTGCAATTCAATGTGATTGGTTTGTGGGTAAACTCCTCTTTAGGTTCCTGGCTGATTGAAAGAACAAGGGTACAGTCAAGCTGGCTTCTTCTGAGCAGCAAGCAGGGGCAGGCCACCAGCCAGCCCTGCATTCTGGTGGCGTAGCTTCAGTTGCAGGGACTCAAGCGAAGCCAACGTCAAGCTCCATGGCCGGTTCTCGTAGTGAAAGCCCCATCAAAGCAGCGGATGGAACATCTTCTCATTCTGACCAATCGTCTAATCTGTCAGAGTGCTCTCAAGTTCTTCAATACTTCAACCGCTCTGACGGTTTCTCCGTATCAGCAAGCCTTATCGGCTTTGGAGATGGAAATCAGACACTAGCAAACTCAGCCAATCTCAGTGCAACAAGTGCAAGCTCTCTGACAACAGGAGGTAACTCACTTCTTTCAGGCAACTCAGCATTGCAGCAGAGCATGAATATGAAAGCAGACTCAGTGACATCCACAGGTGCTGCTTCCATGGGCCTCCCAACGTCACCATTGTCTTTCTCATCCAGCAATGTAAGCTTGCCAGGTTCTGCAGGTTTTAGTATGACATCCTTGTCTCGCTCAGGCGTGATACCTGCGAATAGATTAGAGACATTGCAGGACCCCACTATACATCCATCCAAGCTCATGAAAGTGGACAATGGATATCAACCCATTCTGAACAACGAGGATTCTTGCAAACTTGGGTGGCATCATAATTCACACAATTTCGACACAACCCGCCAGGTTCTTTCAACAAATGAAGGGGGACCATTTGAGCACCCATATAAAGGCCAAGGTTTGGTAGCAGCACGACAAGAATTCCATAGCAATGAGCAGCAGCTCGCTCAACTGCACGCTTCTATGTCAGCGGCCAAGGCTCTGCAGAAGGACTTTTTGCAGCAGCAGGCTGTACAAAACAGGTTTCCTCGTGGAAGCCCTTTGCTATCAGCCCCAATCCCTAGACATGATGTTCTGCAACAGCAACCTTCACATGTTCATCCTCTTCAACAGCGCCTCTTGCAACAAGAGCACCTGTTACGAATGTTGCCACCTCAAATGCAGCGGTCTCATGTGTTGCAGCAGCAACAGCAATTACAGCAGCATCATTTGCATCAATTGCAGCACCAAATTGCTGGACTGAGCAAGCAACATGATAAGTATTTTCCAGGGTCATGTTCGCGTCGTTTGATGCAATATATACATCATCAGAGGATGCGTCCAGTGGTATGTGTCAACGTTGACGATGCATTCAATGATGTTGAATTTGATTTGCATGGCACAAACTTTAGTTTCTAAACGTATGCTTATTAAGGAGCTTAATAGCAAGGTTTTAGTTTGCTCCTGGCAAAAGGAGCTATTGTTCCCACTTGCTAATTATTGAAACTTGTTAGGTAATGTTCATGTTCGTACTTTACTATTGCAATGATCATGTATTTGTGTAGCTAAGTGCCCCTGATTTGATGTTTGCATGATTTAGCTATTGAATACTTTAATTAATAAAGCTACTGTTTTGTTTGGGTTTTCGTGGCCCATGGCTAAGTAGGTAAAGGCTTAGGCCTTTGTTGCGGTAACTCTTCAAAATGAAGCACCTCCGGGCTGATTTGATGCACCTTTGTATCTGTCTTGATGAAGGGGTTGTTGACGGCCACCAAGGGGTAGATTTGGGACTGATTTGCGCTCTTGATGTGAGAGGAATGAAGGGTTGAAAAGGTAGATGATGATGGAGCTGATAATGGACAGCAATTGGAGCATTCGATGCGGCGATGGAATGGCCTAGGAGAGGCTCAATGAGCTGCCGAAAGACCGGGCTGTAGTAGGGAGATTAGCAAGAGTGGATCCAACGCATTTCTGGTGAGGGAAGGGCTAAAAACTGGAAACGTTGGGGCTGCTTTGCTGATCTAGCGCTTGCTCGCGGTGAGGACCAAAACACCAAGGCCTATCTATAGACGCAAAATGCTAGGGCTGAATTTTGGCGCTGGTTGAATTTATCCCAAAACGTTGGCTGATCTACTCCCTTTACCCGGCAAAATACTGCTTATGAAATTTTCAGAACTTAGGTAGGGCAAACTTGGAAGACAAAGTTAAAAATAAATAATTTGAAATGATTCAATAATAAACTTGACCTAGCAAAGTTTCTGGGTGAAATTGTCACAGATTTGTTATTCTAGGAATCCGATTGATGCGGGGAATGGCTCGTTGGATTCTTCTAACCTAAAACTACATGCATGTCCATTTGTCATGCCAGATGCTGACCATAATGTAACAACATCTGTCAAAATGCTTGTACAATCCATTTATGCAAGAGGGTTTCAAAACTGGAAAACCTAATTTAATGGAGTGGTCCGGACATGCACGTCCTGCGAACAAGCTCACAATATTGCCGATACTACACCAAACTGTCCAAACCTGTCAAGGGCTGAAATCGTAGGTTTTCCACCCAATTTTGGCAGCATAACGGCTATTATTCTTTGCAGTTTAGGTGCGAAACCCTGAACTTGCAAATAAATGCAGCAAGCTGAAATTCTTTGTGTTGGATTATTTTGAGCGGAGCAATCATGTCTATGAGCGTCTAAAGAGCTTTCGCACGCAATGGGACACTTCCCCTTTGATTTGGACAAGTTTTCATGCGAGAAACCTCTCCTGTTTTGCAGTTTGTTGTGATGGAGTTGTGTGTATGTGTGGGGGATTAGCAATTAGCTAATCTGGTTTTTGTTCAGACCGCTCTTGCCTTGACAAATGCGCATAAAACCTACAAGACTGTACATAGTCATCTGAGGAGCCCAACTAGTGGGGCATTACCATATGTGTAAGGGGGGGAGAGGAGAATGGGAGTGGAATCATTGCGCTACATGAGACAAGGGAGACGACAAGCTGTCCATTAAAGCCGTGAATCCGAAAATCCACTCACAAATGAAAACTTAGCTCTTGCTCTCTTTTGGGCTTCCCCAAGCTTGGAACGAGCTTCTGGAATGAGAGAAGTCAAGTAGGTGGCTGTCCTACTGACATGTGTCCACTATGCCCCTTATGGTTCAGTTTCCTAACCCCTCCCAACTTGTAAAGTTGTCAGTGACTTGCCGCGCGGCCCAAATTTCATTTAGGACACATGCTTCCATACTCATTAGAATTCAGTTGTTACTGGATCCACCAGTTCCTGACCGACTGATCTAGATTTCGGATGAGAAACTTGCTTGGCTGCAGTCGTTTCACATTGGCCATGCAATGTTTACTTGCACCTTTTCAAGGGTTTTGGGAACAAGCAAAAATAAAATAAATAAAAATATGTAATATATATTTAGAGAAGGCAACATAAAAAATACACGTCTGGGTGACACTCAACACTAGTGCTCCACCATGTGGACAAGCGGCCTAGCCTAAGGAAGTTGCAGGTAAATTTTAGTCTTTAATTGTCATAGGTTGGTGATGTGGCGTGCCAATTGAGGAAATGGCAGAGAGGAAAAGGGGCTCTCTGCAGAAGTTGGTGAGTGTAGAAGTTGTGGCCAAGGGGTCTAAAAAAAGGGGTTAGGATAAAAAAAAAACCTAACCCATTGACTTAAAGAACGTATGGAGCACCGATTGAGGGGCCTAAAACCCAAATATCATGGCACTAAAGCTGTGGCAGATTTTCGTAAATTGCGATTGTTGCCACATGGCACTTCTGTACGTATATCTGCGTTTTGCGTTGGTTGCATGGCAAGGCTGTTTACGCATGCTTTTGGGAGTAGATGCTTTTGGACATCAATGCTTTTAGAGCAAGTGCTTTTGGGCATCCCTTGTTTTTATAAGTGCCTAGAGGACCTCTCTTCTGAGAACATTTGGACGCAAAGTCTTGGGAGAGCTGGACCCTCGAGGAGTTGTACCTTTGCGAAGCAATAATAAAGAAATACCGGAAGGGGTGCGAGTCTTTGGGGCCAGTGCATCTGGGGACAAAACTCGGCCGTTCCTTGTTGACTCTTCTCTCTCTCTCTCTCTCTCTCTCTCTCTCTCTCTCTTCAAGTTTAGGTATTTGCAAATTTTGTTAGTGTGCTGTTGATGACTCGAGGAGGGAGAGAGTACTTCTCTTTGAGAACTCGTACGACACATTGTGGTGGTTGAGGACAAAGGAGATGAAATGATTGGTTTCGCCAATGGTAGGTACAATACAATGGAATACATGACAAGGCCCCTATGTCCTCGAGAATGTTGTTGAGGCTGTCACAAGTTGTGACGTGGCAAGCATAGGGTTAGGGTTTAATAAAAACCTAATCCTAATCCAACTTGGTCCAGCCGTACAAAAATCCTGCAAACCGCGGAAGCTGCTTACGCGGCATCCGCACTGATTTTTCGCATTTTACGGCACCCTTTGGGCACTAACGTTTAGAGCAAGGCTTTTCACTTGTACGCTTTTAGGAAAGGGGCCTTTAAATAGATTGCTAGGGCCTCTTCTGTGGTAGATTAGCTTGGCAGCATTGCAGAGAGAGGACCCGTGGACATTGTACCTTGTGAAGCATCAACAATAAAGATATATCAAAAGGGGCCACAGTCTATAGGGCTGGTGCATTTGGCAGCAAAACTTTTTGCCACTTTGTGTTGACTCTCTCTCTCTCTTCAGGTTCAACCTAGTTATTTGCAAATTTCTCACGTGTTATGCGGTAGAATTTCTCGCTTGGAGTGTCCAAGCCTATTACACTGGTATCAGAGATGAGACGATTCTTCTTCTACAGAGGATCCGATCCCTTTTCCCTCAGCACTCGTGGTTTCTGGTGGTGAATCCGATAGAGGAATGGTCTGGAAAATTGTGGTCTAGCTAAGAAAGTGCGAATCCTTTGGCTGTGAGAGTTCGGATGAGAGTCACAAACACTACGTGAAAAAGTGGTTATTGAATTCACCAACCCTCTTCCCAAGGATGGCTTAAAATCTAAGAGCGTTTCGTGATAGGGAAATCACAAACCCTCTTCCTAATTGTACTTGAAATCAACTTGTTTTTGCGAGCGAGTTCGTGATGAAAAGGTCCCAAACTCACAACCAATTTTACTTAAAAAGAGTAATGAAAAACGCTGAAGTTTTGAGCCATGAAAGCTCAACTCACATACAAGCACAACTCCCATTCAAAACCCAAATCTCTTTCATGGGGTGCTTGCTTATCCACGGCGAAAGTGCTATGTGTCAATTTTTGGGGCTTTCATACCATTTTTGACCAAAACTAGGTCATCTTTGACCCAAAAAAGTGTTGGTACATCGACTATTTTCTTATTTCTTCAGAATTATTTCTATTTAAAGAAATTAGGACATTAATGCGTGCACTTGAACTGTTAAAGTTGGGAACTGTAGATCTACAAGAACTCATAAAATCCATCAAGGGACATCTTTGATGTATCTTATGATGGGTGACATTAAGCATCGGGAAGGAGTTTCTTAAGTTCGGTGGGAGAGATTGGGAAATGGATATTGCCGATGCGTCACATGATGGGTGGCGGAAGCATCGGATAGGGAATACTGTGTTGGTCTGGGAGGAAGTCGGAGTTGGGTAAGAATTGTGCTTAAGATGCAAGCACATGAATAAAGATGGGTTTTGAGAAGCTTTGGATCAAAGCAGGATGTTTTTAAGTGCTTTACCGTGCTGCCCTGTGAGGAAATCTATGTCTGCATTGCATTTGTGCTTGAGGTTGCATCCAGGGACACTTGGGGAGTGCTGGGTAGCATCGATTTTCAGCTTGCAAGTTCACACCATTTTTAAAGATGATTAGCCGCACACTTAACAAGTGCGAAGCTACTCATTAAAAATGAAGCAGACCAAAAAGAAGCGCCCTGGTATCTAGTTGAAAACAATAATCTCTCCTCTCTCTAGAAAACTTGTCGCTCTCTCTTTCTCTCTCTTCTTATTTTCGGGCTGTTTAAGATAATTGACCAAGTGAACGATGTGACGTTCCGAATAGACTTACCATCTAACTGGAAGATCCATAATGCTTTCCATGTTAGTTTACTCCGGCCATATGTGGGACTGCCTCAAGTCAGCCTATTGCTGAGGAACCTCTTGAGGCTGAGGAAACATAAGAAATACTCCAACCGGAGCATATCTTTTATCATCAGGAGCGGCCTCTTAAGTCCGGGAAGATTACACAGAAGTATTTGGTAAAGTTTAAGAATTATTCTACTCTAGATGCTCAGTGGATGACCGAGCAAAAAGTAGCATCCTTTCCCAAGATTTTGGAAAGATATGTTTAGAAGCCAGAGGGATGTTGCTAAATGGACTATTTTCTTATTTTCTCGAGTAATTTCTTTTTATTGAAATTAGGATATTTTAATATGTCCACTTGAATCGTAAGGTTAGGAATTGTAGATCTACTGAAATTATTAAAAGCCATTAGGAACGGAAAATTCTGATACGTCAAATGATGGGTGACATTAAGCATCGTGAAGGGGTTTTACCGTTAGCTCGGTAGGAGAGACCAGGAAACGAATATTCTTGATGTGTCACGTGATGGGGTGACGGGAGCATTGAAAAGAAAATATCTCGTTGGTCTGGCAGGAAACCTGAACTGGAAAGAGGAATACGCGTAAAGATGCAAGCACAAGAATAAAGATGGGTTCTGAGAAGCTTTTCTTAAAAAGCGGAATATTTTAAGGAGTTTTCCGGGAAGAGCAGACGCTTTCCCGTGAGGAATCTATCTCTGCATTGCATTTGTGCACGTGATTGCATCGACGGACACCGAAGAGGTGCTGTGAAAAGCATTGTTTTTAACTTACAAGATTTTATTGAGTTTTTGGGCATATTCAGACCAATTTTAAAATATGTCGGCCGCCCACTTAATAAGTGGGCAGCCGCTTGGAAAATAAAGCAGCAAAACCAGCCAGCGATTTCTCTCTCTCTCTCTCTCTCTCTCTCTCTCTCTCTCTCTCTCTCTCTCTCTCTCTATTTTCGGTAGAACAACAAAAAAAGGAAAAGAAAAAAATTCCGCCGCGATCTCTATGCGGGTAGCCTCCGCTCAGCTATTCTTGCCCTGGCTAGGGAGCTATAAAAGCATCACTTGCCCTCACTCAGAAGAAGAGTTGCCAAGGCTAGCAAGAGAAGACTCTGCCGCCTGAAGACGCATGTAAGGTGCAGCGGATATGAATCTTGAACTTTGCTCAAGATGAGTGCTCCGAACTGTGCTCAAGGTTCCTTTTACTTACGGAAGGGAGAGCCTTCCGTTCCTTTAGTGAGAGAGTGCAAGTGATCACAAACAAAGTGGTGTGAATGAAGGTGCTGAGACTGAGAGATAGAGAGAGAAGAGAATACGACACCAAAATGTTGTTAAACCCTCCTCCGAAGGCCCCACTCTCTATGGTGAGAGCGGTCAATTATTGATTGTACAAATCTGGTACAGAGGTGCTGATGCAATGTTCTTGATGCTATGATGCATGAGGTCCTAGGTCGGTGACGATGGCGACGACGAGGTGACGACAACGCTGTCCTTTATGGCTGATAATCGCTGGTTTGACCTTGCTGAAAACGCTGATGCAGATCTATGAAAACGCTGATGTAGCTGTGTCTAAAACGCTGCTACTCTTGGCTGGTTTTATCTGCGGACAGCAAGCTGAAAAACGCAGTAGATCAGGGCTGAAATCGCTGATTCGTCTGCTGCAAAGATACTGATTTGTCTGCTGTAGATGCTTGTGGAAACGCTAGACCAAGGGCTGATCTACGACGTGGGAATGGCGCAACGCTGGGATTATCTGATGAAAAATGCCAGGCTTGCAGGGGTTCTTGCTTGAGAAGTTTGCTAGAGATGCCTGCTGCAAGTAGTTGCCTGTGCACTCCTTTCTTATTCTGCCATAATATAGTAGCGCTAGGTTTCTTGCCCTACCCAGTTTCCCAACAAAAGTCACTTAAAAATAATAAGTGAAAAATGGCTAAAATAGGGAAAGTAGGTTTTCTGCACTGTAAAATGCTCTTGATGGAATTTGTCACGAGGACGTGGCAGCTTTTAACTATGTCACGAGGACGTGGCAATTGCTAACCTTAGTTGTTGGTTTCTTTCCAATGATTTTTGTTTTATTTTTGAGACCCTCTTTTTGAAGTAGCAAACGGTCGGACATTGTATGGCCAATGTGAACGGTAATTTCACCCGCAGACGGGAAGTGGTTGGCATTGGAATTCGTATAGTAAGAGGATGTCTAGGCTCAAAGCAAGATCATGTAGGTCCCCCCGTCGCACTTAGCAAGTTGGTGGATACTAGGAAGCGAACTCAATAAAGGCACAAAGTCAAGGTGGGACTACCAACAGAAAGTATCTGACAGTTGGGCCACATTGCACTTTTGGATGTGGTTCTCTGATGACGAGTGGGAACCCAACGGAAGCATCTCGTAAAATTTAGGGAACTGCTATTTTGGGTCGTCAAATGTGTTCGCGTCATTACCTCCGGTATGACTAGGGGAACATTTTACAACTCTGCCGCGAAGGCAACTAAGCAACCAGTCGGGAGATTTTTAGGCGGCAAACCCGAAACCGGAAAATGCTTGTAAATGCGCCAAGTGGCACATTTTTGTGAACTTGCCTCACAAAGGAAGAGATAGCGCTGAATTATAAACTGGGTGGCCTCATTTTTGAAGAACTGTCACAGGTTAAAGCTATGGAGTGCTTCCTTTCCCTCTATGTACGGTGTGGTGCCAGGAGTGATGCCCTGCACGCTACACACTGCTCTGTCTCTCCCCTACGTGCAGTTATGTGATGCCCCACAAGAGGGCTTTTCATTTGACTGATGTACAGTTGTGTGGGTTCATGCGCGATTGCCGAGGCAAGAGCCTCTTGCACAGGTACTGGATTAGCTAGTGGCTAATCTCCCCTAGATACAGGTGAATTCGGAGAGGTTTCACGTGGGAAATCTCCTCCGATTCAAAGGGCAAGTAGCCCTACAAGTGCGGGAGCTTGAGGACTTGCTACAGATGCGACCGGCACGCGAAACGGAGCCCAAAACAGGGAATTACAGCCTGCTGTGTATTTTTGCAGGTTTAGGTTTTCGGCCCTAAACGGTCCCTAATACCCCCGGGAGGTTCGGGGATGCGAGGGGACCGTTGTAGAGGTGATCATGGCGCATTTTCGGGGCAGAAAATAGAGAATTCAGTGTGCTGCAGATTCTCACCAGGTTTTGCACAGTGTCCGTATGCGTCGGGAAAGTCATCTATTGCGTGGGGATACTGACTGTGAAGCGTCTTAGTACATTTATGTTGCCAAAATCCGGCCAAAACAGGTGTTTCTCAGCTTGGATTATGTGGGGCAACTCGTAGGAGATCACAGGTTTATTCCTCTGTTAAAGAATAAAGAAATACCGAAGGAGGCGCCATTTTGGGGCCTACAGGTTGTCGACGTCTGCTCGGAGCATTCTAGCTTCCGAGTCGTGTGTATGCTCAAGTGTTAATTCCCGTCACAGGTTTCCTTTGCACGTTCTCTCTGTGTGTGTCTAAAGTAAAGAATTTCGGGTGAAAGCCAACGCCTACCGCCCCACGGGCCGGTTTCAAGGTTCCGTTGTCGGGACTTCAATCACTTTTTCCTCAAGAAGTGAGCCTCGGTTCTTTTGGGTAAAGTCAAGGAGTGCAGGAACGCACGCGGGATTACACTATGGCTGACAAAGGGAAGGGCATTATGGAAGAAGGTTCCTCTTCAAAGAACAGACAGGAAATTCCTATGGTCTTCGAGATTGGCGAGAGCTCACGGCCACGCCAGACTGTACCTCCTATTAATGTGAATGTCCCTCCAGTAGTACAGGGCTTTATGACTGGGCAACTTGAGATGATGCGTTCAGGACTTGGTTAGTTGCCGCGGTGAATGTCTTTTCGCAACCAGTGCAGAATCCAAGGTTTATGGAGTTCTTGCAAGTGCCACCAGTGCAACAACAAAATAGGCAATCTACACCGCGTACGGAGCTTGTTGAGGCTCAAGCCTAAGTACTCAACGCGACTCAGCAGGATAGGGAACACTCGCATGTTGTGGAGTCAGGGGCTCCAGAACAGGTTCCTCCCGTGCTTGAACAGGTGGCTAGAACGCCTATTCCACAAGTTATGCAAGTTCAGCCCGCCACCTTTCAGAGCCCGCATGCTGTCTTGAATGGTCAGGGAACTGGATACCAGGCAATGCACCCAGTTTTCCCACCACATACGGTACATCCCGGGTATTTCGGGGGTGGATCAGTGTTCCAAAGTATGGTTGGTTATGCGCCTGGAAGTCAGCCGTACATGCCAGGAACAGTGTTTGGGGGTATGCAACGCATGATGCCAAACCCCATGTATAGTAGTACCGGCATGCAGCAGGGTTTTCAGTGCAACCAAGGCCAATTTGGGGTGCCACAGGGTCATTTTGGCATGGCTGGTTTTTCTGGATAGCAGCCAGATATTACACCTCTGACGCAAAATGTTAATGGGCAAGATGTGCCGATTATGCCTACTACAGTTGCCCATGTTGCAGACCATTCCATATGACAATTTGGGGGCATAGGAAAAGCCGAAAGCTTACAAAGAAGGTGGTGCAACTGTAAAGTTCAGTACTTTCAGTGGCTTTGAGGATAAAGCAAAGGCTCTCACTTTCCTCCAGCAGTTTGATACAGCTTATGCAGGAGGGAATTTTACAGAGGCCTCAAAAGTCAGGAAAGTTGCCACTTTCTTAAAGGACAATGCGCTTACATGGTGGACGACATTGTTAATGCAAGGACAGGCACCCGCCACTTGGGTTTACTTCAAGCAAATGTTTGCATCTGCTTGGCTGTCAAATGAATTTGAAGTCGACGTCATGACAGATTGGCACCAGCTTACTTCGGCTACATGCAAGAGCTTGTTGGAGTACAATCAGAGGTTTTGTAAAGCGTTACTCTCAGTGACCTCCTATAGATTTGTGCCATTGACAGAGCAGATAGAGAAGTACTGTTGTGGGCTGCCTAAAGGGCTTCGTAATTACTGTACCAAGAACAGAGTGGCTACCCTCACTCAGCTTATGGAAGTTGCGAACACTGGTCTTGCCTTGTTGAAAGGAGAGGACAGTGGGTTTCCGAGCAACAAGAAAGGAGGGCAGCAAAAGAAAAATTCAGCGAAGAAGCCCTTTGTGAAAACGGCTCCTGAAGCTTCACAAGGGTCAGAAAAGGCTACCAAAGACGAGGATTCAATCGGGACTTTTGGAGCGCAGGCAAAAACACAGAAAAGGAAACCTTTTGTGCGCAAGTCGCTCAAGGAAAAGAAGATCCTAATGGCTGAAAACAAATGCTTTTTATGCGAGCAGCTTGGTCACTTTGCTACCAATTGTCCACAAAGGAAAAGACCAGCTGACTCAGATGATAAAGAAGACCAGATAGGTAAGAAGCCTAAACCCACGGCAAGTTTGGTGCCAGACATGGTGGGTGACAGGTCCAGTACAGATGCCAGTGAGTTATGCAGGACATGGGGTAAAGTTAGGGATCAGACGACACTCATCTTCTTTGATCCAGGTGCCAAAGCCAACTTAATCTCACCAGAGTTAGCTATGAAGCTGGGCATCAGAGCTGAAGAGATGGGGTACACAGCACAGGCAGGGTTGGCATGTCTTGACCACTTAGAGTGTGCTACTCCCATCATTGGAAAGCTGCGTCTGCATATGCAGTCGTATGTGGACACAGAAGAGTTCTACATCATGCCGCTGGAAGGATGTGATGCCTTGTTGGGGATCCCGTGGATGTTTCGAGTGCATGGAGCCTTGGATGCCTACAACAAAAAGATCACTGTACAGCATAGGGGCAAAACTCACATCTTAGATGTAAAGCTTAAAGGAGAGTCAATCCCTATTCTATCTGCTTCTGCTATCACTTCTGTAATAAAGAATCATCTTTCTGTGTACTTGATTTTTGCGCGTGATGTCTCAGATAGTGATCAATCAAATTTATCTGTGTTAAGGTCAGCATTTTTGCAAAAGTTTAGTGATTGTTTTTCTGATTCATTACCGTCGCAACTGCCGCCAGAGAGACCTAAGGACCATCGGATAGATTTGGTGCCAGGGTGTAGCCCACCAAATAGACCTCCCTACAGGGGTAGTGCGGCGCAGCACAGAGAGATTATGAAACCGGCCTGTTCAATCCAAAAAGGGCGGTAGACTTTACTTTAAACCTTGATTTAGCTTTCACCCATTATTAGTCGTCTATTTTACCTGTACTTTCAAGACACAACAAAGGGGAGAGGGATACAGGCTGCTAGATTGCACCTGTATGAGTGGACAGACACCAGATTGGCCCCTAACTTAGGCGCCCCTTTCGGTATTTCTTTATTGTTCAAAAGAGGGAATAAACGTTGTGGTTCCCTACAAGCTGCCCCGCACAAACTCGGCTGAATTTCCACTGTTCCAGCCTGATTTCGGCAGCATAACTGTACTAGAACCCTTCACGGTCAGTATTCCCACGCATTGACTGACTTTCCCGACGCATACGGGCACTTTGCAAAACCTGGCGAGAATCTGCAGCACGCTGAATTCTCTGTTTTCAGCCCTGAAAATGCTCCAGATCGCCTGTACAGCGGTCCCCTTGCGTCCCCGAACCTCCTGGGGGTATTAGGGTCCGTTTAGGGCCAAAACCCTAAACCTGCAAAAATACACAGCAGGCTGTAATTCACTGTTTCGGGCTCCGTTTCGCGTGCCGGTCGCATCCCTAGCAAGTCCTCGAGCTCCCGCACCTGTAGGGCTACTTGCCCTTTGAATCGGACGAGATTTCTGGCGTGAAACCTCTCCGAATTCACCTGTACCTGCGGGGGGATTAGCCGCTAGCTAATCCAGTACCTGTGCAAGAGGCTCTTGCCTCGGCAATCGCGCATGAACCCACACAACTGTACATTGGTCAAATGAAAAGCCCACTAGAGGGGCATAACATACTGCCAAAGGGGAGAGAGAGGGCAGTGCGTAGCGTGCAGGGCATCACTCCTGGCACCGCACTGTGCATAAGAGGGAAAGCAAGCACTCCATAGCTCTTAACCTGTGACAAATTCTGAAAATGAGGCTCTCCCCTCTTCAAATTCAGCGCCACTTCTTGTTGCATAAGGCAAGTGCACCAGAAGGTGCCACTTGGCACTTTTACAAGCATTTTCCCGTTTCGGGGTTGCCGCCTAAAAATATCCCAACCGGTTGCCCAGTTGACTTCACGGCAGAGTAAGAAAATGTTCCCTTTGTCATTCCGGAGGTAATGACGCCAACACATTTTCAGGTCCCAAAATAGCAGTTCCCTAAATTTTAGGAGATGCTGCCATTGTATCTTTCTAGGTCATCCGACCCTCTTTGTACACTGCGGCCACATCCAAAACTGAAATGTAGCCTCTGTAGCAAAGGATTCCACTTTGGCTAGTCAATGACCCCACTTGGCTAACCATAGTCCTTGTCCAACCTTAGTGCTCTCTTGCCCTCAGGCCTGGACTCCCTCTGGACAGTTCCACACTAGCTATGCAATGCAGGGCAGTTAGATTTCCCGAGGGGTGTTTCCAAAAAGTGAAAGTAAATAGATAATAAGAAAGAAATCAACAAAAAGGATAGATAGTAGTCACACGCTGGTGACATACCCCCCTCTTGAAATCTCAAACGTCCTCGTTTGCATCTATGTCGTACATGCTTACTGTCAACACTGATGTATTCAACACCTGTCGACACATATACGACACATACATGCTCATTGTCAACCCTGGTGTATTCAACACCTCGTCGACTCATGTATTGCCTGCGTGTGAACCCTGTCCCAATGACATAGTGGTAGCTTCGCACTCTGCCATTGTTTTGAGTCACTAACTTTCCAATGACAAAATGGTAGCTGCACATTTTGCCACTGTCTTATAGTACACGTTGGATCCCGTAACACTTTCGAGCATACCCAAACCGACAGTTTAAGAATGCAGTTACACATGTACTCTTCAATAGAAGCAATCACTGTATCCTTGACAAACTGACAAGAAATACTCACTTCTATAGCACTAACCAAACTTTTGGACATTTCATAAGAGCAATTGCCAAACTGACAATCTGTACAGCTCTAACATTCATGTAACAGGTATTTCATTTGAGCTCACTTTAAATACCATGTACATCATTTGTTTCAGAAGCCATTGTCACACTGACAATCCATTTAGCTTTGAAACTCAAGGGGTCAAGGTAGGTTGCAAATCGAAGGCTTCCAGGTAGAGTGATAACACAGTTGGTGACTCTGCAAGTTCACCTTCTTCCATCCACTTAGCATCCATTGGTGGATAGTTTCTGAACTTTACCAAGTAACGCCTAGCAACCTTGCCTTTCACTTTCCTTTCTTTGTGTGCCAAAATCTGTTCAGGGACCAAGATTTCGTCAAGTTCCTCGACTTCCGGCTGATCTTCAGCTGGTATATCTTCTGGCACATCACCCACATAGGGTCTGAGAAGACTCACATGAAACGCATTGTGAATCTTCCAACTGTCAGGCAATTTCAGCCTATATGCAACATCACTGATTATGTCGCACACTTGAAAAGGCCCATAGTAACGCATGCTGAGCTTTGGAAACAGTCTTTCCTTGCCCTTCATCTTCTTTAACCTTGCCTTTTCAAACCGTAGAAGCACCCAATCACCAAGTGAATATACCACTTCACGACGGTGACGATCAGCTGCTTTCTTTTGCTTTGCCTGAGTTCTTTCTAAGGCCACTTTGACCTTCTTGTACATTTCATCCATGTCTTGAACATACTTATCTGCTTCAAATATCTTATCCTTTGTATGCAGTATGGGAGGAATTTTCTTGCCACCTTCAACTATCTCAAAAGGTGCCTTGCCAGTTGATGAATGCACTGTATTATTGTATGCATACTCCACCAATGGCAAATACTGCTCCCATTTTCCTTTATGCTCTGACACATAGCACTTCAGCAGATCTAGGACAGTAGAATTTGCCTCTTCTGACTGCCCATCTGTTTGAGGATGAAATGACGAAGAGAATTTGAGCGTGGTACCCATATTCTCAAACAAGCCTTTCCAGAACAAACTAGTCATGCGTGGATCACGGTCGCTAATAATCGACTGTGGCATGCCATGATACTTGAAAATATTGCTCATAAACAAGCGTGCCATCTGATCTGGCTTTATCTTCTTCCTGACAGGAATAAAATGAGCCTGTTTGCTGAATCTGCAAATAATGGTCCAAATACCATCGTTTCCTGTCTGCGTTCTCGGAAGATCAAAGATAAAATCCATAGCAATACTTTCCCATGGTTTATCTGGAATAGGTAGGGGTTGCAATAACCCTGGTGCCTTTTGCCTGTCAAACTTGACCTTTTGGCATATTAGGCATTCTCGCACAAAGGCATCCACATCCCTTCTCAATGTAGGCCAATAGAAGAATGTCTCAACCGCTTTAACTGTAGCATCAATACCACGATGCCCTGCATACGGTGGGACATGACTCTCTTCCATAACTTTGCGTCGCAATGGCTTTGTGACACACAATCTGCCATGCATCATCATGAACCCGTCTTTAAGAAGATAGTGTTCATGACGTTGTCCATCCATTAGCTGCTCGAAGACCCTTGCAAAATCTTCATCATTTGCATACTGTTCTCTCATATCATCAAGTTCATGATGATAAGGAATCGACACAGCTGAAATTTGTGGCTTCCTTGACAAGGCATCAGCCACAACGTTCTTCTTGCCTTCCACATGCACAATCTGAAAATGGAACATGGACAAGATATTTGCCCATCGCATATGCTTCTCAGATAACTTTGTCTGTGTCAAGAAGTATCGCAAGGTCTGATGGTCCGTTTGGACAACAAAGTCTGCACCTAGCAGGTAGTGTTTCCAACTTAAGAGCGCATGAATCACAGCCAGTAACTCTTTCTCATAGACCTGCATGGTCATCTCTGGCCCTTGCAAAATTCTGCTCTCATAGGCTACTACCCTGCCATCTTGCATTAGCACAGCACCAATGCTACTACCGCAGGCATCACACTGGACCACAAATGACTTCCTAAGATCTGGCAACACAATGACTGGATCTGAAGTCATCTTTTCCTTTAAGAGATTAAAAGCTGAAATCTCTTTCTGTGTCCATCTGAAGGTGACTGCCTTCTTTTGAAGAGCATGTAAAGGTGAAGCAATCTCAGCGAAATTTCGGATAAACCTTCTGTAATAGGAGCATAGTCCCAAAAAGCTTCGGACATCATGCACCGTCTTCAAATTTGGCCATGACTTGATCGCTTCGACTTTTGCAGGATCCATTCTGACACCATCCTTTGAGACAATGTGTCCCAGAAAGTGAATCTCTTCCAGAAAAAACTCACTTTTCTTTGCATTGATGAGCAACCTATGACTGCGTAGCTCTTTGAACACAATGGCCAAGTGATGCCTATGCTCCTCTTCATTCTTTGAATAGACTATCATGTCATCAAAGAACGTACCAACAAACTGCTGGTGTGGACGGAAAATTCTGTCCATCATCCTATTGAACGTAGCAGGAGCATTTGTGAGACCAAAGGGCATCACTAAAAATTCGTAAAGGCCAAACGTTGTTCTAAAAGCAGTCTTGTGCACATCCTCTGATCTAATGCGGATCTGATGATACCCACTCTTTAGATCTATCCTGCTAAACATAGCTGCTCCTTCTAATTTGTCCATAATATCATCAATTCTAGGTATAGGAAACCTATTCTTGATGGTATTCTTGTTCAGTGCACGGTAGTCGATGCACATACGCCATGAGCCATCCTTTTTCTGCACCAACAACACTGGAGAACAGAATGGAGATGAACTGGGCTGAATCAGCCCCTTTTCTAACAACTCCTGTACTTGGCCCATTATTTCTTTCTGCTGAGCCGCACTAACCCTGTACGGAGGCTTATTTGGTGGGCTACAGCCTGGCACCAAATCTATCGCATGGTCCTCGGGTCTCTCTGGCGGTAATTGAGACGGTAATGAATCGGAAAAACAGTCACTATACTGTTGTAAAAACATTGACCTTTCTTTATCTAGCACAGATAAATTTGATTCATCACAATCTGACACTTCACGTGCAAAAACCAAGTACGCAGAAAGATGCTTTTTCATTACAGAAGTAATAGCAGAAGCTGATACAGTAGGAATAGACTCCCCTTTAAGCTTTACATCCAGAATATGAGTCTTTCCCCTGCTCTGTACAGTGATCTTTTTGTTGTAGGCATCCATGATTCCCTGTACACGAAACAACCAAGGAATACCTAACAACACATCACATCCGTCCAGTGGCATGATGTAAAATTCTTCAGCATCTACATAGGACTGGATATGTAGACGCAACTTTCCAATGATGGATGTCACAGCCTCTGTATGGCCAGGACATGCCAAACCTGCCTCTGCTGTATACCCCATCTCTTCAGGTCTGATTCCCAACTTTGAAGCCAATTCTGGGGAAATAAAGTTGGCTTTGGCACCTGGATCAAAGAAGATAAGCACTGTTTGATCCCTAACCTTTCCCCATGCTCTGCAAAGCTCACTTGCATCTGAATTTGGCTTGTCGCCCACCATATCTGGCACTAGACCAGCCATGGGCTTCTTTCCTTTCTTGTCTTCCTTGTCTTCAGAATCAGCTGGCCTTTTCTTTGTAGGACAGTTGTAAGCGATGTGGCCAGGCTGCTCACATATAAAGCATTTGTTCTCTGTCCTCAGGACCTTCTTTTGCTCTTCTGACTTGCGAGGAAAACGTCTTTTCCATTTCTTTGCTGGTCCTTTTTCTGATTCAGCCGTAGCTTTGTCTTTCCCTGCGTTGGCCGACTCCTGAGTCCCTTTAGGAGCCTCATTGGGAACGTGCTTCTTGGCTGAATTTTTCTTGCCTGATCCTGCCTTGACGCCAGTGTTAAATTCACAATCTTCTCCCTTGAGCAAACCATTGCCAGTGTTTGCTACCTCGATGAGCTGCGTCAAAGTAGTGACTTTTGTCTTCGTGCAGTATTTTCTCAATCCTTTGGGTAGGCCACAACAGTATTTTTCTATCTGTTCTGTCAATGGCACAAACCTATAGGAAGTTACGGGAAGTAGAGCTTTCCAAAACTTCCGATTGTAATCATCCAGATTTCTGCAAGTGGCAGCATTTAGCTGGTGCCATTCTGTCATGACATCTGCTTCGAAATCATCAGATAACCATGCTGCTGCAAAAATCTGCTTGAAGTAAATCCATGTGGACGGAGCTTGCCCTTGAAGCAATAAAGTTGTCCACCATTGTCCCGCATTCCCTGTCAAGAAAGTGGCTGCCTTGCGGACCTTTGAAGCCTCTGTAAAGTTTCCCCCTGCATAGGCCTTGTCAAATTGCTGGAGGAATGAAAGAGCCTTCTTCCTGTCATCAAACCCTGTAAAGGTCGTGAATGTCACACCTTTGCCACCTTCTTTGTACGGAGTTGGCCTCTCCAGCGGCGTTAAATTGTCATATGGAAGTGACTGAAACATGGGAACACTATTAGGGTTCATTTGTGTTCCTTGGCCGCTATTAACTTGACCTGGAAATGCCATATTTGGCTGCTGATTTGTAATTCCAGCCATACCAAAACTTGCTTGTGGCATCCCAAATTGTCCCTGAGTGCTTTGAAACCCTGATTGCATACCCATGACACTGTACATGGGGTTAGGCATCATCGTTTGAGCACCCGCAAACACTGTTCCTGGCGTATAAAACTGATTTCCAGGTGCATGACCAGCCATGCTCTGAAATACCGATCCACCTCCAAAATAGCCAGGGTGTACTGAAGGTGGTGGGAAGACCTGTTGCATAGCCTGTAAGTTGCTTCCCTGCCCATTAGAACCAGCTATAGGCTGCTGAAAGGTGGCGGGCTGAACTGGTACAGCTTGAAAGACTGGCATCTCAGCCACCTGTTCTTGCACCTTAGGCATACGTTGTGGAGACTGCATGTTCTCCGTCAAGTGTACAGGTGTTTCCATTGACTGTGCGGTATGAATCACCTGTGTTCGAGCCTTAACAGGCTTTTGAATATGATCCAGTGACCCAACTTGCTGAGACGGAACAGGAGGTTGCAGAAAGGCTAAAAACCTCGGATTCTGCATTACTTGTGTGAACATAGCCACAGCAGTAGCCAACTGGGTCCTGAATATATCATCATCAGTCTGTGGTGGTCTTGAGGACTCACCCACTTCATGTGTCTGTTGACCCTGTGAAGAGGAAACCTCTTCAGTCACATCATCTGGTCTGTCAACCATAATTGCAATTCCCTGTGTCTGGTCTATGATCCCCTGTGTCTTCAAGCCCAAAACTGACCAAGGCTCACTTCTATGGGAAAAAGTGATTTAATCCCGTCGATGGAACCATGAAACCGGCCTGTTCAATCCAAAAAGGGCGGTAGACTTTACTTTAAACCTTGATTTAGCTTTCACCCATTATTAGTCGTCTATTTTACCTGTACTTTCAAGACACAACAAAGGGGAGAGGGATACAGGCTGCTAGATTGCACCTGTATGAGTGGACAGACACCAGATTGGCCCCTAACTTAGGCGCCCCTTTCGGTATTTCTTTATTGTTCAAAAGAGGGAATAAACGTTGTGGTTCCCTACAAGCTGCCCCGCACAAACTCGGCTGAATTTCCACTGTTCCAGCCTGATTTCGGCAGCATAACTGTACTAGAACCCTTCACGGTCAGTATTCCCACGCATTGACTGACTTTCCCGACGCATACGGGCACTTTGCAAAACCTGGCGAGAATCTGCAGCACGCTGAATTCTCTGTTTTCAGCCCTGAAAATGCTCCAGATCGCCTGTACAGCGGTCCCCTTGCGTCCCCGAACCTCCTGGGGGTATTAGGGTCCGTTTAGGGCCAAAACCCTAAACCTGCAAAAATACACAGCAGGCTGTAATTCACTGTTTCGGGCTCCGTTTCGCGTGCCGGTCGCATCCCTAGCAAGTCCTCGAGCTCCCGCACCTGTAGGGCTACTTGCCCTTTGAATCGGACGAGATTTCTGGCGTGAAACCTCTCCGAATTCACCTGTACCTGCGGGGGGATTAGCCGCTAGCTAATCCAGTACCTGTGCAAGAGGCTCTTGCCTCGGCAATCGCGCATGAACCCACACAACTGTACATTGGTCAAATGAAAAGCCCACTAGAGGGGCATAACATACTGCCAAAGGGGAGAGAGAGGGCAGTGCGTAGCGTGCAGGGCATCACTCCTGGCACCGCACTGTGCATAAGAGGGAAAGCAAGCACTCCATAGCTCTTAACCTGTGACAAATTCTGAAAATGAGGCTCTCCCCTCTTCAAATTCAGCGCCACTTCTTGTTGCATAAGGCAAGTGCACCAGAAGGTGCCACTTGGCACTTTTACAAGCATTTTCCCGTTTCGGGGTTGCCGCCTAAAAATATCCCAACCGGTTGCCCAGTTGACTTCACGGCAGAGTAAGAAAATGTTCCCTTTGTCATTCCGGAGGTAATGACGCCAACACATTTTCAGGTCCCAAAATAGCAGTTCCCTAAATTTTAGGAGATGCTGCCATTGTATCTTTCTAGGTCATCCGACCCTCTTTGTACACTGCGGCCACATCCAAAACTGAAATGTAGCCTCTGTAGCAAAGGATTCCACTTTGGCTAGTCAATGACCCCACTTGGCTAACCATAGTCCTTGTCCAACCTTAGTGCTCTCTTGCCCTCAGGCCTGGACTCCCTCTGGACAGTTCCACACTAGCTATGCAATGCAGGGCAGTTAGATTTCCCGAGGGGTGTTTCCAAAAAGTGAAAGTAAATAGATAATAAGAAAGAAATCAACAAAAAGGATAGATAGTAGTCACACGCTGGTGACAGATTATGGGCCAGGTTGAGGAGTTATTAGAGAAGGGGCTGATTCAGCCTAGTTCTTCACCCTTTTGCTCCCCAGTGCTCCTAGTGCAGAAGAAAGATGGCTCATGGCGCATGTGTATTGATTACCGTGCGTTGAATAAGAATACCATCAAGAGTAGGTTTCCTATTCCTCGAATTGATGATATTCTCGACCGTTTAGAGGGTGTTGCAATTTTGAGCAGGATAGACCTTAAGAGTGGGTACCATCAGATCCGTATAAGGCCAAGGATGTGCACAAGACTGTGTTTAGAACGACATTTGGTCTTTATGAGTTTCTAGTGATGCCGTTTGGGCTAACAAATGCTCCTCCACGTTCAACAGAATGATGGACCGGATTTTCCGCTCGCATCAACAGTTTGTTGGGACGTTCTTCGATGACATGATAGTGTATTCGAAGAATGAAGAGGAGCATAGGCATCAGTTGACCATTGTGTTCAGAGAATTGCGCAGTCACAGGCTACTTGTCAATCCTAAGAAAAGTGAATTCTTCCTCGAAGAGATCCACTTTCTTGGCCATATAGTCTCGAAGGATGGTGTCAGAATGGATTGCAAAGGTCGAAGCTATTAAGACATGGCAAGACTTGAAGACTGTGCACAATGTTAGAAGCTTCTTGGGATTGTGTTCCTACTATAGAAGGTTTATCAGAAATTTTGCAGAGATAGCATCGCCTCTTCTCGCATTGCAAAAAAAAGAGGTCACTTTCAGATTGACCCAAAAAGAGATTTCAGCTTTTAGTCTCTTAAAGGAAAAGTTGACTTCAGATTTAGTAATTGTTTTGCCAGATCTCAAGAAGTCATTTGTGGTCCAGTGTGACGTGTGTGACAGTAGCATCGGAGCAGTGCTAATGCAAGATGGATGGGTAGTAGCTTATGAAAGCCGAATTTTGCAAGGGCTAGAGAGGACTATGCAAGTCTATGAGAAAGAGCCCTTGGCCGTGATTCATGCGCTTTCTAGCTGGAAGCACTACCCCTTAGGTGCTGATTTTGTTGTCCACACAGATCATCAGACCTTGCGATACTTCTTGACACAGTCAAAGTTATCTGAAAAGCATATGCAATGGGCAAACATTCTTTCCATGTTCCACTTTCAGATCATGCATGTGGAAGGCAAGAAGAATGTTGTGGCGGATACGTGATCAAGGAAGCCACAAATTTCAGCTGTGCCAATTACTTATCATCATGAGTTAGATGACATGAAGGAACAATATGCTACTGATGAAGAGTTTGCAAGGATCTTTGAACAGTTGCAAGAGGGGCAACATCACGAGCACTACCTCCTCAGAGATGGTTTTATGATGATGCATGGCAGACTTTGTGTCACTAGGCCATTGCAACATAAGGTCATGGAAGAGAGTCATGTCCCACCATATGCAGGGTATTGTGGTATTGATGCGATAGTTAAAGCGGTAGAGACATTCTTCTATTGGCCTACCTTGAGGAGAGACCTGGATGCCTTTGTGCGAGCATGCATAATCTGCCAAAAGGTCAAGTGTGACAGGCAAAAGGCACCAGGGTTGTTACAACCACTGCCGATTCCGGATAAGCCATGGGAAAGCATTGCTATGGACTTTATCTTTGATCTTCCAAGAACGCCAACAGGGAATGATGGTATATGGACCATTATTTGCAGGTTCAGCAAGCAAGCAGGCCATTTTATCCCTGTTAGAAAGAAGATAAAATGTGATTAGATGGCACGTTTGTTTATGTACAATGTGTTTAAGTACCATGGTATGCCACAATCGATTATCAATGACCGTGATCCTTGCATGACCAGTTTGTTTTGGAGAGGATTGTTTAAGAGCATGGGCACTACGCTCAAGTTCTGGTCTTTGTTTCATCCACAAACTGATGGACAATCAAAAGAGGCTAATTCTAATGTCTTAGATCTACTGAAATGCTATGTGTCAGATAATAAAGGCAAGTGGGAACTGTATTTGCCTATGCTTGAGTATGCGTACAATAATACGGTGCATTCGTCTACTGACAAAGCACCTTTTGAGATTGTTGAAGGCGGCAAAAAGGTTCCTCCCATTTTGCATACATAGGACAAGAGCTTTGAGGTAGATCGATATGTTGAGAACATGGATGAAATGTACAAGAAAATTAAAGTTGCCTTGGAGAAGACTTAGGCAAAATAGAAAAAGGCCGCTGATCGTCACCGTCGTGTATTGCTGTTATCACCTGGTGATTGGGTTCTGTTAAGGTTCGAAAAGGCAAGGTTAAAGAAAATGGAGGGCAAGGAACGACTGTTTCCTAAGCTTAGTATGCGTTACTATGGGCCTTTTCAAGTGCTTGACAAGATCAGCGATGTGGCCTACAGGCAAGATTCATAATGCGTTTCACGTGAGTCTTCTAAGACCCTTTGTGCCAGAAGATATGCCAGATGAGGATCAACTAGAAGTTGAGGAACTTGATGAGATCCTAGTACCTGAGCTAGTTTTGGCACATAAGGACAGAAAAGTTAAAGGACAGGTTGCAAGACGTTATTTGGTGAAGTTCAAGAACTATCCGCCTATGGATGCAAAGTGGATGGAAGAGCATGAACTGTCAGAGTCACCAAATGTATTGTAGCTTTACCTTGAAGCCTTTGGGTTACAACCTACCTATGCCCCAACCCAATGTGTGCAAAGGAGGGGTAATGATAGAGCTAGTACATCAAATGTACATATGAATTCAGTGTAATAGATGTAAATGACAGAAGTATGAAGGTCTCATTAAGTCATTTGTATCTATGTATCACGACATTTCTTGCGGATACCTGCGATGATAAAAGAGTGTTAATAACACAAGATCATCACTGATGTGTATTTATGGTATGCAATCGAGGACGTTTGCGATTTCAAGAGGGGGGTATGTCACGAGGACGTGGCAACTGCTAACCTTAGTTGGTTTCTTTCCAATGATTTTTGTTTTATTTTTGAGGCCCTCTTTTTGAAGTAGCAAATGATTGGACATTGTATGGCCTATGTGAACGGTAGTTTCACCCGCAGACGGGAAGTGGTCGGCGCTGGAATTTGTATAGTAAGAGGATGTCTAGGCTCAAAGCAAGATCATGTAGGTCCCCCCGTTAGGAAGTGAACTCAATAAAGGCACAAAGTCAAGGTGGGACTACCAACAGAAAGTATCTGATAGTTGGACCACATTGCACTTTTGGATGCGGTTCCAATGAGGATAGATGGTCAGATGACGAGTGGGAGCCCAACGGAAGCATCTCCTAAAATTTAGGGAACTGCTATTTTGGGTCGTCAAATGTGTTCGCGTCATTACCTCCAGTATGACTAGGGGAACATTTTACAACTCTGCCGCGAAGTCAACTAAGCAACCAGTCGGGAGATTTTTAGGCGGCAAACCCGAAACAGGAAAATGCTTGTAAATGCGCCAAGTGGCACATTTTTGTGAACTTGCCTCACAAGGAAAGAGGTAGCGCTGAATTATAAGCTGGGAGGCCTCATTTTTGAAGAACTGTCACAAGTTAAGAGCTATGGAGTGCTTCCTTTCCCTCTATGTATGGTGTGGTGCCAAGAGTGATGCCCTGCACGCTACACACTGCTCTCTCTCCCCCCTACGCGCAGTTATGTGATGCCCCACAAGAGGGCTTTTCATTTGACTAATGTATAGTTGTGTGGGTTCATGCGCGATTGTTGAGGCAAGAGCCTCTTGCACAGGTACTGGATTAGCTAGTGGCTAATCTCCCCTAGATATAGAGGAATTTGGAGAGGTTTCACGTGAGAAATCTTGTCCGATTCAAAGGGCAAGTAGCTCGACAGGTGTGGGAGCTTGAGGACTTCCTACAAATTTTGACCGGCACGTGAAACGGAGCCCAAAACAGGGAATTACAGCCTGCTGTGTATTTTTGCAGATTTAGGTTTTCGGCCCTAAATGGTCCCTAATACCCCCAGGAGGTTCGAAGACGTGAGGGGACCGTTGTAGAGTTGATCTGGCGCATTTTCGGGGCAGGAAACAGAGAATTCAGCGTGCTGCAGATTCTCGCCAGGTTTTGCACAGTGTCCGGACTCCGTATGCGTCGGGAAAGTCATCTATTGCGTGGGGATACTGACTGTGAAGCGTCCTAGTACAGTTATGCTACCGAATTCAAGCCAGAACAGTTGTTTCTCAGCCTGGATTATGCGGGGCAGCTTGTAGGAGATCACAGGTTTTATTCCCTCTGTTAAAGAATAAAGAAATACTGAAAGGGGCGCCAATTTTGGGGCCTACAGGTTGTCGGCGTTTGCTCGGAGCATTCTAGCTTCCGAGCCGTGTGTGTGCTTAAGTGTTAATTCCTGTCACAGGTTTCCTTTGCACGTTCTCTCAGTGTGTCTAAAGTAAAGAATTTCGGGTGAAAGCCAACGCCTACCGCCCCACGTGTCGGTTTCAGAATCTGATGGTAATGTTGATGATCATGCTGTGTGCAACCAGAGGTTATGCATCTACTCTAAGTGCTTGGCCATGCACGGTCTGCGAACAGACTCACAAAAGTGCCATAACACTTCTTAAGCTAGGCTAACCGAACCCTTGTCATGAAGTAGCTTGTCCACGTACACATAGGGTTAGATGTGCACGTGACATCCCCTCCTTTTTAAAGTGAGGTACTGGTATCGATCTCCATGGCTTCCTTGTAGGCTGCCAACAATTCGGGATAATCTTTGAAAAATTCATCATCAACCCACTCTGCTTCGTGGGTTCCTCGATCCTTGAACTTCAAAAAGTACTCTCTCACTTGCTTCTTTGCGCCATGGCGAAACCGATGCAACAACACTTGCTCCGGCTCCACGACTTCAGCTTCATCGACGATCTCCGGTTCTTCTTCTTCCGAAATATCCTTAGGTGGTGTTTCCTGAAAGACTTTCAACCAAGAAACATGGAAAATGTTGTGCATTGACCATGAGTTAGGGAATTGCAATTTCATTGAAACTTCATTTATCTTTTTAATGACAGGAAATGGACCATACATTCGAAAAGATAACTTAGGACATTTCTTTCCAACTTGCTTAAGACGTTGCTTCATAATTCTTAAATACACCCAATCCCCTTCCTTGATCTTGTTAGGCTGGCGTGAGTAAGACTCCTGAGCCTTGCTAAGGCGAAGCTTCACACTCTCAAAAATCTAATCCAACGACTGACTTTCAGCATTGGCATTAGTCATTTGACTGACCGAGCGAGTCAAAAGCGACTGGAACCCACGGCCAAAAGCTGCCTCATACGGAGTTCGACCAATGGTAGAGGAAAAAAAATGCAAAACTTGCTGAAACGATCAACAATTGTCAAACATTGAGTGTTCCTTGAATGTAGACTAAGTGGAAGGTTAGTCACAAAATCCATGGAAATATCTTGAAAAGGTCCATCGGGAACAAGGTACAGGACATTCAGAGCCTGTTACGTACCGAATTTGTACAGAATGGGAGTAACAAGGTACGTAGTGTTCGGTACAAATTCGGTACGTAAGGTACGTAGTACATAATGGATTGAGTTTTTAGGTACGTAAAAACTCGTTCTTTTTTTCACAAAGCCTAAAACTGAGAGTACTTCATACATTTACTTATGTATTTACCAAGACTTCAAATGAAGACTAGCAAATCAACAGTACACTGTTAGAAATGCCAAAAACTCGACCCGGCGTAGTAACTATTATGATCACGTGGGTGTGCGTGCCCCACACTGGGTTGGTTTGCGAGGCATCTTACTGATCACCTGCATGAGAGGAGCACTCACTGGTCAACTGCACCTTGCACAGTACCTGCAAGTTCTAACCAGAAGCTCTCAATAATCAGCCACAGAAGGCATTTAGCAAAAATAGACCAAATGCTTGAAATAGAGCTGATTTTTTTTTGAAAAAAACACACCGTTACAGAACCTATGCGTACGTACGGGACGGACAATCCGTACGTATGTACGGATGCAACCTTGATTGGGAATAGGTAGTGGAAGCAAGAGGCCTTGTTGCTTACGTAGAGGAGCTTTTACCTTTTGACAAATAGTGCACTGTGTGACATAACGAAACACATCTTTTTGCATTTTAGGCCAATAAAAGAATCTTTCTAATTTTTCCAAAGTGGTGTTCATTCCCCTGTGTCCACCCGTGAGAGAGTCATGTGTATCATGCAATATGGTTGTCTTGAGAGAGGGCAACACACATAGACGTTGACGAAAATACAACAAACCAACACGAATGAGATAGTTGCTTGGCACTTGGGAAGCAAGAGCTTGCAACCATTGCTTACCAAACTCGAAATCCGCATACTGGTTCTTCATGCTGTCGAAGACGCATCCTGAAGAGAAACTGTGGATCTTGACTCAAGAGCCAAAATCTGTCCTTTGCGACTTAACGCATCTGCAACAAGGTTAGCTTTTCCAGGCACATACTCAATCAAACTTCCAAATCGCTCAAAAAATTGTGACCACCATGCTTGGTGATCACTCCAATGTGCACTAGGCATAGACGGGAGCCACTTGAGGGCTTGGTGATCTGTGCGAACTGTAAACTTTCTACCATAAAGAAAATACTTTCAATGCTTAAGAGAGTGAATGACAGACAAAAGTTCTTTATGATAAACTGAATAGTTCTTTTCTGCACTATTGAGCTTTCGACTAAGGAAAGCTACTGGGCGACCATGTTGCTGAAGCATAGCGCCTATGGTGACATTGCTTGCATCCGTCCATACCTCAAAGGGGTCATCCCAAGAGGCAAGGATAAGACACTGCGCTTCTGTCACCGCAACCTTGAGAACTAGGAAAGCCTCAATGGCTGCTTCGGGCAAGTCTACGTGCTGACGGCGAGTCTTCACCCCTTTCAAAACATCAGTCATAGGTGCGGCAATGCGTGCAAAATTCTCTATGTGCGAACTATATGCTTGACATAAACCAAGAAAAGAACGCACATCATATGTAGTTTTGGGCAAATCCCAATTACGTACCTGTTCCACCTTCGCGGGGTCTTGAAGCCTTCTGCAGGAAATGATATAACCCAGATAAGTAACTTCAGTGAGAAAAATTCAAATTTTGTACAGCTGACACTCATCCAAACGGGTCAATACCCTTTCTACATCCTTTTCGTGTTGTTCCCACGATGCAGAAAAAAGTAAGAATATTATCCAGAAAAATGAACACACATATACCAACCATATCGCCAAAACGGCCTACCATGAGACGGTTAAATGTACCCACGGCACCTGTCAATCCAAAAGGCATAACAACATATTCCCATTGCCCTCGTTCTGTGCGAAAAACGGTCTTGAAGATGTCGCCTTTGAATACCCTTACCTGATGGTATCCACTCTTGAGATCGACTTACTGAAGACATTTGCCCCATTGAGTCTGTCAAGGATATGCTCAATGCGAGGCATCGGAAACTTGTTCTTGAGGGTCATCTTGTTCAATGCCCTGTAATCGACGCACAAACGAGACGAACCATCTTTCTTGCGGACAAACAAAATAGGAGCAACAAAAGGACTTACACTAGGACGTATGAATTCTCTAGCCACCAACTTCGAGAGTTTGCCGCTCTAACTCTTCTTCCTTTGTCTTGTTCAAACGATAGGGAGCCTTACTAACAGGCTGTGCCCCCTCCGTAAGCTCGATGCGATGGTCCTCCGGCCACGCGGGTGGGAGACGGGGTGGAAGATCATCCTGCAAAAAGAGATGCTTAAACTTGGTAAACAAAGCTGAATACTTGTCTAGAGCTTGAATGCTCTGGGTAAATGGAGCAGCATAGATGAATGCCTCGTCGTAATTCACGCTTTACTTGCACATGAGAGATGAGAGGCAAAGAATGCAGACCCTCCTCAACACGAATGATCATGGCAGAGTCACTCTTGGCATTCAATGTGAGAGTGTTGTATAACCGGCCCGTACAACGTAGAGGGCGGTACTATTTCAATTACCTGTTAACTTTACACAGAGCACTGAGAAGGGAAGAGAACACAGTTGCGTCCAACGACTAGAATGTCACTGCGCACACGAGACCGACACCCTGTAGGCCCCAAAGACTGGCGCCCCTTTCGGTATTTCTTTATTCAAATTAAGGTAGACGATCCGACCACTTAGCACAAGCTTTCACAAAGCTGTCCAAACCTGGCGAGGGCTGAAAACGCAGGTTTTCGACCGGATTTCGACAGCATAACGGCGCAAAAACCCCTGTAGGTCAAAAACACCTGTCTAGGACGGATTCCCTCGATATCTGGAAGCTTTCTGGTGAGCTGTCACAGAAATTCAGCGGGCTGTAATTCTCTGTTTTTCACTGCCGGGAGCCCAAAAACCTGTACACGCATCCCAAGGCTCTCACGAGGCTCCCCCGATGTTCCCTTGCAGTTTAGGTGCGAAACCCTAAACCTGCAGAAAAACACAGCAGGCTGTAATTCCCTGTTTCGGATCGTTTTTAGCGGAGCGAACACGCCTACGCGTGTCCCAAGGGCTCCCGCACGCAATGGGACAGTTCCCCTGTGAATTGGACGAGTTTTCACGCGAGAAAACTCTCCAAACTCGCAATCTTTCGTGATGGAACTGTGCGTACCTGTGGGGGATTAGCAATTAGCTAATCCGGTTCCTGTTCAGAAGGCTTGGCAAGCGCTCATAAACCCCCAGAACTGTACATAGGTCAAATGAGAAGCCCACTAGTGGGGCATAACATACTGTACGTAGGGAAGAAAGAGAGCAGTATGTAGCATGCGGGGCATCACTCCCGTCACCATACTGTGCATAGAGGGCAAGGTAAGCATTCCATAGCTTCTGTACTTGCTACAATCCACCTGAGGCTGAAAATGGCGCCCCCTTTGTTGATATGCAACTCGTTTTTGCCTTCCAGAGTGGCAGAATCGCTCACAGGCTGACACGTCGCCCAGTTTCCGAGTTTGGGCTTTCCCTGCTAAAAATATCTCAACTGGTGCGTCAGTTGACTTGGCAGCAGAGCAATAAAATGTTCCCCTTGTCATTCCAGAGCTAATGACGCGAACACATTTTCCGGTCAAAAATAGCAGTTCCCTAAATTTTAGGAGATGCTTCCATGGCGTCCCTATCGGTCTCCTGACCATCATTGAAGACTACCATTTGACCAACATCTACAATGTGGGTTAATTTACTGGCCCCTTTCGACTTATAAAGTTGCGTGACTTGACGAGTGGCCCAAATTCTAGTTTGGCGCACACGAGCTTCCATACTCATCAGAATTCAGTGCTAAACTGGCCCGGGCAGTCCCTGTCTGACCGACCTAGATCCCCGATGTGAGAAACCCATTTGGCTGCAGCCGTTTCACACTGGCCATGCAATGTCCACTTGCAACTTTTCAAGGGTTTTGGGACAAACAAGTAAAAATAAAATAAATATATCTAATACTTATTTACGGAAGGCAACAGGAAAAATACACCTCTTGGTGACACACCCCATCCTTGAAATACTGCAAGCGACCTCGCTTGCATGCCAATAATACATGCAGATATCTCCTGGTATCACATATATTCTATGATGGGAATCCAAGATATACATGCTTCCGGAAATGTAGCGTTGGATGATTAAACAATCCCACCAACCTGGCTACGACACATATATCAAGCATAGAAGTCTTCTAGTGTACTCTTGAGCACAAACTTCTCTAGCTAAATTCTGTATGGAAAGAGTAGATACAATTGCTTAACTACTCTCTTGAGCATCATGAACCATGCTCTTGCCTTGCTCCAAAAAGGTTGCATCAAGTCACTGTGGGTTCCATTTGAAAGGCTTCAAGATACAATTGCAATAGCTGAGGTGAATCAAGCAATTCAGACTCTTCCATCCATTTGGCATATAACGATGGATAGTTCTTGAACTTCACCAAATAGCGTCGTGCAACTTTTCCTCTAACCTTTCTTTCTTTATGTGCCAATATCTGTTCAGGAACAAGGATTTCATCCAATTCTTCCACTTCGGGTTGTTCCTCATCAAGCATATTCTCTGGCACATCACCAACAAAGAGCCTTAGAAGGCTGACATGAAAAGCATTATGTATTTTCCAGCCTTCTGGTAGCTTTAACCTGTAAGCTACATCGCTGATCTTTTCTGAAATCTGAAAAGGACCATAATATCGCATACTGAGCTTAGGAAACAAGCGTTCCTTGCCTTTCCTTTTCCTTAACCTGGCCTTTTCAAAGCGCAAAAGTACCCAATCACGAAGTGAAAATACAAGTTCACGACGGTGACGATCAGCAACTTTCTTTTGCTTAGCCTGAGTGTTCTCAAGAGCAATCTTTATCTTCCTGTATGTTTCATCCATATCTTGCACATACTTGTCTGCCTCAAATATCTTGTCCTTAGTCTGCAAAATGGGTGGGACTTTCTTTCCTCCTTCCACTATCTCAAATGGTGCCTTACCTGTTGATGTATGCACAGTGTTATTGTAAGCATATTCAACCAATGGGAGATGGTGTTCCCAAGTTGCCTTGTGCTCTGAGACATAACATTTGAGTAGGTCCAAGACTGTAGAATTTGTCTCTTCTGATTGTCCATTAGTTTGCGGATGAAATGAAGAAGAGAACTTGAGCGTAGTGCCCATGTTCTCAAACAATGCCTTCCAGAAAAGACTTGTCATACGTGGATCTCTGTCACTGACAATTGACTGAGGCATCCCATGATATTTAAAGATATTGCTCATGAATATCTTGACCATGTGTTCTGGCTTTATCTTCTTCCTACCAGGAATGAAATGGGCCTGCTTACTGAACCTACAAATGATAGTCCAAATCCCATCATTTCCTGTTTGCGTCCTTGGAAGATCAAAGATAAAGTCCATTGCTATACTTTCCCATGGCCTATCAGGGATCGGCAATGGGTGCAACAATCCTGGTTGCTTTTGTCTGTCAAATTTGACTTTTTGGCATACTAAGCATGATCTTACAAATGTGTCAACATCTTGATGCAAAGCTGGCCAATAGAAGAATGCCTCAACCCCTTTCACTGTCGCATCAATTCCACGATGCCCAGCATAAGGTGGAGCATGACTTTCCATCAAAATCTTTGGCCGTAACTGTTTGGTAACGCATAACTTTCCATGCATCATGAGAAAGTCATTCTTAAGCATATAGTGCTCATGATGTTGCCCATTAACAAGCTGGTCATAGATCCTTGCAAAATCTGAATCTTCAGCATATTGTGTCTTCATTTCGTCTAGTTCACAATGGTACGGAATTGACACTGCTGAAATTTGGGGCTTTCGTGACAACGCATCAGCCACCACGTTCTTTTTCCCTTGCACATGCACAATCTGAAAATGGAACATTGACAAGATGTTTGCCCATCGCATGTGCTTTTCAGACAACTTCGTCTGTGTAAGAAAATATCGCAAGGTTTGATGATCCGTTTCGACAACAAAATCAGCCCCTAGCAAATAGTGTTTCCAACTAGTGAGAGCATGAATTACTGCCAGCAATTCTTTCTCATAGACTTGCAAGTTCCTTTCAGTCTTCAAAAGAATTCTGCTCTCATATGCGACTACTCAGCCATTCTGCATTAGAACTGCACCAAGACTATGGCCACACGCATCACATTGAACCACAAAAGGTTTAGAAAGATCTGGCAAAATAATTACCGGATCTGAAGTCAGCTTCTTTTCAAGTGTTTGAACGCTAAAATTTCCTTGGCTGTCCACTTGAAAGTAACTCCTTTTCCTTGCAGTGCATGGAGTGGAGAAGCAATCTCAGCAAAATTTCGGATGAACCTCTTGTAATACGAACATAAGCCTAGAAAGCTTCGAATGTCATGTACGGACTTCAAGTCTGGCCATGAACTAATTGCTTCCACTTTAGCGGGATCCATGCGTACCCTATCCTTTGAAACAATGTGCCCAAGGAAGTGAATCTCTTGCAAAAAGAATTCACTCTTCTTTGCATTAATGAGTAGCCCGGTCTTACGTAACTCATTGAAAACTGCAGTCAAGTGATCCCTATGCTCCTCTTTAGACTTTGAGTAGACAATCATGTCATCAAAGAAGGTACCCATGAAGTTTCTATGTGGTCTAAAAATTCTGTCCATCATTCTATTAAATGTGGCAGGAGCATTTGTGAGACCAAATGGCATGACAAGAAACTCATAGAGACCAAATGTTGTCCTGAACGCAGTCTTATGGACATCTTCTGGTCTAATGCGTATTTGATGATACCCGCTCTTTAGGTCTATTCTTGTAAACAATGACGCTCCCCCAAGCCGATCAAGAATGTCATCTATCCTCGGTACGGGGAACCTGTTCTTGATAGTATTCTTATTCAAGGCGCGATAGTCAATGCACATGCGCCATGAACCATCCCCTTCTGCACTAAGAGTACAGGCGAACAAAAAGGGGATGAACTGGGCTGAATCAGCCCCTTCTCTAAAAGCTCGTTGACCTGACCCATAATCTCTTTCTGTTGGGCTGCACTAACCCTGTATGGTGGTCTATTCGGTGGACTAGAACTTGGCACAAGATCTATAGTATGATCTTCAGGTCTCTCAGGAGGTAACTCCCCTGGCAAAGAGTCCGAAAAACAATCACTGAAACCACTCAAAAAAGTTGACGTGTCTTTATCTAAGGTAGACAAATTAGATACAACTTGAGGTACTTCTTTTGCAAAGATCAAGTACGCAGAAAGATGATTCTTTATTACAGATGAAATAGCAGAAGCAGAAACAACTGGAACAGACTCGCCTTTAAGCTTTACATCAAGGACATGAGTCTTTCCTCTATGTACAAGGGTAATCTTTTTGTTGTAAGTATCCACCATAGCATGCAACCTGTAACACCATGGGATACCCAATAACACATCACAGCCCTCAAGCGGCATAATATGAAATTCTTCCGTATCCACATAGCTCTGAATGTGCAGACGAAGCTTTCCCAGAATGGGAGTAACAGGCTCTGAATGTCCTGGGCATGCGAAACCTGCTTCGCGTGTCATACCCATCTCCTCTGCACGAATGCCCAACTTTGATGCCAATTCTGGTGATAGCAAATTTGCGCGGGGTCCTGGATCAAAGAAAACCAGCACTGTTTGGTCTCTAACTTTGCCCCAAGCTCTGCACAGCTCCGTGACATCTGTGTTTGGCTGATCTCCAACCAAATCTGGAACAAGTCCTGCACTCGGCTTTGGCTTCTTCCCTTTATGGTCTGACTTGTCATCCTTATCCTGTGACTTCTTCTGTGGGCACTCATTTGCAAAGTGTCCTTCCTGTTCACAAATGTAGCATTTCTTGGCCTCCCTAAGAGCTTTCCTTTCTTGAAAAGTTTTGCCAGAAAAATGCCTTTTTTGTCCTTGTCCTCGTTCCGAAGAAGATTTAGACTGCTTCTTGGACGTATCAGCTTCTTGAGTGGAGGGCTTCTTTGCAGGAGACTCAGAAGGCTTTGCTGCAACATTGCCCTTGGCTGAAAACTGTTTGCCCTGGGCCCCTTTCTTGTGGCTATTAAATCCATCGAAATCTCCCTTCGACAGATTGTTGGCCACTCTTGCATTCTCTATCAATTGAAACATATTCATGAAAGTAGTCTTTGTGCAGTAGTCCTTGATTTTCTTGGGCAATCCGCAACAGTACTTCTCAATTTGTTCTGACAAAGGCACAAACCTGTAAGAGGTGACTGGCAACAGTGCGGCCCAAAACCGTTTATTGTACTCTTCCAAATTCGCACACTGTTTCGCATTCAACTCGTGCCATTCTGTCATCACATCCACTTCAAAAGTGTTTGTCAACCATGCAGGCGCAAAAAACTATTTGAATTGGACCCACGTTGTTGGGGCTTGACCCTGGTTCAACAATGCGGTCCACCATTGGAGCGCGTTCCCTTTCAAGAAAGTGGCAGCCTTGCGTATCTTTGAAGATTCCGTGAAGTTTCCTCCAGCATAAGCTGCATCGAACTGCTGTATGAAGGTCAAAGCCTTCAATTGGTCCTCAGTTCCTCTGAAAGTTTCAAACTTCACTCCCTGCCCACCTTCCTTGTAATCCATAAGCTGACTCAAAGGAGCCACATTATCATAAACAGGTGCCTGTAACAGTGGTGCTCCATGAGTGTTCATTCCAGCACTCGCATCAACTGTTTTCCCTGTTATATTTGCATTTTGTACGTATGGCTGCGAAAAACCAGCCATACCAAATTGTGTTCCAGGCACTCGAAAACGGCCATAGGCACCCTGAAAACCTGGTTGGACACCCATGTTTGCGTACATAGGGTTACCCATGCCTGTTTGCATTGTCCCGAACACATTCCCTGGCATATAACCTGTGGAAGGTCCAGCCATAGCTTGAAACACTGAACCACCTCCAAAATAACCAGGATAAGTATTAGGTAATGGAAGGGTCTGACGCATAGTCTGTTCATTGCTCCCTTGACCATTCAAAAACGGTTCCTGTCCAGCTAAAGCAAGTTGCTTTGGATCATTGGACACCGCTAGTTGCTCAACCACATGGGCTTTCCCTCGAGCATCATGAGTCCTCTGCGCATTGGAAATCTCCTTTTCCTGCAACGGCTCAGTCATGCCCTGTGTAGGAGGCTGAAAACCCTGTGTCGTAGCCTGTAAGAATTCCTGCATCCTTGGGTTGTTAGCCAACTGCTGAAACATGTCCATGCAACAACGCAGTTGAGTTCTAAACAACCTGTCCTCTTCTTGAAGAGTTGAAGGAATTTTCTCTGTGCCATGTGAGGAAGATCCCTCTTCAGGTACTTGGTCTCTCTTCTCTGCCATATCGACAAGCTCTGTGTTGCTTTCACCCACAACAATCCACGCTGCACTTTTTGAAGAAAAAGTGACTATCCCGTCGATGGAACCATATAACCGGCCCGTACAACGTAGAGGGCGGTACTATTTCAATTACCTGTTAACTTTACACAGAGCACTGAGAAGGGAAGAGAACACAGTTGCGTCCACCGACTAGAATGTCACTGCGCACACGAGACCGACACCCTGTAGGCCCCAAAGATTGGCGCCCCGTTCGCTATTTCTTTATTCAAATTAAGGTAGACGATCCGACCACTTAGCACAAGCTTTCACAAAGCTGTCCAAACCTGACGAGGGCTGAAAACGCAGGTTTTCGACCGGATTTCGACAGCATAATGGCGCAAAAACCCCTGTAGGTCAAAAACACCTGTCTAGGACGGATTCCCTCGATATCTGGAAGCTTTCTGGTGAGCTGTCACAGAAATTCAGCGGGCTGTAATTCTCTGTTTTTCACTGTCGAGAGCCCAAAAGCCTGTACACGCATCCCAAGGCTCTCACGAGGCTCCCCCGATGTTCCCTTGCAGTTTAGGTGCGAAACCCTAAACCTGCAGAAAAACACAGCAGGCTGTAATTCCCTGTTTCGGATCGTTTTTAGCGGAGCGAACACGCCTACGCGTGTCCCAAGGGCTCCCGCACGCAATGGGACAGTTCCCCTGTGAATTGGACGAGTTTTCACGCGAGAAAACTCTCCAAACTCGCAATCTTTCGTGATGGAACTGTGCGTACCTGTGGGGGATTAGCAATTAGCTAATCCGGTTCCTGTTCAGAAGGCTTGGCAAGCGCGCATAAACCCCCAGAACTGTACATAGGTCAAATGAGAAGCCCACTAGTGGGGCATAACATACTGTACGTAGGGAAGAAAGAGAGCAGTATGTAGCATGTGGGGCATCACTCCCGTCACCATACTGTGCATAGAGGGCAAGGTAAGCATTCCATAGCTTCTGTACTTGCTACAATCCACCTGAGGCTGAAAATGGCGCCCCCTTTGTTGATATGCAACTCGTTTTTGCCTTCCAGAGTGGCAGAATCGCTCACAGGCTGACACGTCGCCCAATTTCCGAGTTTGGGCTTTCCCTGCTAAAAATATCTCAACTGGTGCGTCAGTTGACTTGGCAGCAGAGCAATAAAATGTTCCCCTTGTCATTCCAGAGCTAATGACGCGAACACATTTTCCGGTCATAAATAGCAGTTCCCTAAATTTTAGGAGATGCTTCCATGGCGTCCCTATCGGTCTCCTGACCATCATTGAAGACTACCATTTGACCAACATCTACAATGTGGGTTAATTTACTGGCCCCTTTCGACTTATAAAGTTGCGTGACTTGACGAGTGGCCCAAATTCTAGTTTGGCGCACACGAGCTTCCATACTCATCAGAATTCAGTGCTAAACTGGCCCGGGCAGTCCCTGTCTGACCGACCTAGATCCCCGATGTGAGAAACCCATTTGGTTGCAGCCGTTTCACACTGGCCATGCAATGTCCACTTGCACCTTTTCAAGGGTTTTGGGACAAACAAGTAAAAATAAAATAAATATATCTAATACTTATTTACGGAAGGCAACAGGAAAAATACACCTCCTGGTGACATGTTGTCCTCTCAATCAATGAGAGGGTTATGCTCACGAAACCATCTAATGCCCAAAAGCATATCACATCCTGAGAGAGGAGATACCACAAATTTCCTACGGAAAGCAGCTTGTTGAACTGTAAACAACACATCAAGGCTTGTCATAAGATACTTCTAGGTTTATAAGATTTAACTATCCTGATTCAACCTGATGATTCAACATGATTCATGATCATGTTTCAATGTCTCATGATTCCTTAGGTTCTTTAGGTGGGGCTGTCTTAGGACAAGCCGCTTTAATGTGACCCTTGACGTGACATTGATAACAACG